>NC_135881.1:107562858-108182143 GCF_964194155.1 Cetorhinus maximus
TCTGAACAACTCCGGCTGGACATAGTGGCCGCTGCTGGGACTACAGGCAGTTCCCACCACTCCAAGGAGCCCAGAAGTTTGGGGATGGGGTTCTCAGCAAAGGGTGTATCGGGTGGCGGGGGGTGGGGGGAGAAATTGAAGTGGTCTGAGCTTAAGAGGCTGAGGGTAGCATTAAAAGGGGGTCACCTTGAGTGGAGGGGAGCCTTTGATGGACCCAGGGAGCCCCCAGAGGAGGACTCCACATTTTATTCAACAACAGTCCTTGTAACTCAAGCTGCTGAGCTTCTCACATGGTGTGGGCCTCGTACTGCCGGGGGTACAATGTTAAGTGGCCATTATTTAGGTACCTCAATTGGTCCAAGGTAGGTGATGGAAACATCACCCACTGGATTTTGTGAGTGCCCCCCTGCCTGCAAACCCGCCAGTGGGCAAGTGCAAACTCCAGCCCCATGTTTCAGTCCTTTAAGAAATGGCTGCCTAATATTCTTATAATATCTTAATCTGTTTTAGAAAGGAAGATTCTATAGCAGTCTGCCAGTTTGACCAACGCAAGACAGCATAGGCCTTTTATTTCTGCCTAGGACATGATTCTAGCAGAGGCTCTGGAATAAGATATGTGTAAGCCTGATAAGGTTGAATTTCATGACCCATATCTGAACCAACTGTCTGAGTTAAGGTTAAACAGGATGTCCTAGGAAGGAATAAGACACAAGATGACCTCACTGGTGCTTCATTGGGCTTCAGACAGAAATTGGAGGGATCTACCTTAAATATCTATCCCTTGCTAAATAAACAATTGAATAAGTGATTGTCTCATGCCACTCCTCTAGAAATAAGTATATAAACTGGCTTTCAGGAGGGAAAAAAAACACTTTGGACAAAGGAGAGCTCCTTGAACTGGATCCATGCTGGCTTTGGCCTAAATAGATCAAGAAGACCCATAGCAAAAGAGACTGCCACCAGGCACCAAGATTAGTGTCACTCTGCTTCATTTGTCCGTTTATCTGATTCGGGACCAGTAAACCAGTCTCACCTGTTATGAGTTGTATATCTTTTTTGCCTATTTAGCTCAAGTATTATATCTAAACTGTTGCTTCTTAATAAGCTGCTTTAAAACCACCAGTGAGTGTGACTCCCTTTTTTGGGTAATCTATGGCAGCCAGACCAAATCTAACAGGACTCTTCTGATGAAATGTCACATACCTGAAATGTTGGCTGGGTTTTTCCAGCTACTTTGAGGCCTTGGAGGCGGGAGTGAGTGAGGTTGGGGGGAGCTGGCGGAGCTCTGACAAATAACGAGACATGGGGCTGAATTTTCCCAGAATTGCACTAAGTACGGTAGTGGCAGCATAAAATGGAGTCCTACCTGCCAATGAAAATGGCGGGTTTTCATGCCATAGCTTCCCGAGCTCACCTTATTATATATTCACTCCCATGAAACATACCATTTCCATGGTGGGCGGGCTCTCATTCACATGCTCGCCATCACCCCACTGTTGCATCAAGCTGGCCGCCATCTTTAAAAGGCAGCCATCAGCAAAACACTCATTGCCACCGGCTCACCACCACTGTCCAGGAGACATGGCCAGCAAAGGCAAAAAGACTGCAGCCCCCCCGCTTCAACGACGGGTCCCTCGAGCGACTGCTGGATGCCGCGGAGTCCCGCCGGGATGTGCTCTACCCCCCACTCTGGCCGCAGGATGGGTAGCAATGTCACCAACCCAGCTTGGGAGGCGCTGAGTCCAAGTCAGATCACAAGCCTCTGGACTTGGTCATGGCACAGTTGCTGGAGTTGCAAAGGCAAGCTCGAGAACATCAGGAAAGGATGGCCGCTGCACTCCTCAGATTGCAAGGCATGATGGAGCAGTCCGTCCATCTTCACGCTGAGGTGGTAGCGCCGGCATGCCAACGCACTGAGTCAAACCCTGGCAGGATGGCTGCCGCCATGGAGACCTTGGTCCAGGATGTCACTCCTGCATTGCTGCGCGGACTTAACTCCATTGCTGATGCCATAGTTGGCCTCCAACAGTGTGTACATGAGAGGGGTGCTGGGCAGCTGAATCTTACTCCAGCTACCCCTTCCACTCACGGAGTCAGCCAAGGGCCCTTGTGCACCCATAGGGAGGAGGATGTGCACACACCTGGGCCATCCACCCGGGTGACTCTGGGAGTGACCAGCCCATCTGACTCCCCTCTTCCTGTGACCTCCGCAGATCCAGTTTCACAGGCCGAGGAGGTTGCCACAGCCAGTCAGCAAGACCCCGAAAGCAGGCCGGGGCCGGGGCCCTCCAAAGTCATCACAGACAGGGCGCCACAGTCGGCAGGCTGCCTCCACCTCCGCTGTGAATGTCTGGTGAGCACCAAGACATAGCGGCAGGGTTAGGATAGTTAAGGAGTGTTCACTCTTTTAGAGTCAACCAAATAAACTAAATGAACAAAATGAGGGATAAAGTAAACACAGCCCCTAAATTAGCGTAAGTTAAGGAGAGTTAGTTGCACAGCCTGGGCATGGGTGTTAATCACTCGTACATAATGTTCACTATTGTCAATAAACTCCCAAGAATGTCTCCCTGCCTGTGGCTCCTTGTTCTGATGAGCAGTGTTCTTGTCACTCAGTTATGAAACCTTTCTGTAGGTGTCTCAGTCCAGGGCCTCTTCCCTGTGCTCTGTGCAGCCTTCAGACCACAGTGATGGTCCAGCCTCACACCCCCTGGACACATTACTGATGCCTGCACCTCGGCAGTGCTGGTCATTGCTGCCAGAATGTAGTGGGCAGGCACCACAGAGTTCTCTTATTCTCTGTGTGCTGCTCTCCTTTGAGGCAGGGCTGGCCCCCATCTCTTCAGCATCTGTGACCAGTGATGCTGTGCACCAGCTCCTGAAGGGCTGAGGTGCTGAAGGTGGAAACAGCATCAGATGCATCTAAAGTTTCATGGCTACGTCTCTGAGGTGGCCCTGATCATGGAGCGCAAGATACCTGCCCTCGGCCAGACAGGAGTCAGACATTCTCAGAGGCTATGTGAAGATCTATGGAGTGTCCGCACTGCATGTTGTCATCATCCTCTTGCAATTTAACGACTATTAGGGCCTCCATTTCACCTCCATGACAGGAGGATTCTCTCAGTGGGTATTGGCGCTGAGATAAGCCAGACTAGAGTCAAACATTCACAACTGCAATGTGAAGATCTACAGGGACACCTCACTGCATGTTGTCATCATCCTCCACAAATCTAGCAGCTATGAGGGCCTCCCGAGTGCGCTTGCCTCACCTAGCCAGTGCGAGAGCCTCATCCCTGTCGTCGTCATCACTGAGGACCCCCTCACCCTCATCCCCGTCGACATCCTCGGAGGAGGAGGAGACATGCAGCTCCTCCATTACCTCCTCAGCTAGCTCCTCTCCCTGTTGCAGCACCAGGTTGTAAAGGGCACAGCAGACAACGATGATGTGTTAAACCCTCTGTGGACTGTATTGCAGGGCTCCACCAGACTGGTCCAGGCACTGGAACCTCATCTTCAGCATCCTGATGGTCTGCTCCACCAAGTTGCGAGCTGCTGCATGAGCCTCATTATAGCGTCGCTCTGCTGCAGTCTGAGGCCGCCACACGGGTGTCATCAGGCACGACTGCTGCAGGTAGCCCTTGTCCCCAAGGAGTCAACCCTGCAGCCTCTGTGGACCCTGGAGTACTGCAGGGATCTGCGAGTGACTCAGGATGTAGGCGACATGCACACACCCTGGAAACCGTGCACATACCCGCAGGATGCGTTTCTGGTGGTCGTACACCAGCTGCAAGTTCAGTGAGTGGAAGCCCTTGCGGTTGATGAAGTCCACCGAGTGTAGCGATGGAGACCTGAGCGCCACATGAGTGCAGTCAATCGCACCCTGCGCCTGTGGGAATCCCGAGATCAGGGAGAATCCAATGGCTCTTGTATCCTGGCTGTCCCGGTCCCGGGTGGAATGCACAAAGTTTTGTGCCATGGAGAAGATGGCATGCGTGACGTCATGATGCATTTGTGGGTGTCGGATTGTGGAATCCCACAGAGGTCACCTGTGGAGCCTAAAAGGAGCCACTGGCATGGAAATTGAGTGCCGCGGTCACTTTCACAGCCACTGGCAGTGGATGCCCTCCGTGTCCCCTTGGTGCCAAGTCCTGCAGTAAGTGGCAGATGTGAGCCACCAGGTCCCTAGACATGCGCAGTCGTCGGCAACACTGGTTCTCAGTCACCTGCAGGAATGGCAGGCGGCGTCTATAGATCTTGGTTGTTGCTAGTAACCGACCAGCCATGGCTCGCTGTCGCTCCTGGGCAGCAAGTGCGGGAGCCCCTGCTGCCCCTTCTTCATGAGATTACTGCTCCTGCCTTGCTGCGGGAGTCTCAGCCTCTCTCTCCTCTGTCTTCTATGGTCTCTGTAGGCCATCAGGCACACAGCTAGATCACCAGGATCTATGATCTTGACATGGTCCCCCTGCAGCATGAAAGGGAGAGAGATATGGTTATCATAGCTGTACTTAGGACCTTTCCTGGTCCTATGTGGCTGCCTCAATACTTCCCGGAGAGTGCTGGTCACCCCTTGGATGGCCAGAGATGAATATGCTGCATGGCTGCCCTGTCAACCTGCGACATGGGGGACATTGGTCCAAGCCGGGATGCTGAGATTGCAAGGGGCTGTGAGCGCCTCCAGCAGTGACTGCTACATGGCCAGTGTTGGCAAGGAGATTGTACAACGGGTGCAGTCCAACTGCTCTGTGGTCCAATAAGGTGATGGTGGACTTGAAGTCTGTGCCGGCGGGGGCTGAGGGGGTGGTGGGGGGGTAAGGTATGAAGTGCTTGGTGGCCTGGCCCCAAACATATCACTGTGGCTGAGCCTGATCTGTCATAGTTGCGGAGACATGGTCAGTTTATACAGGTGTCCCTAGTGCGTGGCCACTTCCCTTACTTACCCTGACCCCCACCTCGATTGCCTGTGTACGGGATGCAGCGCCAGGGCAGCACTTGGCCCCTGCCCCCACCCCCTCAGAAGTCGCCTCCAAGGCTGGCCAGCACTTGCCCCCAGACACCCCCCACCCCTCAGCACTCAGCAGTCAACTGCGTGGCCAAGGATTAGTTTCCCCCAACCCCCGGCGCTCCTGAGGCCTGTAAACAACAGGTGAGCTGTGGTGAACGCTGCTGCTCACTCACCTCAGTTCCCCCAAAGTGAAGGCCACCAAGTGCACGTCGCCTGAGTGCTGTTGTGAAACATGCCGGCGTGCTTTCCCCATGATGTGGACGGACGATACGGCAGGATTCCAAGAGCCTAGCGGGATGGCCTTATAATTATATGCTAATGTATTACAATGAGCTCCCCATCGACCGATGGCAGGAAATGCGGCCCACCATTGGCGGGCTGAATGGACGATTGTGACCTGCCTTTACGCCGTCATGAAGTAGGTCCCACCATATTTTCCGTGCACGCCGCCAATCACGCCCACCGCCAGCGGGCTTGGAAAATTCCACCCATGGTGTCAGTACAGATTTTCAATGTTATGAAGGCAGGAACAGATTTTACTAGTGACAAACAGCAAGTTAAGTGTGAACAGGGCACTGTTTTGAAAAACAGCAATTGAGAGCTGTTATAATTAAAAGTTTTAATTGAACAATATTTCATGTGCCCTTTGAAATTTTACGGAAAGTGCACAGGGGCCTGTCAGGTATATCTGGGTGGCAACAGGGTGACAGGCCAGCTCATTGCTGCATTCAGCAGCCATATGGTGAGGCAGCATGCTGTCACAGGATGGCTGGTGCAATGCAGCCATAGCTTTTGCATTGGGGAGGGCAAGCTCAGGGACCAGGGATTTGGGGTCGAGCCTCCATTGTGCTATCTGACTTTTCAGATTGGTATGATAATAAATGTATTAGCTGGAGCAGTCACCACCTTGATGCAGTGGTGTGCAACTGACTGGGAGATACCGCACATGTCTTCAGTGGGCCCCTGGAATAAAATGGAAGCGTAGAAATTAAGCGGTGACCAGGTATATCTGGGTGGCAACAGGGTGATGCATGGATCACCTATCATGGTTCTATTGAGAAGGGGCTGCGAGGATTGGTGTGGGATGTTTGGTGGACGTATTTGACCAACAGACCCTTCAGACCAGCAGTGTCTATCTGCCATGGGCATTGTCTACTCAGGAGGTGGATCCTCCAGTCAGAAGAAACACCTGAGAGGGAGGGAAGTGTAGCCACAGAGATCCAGAGAGCAGAAACCTCCTGGCCACCTGCAGGGGCAACATCAGGAAGAGGAAATGGCAGAAGCCCACAGAGGAAACCATGAGCAAACAGCAGCACAGAGCAAAATGTACCCAGTAGCAGGTGCACATAGGCAGAGGATGAGCTACTTCCAGATGTTGGAGCAGCAGTGTTGCCGAAGACTGCACCTCTCCTTTGAGGCCATAGCAGATCTTTGCACCATGATGATGGATGAACTGAAGCCCATTGTCATTGGTGGTCACCCAATGCCAATGCTGGTGGAGGTCACCATGGCCCTTAATTTCTACACTTCCATTTTATTCCAGGGGCCCACTGAAGACATGTCCCAGTCAGTTGCACACTACTGCATCAAGGTGGTGACTGCTCCAGCCAATATATTTATTATCACACCAATCTGAAAAGTAGTTTGAGAAAGCCAAAGGATTTGAGGCCACTGATAGATTACCCCAGATGCAAGGTGTGATAGATTACATGCATGTGGCTATCAAGGCTCCCACAGGCCTACCAGTGGCCTTCATTAACAGAAAGGGATTTCATTCCATCAATGTGCAACTGCTCTGTGACCACCACTAACAGGTGCTTCAGGCATGTACTTGTTCCCCTGGGAGCAACTGTGATGCCTATGTACTCCAGCACTCCCAGGTGCCCAAGCCTTTCACTCCCTCTACACGCCTTCAAGGTTGGATTCTCAGTGGCAAGGGTTACCCATTAAAGAGATGGCTACTAATTCCAGGGAGGAACCCTAGGGCAGAAGCAGAGGAGAAATACAACACCAGTCACACAGCGACCCAAGCCACAATCGAGTGGACCATAGGTCTCCTAAAGATGAGATTCTGATGCATGGATCACACTTCAATATGCCCCAGGAAGAGTCTCCAGGACCGTGGTGATCTGCTGTGCTTTACACAACCCAGCACTGCAGAGGTTGGAGGCCCTGGCCAATAAGGGGGAGATGGTGGGCTACTGGTAATGTCACTTGACCAGTAATCTAGAGGCCCTGGCAGCATGGGTTCAAATCCCGCCACAGCAGCTGGTGGAATTTAAGAAGAGAGTGCGAGAGGAGGACCCTGGGACAGGCAGTCAGCCGTGCCTAGAGGATATAGCATCTAGTCTATACTTAAGTAGGAGTAAGAGTAAAATCAAAGCAAGTGTCCATATTCTATGTTCAATTTAGTTGAGATATGTCTGGGGAGCTCAGTTCTGTGATTTGCACATCCTGCACTATGTGGGAAATCCTAGATGCTCCTGGTGGTCTGGATGACCATATGTGCAGGAGGTGCCTCCGACTGGAGCAAATGGAGCTCTGGTTTTTGGAGTTTGAGCAGCAGCTGGGGGCACTACGGTGCATTCACAAGGCTGAGAGGTTCATGGATAACACATTTCAGGATGTGGTTGCCCTGCAGCTTAAGGAAGTGCAAGCAGAGATGGAATGGGTGACCACCAGACAAAAGAAGAGGACCAGACAGGTAGTGAGGAAATTCCCCTGAGTGCATCTTGCGCACAAACCGTTTTTCAGCTTTGGAAAACAGTGAGAGTGAACGTTCCTCTGTGGAGGACAACCAGAGCCAAGACCATGGCAATGTAGGTGGTCCAGCTGCTCAGGGGATGAGGAAGAAGTGTGGAAGGGCAATGGCGGTAGGAGATTCATTAGTGAGGGAAGTAAACAGACATTTCAGCGGCTGTAGAGGTGACTTCAGGATGGTTTGTTGCCTCCCGGGTTCCAGGGTCAAGGATGGCACGGAATGGCTGAAGGGCATTCTGAAGTGGGCGGGGGGGGTGAACAGCCAGAGGTCGTGGTACATGTTCGGACCAATAACATGGGAAGAAAGAGAAATGAGGTCCTGCAAGCAGGCTTTAGGGAGTTAGGTAGGAAATTGAAAAGCAGGACTTCAAAGGTTGTAATCTCCGTATTACTCCCGGTGCCATGCAGTAGTGAATATAGGAACAGAAGGATAGAGCAGATGAATGCGTAGCTGGAGAGATGGTGCAGGAGGGAGGTTTTTAGATTCCTGGGACATTGGGACCATTTCTGGGGGAGGTGGGACCTGTACAAGTTGGATGGTTACATCTGAACAGCACTAGGACCAACATGCTCTGGGGGTGGTTTGCCTATGCTGTTGGGGTGGATTTAAACTAAATTGGTGGGGGATGGGATCCTGAAACGTAGTTCAGAGTGGGGAGAAGCTGAGATGGAATTAGATGTTAAAACGCTAGTAAGTGGGTCTGGAAGACAGAGGAAACATAGGCTAAATAAGAAAGAAGTGAGTTTAGCAAGGCTAAATGGAATATATTTTAATGCAAGGAGCCTGAGGAATAAAACAGACAAGCTGAGGGCATAGATAGGCGCATGGGAGTATGATATCATAGCTATAACCAAGATTTGGCTAAAAGGGCAGGATTGGCAGCTCAACATCCTGGTTATAGGATATTCAAACAAGAAAGAGATGGGGGATAGGAGAGGAGAGGGGGTCGCAATATTGATCAAGGAATCAATTATAGCAGTGAAGAGGGATGATATCTTGGAAAGATCATCAACTGAGGCCATATGGGTAAAAGTAAAAAACACAAAAGGGGAAAACATGCTGTTGGGTGTGTACTATAGGCCCCTAAACAGTCAAGGAGATAGAGGATCATATTTCAGAGAAGTGTAAGAATAATAAGGCAGTAATAGTGGGGAATTTTAACTACCCAAATATTAACTGGGATATTTTTAGTGTGCAAGGTAGGGAGGGAGCAAAATTCTTAAGTTGCATCCAGGAGAACTATTTTAGCCAGTACGTAGAAAACTCAACAAGGGAGGGGGCAGTTCTGGACCTAATATTCGGAAATGAGCCCGGGCAGGTGGAAGGTGTATCAGTAAGGGAGCATTTTGGAGATAGTGACCATAACTCAGTTAGATTTAGGATAGTTATAGAAAAGGATAAGGTTGGGCCGGGAATTAAAGTTCTAAAATAGGGAAAAGCTAATTTTACAAAGATGAGATACGGTTTGGCCCAAGTGGACAGGGAGCCACTACATGCAGATAAAACTGTGTCAGAGAAGTGGGAAGCATTCAAGGAGGAAATAGCAAGACTCCAGGACAAATACGTTCTCGTAAAGGCAAAGTGGGGGACCAAAGCCGGAGAACCCTGGATGTCAAGGGACATAAAAGTTACGATTAAGAAAAAAAGATAAGCGTATGGCAGATACCAAGGGCTCAATATGGCAGAGTCGCTGGAGCAGTATAAAAAGTGCAGGGTGAACTTAAAAAGGAAATTGGGAAAGCTAAGAGACTGCATGAGAAAGCATTGGTGGGTAGAATAAAGGAAAACACAAAGGGTTTTTTTTTAATTTATAAGGAGCAAGAGAATAACTAGGGAAAGAATAGGGCCAATTAGGAACCATAGAGGTAATCTGTGTGTGGACTCAGAAGTACAGTCCTCAACGAATACTTTGCATCGTTCTTCACAATGGAAAGGGACGACACAGGGTGGAGGACTGTGAAACATTAGAGAAATTACGTAGAGAGAGAGGAAGTGCTAGCAGGCTTAGCGGCCTTAAAAGTGGATAAATCCGCAGGCTCAGATGAGATGTATCCCAGGCTGTTAAAGGAGGCAAGGGAAGAGATATCAAGGGACTTTGCAGTGGTTTTCAAATCCTTCTGGCCACAGGTGAGGTGCCAGAGGACTGGAGGACTGCTAACGTTGTCCCATTATTAAAAAGTGAAGGGATAGACCAGGAAATTACAGGCCAGTCAGTCTAACCTCGGTGGTGGGGAAGTTACTTAAAAAAATCCTGATCGACAGAATATGTCTGCACTTGGAGAAACACGGATTAATCAGGGATAGTCAGCATGGATTTGTTAAGGGAAGGTCGTGTTTGACAATTTGGTCGAATTTTTTGAAGCGGTATCCAGGAGTGTTGATGAGGGTAATGCATTTGATGTGGTCCACATGGACTTTAGCAAGGCTTTTGATAAGGTCCCTCATGGAAGACTGATCAAGAAAGTAAGAGCCCATGGGATCCAAGGCAAAGTGGCACGTTGGATCCAAAATTTGTTGAAAGGCAGAAAGCAGAGGGTGATGGTAGAGTGATGTTCCTCTGACTGGAAGTCTGTTTCTAGTGGGGTTCCGCAGGGCTCGGTGCTGAGGCTTTTGCTGTTTGAGCTTTACATAATGATTTGGATTTAAATTTAGGGGGTATGATCAAGCAGTTCTCAGGTGAGACGAAAATTGGTAGGGTGGTAAATGGTGAGGAGGATAGCCATAAACAGCAGGATGATATAGTCAAGTGGGCAGAGCAATGGCAAATAGAATATAACACGGAAAAGTGTGGGATAATGTACTTGGGGAGGCCTAATAAGGCAAGGGATTACACTATGAACAGTAGGACCCTGGAAAGTACTAAAGATCAGAGGGACCTTGGTGTGCATATCCATAGATCCCTGAAGGTAGCAGGGCAGGTAGATAAGGTGGTTAAGAAGGCATATGGGATACTTGCCTTTATTAGCTGAGGCGTAGAATACAAGAGCAGGAAGGTTATGCTGCAACTGTATAAAATGCTGCTTAGGCCACAACTGGAGTACTGTGCGCAGTTCTGGTCACCACATTATAGGAAGGATGTGATTACACTGGAGAGGGTGCCGAGGAGATTTACCAAGATGCTGCCTGGGCTGGAGGGTCTGAGCTATGAGGAAAGATTGGATAGGCTGGGATTGTTTTCCTTGGAGCAGCAAAGGTTGAGAGGCGACCTGATAGAGGTGTATAACATTATGAGGAGCATAGATAGGGTGGATAGGAAGGCACTTTTTCCTTTAGTAGACGGGTCAATAACCAGGGGGCATAGATTTAAGGTAAGAGGTAGAAGGCTAAGAGGGGATTTGAGGAAAAAATTTTTCACCCAGAAGGTGGTGGGAGTCTGGAACTCACTGCCTGAAAGTGTGGTTGAGTCAGAAACCCTTGTAACAATTAAGCAGTATTTAGATATTCACCTATATTGCCATAGTCTCCAGGGCTATGGGCCAAGCGCTGGAAAATGGGGTTAGTGTAGTCAGATCTTTGTTAACCGGCGCAGACAAGATGGGACAAATAGCCTCCTTCTGTGCTGTAAACGTCTCTGAGCCTATGAATATATGAATAAGCTTATTGTGGAGAACGAGACATCCTCAGACAAGGAGGATGATAAGGAAGCTGATGCCCAACTGCAGCATCCAGAAAGACATGAGCGCGCTTCTATTGTGACCAGGTAATGCAGCTGAAGAAGGATAATCCATCACCATGGTACTAACACATTAAATGGATAACGTCATCTTCCCGGTCCTTTCAGATCATTACATTTCCTAACGGAGCCATTCTCCTCAACCACATCACCCGCCCATCCCAGGCAAATGAGATTCAGCTTGGAGAAATTGAGGCCCCCATCATAGGCAAACCATCAGCTTTCTTGACATGTCTGAGCACAAGCTTCTCAGGGGCATCAAATTCTCATTGATGCTGATATCAGGGACAAGGCCTTCACCCCAGTGAACATGCATTGCCAATGACTGACAAGGATCTGGATCCAGGAGCTCAACTCCTGGTCTCAAATTATCTCTTGCTAAGTTGTGTGCTCTCTTCTCCTGCAAAGTGAGAGAGCAGAGAGGTGTGAGTATTCATAATGGCTTGTGGAAAGGGAAGGGAAGGACACCATTTGTGGAGGGTGTCTGTGAGGCATGAGTATGAAAGGGAAATAAACTGAATGCAAATGTGAATGTTTGCTGTTCAGATGGGGATGTAAGCTGCCTGCAGAGCAAGGGGATAGGTGCAGCTGACTGCAACTTTTGGTATCTGCACATGCACAGATAAATACAGAAATCCAGGAGTTGCTGTTAAAGATGCCCTGCTCCTGCACAGGGTGCACTGTTAAAGCCTCCACAGCCAGCAATCTTTAGAAATCAATTGTGATGCAGGATTAAAGCAGATGGAATGCATGAGAGTTCTAACGCAGTGATCCTTTATTCCACTGGCATCAAACCTACAAGTACATTCATGAAAAAGCTTAGCTTGAAGAAATTAATTTTTTACAATGGACAACCATGGTCTGACCCTCCGACCCTCCAGAAACACAAGAAACCATTGAGAGCTCAATCTGTGGTCTCGAATTAGCCATATTACAGACTCAGTTGTTGAACCGTGAGAGTAGGGATGCTTTGCATTCAGCAGGAACGACGGTTAGTGATCCTGAACCTTGCTCTTCTACCTATAGTTCCCACTCACTCAACTTGAGTTTGTGTTTAGGACTGAATTTGAAGTGCAGTGAAAGAACAAAGTTGAAGGCCGGCACGCTTGTGGAGCTTTTATTGCTAGCTTCCCTCGAAGACGTGAGCCCAGTAACCTTGCCATCCAGACTACAAAGGGTATCTCCTGCACTTCGGGGCTTTTCATACTCAGAGGGCTTCTGTGCTGTCCAGGCTGTCCCAACCGATGCTTCAGGCTGCTTGGTCTCTTAGGGCTCTTGCTTCTTCTCCCTGCTGCTGCTGCTCCTCGTGGCTTCTGCTCTGCCCTCTCCCTTCAGCCTATGCTCAAGGTTTCTGGCTCTGCTTAGGATTTCTGACTGTTCCCCAGAGGATGCCACTCTCCATCATCACTGACTTCTGGCAGAGTCCTAGCCGACAGAACTCCTCGGCATCCACACAAAGAGCGCCCCGCAAAAGGCAGGACTCGGCCTCCAGCCCTGGCCGAGTCTAGAGTTGGGAGTCAGGGCTAAACGCTGCTACATAATAAATTGGCAAGTGCATCCCCTTTTGTAATGTAATATCATTTTTAAAACTGACAAAAGGTTATATTTTGGTAATGAAATGTAACTGGATTTTAACAGCTTACTAAGTCGTAACTAATGCATTCCCTTCCTACTTGACTTCACCGTGCCTGAGCCTGCCCTCGTGCTCCTAGGTAGCGCTACAAATTGTGTCCTACCTCTTGCTAAGTTTATATTTTTGGTGATTTAGTTTTTGTTCATCAAGTTTAGGGATGTTAGTTCTGGGCTGTGGAACAATCCTATATTTGATGATGGACAAGGAGCTGCTGCCTACAGCTATGATGCCTCTTTCCTTCAAATTTTTATTATTACTTATTTTCCATCATCACTGATTAACTTGCACACAATTTAATTTGACTCCCTTCTATGTGATTCGATTCTGTAATGATAAACATGAGGAACCAGCTTAAAAGTGTGCTTCATGATAAAATGATTGTCAAAACTTTTCATAACTTTCCTCAAACACAAATATTAAAAGCATATCAAAGTGCATCACCCTGTAACTTACAAACCCTGCTAAGGGGCCAATTTAGCTCTCTTTTATTGTTTGCCATCAAATGAGATTTGCCATACATTTTTCACAAAGTCAGTGTCCCTTTAATTTACCCCCATTTTGTGCTTGATTTAATGAGTAAAACTTCCCAGTTGCTTATAACATAACTAAGCAGAGCCTAATTACTGTTTTGACAGTATGACAGACATACTGGCCGGGATTTTCCGTGCCCACCAGTGTCAGGCATGTTCGGTGGTGTGAGTGGACATAATGGCATGATCAGTTGCACAACGATGTGAAGCCAGTTTGCAATTGTCCGCTCAGCCCGCCGACAGCGGGCCGCGTTTCCCGCCATCGGACATCGGGAACCTCATTGTAATACATCTGAATATCATTATCAGGCCAGCCCACCGGACTTGTTCACCCCGCCTGCTGGATTGTCCACCCATGTAGACAACATGTTTCACAACAGCACATAAAAGGTGTGCACATGGCAGGCTGCACTTTGAGGTGAAAAAGGAGGTGAGTACATAGCAACGATGTGCAGTGCTTGCCAGGGTTGTCTGTTGGAGCTTGAGGCGCATTGGGGAGAGTGGGGGCGGTGGTCAAGGGCAGCCCTGTCATTGAAGCAACTTGTGGGGATGGGAGGGACAAGGGCAAGCCCTGCCGCTGAGGTGGCTTGTGGGGGGGCAGGGGGCAAGGGCTGCCTTGTAGTTGAGGCAACTTGCGGCGGAGGGGCAAGGGCTGCCTTGCGGTTGAGGTGACTTGCTGGGGGGCAAGGGCAGCCCTGTCATTGAGATAATCTGTGCGGAGGGGCAAGGGCTGCCTTGCTGTTGAATATAGCACACAAGCACTTGGGGTGGGGAGTAGGGTGGGCGAGGGAAGCGGCCATGCGTTAGGGACACCTTATATAAAGTGACCATTCCTCTGCAATGGAGTCAGTTCAAGCGCAGCAATTGATATGACTGGAGTTGAGCTTCTAGCTTATTTGCCCACTCAAGCAACGCAGAGTCATCAAAGTGCCACTAAGTGCTCCAAAGTTATTCATCCCCTCCACAGTACAGTTTGCAAACTAATGAGGGTTTTAGTGGGCTGCAGAACAGTTGTATGACTGCACACATTGTACAATCTCCTTGCAAAAGCTGGCCATGGAGCAGTCACTGGTGGAGGCACTCACAGCCCCTTGTAATGTGAGTATCCCAGTTTGGACCAGTGTCCCCCATGGTTCAAGCTAACAGGGCAGCCTTGCAGTGTGGGTTAGGAGAATGCCTGCACATAAGCTGAGAGCACAGCTTGCAGTCCAATGGTCAAAGCTGCCGCCAATCGGTCGGGTGGAGTGGGGCGGAAGTGGGTGGAGTCTTGGGCAACCATTCTGCGCACGAATCTCTGGCCATCCAAGTGGTGACCAGCACTCTCCGGGAAGTGTTAATAGAGCCATCACGCTTAACCAGGGCAGGTTCTTAGTACACCCTTGCTAACCACTTCTCTCTCTCTTCCTGGAGGATGAGTGCAACAGGAGCACAGAGACAGGTGAATTAGCTGTATACCTGATGAATACAGAAAGTGCAGACGATGGAGTAGAGCATGACTGAGGCTCCTGGCTGTGCAGAGGGAGGAGCAGCACCCTCTGGAAGAAGGGGCGACTGGGACTCTCACACACGCTGCCCAAGAGCCACAGCGAGCCATCACTGGTCGGCGCCTACCGACACCCGGGTCTATAGACACCGCCTTTCATTCCTGCAGATGGCCAAAAACCAGTATCACCAAAGACTGCACATGTCTAGGGAAATGGTCGGTCACATCTGCCACCTGCTGCAGGATTTGGCACCACGGGAACATGGGGAGCATCCACTGCCAGTGGCTGTGAAAGTGACAGCAGCGCTCAATTTCTACGCCAGTGTCTCCTCTCATGGCTCCACAGGTGACCTCTGTGGGATCTCACAAGCCTCCACCCACAAATGCACCATGAGGTCACCGATGCCACCTTTGTGAGGGAACACAGCTTTCTGCCTTTTGCCTGGGACCGGGACAGCCAGGATGCAAGAGCAATTGGATTCACCCAGATCTCGGGATTCCTACCGGTGCAGAGTGCAATCGACTGCACTCACGTGGCGCTCAGATCACCATCAACACACAGTGAACTACATCAACCACAAGGGCTTCCACTCGCTGAAAGTGCAGCTGGTGTGCGACCACCAGAAACGCATCCTGCAGGTGTGCGCATGGTTTCCAGGGAGTGTGCATGACACCTACATCCTCAGTCGGTCACAGACCCCTGGAGTCTTCCACGGTCTATAGAAGCTGCAGGGATGACTCCTCAGGGACAAGGGCTACCTGCAGAGGCTGTGGCTGATGACACCCGTGCAGTGGCCTCAGACTGCAGCAGAGCGACGGTATAATGGGGCTCATGCTGCAGCTCGTAACTTGGTGAAGCAAACCATCGGGATGCTGAAGACAAGGTTCCAGTGCTTGGACCAGTCTGTTGGAGCCCTGCAATACAGTCCGCAAAGGGTGCCACGCATCGTTGTTGTCTGCTGTGCACTTTACAACCTGGCGCTGCAACGGGGAGAGAAGCTGCCTGAGGAGGAGATGGAGAAGCTGGAGGTTTCCTCCAAGGAGGAGGATGCCTTCAGGTTGAGGGTGAGGAGGTCCTCAAAGGCGACGATGACAGTGATGAAGTCCTCCAATCTGCTAGACAAGGCAGGCAAGCTCGAGAGGCCCTGATAGCTGCTAGATTCATGGAGGATGATGATGATTTTCACATTGCATCTGTGAATGTTTGACTCCAGTCTGGTTAATGGCAGCGCGAATATCCTCTGTGTTAATGCTCCTGTCATGGAGGCGCAGTGAAGGCCCTAATAGTCACTCGATTGCGGGATAATGATGACGACATGCCATTGGGACATTCCATTGATCTTCACATAGCCTCTGAAAATGTTTGGTTCCTATCTGACCGAGGGCAGCTCGCTTGCGCTCTGTGATCAGGGTCATGTCAGAGAGACGCAGCCATGAAACCTTAGAAGCATCTGATCCTTCGTCCTCCTTCAGCACCTGACCCCTTCAGGAGCACAGCATCACTGATCACAGATGCTGGTGTGATGAGGGCCAGCCCCACCTTAAAGGTGCTGAGAGCACACAGGGAGAATGAGAGAACTCTGTGACCCCTGCCCACTACATTCTGTCAGCAACGACAAGCACCGCCGTGGTGCAGGCTTCAGTAATGTTTCCAGGGAATGTGAGGCTGGACAATCACTTTGGTCCGAAGGTGCACAAAGCACAGGGAAGAAGCCCTGGACCGAGATACTTGTCTTTATATTGTGTAGAAAGGCTTCACATGTGAGTGACATGAACACTGCTCATCAGAACAAGGAGCCATAGGCAGGAAGACACTCTTGGGAGTTTATTGACAATAGTGAACAGCATGTACAAGTGATTAACACCCGGGCCCAGGCTGTGCAACTACATCTCCTTAACCTCAATTCATAGCACCCTCACCTTTGAGTCAGAAGGTTGTGGGTTCATGTCCCACTCCCGGAAACCAAGAACTGTGAATGTACTCGAAAGAGTTACATCTCCTTAACCTCAGTTCATAGCACCCTCACCTTTGAGTCAGAAGATTGTGGGTTCATGTCCCACTCCAGGACTTTGAACAAAAAAAAAGTCAAGAACTGTGAATGTACTCGAAAGAGTTACATCTCCTTAACATTCCACCCCTTCCGCTACGTCTTGATGCTTCCTGGACATTCACAGGGCTGGTGGAGGCAGCCTGCTGACTGCAACGCCCTGTCTGTGATGAATTTGGCAGGCATCCTCTGGCGGGCCGAGACTTGGGGGGCCTTAGCCTGCTTTCAGGGTTCTGCTGTGTGGCAGTGGCACCCTCCTCGGCCTTTGGAGCTAGAGCTGCTGACGTCACAGGAAGAGGGGATTTGGATGGGCTGGACACTCCCAGAGTCACCTGGATGGATGGCCCCGACGGGGGTTGGGAGGGGGTCGGGAGGGGGGCGGGGGAACGCCTACTGATTCTCCTACCTATGGGTGCTTGAGGGCCCCAGGCTGACTACTTGAGGAGAAGGGGTAGCTGGATTGAGATCAAGCTGCCCCACACCCCTCTTGTGTACACACTGTTGGAGGCCAACTATGGCATCAGCAATGGAGTTGAGCCCGCGCAGCAGTGCAGGAGCGACGTTCTGGATTAAAGTCTCCATGGCGGCCCGCATCCTAGCAGTGTTGGCCTCGGTGCATTGGCATGCCGACTCTATCACCCCAGCCTGAAGGCGGATGAACTCCTCCATCGTGCCTTGCAATCTGAGGAGTGCAGTGGACATCCATTCCTGATGTTTCCGAGCTTGCCTTTGCAGCTCCAGCAACTGTGACATGACCGAGTCCAGAGGCTCCTCATCTGACTTGGATTCAACAAATTTCTGGTCTCCAGCAGTCCTCTGAGTGCCACAGGCCTGGGAAGTCCCTGCCGCCGCCTGTTGTGAGTCAGAAAGTGAGCTGCAATATCAAGCCCCACTGCTCCCTGAGCCACGACAAATGTGAAAATGTTTGATCAACTCACCTGTTTAATTTAGGTTAATAGAATACGAGCACCAGGTTTGTTAACTTAGTAGGTAAATAACTGTTTATTGAACAAATTGTCTTTACCCAGTGTCAAAATAAAGAAATAGGGACTGCTAACTTTTAACTCCATAACCTAAGCTCTACCCCTTCTTAATTCCCTATACACACACATACAAGACTCATAAGACACACAAAAACATGGATTTTAAGGGTGGGATAAAACAATTCAATAGCAGCAATTCCGGAGTACAGGATTCAATGGGTTGAGGACATGAGGTGGTCTTCCCAGCACTTTCAGTCTTTAGTTCACTGGTTGAGCACTTGCCTTTCTATGTCTCTAACGGTGATTTTCCACTTTTCCTCTTGACAGGAGTTTTCAGAGAGAGACCAGGTTATAGAGATATGAAGAGAAAAAGCCAGCTAGCTATTGCTGTAGAATTATTGGAATCTGACATACAGGAGGCAGAGGTTTTAGGTCTTTCCCTTTCAGGCTAGGAGCTATTCTGTTGTACTGCTCTCACACAAACCCTGATCACCTGGTCAGGAGCCAATTAAAATGTTGTTGCCAGGCAGTTCCCCATTAGACCAGACTTCTTCTCGGCACCATCCTGTCTTTACATGCCTCTGCCCTTAAAAGAGATGAAACACCATTTCAAAATGCATTTCATCACAAGGTATGTGACACATGGAAAACAAAACACAAGACTTACTTTCATTCACCTTTCCTTCCCCTTATACAATCTTATAAATCTTCAACATTTCTTAGCCCTTTAACTTATTTTAGTATTTTACAACCGGGATAATGCATCCTCGATCACATCTTTGCCGGCAATGTGAACAGTCATTTCATTGAATCTTTGAAACAAAAGACTCCATCTAAACAGTCTCACATTTCAAGCTTTAAACTTTTCAATGGATGCCAGAAGATTATGTTCAGTGTAGATTAGTGTATCTTATCATGTTGGACATAAACTTCAAGTGAAGGATGGGATGAGGTTTCCTGAAGCAAATAAACATCAAATAAAAATTTTATTTTTTAATTAAAAACATGCCCCAACTCATGAGGCAGAGTCACATGAGGGGACATGTTTTATGACAATTGCATTTCCTTTATTATTTTTAAAACAGTGTTTCATCTCCCTGAGGCAGCTCCTTTTGAAGATCGTGCTGGGCCCGCTTGCCCTCCTCACCCCACCCGCACAGGCAGCACTGAGCACTGCTGCTCACATTCCATGCTGGGCGGGCCTTAATTGGCCCACCAGCATGGAATCGCAGTGTGGAGCCAACCATGGGTGATGGTTGGCTTCCTGACTACCCCTGCTCACCCCCGCCAAGCACCCCCGCCAAGGGCAAAATCCTACCCATGATTTCTTGTTTAGTTATAGGAATGGCGAATTCTATTAGAGCGTTCACTGTTGCTGTTCTTCGCAACACTTGCCCTTGTCCTACAATGTGACTTAAAGTTACCCTTGCTTTTGCAAATTCACTTTTGGTCTGATTTATTACTAAGCCAGCCAACTGCAATTGCTTAAACAGGTTCTCTAATTGCTTTATATGTTTTTCCCATGTGTTACTATATGTTACGATATCATCTAAATAAACCACACAGTTACATATTTCAGCTATGACTTGATTCATAAGTCTTTGGAATGTGGCTGGGGCTTTTTTTTTAAACCTAAATGGCATGACTCAACATTGATACAACCCACTTGGTGTAACAAAAGCAGATATTTCTTCAGCCCTTGATGTTAATGGCACTTGTCAGTATCTCTTCAGTAGATCAATTTTAGAAAGAAATGAGGCACTGCCAACCCTATTGATGCAATTTTCTAACTGAGGAAATGGGTATGAATCTATCCTTGTTACTGCATTCACTTTCTAGTAGTCTATACAAAACCTAGTTGATCCATCCAGCTTAGGGACCAGCAGTACCGGTGAACTCCAGCTGCTTCGACTGGGTTCAATCAATTGATTTTCCAGCATATATTGGATATCTGTTTCTCCCTGAGCTTGTTTCTTGGAGCTCAGCCGATAAGGATGTTGTTTTATTGGCACTGAGTCTCTTATGTCCACATCATGTCTAGCTGGCATAGTACATCCAGGTGTATCCCTACAAATTCCCTTATACTTTCTAAGAAAACCATCTTAAATCTTCCCTTGGTCCTTCCTCTAATTATGAGAACATGGTATCTAACTGACACAGTATTTTCGTATTGGCTAATTGAATTGTAGGAGTTTCGCTTTGTGCACTGTCTTCTTCTCCCTCCACCTAACTCTTACTGTCTCTGTCATCATTCGTTACTCATACCACCTAGCATACTCGCTCTTTCCCATCATCTTCCCTGCATTAATATTGCTTCAACATGTTTATGTGACATAACCGTTTCTTCTTTCTACTTCCTCAGGAGTGTCTATCAGATAAGTCACTTTACTAACTCTCCTAACCTATCTTGTAGAGGCCACCGAATTTCACTTTCAGCAGTTTGCCCTGCAAAGGCAACAATACAAATACTTCATCTCCTGCTTGGAACATTCTAGTTTTATCATGTTTGTCTGCCCATTCTTTCATTTTTGCTTGGGAAATTTTTTAATGGTCTCATGCTACTTTACATGCTCCTGTGAGTCTTTCCAGAAATATGGACAGATAATCCAATTTGTAGGATTTGTCTTCTGCTTCAGGAACTTGTCCTTAATCATTTTTAATGGGCCTCTTATTTCATGACCATAGATCAATTCAAATGGACTAAACCCAGTAGATTCATTTAGAGAATCCTTGGCAGCAAATAGTAAAAACTCTAATCCTTTGTCCCAATATTTTGGGTATTCATGGCAATAGGTCTTAATCATGGTTTTGAGAGTTTGATGGTATCTCCATAAAGGTCCATGTGTCTGTGGGTGATAGGCGGTAGGCTTTAATTGTTTGATACCCAAACTGCTGATTACGCCATGGAAAATTTTAGACATGAAGTTAGAACGTTGGTCAGATTGTATTTCAATTGGTAGGCCATAGTGAGTGAAAAACTGAGTCAACTTTTCCACTGCCACCTTAGTTGTAATTGTCCTTAAAGGAATAGCTTCTGGAAATTGGTTTGTCATATCCATGATTGTAAGGATATACTGTTGTCCTGCTTTAGTTTTGGGTAATGGCCCTACACAATCTATTAATACCCAACTGAATGGTTTTTCAAAAACTGGTATGGTTATCAAAGATGTGAGTTTGATTACATGTTGAGGTTTACCTACTATCTGACATGTGTGACATGCTTTACAAAATTGCACTACGTTCTTATGAAGTCTTGGCCAGATAAAATGTCTGTTTATCGATGCTTGGGTTTTCTGTATTCCTCCATGTCCTGTCATAGGAATTTCATGTTCTACTTGCAATATCTCCTTACGATATTTGAAGAGTACCACTACCTGATGAACAACCATCCATTCCTCATCCACAGGTCTGTGAGAGTGTCTCCACTTCCCCATCAGAGCTCTGTTTTTAAAGTAATAGCACTTTGGAACTCCTTCTGCCTCAGCTTCAGTGTGAGCTGACGGTGCTAACTTATTTAACTCTGGATCTGCTTTCTGAGCCTCAATTAATGAAGACATGCCAAACACTTCCCTTGAATTATCCTCATCCTTAAAGAAAGTTTTGGCCACTCTAACATCTGCTCATGATATTACTTTGACCTCTGGTGATGGATTTTGTTTCGCCATTGCTCTGGTCACCACACATGATAGAAAAATACCAGAAACTTGTTCTTGTAACTGTTCCATCTCTTTAGCCTTACTGGAATTTTCCCTAATTATGGGCAAAGCTATAACCTTCCCTCCTGCCAAATCATTCCCCAGGAGTAAATCAACTCCATCCACGGGTAATTCCTTAGCCACTCCTACAACCACCGATCCAGACAACAAATCACACTCCAATTGTGCTTTGTACAATGGAACCGGGATATACTCTCCACTTATTCCGTTTAACAATACCTTAGTTTTCAATGAACTCTCTGGAGGGAAAACTAGGTCCTTCTCCAGCAAAAAAGTTTGAGTAGAACCTATGTCCCTTAAGATAGTTATGGGTTTAGTTGCATCATTTGATGAAAATGGGGTTATCTTTCCTTTAGATAAAAATGCTTTATATCTCTCATCTACCTTATTCAGTTCACCTGCATTCACAGCAGTGTTTACCTCCAGCCCTTATTTGTAGCTAAAGCTACAATTTGATCCGTGGCATTTTCTTTTTGAGTTCCCTTTTCAGACTCACTCTTATGAAATCCAATAAGTCTCATGAGTTTCCCTCGCAAATTCCAGCATTCTGAACGAATTGTCCCACTTTATTCCAATGGAGACACTTAGGCCTTTGAGTTTCACCTCCACCCTCAGTACCTTCCTTCCTGACCTGGGGAGGAGATCTCAAGGTATTCCCAGCTATCCATTTTTTACCCTGGCTACTTGCCTCCTTTCACTCTCCCACTTTCTATCCTTCTCAAATTTATGGGGGTGATAGGAAAAAAGTTTAACATTGTAGATCAGCTCATAATCGTCAGCCATTACTGTAGCCTGTCTAGCCATTGCAGCCCTTTGGTCTTCAACATGGGTTCTTATTACAGAAGGTAGAGAGTTTTTAAATTCTTTCAAGCGAATAGTCTCTCTGAGAACTTCATACGTACTTTCAACTCCTAATGCTCGTATCCACCTGTCAAAACTACTTTGCTTAACCCTTTCAAATTCAGTGTAAGTTTGTCCAGGCTGTTTCCTTAAATTTCAAAACTTTTGTTTATATGCTTCAGGGACCAACTCATATGCACTCAAAATGGCCTTTTTCACCACGTCATAGGCCAGAATTTTACCTTTGGCGCACGGGCATACGTCCAACATACAGGAACTTAAAATGACGCGTGATGACGTCAGGCATGCGTCCTGACATCGCCGCGCGCCGTTGCGATATTTCATTCAGCGGGCGCACACCGGAGTCGGCTGAATGCCCACCAAATATTGAAAAGCCTATTAAGGCCATTAAGAAGGTGATTAAGTTGAAGTTTATGCTACCCATCCAGCCTAACAGCTGGTGGGCAGGCGAAAAGGCCAAGCGGCTTTTACATTTTTTAGGGAACCTCATCCACAAGCGGGATGAGGTTTCCTTAAGCTAATACAAACTAAATAAAAATTTTCATTTGAAATTAAAAACATGTCCCATCTCATGTGACATGAGGGGACATGTTTCATTGAATTTTTATTGTATTTTTTAATTTTTTCAAAAAGCCTTCAACCTCCCTGAGGCAGCACCATGCCTCAGGGAGATTGAAGGGCTCTTTCGCACACATGCGCAAACTGCATGCCAGGCCCGCTCTCCCTCCTCCCCCTACCCGCACAGGTAGCGCTCAGAGCCACTGCTCACGATCCACGCATTGTGGGCCTTAATTGGCTCACCAGCATAAAATCGCGGTGCGGAGCCGATCGCAGGTGGCAGTCGGCTTCCCAGCCACCCCTGCCCGCTCCCGCCGAGCCCGCCCGACGTGGGAAAAATTCAGGCCATTATCCCTAGAAGCATCCTCTGATAGTGAGGCATAAATTTCCTGCGCTGTACCTGTAAATTTGGTCTGCATGGGAAAGGCCAGTTTTCCTTTGGCCAGTTCATCTGTTTAGTTATCTTCTCAAATGGAATAAAGAATCTGGAAATAATGAAATAAAGAAACTTGAAATAATCCCTGTCTCACTTACTGGTGTCTCTTTTTTAACTGCCAGCATTTTACGCTGGAACTCTCTACTTTTCTTTGTTTCTTCTTTCATGTTCAAGTTTATGTTTCCCCATTTTTAACCTCGCCATTTCTAATTCCCTCTGGAGATGAAGTTTTTGCATTTCCATTTCTCTTTCCTTTTCTCTTTCTCTGCCTCTAGTTCCAATTTTTTTATTTGCAACTGAATTTGAACCCATTTCAATGAACCACCCCTTGGAGAACTCGGTCTCTCGGGCATTCCTTCCAATTTCAAATGCTGTGCCATATCTTTGATTATCTCTGCCTTCCTAGCTTTGGCAGGTGATCCTACTCTCAATTTACTTGCCAATTCAATTAACCTGGCTTTTGGAATCCCTTGTAAAATCATCAGGGACATCTCTTCCACTTCCAGGAAAGCTTTTGCAGTTTCCAGTGCCATCTTATTTTTGACAGTACAAAACTGGTATTTCCTTTTAGCTTTTTTCTTACTAGATCTACACCCAAATCATCATTGTCTTTTGTTTCAAAATATCCTGGACCCAAGCCCCCAAACTTTGTCATGACTCATTGAGGATAGTGAGCTGCAATATCAAGTCCCACTGCTCCCCGAGCCATGAAAAATGTGAAAAAGTTTGATCAACCCACCTAATTGTTTAATTTAGGTTAACAGGATATGAGTACCAGGTTTGTAAACTTAATAAGTAAATAATTGTTTATTGAACAAATTGTCTTTAACCAGTGGCAAAAGAAAGAAGTATGAACTGCTAACTTCTAACTCTATAACTTAAACTCCAACCCTTCTTAAATCCCTATATACACACATACAAGACACATGAGACACACAAAAACATGGATTTTGAGGGTGGAATAAACCAGTTCAATTGCACCAATTCCGGAGTATAGGATTCGATGGGTTGATTTTGATCAATGTCTTCCAAATTCCTTTCATTTCTTTGTTATGACACAAGGTGGTCTTCCCAGCACTTTCAGTCTTTAGTTCACTGGTTGAGCACTTGCCTTTCTATGTCTCTAATGGTGCTTTTCCCCTTTTCCTCTTGACAGGAGTTTTCAGAGATATGAGGAGAAAAAGACAGCTAGCTATTATTGTAGAATTACTGGAACCTGACACACACAGGAGGCAGAGATTTTAGGTATTTTCCTTTTCAGGCTAGGAGCAATTCTGTGTTGAGTTGAGAGCACGTTGCTCTCACACAAACCGTGGTCAACTGGTAAGGAACCAATTAAAACATTGTTGCAAGGCAGTTCCCCATTAGACCAGACTTCTTCTTGGCACCATCCTGTCTTTCATGGCACGCTCTGTTCCAGGACAGCAACATTGTATATATCCCTCACACTGTTCCAGTAGACATGCCCTTCAAACTGAAGCCATTGTAATTTTAATCCACAGTCCAACAGGAATAAAAATATATGTCCTTTACAATGGTGATGTCCCTTGTACTAGCAATGTGAGATCCCTGTGAATGTATGATGAGTTTGTGAATGTATGAGTTGAGAGTGTGAGAAGAATGATTTACCCTGGCGGAATGGAGGAGATCATTCATCCTCCTGTGGCACTGAGTGGTTGTCTTCTTCTGAAGGGCATTGGCACTGACCACAGCTGCCACCATCTCCCAAGCCTGGTTGGTCATGTCGCTGCCCATCCTGTGGCCAGTGGGGGGTAGAGGACATTGTGGCACACCTCCATGGCATCCAAAAGGTGTTCTGTGATGTGTCATTAAACCTGGGGGCTGCAGTCTTCTTGCTTCTTGTGGACGTCTTCCCTACAGCAGTTGTGATCTGAAAGCACTGAGATGTCTGCGCACGGCTGGAATTTAAATATGGCACCCAGCATAATGAAGCGGTGAGGTGATGGCAGGCAGGTGAATGAGAGCCCGCCCGCCATGGAAATGGTGTGTTTCCTGGGAATGCATAAATAATGTGGCGGGTTTGGGACGATACAGTGTGAAAACCCGCCATCGTGGCCGACAGGTAAAATGTCGTTTTACCCACCCACTACTGCACTTAGTGCAAATCTGGGCCAGTTCTGCCCACTGAATCATGCTATGTTGCAAAATCAAATGAACTTTTTCAGCTTGATAATGCACATTCTTAGGTGCAATAGCAGCCTAATGTCATACAGTCCTTCCCAGTAGTTAAAACAAGTCACTTTTGAACTTGGACACCCTTAAGTGACATACTGGTAAGAACTCAGAACAAATGACATGTGCTTACCTTGTCTTTTGGAATGTCCAAACACAAGATTGTACTACTCTATGTCCTGGATTGATCCACTTAATCAAAAGTCACAAAAAAGATAAATACTTCTTTTCATATTAGTGATTAAATTTAATTAGAAATCACTCTTTGAGACATGTATAATCATCCAGGAATTCTGAATGATCTAACAGACGTGCAGTTCCTCACATCGCAGTCTATTTATAGAACATTCCGTTGTAATAAAGGCAGCTTCTCACTTAAGCTTGGTATTAAATGTAAGCTTTCAGCTTTCATTAAACAAAAAGAACAATATATTTTTATTCATCTTCTTTCATAAATTGATTACTTTGAAAAATATTTTATAATTCTAAAGTCTATGTTCATTTATGATAAAGATATTTATTAGAAACTCTTTTGCAAGATACAGACATCAGCCTTTGCAATTTCAGCATTATGGTCAAGTATTTTCCCTTACAATACAGAAACTGTAATATTGCAGAGGAGGGTGAGTTTTACTTTATTTATTCTTTCATGGACATCACTGGTAGGCCAACTGCCCTTGAACTGAATGGCTTGCTCTGCCATTTCAGAGGGCAATTAAGAGTCAACAACATTGCTGTGGAATAAAACAGAAAATGCTGGAAAAACTCAACAGGTCTGGCAGCATCTGTGGAGAGAGAAACAGAGTTAACATTTCGAGTCCATATGACTCTTCTTCAGTGGCACTGAATCTGTACCATCATAGGCATGAATTTGGAAAAAAAAATCATTGTATGAAACACTGAATAAAAAATAAATATGTAAAGTCCAACTCCAGCAAAACCTACATAAACACTAGCATGTCACTGTGCTTACTCCAATATAGTAACTGCAGCCTGACAGTTCTCCTGAAACTGACTCATGTCATCATTTAAACACTAGCAACATTGAAATCTACTTATCAGTACATATTTAAACTTCCTCGAGCCACAATGCACATCCTCTGTAAATAAGTGTCAGTTTATATGTGTGAAGTGGGCAGCACAATAGGACATTCCACCCTCCTCTGAAACCCAGGCTGCCAGCATGCATATGTGTGAGCAGAAAGTCCAAAAGTCAGAACAAGCTGTTGTGCTGTCACCATAGACAAAAATAACCCCACTGGACAAGCCAAACAGTGTGATTTAATCTGGTTCACTCACAGCAGAGCCCGTAAGGCATCTTCAGTATTCCAGCGTAGGGTTTAAAAATACAATCCTTTGACATTCATACCTATTCCACCCTCATGACTAGCAAAATCCATAAAGTTTTCAAGGATCCACAGGTTGACCTTTTGAAAATAGCTCCACAGGGACCATTTTGTGAAGTAAATACATTTTTGAAAAAAAGTCTAATTTTAAAAAGTGGTCCATTGTCCATAACAGGCGGAGAGGATTTAATCATTTTCAACAGTGCAAAAATACAATAATTAGGCATGATTACAGACTTAGAGAGAAATGTCAGCCAGATAGAGTCACAAAAGAGTGGAAAAAAGTTTAAAGTGGCTTTCCATTAAAAGTAATAGCAGAGCTTACAAGAGCTTCAATACTGAATTTAATTGTACTTCTCAGTTCTCTGCTGCAAAAAAGTGTATACTAACAGAAAAGTTGCTGGATAAAAACAAGCACTTAACATACAGGCAATGTTCACCCCTGCTGTCGTACGTCTTAGTGTTGTTCATTACTTCTTTATGTTGACATGTACTTTCTGGTGACAGGTTGTCATGCAGCGATTGGGAGTGGACATTTTGAAAATATTCACTTGATAGATATTCTTGGTGAACATCTCCACCAGCTAGAATGGAGATTGACTTAAGTTTTACTTAAGGATACCAATACAATGATCTCTTTCCTATCTTAGAACTGTACAAGCTTCCTGTGTTTATAATTGACAAAGAGTAAAAGCTAGTGCAGCTTTCCCAGTGGAATCCCAGCTGCCAATCTGCCTTCAGGAGAGGAAACTGTCGTCAATCTCCTTTCAGCCTCTTGGACATCTGTACATAGAATTCTTACTCTTCCTCACAGAATCAGAATCAGAATCACAGAATCACACAGTGCAGAAGAGGCCCTTCAGCCCATCGAATCTGCACCGACACGTGAGAAACACCTGACCTACCTACCTAATCCCATTTACCAGCACTTGGCCCATAGCCTTGAATGTTATGACATGCCAAGTGCTCATCCAGGTACTTTTTAAAGGATGTGAGGCAACCCACCTCCACCACCCTCCCAGGCAGTGCATTCCAGACCGTCACCACCCTCTGGGTAAAAACGTTTTTCCTCACATCTCCCCTAAACCTCCTGCCCCTCACCTTGAACTTGTGTCCCCTCATGACTGACCCTTCAACTAAGGGGAACAGCTGCTCCCTATCCACCCTGTCCATACCCCTTATAATCTTGTACACCTCGATCAGGTCGTCCCTCAGTCTTCTCTGCTCCAATGAAAACAGCCCAAGTCTATCAAACCTCTCTTCATAACTTAAATGTTTCATCCCAGGCAACATCCTGGTGAATTTCCTCTGCACCCCCTCCAGTGCAATCACATCCTTCCTATAATGTGGCGACCAGAACTGCACACAGTACTCCAGCTGTGGCCTCACCAAGGTTCTATACAACTCCAACATGATCTCCCTACTTTTGTGATCTATGCCTCGATTGATAAAGGCAAGTGTCCCATACACCTTTTTCACCACCCCACTAACATGCCCCACCACCTTCAGAGATCTAGGACACACACGCCAAGGTCCCTTTGTTCCTCACAACTTCCTAGTGTCATGCCATTCATTGAATACTTCTTTGTCAAATTACTCTTTCCAAATTGTATCACCTTACACTTTTCAGGGTTAAATTCCATCTGCCACTTTTCTGCCCATTTGACCATCCCGTCTATATCTTCCTGTAGCCCAAGACACTCAACCTCACTGTTAACCTCCCGGCCAATCTTTGTGTCAACCGCAAACTTACTAATCCTACCCCCCACATAGTCATCTATGTCGTTTATATGTAATGGGCAGGATTTTTAGTATGGCGGGCGCATGCGATCAGCGGGCCCGTGAGCAGCCAGGGAACAGACTGCCAACCGCAATCGGTCACCGAATGCGAAACGTGGGCTGAAATGCCCAGCGCTGCTGGGGTGGGGGCAAGAGGAGGATGGGCACTGATATCAGTGTGGGTGCGGGGGAGCATGGAATGAAAGATCCCTGAAGGCAGAGAGCTGCCTCAGGGAGCTGAAGAATTTAAAATAAATCAATAAAGATTTTAAAATCCAGAAGAAAAATCCACGCATCAGAATCAGTCACATGAACATATATATCATGAAAATTCTTTTTTTTAAATTTAATAACGGAAACCTCGTCCTGCCCTTGGATGAGGCTTCATAAAAAATGCAAAGTCCGCCTAGCAGATTCATCCGTCCGCCAACTGTAAGATTGAATGGAACCCGAAAAATCTGAGTCAATTAGAACTTTAATATGCTAAATTTCCCTTTTAATTGTCAGCAAGTATGTGCCTGCCAACCGAAGATTGCGTGAGCGTGGGATGACGTTGTGACACTCGCCCGAAGCCATCACGTGCTATTTTACACTCGAGTGGGTCGGGCATGCACCCGCATGCCATGCTAAAAATTCTGCCCCATGTAGCTTTGCTGTTCCTTCTCTGCAACTGTTTGTGATATTCTGCAGTTTCTACATGAACTACGGTATGTTGCCAGTACTTTTGGGCACTTCTATTGGAATAGAAAACAGTTATATTTCCATAAAATTGCAACCTATCTATTCCAAATTTTTGAAATTTCTTAACAATAGTAGAAACACACAAAACTGAATTTGTAAATTGCGAAACAAAAATGTAGACATTAGCACAAAGTGGTAGAATTGAGGAAAACATTAATGGACTGGGCATCCACTTTTAGCATTGCTCTGGCTAGTCTTCCTTTCCATCCAAAATGGGATCAAAGAATGTCAACGAAGGGTACATTAAAAAATGTTTTTTTTATTTGTGAAGACCTCATTAAAAAAGGAGCCTGCAGCTTTTGATTCAAATTAATCAGTTAATATGTTACTCTAATTTGGATCTAGGGCGAATGAGCTTTAACAATTGGAGAAACTTCAAAATATTTCACAGCTCACAGTATAGAAGCTTTTTTGCCCAAAAATATGTTGGTAGACAAATAGCAGTGGAACAGGAAGGGGAGGAATGGGCTGTCCAACAATACAAAGGTATCACAGGAAGAAGAGTTATAGTGGGTATATTCCAGGCAATGGGTCCACCAAAGAAAAGTCAGCCAACCCTTTACCTTTGTGCTCCTTCTAGTTCTGCTGATCTTTTTCTCACTTCCTAAAATGTGTTTCTAGCCACTGACATTGCAACCACCATCTCTGTTACTTGCAGCCACACTTGCCTCCTCCTCTGCAAATTTACAGGTTTATTCCCTCAGTCAGTATATTTTTGGTACAGAATCAACAAAAATCACTTCCCTCCAGCATTAGCAATGGAAGCAGGTTTTGATAGTTTGTAATATAGTACTAACTTTGTGTTACCTTTACTGGTTACAAAAAAGTTAGCTATCAAAGAATGTTGAATGACGTTGATTCACATGAACAATATGTTTCAATCAAAATTGTGTAAGGGAGGTAATGTCCCTTTGCCGTACTTCTCAATTAAACATATTTGTCAAAATACTGTTTGGCTCTTTATATGGGGAGGTGATGGCATAGTGGTACTGTTGCTGGACCAGAGAGCCAGGGTAATGCTCTGGGGACTTGGGTTCAAATCCTGCTTTGAATTTGATTTTTTAAAAATCTGGAATTAAAAGTCTAATTATGACCATGAAATCATTGTTGGTTCTCTAATGCTCTTTAGGGAAGGAAATCTGCTGGCCTATATGTGACTCCAGACCCACAGCAATGTGGTTAACTCTTAAATGCCCTCTGAACAAGGGTAATTAGGGATAGGTAATAAATGCTGGCCTGGCCAGCAATACCCATGACTTGAATGTATTTTGTATTTGTTTTGTAATAAATGCTTACTGAACTTTTCCTATTAAAGCTGTGATACAAAATAAAGTCAGTTTTAATTTATTTCTACAATATTATAAACTTTTCAGAAGGCTCATAAACATTAGTCTTCAGTATAAAAAATTAGACTTTGTGTTTCAATGTATTTTTGTGGCAGCAAGTGTTTAGTTATATTCGTTCATGGGATGTGGGTGATGCTGGCTAGGCTAGCATTTATTGCCCATCCTTAGTTGCCCTTGAGAAGGTGATAGTGAGCTGCCTTCTTGAACCACTGCAGTCCATGTGGTGTAGATACACCCACAGTGCTGTTAGGGAGCGGGTTTCAGGTTTTGACCCAGCGACAGTGAAGGAACGACGATATATTTCCAAGTCAGGATGCTGTGTGAGGATACATCTAGCTGTTTGGTAATCTCCCTATAATATTTGTACATTCTATGCTTGGGATGAGAAGGGGGAAAGGAAATATGTTTTATTGTATTTTCCACCCTGCCGCCTTTCAGGTTATTTTACACAGCAAACCACACCCAGAACACAGGCGCAAGCAGTCAACCTAATCTCAGGTCTCCATTGCTGCAGTTGTCCAAGTGTGCAGTTTAGGCTGATTCTCCTTTCATTACTCCATCTATGGATACATCTGGTCTCTACTGAGAACCTCCCTCCAGTGATACACAGCAATTAAGAAACTTAGCATGTGAGGAACTGCAGAAGCAAACCTGCACCCTAGCACTTCTTGACATAACACATTGGAACCCTCAGTACCATTCAAGCACTGCTCAGCTAAAACATTGTGAAAAGTTTTTTTTCTCCAATCAGTACTGCAATATTTTCCCCTTTGAAGTGAAGATTGGCTAAGAATGATACTCTCACCTCAGGAGCACAAAGTCAGGGAAAGTTCTGACTCCAGAAACTCTACTGCCGAAAAACTGCCACTGATGGTCTGATTTTGGTATTGGAGGCAGGGTCTAATGCGAGTCAGGCCCACCGACCCTGGAAGTAGTGGAGAGGTGGAGACAGGCTCAGCATGGTTTGGGCACTTCAGTTGTGAATAAAAAGTAGGCTAGTGAGATCCAGTTGTGAGGCAGGAAGTCAATGGTGATGCTGCCGTGGCTTGGAGGAAACATTGAGCAGTCAGGTGAGTGCAAACTGTGATAGTTGTCCAACTGGTTGCTTGACACTGGAACAGATGGCCTATCATAGGCTTTCCATAGGAAAAAATAGTTATTGCTGGTGTCTATTCACATTGAAATGAAGGAGTATACTCAACCACTTTAAGGATGGAGAAAAATCACAAGATACAGACATGGAGGTGGCAACATCTTGGCACCATTAATTGATCAAAATATTCTGTATTGACATAGGCCACTATTCTGGCTTAGGGGATATCTGATATGCACCACATTTGCCACTATCCTTTACCCATCCACCAACCCCCTTGTCACCCATCTATCATTCAATTGACCATTGACCAAGTCTCTCACAGCTGCACACTGTCATTGTACAATAGTGTGACTCAGAAAGAGTAATCCAGTAGGGTAGATAATGGTCTGGAGCATGGCATGCCATCTGGGAGTGACAGCAACAACATCCAGCTACCATGCATTCATACAAACACAGTTCCCCCCTCTACCCTAAACAACAGTCATTGATGAGATGGAGAACGTGGTCAGTGCTGTAAGCAACAAGTGTGTGTGAGAGTATCCTGAACTGGATGTCTCATGAGCCTTTTCATTATAAAGTTTTCATTCCAGAATGTCTCACTGAGGATAGAGTGGAGAAGGAATGGAAGGTGCTGCACCCTGCTTCGGCAACCATGACCTCCAGAGACCAATGCAGGAGGTACAGAGACGGTGAGAAACATTGCACCCAATTGGCTGCTATAACCTGCCTGTGATCACAAAGGGGGAATGGCAAGATATAGCAATTGTTGTGAGTGCAGCAGGGGACCAGAGAAGAACACGGATACAGTATAGAAAAGGGTCCACAACCTGCTCTGTTCCAGCAAGGTAAGTTGTTCGGCACAACAAACAGAGTCCAAGTGACAGTTCACATCTGAATACTGCACCTAAGGTGGGTGATACATACCTTTGCTATAGCATGGAGCCTTGTATGTCCAAGATGCTCCTAAAGGTGTACACAGCAGAGGTGTGAATGAACATGATGATACATTGACACATTCAATAAATTTCTACCTGGCAGCACTAAATATTAGGCTATCATTGTTGTGTTATATTTGCAGGTGAAAAGGGCCCAGAATGGCCTGGACTCGGGGTGTGAGTGCCAGGCTGGGGATGATTAGGAGTATTGAGGAGACAGCCATGGAGGTAGTCACGGTGCCTGTCCAGCTGGCTGTTGGGGATGGAGCAGTGATAAGCAGTGGTAAAGGCATTTTGCAACATGGTGATAATGGTAGAGGTGATGCTGTTAGTTTACTGAGCACAAGGAGACATTGGCATGAGAGGGAGTGCAAGAAGTATGGAGTTGCAAGATAAGGGCAGCGCGAGCATGTTTAAAGGCAATGGCATGCATCAAAGTGTGCTTTCAAAATGAGAAGGGCTATGCCTAAATAACTCCTTTGTGTTTCACACCCAGTGCTGTTCTCTCTCCCCTCCCACCACCTCATCCTCAGGTATCACAAAGATGAGATGATGTCTGAGGAGGCATCTTCCTAGCTCATGATACATCAACACAGATACCAGAACTTCAGAGGGGTGTAGCACGTGTGCAGTTGGTGGCCTGGGGTGAAGGGCACTGCACCAAAGCGCAGGAGGAGATGTCAGCAGAGTAAGAGACATCTGTGCACAGTCCCCCTTGGAGGAGAGACGGAAGTCATGATGATGCTCCAGTGGGAAGAAATGTGGAGCCTCAGGAGTCACCTTTTGGGGCACAGTATTTAGATAGTCAGACGCAGGTGTGTGGACATCTGGCCTGAGGCAATGTGAGCTCCACAATGAGTGGAGGAGTCCATCGTCACATGAGCTCTGACCATGAGAGAATGGCCACTCTTATGGAGAGATACATGCAGCGTCACTTGTAATAGATGCAAGAGCAGTGTCACTCCATGCAGAGTGCGTAAGGCTCACTCGGTAGCCTGGATCAGTCTGCTCAGAGTACGAGCGCTGACATCCACAGGATACATGAGGAGCTGTGTTCCCTTAACAGGATGGTAGCACTGGTGACACAGTGGTTGCTGGACTGGACAACTGCTGCACCCCAGTAACCAGCCCCATCAACCTCACCTGAAATCCAACCTTGGCTATGGAGGTTACTGAGAAGGGTGAAGGTACCAAAAGCCTCTCAGCATCCTCATCCTCTTCCACCTCCCTGGCCCCTCCACCAGAGCCCTCATCTGCTGCACAGGTGCCAGAGGCAACGTCTGCTCATACAGAAATGCAGAGTCCGCAGTCTGAACGAGGTCCCCAACAGGTCCCTGCATGGCAAGGCAGGTCACCACACTCCTCAATACCATATAGAATGAGAAGTGAGCAGCCTGCCTCCACCTGTTCTGAGGCAACACGAGGGGCACTTGGTAAGAGCATTTGTGAGCGCAGGGTGCTGTCTTGCCTTGATCACTAATGGGTTCACCATGGTTACACCATCACTTTGTACATATCACTATTAAGCACTTTGTAAATACATTTCACTATAGTCAAAAATGTCTCAGTATGCCTTTGTACACTAAAAGCTTGAAGGAGGGTGTTAACAGAATGAAGGCTGTTCTTCCCTTTCATACTGAAGACAGCATGCTGAGGTCCATCTCACGCTTATAACATCAAGGGCAAGGGTGTGACCATATATGTCCGGCATTCAAAGGCTGTTTCCTTCTCTGGACCTTCAGGTAAAGTAGGAGTAAACCAAGGCGTGTTGATTGAGATGATCCTTGCATTATTTCTTGTAAATTAATGATTAACTTTAAGGGAGGTTCAATGATCAGACTGGATAATCAGATGGAGTTCATAATGTGCACTTCAAGCATGAGTGCTGGTCTAAGGCAGTCATCCACAAGTGAGTGTTATGCAGTTAACTGGTCAAGATGCTATATGTATGCTCTAGGCATGAATACTTGTGTGCTCCCCAAACTACATTGGAAGCCTTTGTCCTCCAGGTGGTAGAAGCTGTAAGGGAGCCTGTGGTTTGTAAGGGAATGGAGGTTTATGGTAGCATTGTAAGCTGTAGATGCCTCAAACTCCTGAAACTGGGCCCTGGAGCTGCACTGATAATGCAGAATTTGATTCAAGAAGTTGGTCTACCACATTTGTGCCCCCACCCCTGGCCCTGCACAATGTGCATTGTTAGTACAGTGTTAGTACATACAATCATATCTGTAGGTATTGAGTGTGAAGCTCTGCTTCCTACTAGGACTCTCAGCACAGTGGGCACGGTTTGAGTATGCAGAGGGTGGCGTCTTTGCCACCTCATTGACAGCCATTGCCAGATATATGAAGGGTCCAGGTTGTGAAGGACTTCTCAAGTTACGTTTGTGCATTGTGTTGAGGCCAAGGGTTATGATGGTGTTAGGTTCAGCCATTTTTATGTAACTGACTGTAACTCTTAGCTGTTGGTTTTCTCTCTTGTCGGAGATGGGCATTTCCCTGAGGAACGGCAGCTTCCATGTTAAAAGTTTATTATGTGGAAGCTACTTACCAGGGACTGGCTGATGTTAATTGTGAGCTTTCAAGAGCATAGGTAAATCTATTCTGGATTGGAAGCCAATGTCCACATCCCATTTTTAAAAAAGGGGGCTTCTGATGATGACCCCTTCCTGCAAAGAATCAACCATGCTTACTGGGGCCTGTCCCTCAGCTGCTCTGCCATTGTCACCCTCTTCCTCCTCCTGCGTCTCAGATACCTGAGCATGGACAGAGGCCTCCTCCTGCTACTCATCTTCCTCCTGCTTAGATATTGTAGCTGTGGGCACAGCTTCTTCTCATTCCAGTTGTAGGTTCCTCTGCTCATATTTTGCAACATGTAGCACACCACTACTATTTGGAGGCCCTTGCAGGGGAATACTGTACAGCTCCTCCAGAGCACTCAAGGCACCTGATGCGCATTTTGAGAATGCCAATAGCCTGCCCTGTACTACTGCTGTATAGGTATTATTATAGTTTTGTTTGATCTCTGTTTGTGGCTACCTAAAGGAGTCATGAGCCACCTCCTTTAGGGGTACCCCTTGTCCCACAGAGGCCAACCTCAGGCCTGTGTCATTGTCTGAAAAAGCTGAGGCAGTTGTGAATTACTCAGGATGAATGATTCATGGCAGCTGCCAGGGTACCCTGCACAGATGAACATGAACACCTTGCTGTGGTCACACACCACCTACACATTCAGGGAGTGAAAGGATTTTCCGTTCACGAAGGTGTCAGTTTGATGTGTTGGTGCCCTTATGCTGGATTGGGTGCAGTTGTAAACACCTCGCACCTGAGGGAAGCCTGCTAATCGTGCAAATCCTGTGGCCCTCTGCGTCTGAGCTGTTAATGTGCTCCCCCGACCCGAGCAAAGGCAGCAGTGACTGCTCTGTGCAGCAGTGCATGGAAGACTGTGAGATTCCACAGAGGTCTCCTGCTGACCCCTGGAAAGACCCAGCTGCATAAAAATTCAGAGCCACTGGCAGGACATGAGCGTGAGCAGACTGCGGTTTGAGATATCGTTGGACCACGCCATATATGTCAGTGACCAATTCCTGGCTTAACCTTAGCTGCCTTCTGCATTGTTTCTCAGTTATATTGAGATATTATATACGCTGTTGGTAGACCCTTAGGTATTACTGTTGCCCCCTGGCCTAGAGAAGATTAATCTTCAGAGCACTGCTTCAGGCAAACCAGGAGGCAAAATCACAAGGGTTTGATTAGTAAGAAAGATAGTAAAGTTGGGCAAGAAGGCAGTTTGAATCATCCTTTTAAGTCATGAAGTGTCTATTTGCTTTCCAATGGGCAGGAAAAGGCAGTGTGGCTTGAGGGTGGACATGTTAGTCGGCCAATGGTGGGAATGTGGAAGTGGGACAATGGGAGATAGGGCATGACACAATGGAACATCCAGCCTCCAATCAGAATTGGTAAAACTGGAGCAAGGGAAGGTTAAGCTGCAGAGAGTGGGAAGCAAGTTTGAGCAGCCAGTGAATCACAGTATTTCTGTGGTGTCAAGGGAGTTCTCTTGCTCCTTCTGGATTCACAAAAATGCATCTTTGAAAGGATTTGGTGGTCCATTTTTCAGAGGCCTTTGGCAATGCCTTTAACGAATGCTGGTTAAGTTGTTCTGGACCTGGTACAATAAGGCAGAACCTATCTGTAGGCCTGCCTGAACATGCCATCAGGTGGGTCTTCTACATTGATGGAATGGACAAAGACTCACCCAACACCACCTCACCCATTTAAATTTCAATTCCTGGCTGCCAATTTTTCAATTCCAAATTGGCTCTGAGTTGAAGTTCTCCTCCATTGTGCACAAAAACTAATTACAATGCATTCCAAATTTAGTTTTATCTACCATTGTTTAGCCCCAATCCTTTATCCTTTCTTTGTCATTTATGTCATCCTTTTCTGAAATAGAAGTGCCTTCAGCATTTAGGGAACCTGTAAGTGGGATACCTGTTACGGGCATAATATGAAAATTTTGAACAAAGTACTGGGGGTTGTCAGTGCACTCTTAATAAATTAAAAATGTACAGAGCAAGTGGTGTAGGTATGTACTGCTGTGGGTTATTTACATAATCACTTTCTCAGTTTATGTATACAGGTTGCTCATTATTACTGAGTATTAAACAGCACCTGCTTCATAAAAGAATTAATTATATTTTTAACATTGACAAGCTGTCATTTGCAGCAATGTGGAATCAGTGAAGATTTGAACCTTGAATATTCATCGGCTATGATCCCAATGATTACACCAGGATTGGACCTACCAGTACTTTCTGGCACCAACCCTTGCTGGACCTTTAAAGCTCATCTCTTTGATCAAGTTATTGGTCACCAATCCTTGGCTTGGCATCGATATTTGACCAATTACATCTCTTTGAATCACTTTGGGGTGTTTTTCTATTTAACATTTCAAGGTTTTGTAGTTGCTGGGGTCAGTGCAAGGGCATCTCATTTACATGGAGTCAGTGGGCATCCATGCCACAATGAGTGCTATGTGCCTATCTGTTCCATGCAGTCAGAAATTCCACCATCTGGTAGCGGGGTAGCCACAGACCTCTCTCAGCCCACAAAAATCCCCAACCATCTTTTGAATCCCGCTCCCACCACCAATATCAGTGGGTTGACACAATTGTTTTGTTTTAAAAAGATTTTTACCTTTCTTCAGGGATCCAGACTGGACCCTCCACATTGTCTGGTGGGACTGGTTGTGCCCAACATGAGGCTGGTGCACCTCATCTCTCTTGATTTACTGACTTGTAGTAATGCAGAGGAGTTGCTGAGTTGGGTAGTCCCAGTGTCAGGAGTCCCCATCCCTTCGACTTCATATTTGTCATCGCAAGTCCTGTAAGAGGAAGTTCCACTTCCGAGAAGACCAACCAGGAACACCAGAGTCAACGGGACTCTGACATAACTAGATCCCTCTCCTTTTACAATTGGTTCCACTGACTTTCCACCAAAGTTACAGTTGGAAGTCTGGTGATGCCCTTAAAAGATTTGGAACTTTGATTTGTTTGTGGCACCAGCTTAAGTAAATATGGGACCAGCTGATGTGAGTACCTTTGCAGAATACTTATACTATATTTGCATTGACAAAACAGTTGAAGTTAGATATGACACCTTGACGACTGCTGGATTTTTTGTTAGCTGACCTGTTCCTTATTGAAGAAAATTGTGTTTGCACTGTTTCATTACATACATTCTGAATGCAGAGCTAGCAAAATAAACCTCAAAGGAAGTAGCCCATCAGCAAACATTTCTTTGTACTGCAACATTTGATATAACATGTTTTTATGGTTCTCTTATTAATAGAGTGAATAATTAATGCACCATGTCTGCACAACTCACTATAACGTGATTTTTTTATATAACGGTAGCTCCTGAAGACAAATAGAAAAGGTCTGCTGTAAATGAGGAGATTAAAAGCTGCCTATTAGTCTGCATGAATCAAATTAAAAGCAAGAATAATTATCAGGATTCTCAAAGGGAGAGGCTTAGTGTTAAGTAAATTAAAGCTGATTTTTCAGTTGGTACATGCTGCTGATTTCAGAAATCATTTTATCTACATTATGCCAGTGAATTGGAACCAAAGGACCACAGAGCTTCTGATCTTGAAACATAAAGAGCATATAACGGCAAATTAATTTACATTTCAAGTATGTTTGTGTGTTTGAAAGTGCATATGTGTGTGTGTTAATGCAAGTCTATGTTTGCTGGGGCATGTGAGTGTGTTTGCATGTCTGTGTGTGTTTGAATGTATATAGGTTTCTGCGAGTGAGGGTGTTTCGGTGTGAGTCTGTGTGTTTGAGTGTGTCTGAGTTTTTATGAATGCCTATGGGATAGATTTTCTTTTTGCACATAAAATCTGTGTTGCACATCATCTGCCCTTTACAGAAACAGCTCAATTTTCATTTCCATTAAAATTATTCTTTTACAAATATTTATCCAGTTCCCTTTTAATAGATATTGCCCTAGGAAATTTGATCACTACAGTTCATGCTGCATGTGCCTAAGGAGGCAGGATATGTAGAAACATAGAAAATTTATACTATAGAACAAGGCCATTTGGTCCATTATGTCTGTGTCAGCTGAAAAACAGTTGTCCAATCTAATTCCACTTTCCAGCTTTTCGTCTGTAGCTCTGTAGGTTACAGTACTTCAAGTAAATATCCAAGTACTTTTTTGAATGTGATGATGGTTTCTGCCTCTACCATGCTTTCAGCCAAAGAGTTCCACAGCTGTCTGGGAAAGCAAAATCTCCTCAACACCTCTCTAATCTTTCTAACAATTACTTTAACATCTATGCCCCGTGATTATTAGCCTCTATGCTAAGGGAAATAAGTCCTTCCTATCGACTCAATTTAGGCCCCTTATAATTTTATACACCTCAAGTAAATCTTCTGTTCCAAAGAAGACAACCTCAGCCTAACCAATCTTTCCTCAAATTCTCCATTCCTGGCAACATCCTTGTAAATTTCTTCTCTTGTGCAAAGACACCTTCCCTGTAATGCAGTGACCAGAAGTATATGCAGTACCCTAGCTGTGGTCCAACTGGTGTTTTGCATAGTTGTAGCATAGCCTTTCAGCTTTTATATTTGCTTCCTTGGCCAATAAGGAAAAGTATCCCGTAAGCCTTTTTAACCACCTTATCTACCAGTCCTGCTACTTTGAGGGATTTGTTGACATGTACTCTCAAATCATTCTGTTTCTCAACACTTCTCAGTATCCTATCATTTATTGTGTATTCCCATGTCTTGCATGCTCTTCCCAACTGCATTACATAAGATTACATAGGATTTAAGGCACAGAAACAGGCCATTCAGCCCAACAAGTCCATGCCAGCATTTTGCTCTACTCGAGCCTCCTCCTATATTTCCTCATCTAACTCTATCATTGCAACTCTCTGTTCCCTTCTCCCTCATATGTTTGTCTAGTTTCCCCTTAAATGCATCTATACTGTTCACTTCACCCACTCTCTGTGGTAGCGAGTTCCATGTTCTCACCATTCTTTGGGTAAAGAAATTTCTTCTGAATTTCCGATTGGATTTCTTGATGACTATATTGATGGTCCCTAATTATGCTCTTCCCTACGAGAGGAGACAATCTTTCTGTATCCACACGATTAAAAATCTTTCAGAAATTTAAAGATCTCTATTGGGTCACCACTCAGCCTTCTTTTTACAAGAGAATAGAGACCAGCCCGTCAATCCTTTCCTGATCTGTGTACCCACAATATCTGGTATCATCCTTATAAATCTTCTCTGGAACCCTCTCCAGTGTCTCTAGTTCTGTAAGTATGATCTAACCAAGGATATTTCACACATTGTCTCACGCTTCTCCGGACTGATTTCCATTTGCCATTTTTCTGCCCGCCTGACAATCCCATCTTCCTGCAATATACAGTCATCTCCCTCACTATCAACCACACAGCTAAGCATTGTATAATCTGCAAACTCCTCATGCCCCCTACAAATAAGTCTAAATCAATGATATATACCACAAAAAGCAAGGGGCTTACTATACCATTGCCCTTTGCTTCCTGCCACTGAGCCAGCTTTGGGTCCAACCTGCACTGCTCTTGGATTCCATGGGCTTTTAATTTTCTGACCAGTCCTTCATATGAGGCCTTGTCAAAAACTTGCTAAAATCCATGCAGATCACGCCAAATAATCTTCCCTGATTGACCATTTTTGTTACTTACTCCAAAAATGTAAGCGATTTAGTGTCTTAACAAATTCTTCTTGATATTTTGTGTCTTTCTAAGGCCCAGATTTTCACGAAGATGGAGAGGCTGTCCATTGTGACAAAAATCCCAGAAATGGTTGAAATTTCTAAGTCCTGCCCTTGAACCCAACGTTTCCCATTTTCATGGGGGTGGGAGTGGAGTCAGGCCAAAGATCATGCATGCACGATTCGTGGAGGCAGTTGGCCATTTAAGACACCACTGCCTCCACTGAAGAGGGATTTTCGTAGGGAAACCTGGAGTGTGCAGATTGGAGCAGGTAAGAGGCATTCTGAACTTGGTTGAGTCATTTGACAGCCAGGGTGCCCTTTGGAGTGGTGAGGTAGCCCTTTTGGTAGGGAAGCAGGATCCCTTTGGAAAAGGCAAGGCTCCCTTTGGAATTGTTAAAAGTGAACATGATTACGACTTTTTATGCAGAAACTCATTGGAACTGTCCAGCTGACAAAGAACTATTAAAGAACTGCCCAGCTGTAAAAGCTGTCAAGGAAGTATCAAAGCTGTCAGGGATATGGCAAAGCCATCAAAGCTGTCAAGGAGGTGTCAAAGCAATGAAGGAAATGTCAAAGCTATCAGAGAAGTGTCAAAGCTACGAAGGAAGTGTTAAAGCTGTCAAGGAACTTTCCAAGTATACTAAGGTGAATTGGCATGGAGCGGGTAATGATAAAGGGTGGTATGTGGGGGGCATAGGTTAGCATGAGTTGGCACTAGTTGGCATGGGGTGGGAGAGGCATGGGTTGCCATGGAGGTATGAGGACACATGGGAGTGGGCTGAGGGACATGGTTGGTATAGGGATATGAGGGGCCGTGGGTGGGGGGGTGGAGGCGCATTGGTTGGCATAGCTTGGCACAGATGGGGCACAGGGAGTGTGTGGGGGTTGACAGGGGGTGAATGGTGAGAGTTGGAGGGCTGTTTTTTATTTTATTGTTTTTTACTAATCTCAACACAGTGCCGGAGCACAGAGGTAGGCCTTCTGACCATCCCATCGCCACACCCGGCAGCCTCCGCATTCATTCTAGGGTCACCTGTCCTGACTCCTAGTTCAGCCCCCCCTCCACCCCCACCAACCAGAAGGAAAATCCAACCTGTGGGCAGACATTTTTAAAGGTCAGGTTCACCAAGCCAAGAAATCTCCCGACTCTGCGAACCCAACACAGGGACGAAAATCTGGGCCTGAACATCCCTCGGAATATTGTTCCAATAATTTGCCCACTACCAGTTTAGGTTGACTGTCCCTGTAATTATTTTGTCTATCCCTCCTCCCTTTAAAATAATGGTACAATGCTTGTAGTCCTCCAGTCCTTCGGCACCATGCCTATAGCCAGAAAGGATTGGAAAATGATGGTCAGAGCCTCTGTTATTTCCTACTTGGCTTCTTTTAGCAACCTGGGATACATTTCATTTCACCTAATTTCAAAGATGCTAATCTCCTTAATATTTCCTCACTCACTAAATTTATCCTATTCAATGTTTCATGCTTCTCCTCCTTAACTATAATTGCTGCATTGTCCCCCTCTTTTGTGAAGGCAGATGCGAAGTATTCATTAAGAACCATGCACACGTCTTCTGCTTCCACACACCGGTTACCTATTGGTCTCTAAAAGGCCCTACTCTTTCACAGGCTCATAGACATCTACAGCACAAAAGGAGGCCATTCAGCCCATTGTGTCTGCATTGATCAACAAAGATCTGACTATACTAACCCCATTTTCCAGCACTTGGCCCATAGCCCTGGAGGTTATGACAATGCAAGTGAATATCTAAATACTTCTTAAATATTACAAGAGTTTCTGACTTTCAGGCAGTGAGCTACCACCACCATCTGGGTGAAAAGATTTCTCCTCAACTCCCCTCTTAGCCTTCTACCTCTTACCTTAAATCTATGGTCCCTGGTTATTGACCCCTCTACTAATGGAAAAGTGCCTTCTAATCCACCCTATCTATGGCCCTCATAATCTTATACACCTCTATCAGGTTCCCCCTCAACCTTTGCTCCAAGGAAAACAATCCCAGCAAATCCAAGCATTCTTCATAGCTAAGACCCTCCAGCCCAGGCAGCATCCTGGTAAATCTCCTCTGCACCCTCTCCAATGCAATCACATCCTTCCTATAATGTGGTGACCAGAACTGCACGCAGTGCTCCAGTTGTAACCTAACCAGCATTTTATACAGTTCCAGCATAACCTCCCTGCTCTTCTATTCTATGCCTCAGATAATAAAGGCAAGTATCCCATATGCCTTCTTAACCAGCTTATCTACCTGCCCTGCTACTTTCAAGGATCAATGGATATGCACACCAAGGTCCCTCTGATCTTCAGTACTTTCCAGGTCCTACCATTCATAGTGTAATCCCTTGCTTTGTTAGCCCTCCTCAAGTGCATTACCTCACGCTTATCCAGATTGAATTCCATTTGCCACTGCTCTTCCCACCTGACCAGTCCACTGATATCCCCCTGCAGTTTACGGCTATCCTCCTCACTATTTACGGCCCTACCAATTTTCATGTTATCCGCTAATTTCTTGATCATACCCCCTACATTTAAGTCCAAATCATTATGTACACCACAAACAGCAAGGGCCCCAGCACCAAGCCCTGCAGAACCCCACTGGAAACAGACTTCCAGTCACAGAAACATCCCTCTACCATCACCCTCTGCTTTCTGCCTCTCAACCAATTTTGGATCCAACGTGCCACTTTACCTTGAATCCCATTGGCTCTTACTTTCTTGACCAGTCTGCCATCAAAAGCCTTGCTAAAGTCCATGTGGACCACATCAAATGCATTATCCTCATCAACACTCCTAGTTACCTCTTCAAAAAATTCAATCAAATCTGTCAATCACAACCTTCCCTTAATAAATCCATGCTGACTAGCCCTGATTAATCCGTGTCTCTCCAAGTGCAGATATATTCTGTTGGTCAGAATTATTTCTAGTAACCTCCCCACCACGAAAGTTAGACTGACTGGCCTGTAATTTCCTGATCTATCCCTTCTTTCTTTTTTTAATAATGGGACAAGGTTAGCAGTCCTCAGTCCTCTGGCACCTCACCTGTGGCCAGAGAGGATTTGAAAATTACCACCAGGTCCCCTGCTATCTCTTCCCTTGCCTTCCTCAACAGCCTGGGATACATCTCATATGGCCCCGCGGATTTATCCGCATTTAAGGCCGCTAAACCCGCTAATACCTCCCCTCTTTCTCTATATTAATTTCCTCTAATATTTCACAGCCCTCCACCCTGGTGTCTATATCTGTGTCGCCCTTTTCCATTGTGAAGACCGATGCAAAGTGTTCATTGAGGACTGTACCCACGTCTTCCTGTCCACACACAGATTACCTCTAATGTCCCTAATTGGCCCAACTGTTTCCTTGGTTAATTTCTTGCTCTTTGTTTAATTATAAAATATCTTTGAATTTTCCTTTATTTTGTTTGTCAATACGGTCTTCCTGCCTTGCTGTCAATTGAGGCCCTTAAGTGGACAATTTGTGCCTACTTTAAGTCCTCAACCTGCCGTCACTGGTATTCAAGAAGCTGCAGGCGGTGTAGTCTCCACATGGGAGCCTGTAAAGGAAACCCTGTTGTGTTTGCTTGTGGCTTCCTGGGATGGTTGGGGGTGGGGGGTAGGTGCGGGGGGGTGGGGGGAGGGGATGGTAGGGTTAGGGTTGTCAGGCTCTCAGCGCCTGATTGAGGGACCTGGCATCGGGAAAGGTGGGGGGGGGTGAGGGGGTGGAGCACTAAAAGTCACCCCTCTGCCAACCCCTCTTCCATGACCCCTTCCCCACTCTGTTATCACCTTTGTGGGTCTTCAATGAGGTTATCCTGGTCAGGATTGATCGGGACTGCTGGAGATTAGGCTGTTGGTAAACTTTGTCTTTTATTCAACATTATACTATGTACAGTACAAGGCTTCACATGAGGCTTCACATAGAACTATCTCTCAACATGCTCTAATTGTCATGTTATTTTACATCACTGATGATGTAGATTGTCTCTTTACATATTTAACATTTGCCCTTAATTGTACATCTCCCCAAGTCATTGACGCTATTAAATACATTAATGGTCCATAACTTCTGAGCTCTGGGGCATTGTAACTTGGGAATCCCCCCACCACCTCCCACTCACCCAGAGTAAGTCCCCAGGTAAGGATCACCCGGCAATTGCCCGAGAAGTTCAAACTTCTGTTTGAACCATCTGAAAGTATGATTTAAATCACATACTTCAGATAGTTCCGATTGTCTTAAATGCTTTGGTGGCCCTGATGCATTCTTTGAAGGATCTCGAGTCTGAGGACCAATTTCTCATTGTAAATCAGCAGATTATTTATGACACTGAGATGTCCTTGTTGCTCTAAGTATTGCTTTAGGATTAAGTTATTAGGAACATATTCTGGCCAGCTATTTTTGCAATATTCTGTCATTTTACCGCATCCTTCATCTGTTTTTTGCGCCTTTCAAATTTCATGTAACCACTTTGTTGTTTCTGGCAGAAATCTTGTGGTCAACCGTGTATAGGACTCTAAATCTTTGACAAAATTTATCTCTTCTTGTTCCGGCTTTTCAACAGGAATGTGTGACAATGTGCCTACTGTTGTTTGTTGTTTTCCTTGCTCCAATTTGTCCATTCGTTCCTTGCTTGATGCAAGCTGCCTTTCCAGGTAATGGACTTGTGGTTCCTTCACCTGCAGTTCATGAGAAATGTCCAGCCTGGTGTCCTCGAGATGTTCACATGGTTCCATTAGGTTCTGATGATCCTGCCTCACAGCACTTGTTTCAATCTCAAGGCCATTGAATAATTTTGGAAGTTCTATCCTGAATTCTTTCAGTTTTTCTTGACTTGCCAATTCATCTGCTTTATAGATGAGTTGTAGACCTGTGCACACTTTTCAGCTTAACAGTGAAGATTCTTGGTTTTGGGTCGCGTACAAAGTTTCTGTGATTTATTTTCCTTTGTACTGAAATTTCACAGTCAATTGTCCTTTGACCTTCAGTTGAATGCCTCCTGGACTGTGGGGCCTTATAGTTGATGACTGGAGGGATTCATGCTTTAACCACTATTCTGTGTCTAAAAGAACTGAAACTCCTACTCCAGTGTCTACTTTGAATTTGTTTGATGTCCATTGACCATAATGTCTGTGCTGTAATAGTTCCCATTAGATCCTGTAATTTCTGCCAAGCTTGGCACTTCATTGTCTTTTTCATCTTCAATTTACTGAATGCTACATGTTTTATTGGTTTCTCCTTGGCTTTCTGCATTAGGAGTTCTTTGTGCAGCATACAGATTTAAAATGTCCTCTCCTCTTACAAGGAATGGCACTCTGCATTTTTGGGGAGCATTCTTCGTGCCAGTGCAGCCTTTTCCCCCAACAACAAGAACACTGACTAATGGCAGCTACCACGCTCTCTTCACTCTTTTCTTGTTTTTTGAGTTGATGTGCTACTACTTCTATCCTACAAACTGCACTGTCAGCCATTTTCTCCATGAAATCTCCTTGCCACCTCAAATAAATACTTGCTCAATTCTGCCTGTCTTGTTAACTGCTCAGCCATCGATAGCGTCAAACCCTCCCTTGACTGCAGAAAATCTAATAAAGTCTCCTCTAAGACTCCTACAAGAATGCAATCTCGAATTAATTCCTCCTTCAGGGCTCCATATTCACAATGTTCAGGTAGTCAATATAAACCATTAATGAAGGAATCTCTGCTCTCTCCTGGCTTTGGGTATCTATATTGAACTTCGCCTTTTCTATAATGGTGTCCCTTCTAAGTCTGAAAAATGTGTCCCAAGGCTTTTATAGCCTCTTTCTATGTAATCATTCTCTTCTTTTATGCCCTGTCTGACCAATACGCCATCTACATTACTGCTTATGGTGTCGAGAAAGGTATTGACCTGTTCCTTGCTAGCCTGTACTGCTAGTCCCAGAGCGGTTCTGCCACTTCTCAGCTGATCCGGGCACTCTGGTAAAGGCAAGATTTTCTCCATGGCTGTTCTTTACTGTAACCTGTCTTCGGATTCTGCTGACGTTTTGCTCGTGCTGTCCTTGTCCCGCAATCATTTCTCTTTCTGCTTCTTCTAGTCACTGGACTCTTTAGTCAGTGCTTTTTCAATTGTATTTTCCACTGTCAACATCTGTTATCATTATTGTGGGTGTCAGATGAGGTTAGCCTGGTCAGGATTGATAGAAACTGCTGGAGACTAGGTTGTTGATAAAAATGACCTTTCATTGAACATTCTACTAACTATTGACAATACAATGCCTAGCACGAGGCTCTACATAGAACTATCACACAGCATATTCTGTTGTCATGTGATCTCACATCACTGATGATGTAGGCTGTCTATTTACCATTAATCTCTATTCTACACTCGCAACCCCCATCCTGCTCTCACTCATCTGTGGTCTGGGGTCTCTCATTGATCCTGGGCCTCAGATAGGTGCATTACCAGCATACAAACAACATAGATGACTATGTGGGGGATAGGATTAGTAAGTTTGCAGATGACACAAAGATTGGCTGGATGGTTAACAGTGAGGTTGAGTGTCTTGACCTACAGGAAGATATAGACGGGGTGGTCTAATGGGCAGATAAGTGGCAGATGGAATTTAATCCTGAAAAGTGTGAGGTGATACACTTTGGAAGGAGTAATTTGGCAAGGAAGTATTCAATGAATGGCATGACACTAGGAAGTTCTGGGGAACAAAGGGACCTTGGCGTGTGTGTCCATAGATCTCTGAAGGCAGAGGGGCACGTTAGTGGGGTGGTGAAAAAGGCATATGGGACACTTGCCTTTATCAATCGAGGCATTGATTACAAAAGTAGGGAGGTCATGTTGGAGTTGTATAGAACCTTGGTGAGGCCACAGCTGGAGCATTGTGTGCAGTCCTGGTCGTCACATTATAGGAAGGATGTGATTGCACTGGAGGTGGTGCAGAGGAGATTTACCAGGATGTTGCCTGGGATGAAACATTTAAGTTATGAAGAGAGGTTGGATAGACTTGGGTTGTTTTCGTTGGAGCAGAGAAGAATGAGGGGCGACCTGATCGAGGTGTACAAGATTATGAGGGGCTTGGACAGGGTGGATAGGAAGCAGCTGTTTCCCTTAGTTGAAGGGTCAGTCACAAGGGGGCATAAGGTCAAGGTGAGGGGCAAGAGGTTTAGGGAGATTTAAGGAAAAACGTTTTTACCCAGAGGGTGCTGACGGTCTGGAATGCACTGCCTGGGAGGGTGGTGGAGGTGGGTTGCCTCACATCCTTTAAAAAGTACCTGGATGAGCACTTGGCACGTCATAACATTCAAGGCTATGGGCCAAGTGCTGGTAAATGGGATTAGGTAGGTAGTTCAGGTGTTTCTCACGTGATGGTGCAGACTCGATGTGCTGAAGGGCCTCTTCTGCGCTGTGATTCTGTGATCTGCCACCACCACTCCACTAGTGCTGTCTACAATGCACAGCTGCCAGCCTCTGTTTGGCTGGCTGCTCTCAGGGGTGAGACCCCACCTCTGGGGTCCTTGATCCTGGGGAAGGCCCACCGCTAGCCACTTAAATGCCTGTTTTACACTTAATATGGCAGGCTTTCTGCAAAGAAGGTGATGTGGGGCTCCTGCTGGCTCTCCACTCAGCAAGCAAGACCCTCATTGTCTGTATTAAAAGCCAACCTTTGCTTTCCTAATTTCCTTTTTAATTTCTTCCCTGTCCTTTCTATACTTCTTGAGGCCTCCTGTAATATTAAGCTCTTGATATCTGACATAAGCTTTCCTCTTTTACCATGTCCTACCTCTACATTCTTTGACATCCAGAGAGTGTAGGTTTGGGAGTCCCACCATTTTTCTTTATGAGAACATATTTGTTGTGAATCTTTTCTGACTTTGAAAGCCTCCCGCTGACACTGATTTGCCTTCATGTATCCTACATTTCAGCTTGGTAAAATTGGCCTTACCCCAGTTTAAAAATTTTACCTTTGATCTACCTTTGTCTGTCTCCATAACTATGCTAAATCTAACTAAATTAGGATCACTACCACCAAAATGATTCCACACGCCCAGCTCCACTTCCTAAATCTAAGTCCAGAACTGGCCCATCTCTTTTGGGTTCGCAACATAGTGGCTTAAAAAGTTCTCGTGATTTTTTTTTTATGCTTTACCCTCTGTATGTATTACATTGATTTTATCCCAGTAAGAAACACTGAAAAAGCACTGAGGGTGGCAAGGGCACAGGATGTACTCTGGGTGGGGACTTTAAGGTCCATCACCAAGAGTGGATTGATAGTACTGCTAACTGAGCTGCTGAGTCCTTAAGGACAACTGCCAGAATGGGCCTGCCGCAAGTGGTGAGGGAACCAACAAGAGGGAAAGACATACTTAACCTCATCATCACCAAACTACCTGTTGCAGATGGATCTGTTCATGACAGGGACAGCACCAGGAATACCTAAAAACCATTACCAAGAGTGGCTTGGTAACACCACTACTGACTGAGCTGGCCAAATCCTAAAGAACATAGCTGCTGCACTGGGCCTGCGGCAGGTGGTGAGGGAACCAACAAGAGGAAAAAGCCTATTTGATCTCATCCTCACCAATCTATCTGCAGATGTATCTGTGCATGACAGTATTGGTAGGAGTGATCACCCCACATTCCTTGTGGAGATGAAGTCCCACCTTCACATTGACAAAACTCATTATCATGATGTGTGACACTATCAGTGTGCTAACTGGGATAGATTTTGCCGGCAATTCAAAACTGCGGTGCTATGGGCCATCGGCAGCAACAGAATGGTATACAACTACAATCTGTAGCCTCATGGCCCAGCATATCCCCCACTCTACCGTTACCATCAAGCTGGGTGATCAACCCTGGTTCACTGAAGAGTGCAGGGGGGCATGTCAGGAGAACCAGTAGGCATACCTGAAAAGGAGATGTCAGTCTGGTGAAGCTACAACACAGGACTACTTGGGTGTCAAACTGTGGAAGCAGCTTGCAACAGAGAGAGCTAAACTATTCCGCAACCAAAAAATCAAATCTAAGCTCTCCAGTCCTGCCACATCCAGTCATGAATAGTGGTGGATAATTAAACAATTCACTGGAGGAAAAGGATCCATAAATATATCCATCCTCAATAATGGGACAGCTCAGCACATCAGTGCAAAGCATTTGCAACAATCTTCAGCCAGAAGACCCAAGTGGATGATCCATCTTGGCCTCCTCCTGAGGCCCCCAGTATCACAGATGCCAGTCTTCAGCCAATTCAATTCACTTCACATGGTATAAAGAGACAGCTGAAGGCATTGGATACTGCAAACTACGGGCCCTGACAACATTCCTGCAATGGTACTGAAGTCATGTGCTTTAGAATTAGCCACACCCCTAGCCAAACTGTTCCAGTGCAGCTACAACATTGGCATCTACCCGACAATGGAAAACTGCCCAAGTATGTCCCATTCACAAAAAACAGGACAAATCCAACCTAGCCAATTACTGTCCCTTCAGTCTATTCTCGATCATCAGCAAAGTGATGGAAGGTGTTGTCAACAGTGCTAACAAGCAGCACTTATACAGCAATAACCTGCCCACTGACACTCAGTTTGGGTTCCACAAGGGCCAATCAGATCGTGACCTCATTACAGCCTTTGTCCGAACATGGGCAAAAGAGCTGAACTCAAGAGGTGAGGTGAGAGTGATTGCCCTTGACATCAAGGCAGCATTTGACCAAGTGTGGCATCTAGGAGCCCTAGCAAAACTGGAGTCAATGGGAATCAGGGGAAAACCCTCTGCTGGTTGGAGTCATACCTAGCACAAAGGGAGATGGTTGTGATTGTTGGAGGTCAATCAACTCAGTCCCAGGACATCCCTCTGCCAAGCTAGTTCAAACCCTCTCCAGCTGCATTTGCAAACCTTCATGCCACAATATTGGCCCTGTTCCCATTGAGGTGCAACTTGTATAGGTCCATCTCCCCAGAACTGATCCCAGTGCTTCAGGAATCTAAAGCCCTTCCTCCTGCACCAATTCTTCAGCCACGCATTCATCTCCACTAACTTTCTATTTCCAAACTAACTGGCGGCATAGCGCTGTGAGTAATCTGAAGAATACTACCTTTGAGATCATGCTTTTTAATTTCTTTCCTAGCTTGCTAAAATCTGCCAGAATCCTTCTTTCTACCTATGTCATTGGTGGTGATATGGAATATGACCTCTGGCTGTTCATCCATGCCCCTTAGAATATTCTGCAGCCATGCAATGACATCCTGGTACCAGACAGGCAACATAACTTCCTGGAGTCACATCTGCAGCCACAGAAACAACCATCTGTTACCCAGCCATATTGAGCCCCCTCTCACTATTGCTATTCTCCGTCAACTCCTCACTAGTACAGCTGAACTACCCATGGTGCTGTAGCATTGGGTTCCGGCTGCACCCGCCACAGCAACTATTGGCCTCTATTGGCCTCACAAATATTCTGAATTAAATTCCAGTTAGACAGTGTCTAACTTACAGGACTCCTGCACTACCTGCTTGGTCCTTCTTGTCTGTCTGAAAGTCACCCGTTTCCTCTCTGCCTGCACACTCTTCAGCTGCAGGGATGGTCATGTACTGGAATGTATTAACCACATAGTTCTCAGCCTTGTGGATGCACCACAATGATGCCAGCTGCTGCTCAAGCTCCAAAACCCAGAGCTCAAGTTACCCTAGCTGATAGCCCTTCCTGTCCATGTGGTTATCCAGGCCCAAAAAGTGTCCTGGTGTTCCCACATGGCACATGATGTGCATACAACATGCCTGAGGTGCCCTGCCATGCCTCTAGTTATTAGACTAACAATTACATTTCTTAGTTTAACTATAATTTAGAAAGGAAGGAAAGAATGATAATAATTACCAATCAATGCCCAACCTGCTTTTCTGTGACACCACTCCATTTTTTTTGCTTTTATTTCTATTCACCAAACATATACTTACCACCGCTAGCCAGGTCCATGCTCTGTCCTGAGTCTTCCCTGCTCTAACTATGCTTAGTTTATAGTTTTAATGTTTAGGAGACGGTACCGGTGAGCTGTAGGCAACATTTGCAGCCCCAGAGGCTCAATGGTCACAGGATTGAGCAGAATTGGCTGGTTGGGACGACAGCCAAAGGCCTCAGGAAAGTCTTTATGGCAAAGGGGATTTGGGGGCTGGAATAAGGAGTGGAGCGAGCAATGGCCGGCAGTGGTCCTCAATTCTAAATTGGATTTGTGGGGGAGGGGTCACCTTCTTATTAGCATATTCAAAGGTGTAATCAGTTTTAGGCAATCACCACAGTACTTCCACAGTACCTGAATCTATTTTGCACCAAACATATTTCCTGTACTGTTTGAGTTTTGGGAAGTTGGCCCATAAATTGGTCTTTTTTGCAACTGTTTTCCCCTGGGAAATGTATGTAACAAGGTCCAATTTCATCCTAGTTATTTTTTTTTGTGCGTATGTGTCTTTTTATTACAATAGATGATCTTTGTGTTTTACAAGTAACTAAATATTCATGCAGTATTATATTGTGTGCCACATAATGATAAGGAATTGATTTGTAATCAAGCACCACTAAAACTGATTGTATATTACAGCTATTGATATTGTGAACTAAATGTGGCTGTCTCCCACATTTCCCTTTATAACATGTCACCCTTCTTCCTGTAAACAGGTTTCAATGTATGCAACTGATGTCATGACTTTACCACTGAAAGAATAACAGCATGTGTGATGACTTCATGATGGTGTGCAATGGCATCACCAGCAGTGCTCACTGCTGTTGCCACGGTAGCACATTTATTGGCCCCAGGAAGTCCAGCAGCAATCAGGAAGAATCATTAACAAACACAGATCTTCTTGGCTGCCGGTTTAAATAAAATCAGTTCTATATTCATCTGGTTGCCAGCTGCAGGGAGCATGTAGCTGGCAATCAATGTAAAAGCAGCTTAAAATGAAATGTTACCTGAAAAACAGGTGAATTAATTCAGGGAATTAAGTCATTTGTCATTTTACCATATGGCTATAACTCTGGATAGATTTCAAAGATGCAGGCTGGAATTTTACCAGGCCTTTTGGAACAGACAGAGAGGCGGGGAAGGGTGGCAAAATGGCAGAGGAAGTCACGGGTTCATGCCCAAAGTCTTCCTGCTGCCACGCCATTTTTCCAGCAGCAGGAAGGATGACAGATTGGCTACCCGCTATGAGACCAACTGAACCACTTAACTGGCCGATTAAGGACCACTTCCTGCCTTGGCAGGCATTTTGCCCACATTGGGGACAGGGTGCCACCACGTGGGCAGACTGCCCAGTGAAACCTAGAAGCCTCCAAGCATACTCTGGGGGTGGTGGTGGGGTTCCTCCTTTTTGAATAACTCATGGCCCATGGAGGGATCCCCCAGCGGCAATGGCTGTCCCCTGTGGCAACACACCACCAGTGCACCCTGATCCCCTCCCAATCTCAAGGGCCTGGCTGACTGGTCTCAGCATGCCCCGACCCCATTTACCTATCTTCGATGGTGCCCAGCTATTGATGTGCTCTCTCCTTGCAGCTGCAATCTCAGCTATGGTCACCACTAGTGGTAGCGCTGCTGAAGCTCCTGAGCTGCCAGCCCTCTGAATGGGATGCTTGCCCTTGAGGATGGGCAGTCATCCTTAATAGGGACTGCAGCCCCGGTGGCAGCTTTTTGATTGACTGCTGCCAGGAATATGCCTCCCTCTGTTCCGCTGCCAGTTGAAGTGGATTTGCTTCTTGCTTTCAGCTCCAGTGGTGGGACTTCAGCCTCAGTGAGGAAGATTCAGCCCAGAGGGTTCCTTGGCTCTCTGAACAGGTATTGCAGGGTGAATCACCAGTGGGTTAATTTGGACTTCGTATGTTAGGCTCTGTAAACAGGCCAATCCAGACATGATCTGTTTGCTAGATTTCAATTTCATAAAATTGTTAACACTTTTTTCTGTTTTTAACTTCAAATTTGCAGCTTCCACGGTTTTTCTTACAACTTAAATACTAATTATTGTACATTGTTTGAAGCCTCCTGACTTCTGCCAGCAAGGCTTGTCAACCTCATGCTGTTAATGCAAAGTCAGAAGAATGGCTGAATAAATTCTAAGATTAGTTTCCATTATTTAATATTAGACCTGTGTGATCAATTCCACTGCCTTCAGTTACTGATAATCACAGCACTTAATATAAATTGCCATATTTTTATTCCCAAAATTTGAGTTAACTCTAATACAGCCACATTCAAACTGGTCAATGCCCTGTTTCCACCAAAGCTATGGAGGAGAAAAATCCTGTTAACAAAAGCCAAACTCTGGTTCAGCTTCTTAAAAGGTAAAAGAGTAGTTTGTAAAAGATCATTGAATGCCTGTCATAGAGTCATAGAGTTTTACAGCACAGAAAGAGGTGCTTCGACCCATTGTGTTCGAGCTGGTCATCAAGCCTCTATCTAATCCCATTTTCCAGCACTTGGCCCGTAGCCTTGTATGCTTTGGCATTTCAAATGTTCATCTAAACACTTCTTAAATGTTGTGAAAATTCCCACCTCCACCACCTTTTCAGGCAGTGAGTTCCAGATACCCCCCCACCTTCTGGGTGAAAAAGATTTTCCTCAACTCCCCTCCAAACTTCCTGTCCCTTACCTTAAATCCATGCCCCCTGGTTATTGACCCCTCCACTAAGGGGAAAAGTTTCTTCCTATCTATCCTATCTATGCCCCTCATAATTTTGTACACCTCAATAAGGCCTTCACCTCAATAAGCCTTCTCTGCTCTAAGGATAACAACCCTAGCCTATCTTGTCTCTCTTCATAGCTTAAATGCTCCAGCCCAGGCAACATCTTGGTGAATTTCCTCTGCACCCTTTCCAGTGCAGAGGAGATTCCTGTAGCAGGAAATTTGCAGTAAAGTTAAGCTCCTAATCTGATTTTGTCCTTTGCCGACAGAAATGACCAGTAATGAACCAAAAGGAGCTGTCAGAACATCTTCAGAAAGATTCACCTGACCCCATGATTTCTAGCAAACACCTAGCAAAAGAACAAAGAAAAGTACAGCACAGGAACAGGCCCTTCAACCCTCCAAGCCTGCGCCGATCATATTGCCTGTCAAACTAAAACATTTTGCACTTCCGGGGTCCGTATCCCTCTATTCCCATCCTATTCATGTATTTGTCAAGCTGCCTCTTAAACACCACTATTGTACCTGCTTCCACCACCTCCTCTGGCAGCGAATTCCAGACACTCACTACCCTCTGCGTAAAAAACTTTCCCCGCACATCTCCTCTAAAGTTTTCTCCTCTCACCTTAAGTTTCTCCAACCTCTCCTCATAGCTAATAACCTCCAGACCAGGCAGCATCCTGATAAACCTCCTCTGCACCCTCTCCAATGCCTCCATATCCTTCTGGTAATGTGGCGACCAGAATTGCACGCAATATTCCAAGTGTGGCCTAACCAAGGTTCTATACAGCTGCAGCATAACTTCCCAGCTTTTATACTCAATACCCATGCCGATGAAGGAAAGCATGCCATATGCCTTCCTGACTACCTTATCCACCTGCGTTGCCACTTTCAGTGACCTGCAGAACTGTACATCCAGATCCCTCTGCCCGTCGATGCACTTAAGGGTTCTGCCTTACTAAACATCAAAAACGATTTTCACTTCAGCCAAGAATAATGGACAAACCAAGGATATGTAAATTACTAAAGAATAGATATCACAAGCTCTGGGTTTCAAGTTTTATACAGATTGTTACATTTGACCATCTGCTGAGTTCACATTCAGAAGTTCCATTTTAGACAGGAGTGTATATAAAATTCCAGTGAGCAGAGAGCATTGTTGAACGCAACACCAACTGTTTACAATCAACAATCGGGACTCCAATCGCCAGTCAACAAAGCCACCTCTGTGAGGTACCCTATCCCTTTAAGAGAATGCAACTGTACCGATCACATGATAGCACTTTTGAATCACTGTACAGCATGGGCAACTGAGAACTGTAAGTCTAGTTCTGGAGGTTTCTGAGTGAGCACATATGATCTAGTGCTCTGCCCGATGTCTCAATAAACCATCACTGTTTATTCTTACATTGGTCTGTCCCCATTATTGATTGCAAGCAGCAACTGAGGAGAACATAGGAAGGTGTGCAGCTAGAGTTTGGTTGACCAATGAACTTATTTACGCTAGGCATAAAAACCACCTTTTCTGAGCTCCTCCACATTGAAGGGGGCAGGGGAGGAGAGCCGGGGAAGAAATTCCTCAACTTCCCTGCTGAAACAGTAGGAAGGTTAGTGAGTCAGTAACCAGGCAAAATATTCAGCAGGCTTTGCCATGGCTCTTTAACTCAGCTCTGTCAGTAGCATTCCACTTCCTAGTCCCTCAACCAGGCTGGGAGGGAGAGCGAGCTGACGTGCTGGATCTATCAAAGGAAGGAGTTCTAATTAAAGGGACTGCAGCATGGGTTACAAGGGCTCAACAGAACTTGGGTTTTGAGACTGCAGCAACTACAGGAATGGAGAGAAGACCTGCGAAGGCTGCTCCTTGAATGTCTCACTGTCACCTGGATGTCCTGTTCTGGCATCTGAGGTGAACTCTCACAAGGACTGGAGAAAAAAAACACCCTTTCCAACCAAGAGAGTGTGGATGGAAATGGCTGAGGAAGTCAGCAAAAGAAATGTGTTCCCTCCAACCTGGAGACAGTGCACCAAGGGGATCCAGAACCTCAGTAGGGCAGGGAAGATGAGTGGCACAACGCTTTCAGTGCCTAGGCCTACACAGCATTCTCCAGCACTCCTCAGAGCAACACAACTTTCAGTTCCACTCATTCCTCTATCTAAAGCATCTCACATCTCTATTTGAACAGTCAACATTCAAACTCACCCTCAGCCGATCGCCTTGTCAAATCCAGGCCCCACAATCATCTTCCACAATTGTTGCCCTTCCCTCCTATTCACAAGCCATTTCTAATGCTCATAACTCTGCTTGCAGAAGAGAACACACAACTTCAGAGAAAGGCAGTGACCTGGGGAGTGGAGTGGTTGGTTGTGGTGAACTGGCCCTTGAGTGACTGCCACCCCATCAGCCACTGAGAATGCATGCCCACCTGTTCCACTGGGAAGGAGGTCTTGTTCCGGGAAGCTGCAGATGTCCGCAACAACCTGCTATGAAAATCCAAGCCTCCTGAGGCATTGGCACTCACACATATTGAGGGAGCCAACCCTCTGCCTGAAGATTCTCTGTTGGGAGTCTTGCCTCCTTCAAGCTGGATCTTTGTGATCATCCCCCCAGCCCGGTGGAGCAGCATATTGCTGAGGAGAAGGTAGCTGGTGTTGCTCCTTCCGCTGCTGGTGTGACTGCTCCTCTTGCTTTTCATCATAGGTGTAAGGTAGAGTTGCTCTCATGTCATGGTGAAGCAGCAGGAGAGGGCAGCTGAAGGTGAGTGAAGTGCAAGGTGATGAGTTGACTTGCAAGAAGTTTTTTTTATTCATTCACGGGATGTGGGCTTCGCTGGCTGGGCCAGCATTTATTGCCCATCCCTAATTTCCCTTGAGAAGGTGGTGGTGAGCTGCCTTCTTGAATCGCTGCAGTCCATGTGGTGTAGGTACACCCACAGTGCTGTTAGGGAGGGAGTTCCAGGATTTTGACCCAGCGACAGTGAAGGAACGGCAATATATTTCCAAGTCAGGATGGTGAGGGACTTGGAGGGGAGCTTCCAGGTGGTGGTGTTCCTATCTCATAGAGTCATAGAGGTCTACAGCACAGAAAAAGGCCCTTCGGCCCATCGAGTCTGCGCCTGTCAAACAAGTACCTAACTATTCTAATACCATTTTCCAGCACTAGGCCCACAGCCATGTATACCATGGCATCGCAAGTGCACATCCAAATGCTTCTTAAATGTTATGAGGGTTTCTGCCTCTACCACCCTTTCAGGCAGAGTTCCAGATTCCCACCACCCTCTGGGGGAAAAAATTCTTTCTCACATCCCCTCTAAACCTCCTGCCCCTTACCTTAAATCTATGCCCTCTGGTTATTGATCCCTCCACCAAGGGGAAAAGTTCCTTCCTGTCTACCCTATCTATGCCCCTCATAATTTTATTCACCTCAATCATGTCCCCCCTCAATCTCCTCTGCTCCAGGGAAAATAACCCCAGTCTATCCTCAGTCAATCACATTGGCTGTCCCCAGTCAATCTCTCCTCATAACTAAAACTCTCCAGCCCACGCAACATCCTGGTAAATCTCCTCTGTACTCTCTCTAGTGCAATCGCATCCTTCCTATAATGCGGATTCCAGAACTGCACACAATACTCTAGCTATTGCCTAACCAGCATTTTATACAGTTCCAGCATAACCTCCCTGCTCTTATATCCTATGCCTCGGCTAATAAAGGCAAGTATCCCATATGCCTTCTTAACCACCTTATCTACCTGTCCCACTACCTTAAGGTACCAGTAGACATGCACGCCAAGGTCCCTCTGATCCTCGGTACTTCCCAGAGTCCTACCATTCATCATGTATTCCTGTGCCTTGTTTGTCCTGCCCAAGTGCATCACCTCACACCTATCCGGATTAAATTCCATTTGCCACTGATCAGCCCATCTGTCTATATCTTCCAGTAATCTAAGGCTATCCCCCTCACTATTTACCATCCCACCAATTTTCATGTTATTTTGTGTCTTACTAATCAGCCCTCCTAAATTCAAGTCTAAATCATTTATAAATACTACAAACAGCAAGGGACCCAACAGCGATCCCTGTGGAACCCCATTGGACACAGGCATCCAGTCACAAAAACACCCCTCAACCATCACCCTCTGCTTCCTGCCACTCAACCAATTCTGGATCCAATTTGCCAAACTGCCTTGGATCCCATGGGCTCTTACCTTCGTTATCAGTATCCCATGCGGGACCTTATCAAAAGCCTTGCTGAAGTCCAATCAGACTACGTCAAATATATCACCTACACATCTGGTCGCCTCTTCGAAAAATTCAATCAAATTGGTCAGACATGACCTCCCCTTAACAAAACCATGCTGACTGTCCTTGATTAATCCCTGCCTCTCCAAGTATAGATTAATTCTGTCCCTTAGAATTGCTTCCAATAGTTTCTCCACCACTGAGGTTAGACTGACTGGCCTGTAGTTCCCTGGTTTATCCCTTCCTCCCTTCTTGAATAACGGTACCACATTGGCTGTCCTCCAGTCCTCTGGCACCTCTCCTGTGGCCAGAGAGGTATTGAAAATTATTGCCAGCACCCCTGCTATCTCCTCCCTTGCCTCACTCAGCAGCCTGGGATACATTTCATCCAGGCCTGGAGATGTATCTGCTTTTAAGACCACTTAGAACCTCCTCCCTTTTTATGTTAATTTCTAATATTATATCACAGTGCTTCTGCCTGATTTCCATACCCACGTCGTCCCTCTCACTTGTGAACACCGACACAAAGTATTCATTTGGAGCCCTACCTCCGTCTTCCGGCTCCACACACAAATTACCACGATGGTCCCGAATGGGCCCTACTCTTTCCCTAGTTATCCTCTTACTCTTAATATACTTGTAAAATAACTTTGGATTTTCCTTTATTTCACCTGCCAATGTTTTTTCATGCCCCCTTTTTGCTCTCCTAATTCCCTTTTTAAGTTCCCCCCTACACTGTCTGCTATCTATCTGCTGCCCTTTTCCTTCTAGATGGTAGTGGTCGTGGGTTTGGAAGGTGCTGTCTTAGGAGCTTTGGTGAATTCCTTGTAGATGGTATGCACTGCTGCTACTGTGCATCGGTGGTGGAGGGAGTGAATGTTTGTGGATGTGGTGCCAATCAAGCAGACTGCTTTGTCCTGGACAGTGTCCACCTTCTTCAGTGTTGTGGGAGCGGCACTCATCCAGGTAAATGGGGAGTATTCCATCACACTCCTGACTTGTGCCTTGTAGATGGTGGGCAGACTTTGGGGAGTCAGGAGGTGAGTTACTCATCGCACGATTACTAGCCTCTGACTTGCTCTTGTAGCCATAGTATTTATATGGCTAGTCCAGTTCAGTTTCTGGTCAATGGTAACCCCCAGGATGTTGATAGCGGGGAATTCAGTGATCAAGGAGAGATGCTTGGATTCTCTCTTGTTGGAGATGGTCATTGCCTAACACTTGTGTGACATGAATGTTACTTGCCATTGTCAGCCCAAGCCAGGATATTGTCCAGGTCTTGCTGCATATGGACATGGACTGCTTCAGTATCTGACGAGTCGTGAATAGTGCTGAACATTGTGCGATCATCAGTGAACATCCCCACATCTGACCTTATGATGGAAGGAAAGTTATTGATGAAGCAGCTGAAGATCGTTGGGCCTAGGACACTACTCTGAGGAATTCCTGAAGTGATGTCCTGGAGCTGAGATGACTGACCTTCAACAACCACAACCATCTTCCTTTGTGCTACGTATGACTCCAACCAGTGGAGAGTTTTTCCCCTGATTCCCATTGACTCCAGTTTTGCTAGGGCTCCTTGATGCCACACTTGGTCAAATGCTGCCTTGATGTCAAGGGCAGTTACTCTCACCTTACCTCATCCTCTGGGAAGGATTGCAGTTTGCAGCAGCATCTCACCTGGCCATGGTTGCAGCTCTTCAGTTTCACTGATCAAAGGCATCCCAGCCTGTCAGTTTCACTGATCAAAGGCGTCCTAGCCTGTCAGTTTCACTGAAGACGCACTAACTACAGCTCAGGAAATAAGTCCAATGGCTGTTAAATCCAAAATTCTTTCTTAAAAGAGCATTTAGTGATCAATTAGAATATTTAAGTGCTTTACCTGATAGCTGCATGGGTGTTCGCCTCCAAAACCGGCGGAAGAGAGCGAGATGACCTGTTGTCACTTTTAGGGGATTTAACTCCCTTCAAGCATTCCCCTTGCCACAAAAAATCCACCCAGAGTTTCAGGAGCCAGGTACACAGGAGCCATGTGCACAGGAGTCAGGTATACAAATGGAGATCTTTGGACGTCAAACCAGGTAGAAGCAGGACATCAAGATGAGGGGTTTAGAAAATAGAATTTCAGGAATCTGGTGGTCAGGTGGAGAGAGAGAGAGACAGAACTTCATCCAAAAAAAAGAATTAGTATTTACAAAGTACTTTTCACATCCTGACAATATCCCAAAGCATTTAAAAACCAAAAACCCATCTTTTCAAAATGTAGTTCCTATTGTTTTACAGGCAAACACGGGAGCCAATTTGCCAATGTGAGGGTTCACAAGAAGAACTTAGATAAACGACCAGTTAACCTGTTATGGTAATGATTGAGATCTCTTCTTTGAATATGCCATGGGATCTATAAATCCACCTAAACAGGCAGAGTTTCAGTTTCGTGTCTTATCTAAATAGTTGTACTCCTTGTAGAGCAGCATTCCCTCAGTTCTGCGCCACACTGTCAGGATGGTTTTTTTGCTGTAATGGGATTTGACCTCTGACTCAGGAGCAAACTAGCACACTGACTTTAAACTGTAAATCCGAGTTTCAATCAGTAAGTGCCAATCTTTGCTTTCTATAGTGAAAATAAAATGACTAGGGGCATTGTATTATAAAAATAAGTCATGTATAAGGTGTGAAATTTCTCTGTTGAAAAGTAGACTCTAATACATAAAGATTGTCATTTTAACAAGGACAGATTAATCATTAAAATTAATTTATTACCAGAATTCAGACTGTAACATTATTGACCTGATTGAACCATTTACTTTAGAAACAATTAGATGGAACTTCCCCATGCAAGTGTTTGGTTTGGAACCCCTATATTTAACTGGATACAACGTTACTAAATACAATCTATTGCATCTGGTGTCAAATCCATTCATGCATGATTGTGCAAAGGGATATTTAACAGGTAATATAAAAATAGTTGACAAAATGATTAAGGATCAGGTAAGTGTCCTTTCAGTGGATGGGCCCATGCAGCTGCAGAATTCTAATCACAGAATTACCTGGAATTCTGTTTTTGTTTTGGATTTCCAGCATCCGCAGTAGTTTTTTGTTTTTATGCAGAATTCTAATGCCTAACTAAGTGCTTTTCATGAGTATCAAAAATGCAAAGTATAACTGAAAAGAAATTTGAAATGGACTTTGATAAGTATTTTGTAAAGAAGTACAGTGAAAGAAATCGGCTAACACACGGCAAAGAAATGCTTATTCAATCATAACATAAGCATTGCTCATTTTGGTGCGATTTATTTTGAAACATGTCCTCCTAGGAAAATAGCTTAATCAATTTATAAGTTAACCAATTAAGCCTTGAGTGCTAGCATATAAAACTGCCCATTTGGTGCAAATTATTATTAGTTTTATTTCTTCTCCTTGACTTACATAATTGAAATTAGGTAGATGATTATTCTCAATAGTCTTTCTAAAAACTGTGTCGAACTATTGTGTATATGCAACATCAAATGTGCCCCTCTTCCAAAAAAAATTCCAAGCAGAGCAAGCCGACATTTAATAACTAAAGTTTAATGGGACAGATCTTGAGTTTGTCAACAGTGTAAAATGGTTGATAGTGAGCCAGCAGCCCATTTTACGTTCCTTCCTATTTTTATTTCTTTGAAGTAGAGAATTATTGGGAAGATCTTGACTGTGCAAAAATGGAGTTAAAATTCAGGAGGGATGTAAAATTGGCTGCTGATGTGTTACCATTTATTTATACCATCTCACAAAGTCAAGATCTATCCCAATATATGTAAGGGAATTATGAGATAGCAATCTGATTGAAGGGTTCAGATAACATCACAAATTGTAAGAGCTGAGATTGAACAGTTTATTATCATCCTCAAAAGTGAACTATTGCATTAAATTTAATTGCAGACGTGTTAAAGAGTGAATTTTCATTTAAATTGTATTTCCTACCATTGCAGCATGTCTTTTTGATGGCCCTCAGCAAGCCTGTGTTTGGATCACTTTTTTATGGTTCAGTTTGCTAAAGGAGCTGAGGTGTGGAGAAATTAAAATGACAAAGAACTGAACTTCCAACATATTAATTATTTGGAATAAAGATTCATTAAGAACTGGGAAAAGCTAAGTAATATTAATTTATTAACCTTTAGCAAGCTACATTTGAATTTCTACTTTGTACTCAGATTTTCAGCGGGCAAAAGACTAAATGTACATTCTGCATAGAATTATTTTGTCTGCGTTAGTGTTTTTCTAGAAAATGTTCTTGCTTTCTCTTTTGATTGACCTTTTCTATGTTATTAAGAACTTCTAACATTGCTTGAGGATCGAAGTAGTAACTTGGAACACAGAAAAAATTGTTAATTTTATGATGTCCTAACTGTTGTCTGGAACCTGTGGAAGTATTATAATTCCACTGCAACCAACCTACCCCTTTGAATTTCAGGATAATCCACTGTCTGATATACATAATAAGAGAAATATTCCTCCAAGTCACACATTAAATTTGTGGGTCACTGTCAGCCATTGCTCGTCTTCCTGCTCCCAATTGCCTCCCCACCCCTCACCTCTAACTATACTTACCATCTTGGCTTGAGAATGGGTGGTGATGTCCCTTGAGCTGGCAATAAGTGAGATGTGGCTTGTGTGTGTGAGTTTAAAGTGATGAGTGGTTGCCATACCCTGGCTGCACAGGTGAGATCATTCATCCTCTAAGATGAAAGCAAAATACTGTGGATGCTGGAAATCTAAACAAAAACAGAAAATGCTGGAAAAACTCAGGTCTAACAGCAGCTGTGGAGAGAAAAACAGAGTTAACATTTCGAGTCTGTATGACTGAAGAAGAGTCATACGGACTCGAAACGTTAACTGTTTTTCTCTCCACAGATACTGTTAGGCCTGCTGAGTTTTTCCAGCATTTTCTGTCTTTGTTTCATTCATTCTCTAACTGCATTGGATGGTCAACCTCTTCTGTGCAGCATTGACTTTGATCACCACTGCCACCGCCTCCCAAGCCTGGTTGGTCACGCAGCCAGAACAGGAATAGAGGACATTGCAGCGGGCCTCCATGGCGTCCAAAAAGCGTTCCAGTGATGTGTCACTAAACCTGGGGGCTGCAGTCTTTTTGTCTTTCGTGGACATCTTCCCTGCAGTAGTTCTGGACTGGAAGCACAGAGATATTTGCACATGTCTGGTCTTTAAATATGGCACCCGGTGCGATGAAGCGGCGAGGTGATGGCATGGCAGGAGAATGAAAGCCTGCCCACCATCAAAACGGCGTGTTTCTCAGGAATGCATAACTAATGCATCGGGTTTCGGACGATACGCCATGAAAAGCCGCCATTGCGGCCAGCAGGTGAAATGTCGTTTTACCCACCAACTACTGCACTTAGTGCAGATCTGGGATGATTCCGCCCGAAAACTTTTCTGGCTTGAAACTGGATGGCTGCTTCAATTTCGCAACTTTTCTCAGCACGGAGCTGATCTCAGGACATCTCCCCTACACATCCAACTACAACTCATTTCAGCATCTTTCCTTAGATATCCTTTCTCCCCTTCATCCTAGATTCCATTGTCCTGAGCACCTCTTTGTACTCAACGGCCAGGATTTTATGGCCCCTCCTGCCAGGCAGGATATTACAGCCCCACCGAACTGAATGGAGATTTAAATGGCTTGCTGCATCCGCTGGGGAGAGACACGCGCGGCAGGACCATAAAATCCTGGCCAAGATTTCCAAAATATAAAAATCTTTCATGTCTTCCTATTGCCTCCACTCTGGGTCTAATAAAATGTAATAACCATCCTTATGAATCTTTTGTAAGTTGTAAAAGTCCCTTTTCACTTCTAAACTACCCTTTGAAATTTAACAGCTGAAAAGTCAAGCCCCTACCTCTCACCTAATGGAAATTTTAAAACCCAACCTATTTACTCATAAATTTAACTTCACCATAGCATCTCATTACAAATGCTTGCATCTAGCTCATTTACCTTTCATCTTTCAGTTCTTATAGGCAAACTGTCTCTGTAAACCTTCCCCAGTTTAATTACCCATGAACACTCACACACACAATCTTCTTCACAGAAAACCACCATATTCCCAAAAATATTTTTTTAAAATAACATCCGTCTTCACACTTTGTGTCAGAGCCCTCCAGGTCTGAGGTGACCAGAGGACAACAGCCAAGTTCCTCCCAGGCCATGGGGCAGCAAGGTCAGCAGTATGCCTCCACCTCAGCTGGTAGTGCAATGGTAGCACCATGTAGGAACATTTGCAAGAGATTTAAGAAGAGCTGTGCAATTCTTTGTTCCACCATTAAATGACTGAACTGGCAAGGCTTAAGGTCTCCTTGCATTTCTTGTTGGCTGCTGAGTTTTCAGGAGCACCCTGGCTCCATCAAAGGGTTCGATAGGTGAGAGCATACCACTTGAGGTTGAGGTGATCCACCTGCCATGGTTTCATGTCTAATTGGATGCAAGTAAATGGCAAGGTCAATGAAGGACGCAGCCAGAGGATTGCATGAATCCGTTAGTAAGGCCCATGTGAACTGTGCCTGTATTAACGTGTCTCTAGCTTCCTTTGCTCAGATCTCATGGCACCTTCCCTGTTATCTTGGGGTCTCTTCAGCACCCTGCACCTGCTTCTATCTCCCCATCATTGGTGGAAGCATCATGTTACACAATATCTTCATTGTTCAATGCCTCTCCCCTCTGTAGTGTCATGTTGTGCAGGGTGCCATGAAACTATAATAATTTTCATAATATTATTGTAGGCTTATGGGTTTGAGTGTGCATAGTTCTGTCTGTGTGACTGATTTAATTGAATTAGAGTCAGATGGACTGCCAGGTTGAAATTATCAGAAGAGTTTGGTGTAAAGCAACTTTTTGAAATGGAGATGAACAAACTAGGATGAGGGTTCCATAGATAAGGTGCGAAGGAAATTTGCATTTTAGGATAAGTGGAAAGGTGTTTGGGTTTCAAAGGGATGGTAGGATGTTTACGATTAACAAGATAAATAGGGCAAGGTTATTATATTTAATTTTCCCAAAAGGAAAGAGGCCATATTGACAACATGAAAGATATGGGAAAAGTAAATTTCCAAAGACCTGTAGAACAATGGAATTTACAGACTAAAGAGAGAGAAAACATAAATAAAGAGCAATGGAAGGTTATGTAGTAGGTGTGGCCATGTGAGATCGAGAGGTAGACCGTGTGAAGCAGTCCTTGGGGAAAAGCCTCCAGCCACTTCAGCAGAAGTTTGCTGTGTCTAGTAACCGAAGTTGTGTTACAAGCATTTGGAATTCCACTGTCGAGTGGTTGGTGTGATAACCTTGCTGGGTTGATTTTATAATTTCAATTCTATTTTGGACTGTTGCCTTAAAGGCGGTGTATAGTTGGGAGCCTGTTTAATTAAGAATTTTGGGAACTGCTAAGACTAAATAACAGTGTAACCATAATCTTGTGTATGTTTATTGTTTTTTTTTTCCTTTTTCTAATAAATATTTTAACTTAATTTTAAAAGTCTCTAAAGGTATTAGTGGACTCAATTCTTCTGAATTAAGTGCATAAGTCTTCTCGTGGTAAATACAAATTGCAAAACCGTTGTGATAGCGTGGCCAAGTTTCCCATGTGGATTTGGTCCACCTGGCACATATCACCTGCCACGTCATAACTCCACGATGCATGAGATCCTTGCTGAGGCATACTGAAGGGCTCCACCAAATCTATCTAGGCATCTGAACCACATCTTTAAAAGTCTGATAGCCTGCTTGATGGTCGCTCAAGTTGTGCAGTAGATTGTAGCTGTCCTCTGCAGCAGTATGAGTGTTCCTCACAGGGATCAGGAGCCACATCTTCAGTGGGTTGCCCTTATCACCAACTGTCTATCCCTGAAGGCAAGGAAGGTTGCGGGGGTGGGGTGTGGTGGCTGAAAAAGTTGGGAGTCCATGACTGCTGAAATATGTAGACATCGTGGTTACTTCCCGGGAACCATGCACACACCTGAGGATCCTTCTGTGGTGGTTGCAGACCAGTAACACATTGAATGAGTAAAAGCCTTTACTGTTGATGAGCCTTCTGGCTGGTCTGTGGGAGTTTTGTTACCAACATGTGTGCAGTTTATGACACCTGCACCCCAGAAATATCCCCAAACCCTATAACACTCTGAACTTGATAGTTCAGATTGATACAAAAGTACGTCTATTGGTTGGCCCTCTTGAATGGCATTGGCAGTCATCTTGATACAGCAATAAGCCAGAAACTGGGAGATTCATACAATGCAGCGGATCCCTGTAACGATCCTGAGATGTAAAAATTCAGTGCCGCTGGCATTGGATGACCATAACTTCCCATGCAGCTCAGCTCATTTGCCATCTTGGTACAGAGCCTGGTGAAGGCCTCCCTGGAGAGGCAGAGTCTATGACAATGCTTCAGTTCCAATATCTGAAGGTAGCTGAGCTGCAATCTGTAGACCCCTCTTCTCCAAACAGGAGGCTGGTTGGGTGGGTGCCCCTCTGCATCCTTCTCCTCTAACCTCATCAGCAAACCCCCAACCCGAGGCTGGCAATCCTAGTGCCCCTCTGGTTGCTGCTGCCCCGCTTTCTGTGGTTGCAGTTCTCTCTGTCTCTGATGCTGCTCCTCACTGGAGGAACCTGAGAGAACGAAGCCAATGGCATGCAGATTCCCTCAGCCTTCAAGGCCTCTTTCTAACTCTCTTTCACCCACAGTATTGCCAACTTCAGTACACCACTCTGGCTATATGACCCGCAGTTCTGGCACCTTTTCCCCTTCTTCCTATTGACTGTACCAATCTTCTTGCTGTTCCACTGTCCTTGCCAAGACATGTGTGGTAACGTGGAATGTTATGTACCTTTAAAAGAGTGTAGTTAGTTGACCATGTGACTGTATTGACCAATCACTACACAGCATGGGCAACTTGGTTAACTGTAAGTCTAGAGCAGGAGGTGAATGAAAAAGCACACATAGGGTTGAATTTTTTGCCTGTCGGGCAGGCGGGCCCGACCCAATCTCTGGCGGGCGGGGAGCCGATCCCTGCCAGAGAAGCGGGCCCCGCCGCAATTTTAAGTGGGCGGGCCAATTAATGCCCGCCCAGCATGACATCCGCCGGAAAGCGCTATGCGCTCCATGTGCGGGTGGGGGGGGATTCCCCAAATGCGAGAGTGCGCTCTTTCGCGCATTCGCACAAAAGAGCGCACATCTCCCTGAGGCTAAGTGCTGCCTCAGGGATATCGCTGAAAGGTTTTCAAACTTTAAAAATAGAAAAATAAAAAAATCATTAACATGCTCCCCTCATGTGACAATGTCACACAAGATGGGACATGTTAATAAACTGCACAAAAACTTTAGTAAACTTTTTTAAAACTGACATGAAATCCCATCCCGCCGGTGGATGAGGTTTCATGTTTCTTCAGAAGCCCGCCAGGTCTCCTGGTCTGCCCACCAACCTTAAGATTGGACGGGCAGGTCCTTCAATTGTTTTAATTATCCTGTCAATGGCCTCAGTTGGCCATTGACAGGTCGGCGGGCGGACAGCTGATCGTGCTGTGCTCCCGCCTTCCTGAAGATTTAAATGGTGTGGGATGACATCAGGGATTCCCCCCGACGTCATCCCGTGTCACTTTTGCGTTGCGAGCAGGCTCTGCCTCCTTCTCGCCGACGGAAAAATTCAGCCCATGGTGTTAGTGCTCTGTTCTTAGTTCCAATAAACTACCAGTGTTTGTTCAGTTAACCGGTCTCTCTGCCTGTATTGTTTCAAGCACCAACTAATGTGTTCATATCAAGGGTGCAGCTAGCATTCACTGGACAAAGTGAACCTGATAACCAAAAACATAAAACTGCTAACAAGGATAAATCGGATCAGTTGACGGCAATCAAGAAAGCCGCGGTAAGCCAGCTACGTCATCTCGCCATTACCTTGAAAGCTGTTTGAAAGCGTAGTCTCCTTAGTCATCGGGTATGCTTTGTTTTGGGCATCTTGAACCATTCGACCCCGTTTCTGATGGCTGGTCTCATTACTTTGAACGCCTAGCGTTCTTTTTTACCACTAACGACATCCTGGGGGAGGGCAAGGAGGTGATTCTTTTGTCCACATGCAGGAGCAAAATGTCTGGGCTGATCCGCAGCCTCACTCGCCTAACACCCCCGATACGGAGCCTTTCGATGAGATAGTAAACATTGTTAAAAACCACCTGAAGCCAAATCCCTCAGTCGCTGTGCAGCGCTTTAAATTCAATTCGAGGAATAAGCTTTCAGGAGAAACGATCACTGGCTATGTAGCTACTTTAAAGGAATTAACAGAATATTGTAATTTGGAACTTCAATTAATGACATGTTGAGAGACTGATTGATGTGTGGAATCAGGGATGATGCTATTCAAAAGCAATTGCTAGCTGAAACGAATCTAGACTTCAGTTAGGCATTAGAATTGGGAACAGCCATGGAGAGCACTGTTAGAGATTCAGAGGCAATAAAAGAAATACAAAATGGCGCCGTCCATCTCGTAAGGTGAGAAGGGCCGGAAACAAAAGGCGCGAAAACGTTGGACTCCGCAGAAAGGTAGTGAACGCCCACTATATACAGACCATTGATGAACAACAGTACTACAGTGAAAACCCACAATGTTAATGAGAGAAATGCATCCAGGCAGCCTGCAGGCAATCAACAGTTCAGAAATATTGAATACTTTTTCTGCCACTGCAATGGTCACATAATGCGGCACTGTTAAGATAGGCTGAGACAGCATTTTAATAACAAAGGTAGAAATCGCAAAATCTGTCCCGTTGAAGAACCAGAGGAAGCAGAATCTGACATCTATTCATTATAGAACCTGAAAGTGGGTAGATCTGAGCCAATCCAGGTAGTCATTGGAGTCAATGTACAACCCATCAGGATGGAGGTCGATACTGAGGCATCAATGTTTGTCATAGGAGAACATACGTTCAGACACTTGAATAAAGGAGCCCATCCTTTAAGTTTGGCACAATTGGACACTAAATTAAAAACAGATACAAGCGAAGAAATAAGAGTGAAAGGGATATGTCAATCCTGGTGCAGTATGGGGATCAGTCTGCTGATTTACCCTTTATACTAGGAGCTGGGGCGAGCCCCAGTTTAATTGGTCACAACTGGCTCAAAGAGATTAAATTGCAATGGGCTGAGATTTTTCAAATCAGAACAAGAAACTTATAGGAATTGTCACAACAGCACACTTCCATTTTCAGTGACGAGCTAGGAACAATTCGTGGGCTACAAGATAAAATCCATGTAGACCCTAATGCAACCCCCACATTTATCAGAGCCAGTCCAGTCCCTTATGATCTACAGGACAAAGTTGAGATCATGATAAACAGGCTGAAAAAGTTGGGTATCTTACAACCGGTGCAATTTTCCGAATAGGTAGCACCCATAGAACCCGTACTGAAGCCAGACCAAAGTGTTCGCTTATGCAGTGACTATAATTTAACTGTAAACAGAGTGGCCAAGCTTGATAGACTCTCGATACCAAAGATTGAAGAATTATATTCAAAATTGGTAGGGGGCATCACACATTCAAACCTCGACATGAGCCACGCCTACCAGCAGGTAGAGTTGGAAGAAGGGCTCTAGGGAATTTGTGACCATCAATACACATCGAGGATTGTATCAATATACTCAACTACCCTTTGGGGTCTCATCGGCGTCTGCTATTTTCCAACGTACCTTGGAAAACTCGCTTCAGGGTCTGCCCATGTTGTTGTTTATTTGGGTGATGTCTTAGTCACTGGACGAACTGACAAAGAAAACTTAGCTAATTTGAAGGAGGTGATAAAATGCTTCTCACAAGCGGGGCTGCGCTTGAAATGAGAAAAATGTCTTTTCCAAGCCAAACAGGTAGTTTACTTGGGCCATAAGGTCGACACGCAGCGTCTGCATCCCGTGGAAGAAAAGGTCAAGGCGCAAGGCACCTGCACCGAGAAACACTACAGAACTAAAGGCCTTCTTAGGCATGATAAACTACAATGGGCAATTTCTCCCAACTGTACTGGCTCCATTATATGCAATGCTTAAGAAAAACCATAAATGGATTTGGTAAGCTCCACACCAGGACGCATTTCTGAAGGTAAAGCAATTGTTAAGATCATCAGCCCTACTGGTCCACTTTGGCCCAAAGAAAGAATTGATTTTAACTTGCGACCACATCCTTTTATGGAGTAGGGGCTGTACTTTCACATCAGATGGCGGATGGCTCCGAACGACCCATTGGTTATACATCTCATACACTCAGTTCTGCAGAGCGACGATATTCTCAAATTGAGAAGGAGGGCTTGTCTGTTGTGTTTGGTGTTCGGAAATTCCTTCTATACCTCCACACTCGCCATTTTCACATTATATCCCACCACAAGCCCCTGCTGGGATTATCTGGGGAGGATAAGGCGATACCCCCCATTGCATCTGCTCGCATCCAGAGGTGGGCACTAATTTTGGCTGATTACAAATACTCCTTATTCACCGATCAGGAAGCCAGATCGCACATGCTGACTTGCTGGGCCACCTTCCCCTGCCAGATAACAACGTGAAGGTTCCAATTCCCCAGGAACTTGTCTTAGCACTAAATTTTTTGGATTCCTCCCCTGTCCAGGTCAAACAAATCCATGAGTGGACAAGCCGAGATCCATTTTTATCTCACGTCCGGGAGCAGGCCTTGAATGGATGGTCAAGCGAGCCACAGTCTGATGACATGAAGCCCTGTTTCTATCACAGATATGAGCTCACCTGCCAGGACGGCATATTGCTCTGGGGAGCAAGGGTTATTGTGCTCCTGAGAGGGTGAAGGCCTTTACTGGCCGAATTACATTGCGCTCACCCTGGCATTAGTAGGGTAAAGATGCTCCCACGCAGCTACTTGTGGTGGCCAGGGATGGATCCAGACATCGAAAACCTAGTCAACGATTGTCTTCAGTGCCAGCAGGAACAAAAGCTACTCCCCTTAGCTCCATTGCACCCCTGGGAATGGCTGGGGAGGCCATGGGTGCGCCTCCATGTCAAGTACGTGGGGTCCTTCTTGGGCACGATGTTTCTTTTACTAATTGATGCCCTTTCCAAGTGGATGGATGTGTACGAAGTCTGGTCATCCACGTCTGCTGCCACCATAGACCGTTTGTGACAGAGTTTTGCAGTGCATGTTACCAGAGGTGCTTGTGTCAGACAATGGGACTGCATTTACCAGCAAGGAATTGCACAGGTTTACAACCCTCAATGGAATAACTCATATCAAAATCTCCCCCTACCATCTCCCCTCTAATGGTTTGGCTGAGCGGGTGGTCCAAACTTTTAAGACAAGGGTAAAAAAACTGAACGGGGATTCCATCAGCACCAGATTGTCCCGGTTCCTGTTTGCATACCGGATGATGCTGCACACGACCACTAGTATTGCCACTGCTGAATTACTGATGAAGAGATGTCTTCGCACCCATCCAGGATTTAGATGTTTCAGGCAGGATAGAGAGGGATGTAGAAGAGGTGGGGGAGATGCACTGCTGGTTAAGGGGAATATCACAGCTGTACGACAGGAGGACACCTCGGTGGGCTCATGCAGCGAGGCAATATGGGTAGAGCTCCGGAATAGGAAGGGTGCAATCACAATGTTGGGGGTTTACTATAGACCTCCCAACTGCCGGCAGGAGATTGAGGAACAGTTATGTAGGCAGATTTTGGAAAGATGTAAAAGCAATAGGGTTGTTGTGGTGGGTGATTTTAACTTTCCCTATATTGACTGGGAATCACTTAGTGCTAGGGGTTTGGATGGTGCAGAATTTGTAAGGTGCATCCAGGAAGGCTTCCTGAGACAAAATGTAGATAGTCCAACTAGGGAAGGGGCAATACTGGACCTGGTATTAGGGAATGAACCCGGTCAGGTGGTCAAAGTTTCAGTAGGGGAGCATTTTGGGAAAAGTGATCATAATTCAGTAAGTTTCAAGGTACTGGTGGATAAGGATAACAGGGGTCCTCTGGTTAAGGTGCTTAATTGGGGGAAGGCTAATTATAACAATTTTAGGCAGGAACTGAGAAATCTAGACTGGAGGCGGATGTTTGAAGGCAAGTCAACAACTGACATGTGGGGGGCTTTCAAACGTCAGTTGATAAGAATTCAGGACTGGCATGTTCCTGCTAGGATGAAGGATAAGCATGGCAAGTTTAAGCAACCTTGGATAATGAAGGATATTGTGAGATTAGTCAAAAAGAAAAGGGAAGCATTCGTAAGGGCTAGAAGGCTGGGAACAGATGAAGCCCGTGGAGAATATAAAGAAAGTAGGAAGAAACTTAAGCAAGGAGTCAGGAGGGCTAAAAGGGGTCATGAAAAGTCACTGGCAACCAGGATTAAGGAAAATCCCAAGGCCTTTTATACATATGTAAAAAGCAAGACGGTAGCCAGGGACAGAGGTGGGAATGTGTGTGTGGAGCCAGAAGAAATGGGAGAGATACTAAATGAATACTTCTCATCAGTATTTACCAAAGAGAAGGACTTAGCGGTCGATTTGTCTAGGGAAGAGTGTGTAGATAGCCTGGATCATGTTGAGATCAAAAAAGAGGAGGTGTTAGGCGTCTTGAAGAATATTAAGGTGGATAAGTCCCCTGGGCCAGATGGGATCTACCCCAGAGTACTGAGGGAGGCAAGGGAGGAGATTTCTGGGGCCTTGACAGAAATCTTTGTATCCTCACTGGCTACGGGTGAGGTCCCAGAGGACTGGAGAATGGCCAATGTTGTTCCATTGTTTAAGAAGGGTAGCAGGGATAATCCAGGAAATTACAGGCCCATGAGCCTTACATCAGTGGTAGGGAAATTATTGGAGAAGATTCTTTGTGACAGGATTTACTACCATTTGGAAACAAACGGGCGTATTAGTGAGAGGCAGCATGGTTTTGTGAAGGGGAGGTCGTGTCTCACTAACTTGATCGATTTTTCGAGGAAGTGACAAAGATGATCGACGATGGAAGGGCAATGGATGTGATTTACATGGATTTCAGTAAGGCCTTTGACAAGGTCCCTCATGGCAGACTGGTACAGAAGGTAAAGTTGCACGGGATCAGAGGTGAGCTGGCAAGATGGATACAGAATTGGCTTGGTCATAGAAGACAGAGGGTAGCAGTGGAAGGGTGCTTTTCTGAATGGAGAGCTGTGACTAGTGGAGTTCCGCAGGGATCAGTGCTGGGACCTTTGCTGTTTGCAGTATACATAAATGATTTGGAGGAAAATGTAACTGGGCTAATTAGTAAGTTTGCAGACGACACTAAGTTTGGAGGAGTTGCAGATAGTGAAGAGGATTGTCAAAGGATACAACGGGATATAGATCGGTTGGAGACTTGGGCGGAGAAATGGCAGATGGAGTTTAATCCGGACAAATGCGAGGTAATGCATTTTGGAAGGTCTAATACAGGCAGGAATTATACAGTAAATGGCAGAACCCTTAAGTGTATTGACGGGCAGAGGGATCTGGGTGTAGAGGTCCACAGGTCACTGAAAGTGGCAACGCAGGTGGATAAGGTAGTCAGGAAGGCATATGGCATGCTTACCTTCATTGGCAGGGGTATTGAGTATAAAAGCTGGGAAGTCATGCTGCAGCTGTATAGAACCTTGGTTAGGCCACACTTGGAATATTGCGTGCAATTCTGGTCGCCACATTACCAGAAGGATATGGAGGCGTTGGAAAGGGTGCAGAGGAGGTTTATCAGGACGCTGCCTGGTCTGGAGGTTATTAGCAATGAGGAGAGGTTGGAGAAACTCGGATTGTTCTCACTAGAGCGACGGAGATTGAGGGGCGACTTGGTAGAGGTTTACAAAATTATGAGTGGCATGGACAGAGTAGATAGTCAGAAGCTTTTTCCCAGGGTGGAAGAGTCAATTACTAGGGGACATAAATTTAAGGTGAGAGGAGAAAACTATAGAGGAGATGTGCGGGGCAAGTTTTTTTTACGCAGAGGTTAGTGAGTGTCTGGAATTCGCTGTCAGAGGAGGTGGTGGAAACAGGTACGATAGTGGTGTTTAAGAGGCAGCTTGACAAATACATGAATAGGATGGGAATAGAGGGATACGGACCCCGGAAGTGCAAAATGTTCTAGTTGACGGGCAATATGATCGGCGCAGGCTTGGAGGGCCGAAGGGCCTGTTCCTGTGCTGTACTTTTTTTTTGTTCTTTGTTCTTAATTCTTATCAGGCCGAATTTAGGGGGAGGGTGGAGAGAAGCCAAGAAGCCCAGGAGACTAGGCATGATGGCTTTAATCATGAAAGAAATTTCATGGTGGGAGACGCAATTCTCGTGAAGAACTTTGTAGATGGGCCCAATTGGCCATTAGGTGGTGAGTGCCGAGACAGCACCTCTCTCCTATAATGTGTCGGTAAATGGCCGAATAATTAGACGAGACGTGGATCACCTCCAGAGAAGAGAGACAGTCCCACAAGGAGGAATGCCGTCATCATTTGAGTCTGCACCGCACGTGGAAGAAATGTAACATGATTTGGAAGTACCAGTGCGGCCTGTTGGACCCGCGAGGGTTGAAGACACAAACTTGCCCATTACCACTGAAGAGCCTGGTGGACAGTTGACTCCTGAGAAGGGAGTCTTGGAAAAACCAGCCAAGGAAGCCTCCTGAGAGACTTGACTTGTAAATAGTTATTCATGTAAATAATTGTGATGTTGTGATGCTTGTCAATTGTACTTTCAAGGAGAGAGATGTGGTAAAATGGAGTGCTATGTACCTTTAAGAGAATGTAGTTAGTTGATCATGTGACTGTGCTGGCCAATCTCTACACAGTGTGGGCTTTTTGGTAACAGTAAGTCTGGAGCTGGAGGTGATTGAAGAAGCACACATGGCGTTAGTGCTCTGTTCTTAGTTCCAATAAACCACCTGTGATTCTTCACCTCGCTCTGAAGAAGGGTGATACGGACTCGAAACATTAACTCTGTTTCTCCCTCCACAGATGCTGTCAGACCTGCATAGATTTTCCAGCATTTTCTGTTTTTGTTTCAGATTTCAAGAATCCACAGTATTTTGCTTTTAACCACCAGTGTTTGTTCAGTTAATCGGTCTGTCTGCCTGTATTGTTTGAAGCGCCAACAAATATGTTAATATCAAGAGAGCAGCTAGCGTTTGCCAGACAAAGCGAACCTGACAAGCAAAAGCATAAAAACATGCTAGGACTCATGATGGTTGCTTTTTGGAGCCAGAACTGAACCCACTCTAGCTCACTGCCTCCTTATACCTGGCAAAGCTCTGAAGCTCTGTGGTTTGCCTGCAATTCTAGAAAAATCCAAAAACTCTAGCGGTTAATTTAAATTAATTGCCTTTTGAATGAGCTTAATAACCTGCCACATGCACATGAGAGGTTGTCCTACCATGCCAGCCATCCTTCACAATATCTGGTTTCGATGTGAATGCAAAATTCAGCCCCATGGTTTCATCCTTAGTCCTTATTTTATGTATACAGGCAAGGTGCTAGAGGCAAAATAGTACAGGTTATCCAAAATTTAGCTAGATGTTATAATGGGAGAGTTAGGAAACCAGGGAGATGATTTCTCTCAGACTGAATGTCCCTTTCTCATACGTGTCTTTTCTGCAATGTAATTTTAATACTGCAATAAGCTGGGGCCTTAGAATATAATTGTTGCAAAATATTACTAAATGCATAAAGCTATATTTTCTATTCAGTTTTTTGAACAATTATTTTATTTGATTTAATGTTATTTGGATTGGAAACACCTGTATAATGTTGTAATGCAACAGCACTGCCTACAACATCAAATGAAGGCTGAAGAATTATCAGGAATGCCATAAATGGGGATTGAGGTAATAGTGGAATTTTGACCTAATATTTTGAAATGTTGATATCTGCTGACAACTCATAAAAGCCAAATTCAATAGGAAATCGCATAATTACATAGATATGTTCAAAAATGCAGAACTTCTACCAAGGAAGAAATATAGCCATTTGGTAATGCAGAACTTGAGTATTGCTGAAAAAAGGGACAATTTTTGTCAAAGCTTTTTGCCATTCGCAAAAATACCAATGTATTCGCAAGAATACCAATGTAAGGGAAACAACAAATTTATACTGTATAGGAAGAGAGTGTTGATTGGACTCTGGTACTGGCCATAATTTTTCATTCTTCCCTCGGCTTGGGAGGTGCCAGAGGACCGGAGAATTGCAAACATTATGCCCTTGTTCAAAAAAGGTTGTAAGGATAAGCCCAGCAATTACAGACCAGTCAGTTTAACTTCAGTGGTGGGCAAGATTCTAGAAATAATTTTTTGGGATAGAATTAGTAGTCACATGGAAAAATATGGGTTGATAAGGAAGAGCCAGCATGGCTTTCTAAAGGGGAAATCATGTTTAACTAACTTGCTGAAGTTTTTTGAAGAGATAACAGAAAAGGTCGATGAGGGTGATGCTGTTGATGTGGTGTACATGGACTTTCAAAAGGTAAAGGTATTTGATACAATGCCACACATTAGACTTGTGAGAAAAGTCATTGCTCATGGAATAAAAAGGACAGTAGCAACGTGGATACAAAATTGGCTGAAATATAGGAAGCAAAGAGTAATGGTCAAAGGATATTTTTCGGGCTGGAGGAAGGTTTGTAGTGGAGTTCCCCAGGGGTCAGTATTGGGACCCTTGCTTTTCCTGAAATATATTAACGATCCAGATCTTGGTGTGCAGGGGACAATCTCAAAGTTTATGGATGATACAAAGCTTGGAAGTGTTGTAAATTATGAGGAGGACAGTGTAGAACTTCAAATGGATATGGACAAGTTGGTGAAGTGGGCAGATAAGTGGCATATGAAGTTCAATATGGAGAAGTGTGAGGTGATGCACTTTGGTAGGAAGGACATGGACAGACAATATAAAATAAGGGGTGAAATTTTGAAGGGGGTGCAGGAGCAGAAAGCCCTGGGTGTATATGTGCATAGATCATTGAAAGAGGCAGGACAGGTGGAGAAAGCAGTTAATAAAGCATATAGTATCCTGGGCTTTATTAATAGAGGCATAGAGTACAAGAGCACGGAGGTTATGATGAATTTATATAAGAGACTCGTTAAATCTCAGCTGGAGTATTGTGTACAGTTCTGGGCGCCACATTATAGGAAGGATGTGAACACATTGGAGAGAGTGCCCGCAAGAATGGTTCCAGGGATGAGAAACTTCAGCTATGAGGATAGATTGGAGAAGTTGGGACTATTCTCCTCAGAGAGGAGAAGGCTAAGAGGAGATTTGATAGAGATGTTCAAAATCATGAGGGGGCTGGACAGAGTAGATAGGGAGTAAGTGTTCCTGCATAAAAGGATCAAGAGCAAGATGGCACAGATTTAAAGTAGTTTGCAAAAGAAGCAAATGTGATGTGAGAAAAAAACTTTTTCACACAATGAATGGTTCATGTCTGGAATGCACTGCCTGGAAGTGTGGTGGAGGCAGGTTCAATCGAGGCATTCAAGAGGGCATTAGATAATTATTTGAATAGAAATAGAATTGTGCAGGGGTACGGGGAAAAGGCAGGGCAATGGCACTACATCATAATATTCATTTGGAGAGCCGGTGCAGACATGATAGGCCAAATGGCCTCCTTCTGTGCCATTAAAATTCTGTGATTCTGGTAGAGGCATTGCCATGGAGAATCCACTAGTTGATGATGACTTACAGTTAACTGCCAAGCATTGTCTGAAATTTAAACCAGGCAGTTTGACTCTGATTGGTCAAGGCATTGCCCTGAGGAATGAACCAGCAAATGGTTGTCACTTATTTTGTTTAGCTGAAACAGAAGCAATGTGTGTATATGTTCTTTCCTTCTACAAAGAACAGGGCCCTATGTATTAATATATGTAGCTTCCAGTGCACCAAACTGTCAGCCAGACTGACAATCTTAAATTGGTTGTCAGTGTAATTCTTAGCACATTAAGGATTATTTAGCAAATGTTGTCCAATCGCGGAATCACATCTAGTGTTGGACACAGTGTTTTGGGTTTTGCAAGCACGGGCTCGTTGGGTACAGTCTGTATTTTGCCCATTGCGAACAGCGGAAGAGATATGCTATTTGATGTAATCCACTGGTCTTTGGGACGTATGGCCTACAAGCTTCAATAAAAAAATTTTTTTCAGCAATACTCAAGGAAGAAATAAGTGCAAAATGAAGACTTAAACTTGCACATAATTAAGTTAGCATTGGATTTTGTCACTACATTAAAAGTTTTGGATACTTCATCGAAGGAAAATAATAAAAAGAAAGAACACAAATACTGCACAATGATGCCCTAAACCACACTGCTGAGGTTCATGGCTTTACTTGATATAGCATCTGACTCAGCGTTTTAAATACAAAAAATCTTATTATTGATGTCAAAGCTATTTGTGCTAAAAAAAAAGAGACAAGTTTCCTTGGCCATTCTGGCAGACCTATAGGGTCCATGATACACCTGCTGCCCAGCTTTGTGCTGGAGTTTCCTGGGGCATTGCTTAGGACCATTGGTGTAGAGGGATGGGCTCCTGCCTTACAGGGACCCAGCATAAGTTTGGTTGTCTGAATGCCAAATAGAAGATGCATTCCATCATCTTAATGGGAAGGATCAAGGGTAGAGTCATGGTCTAGACTTGTTAATGAAGTGGATTTCAATAGTGTTGAGAGTAGGGTGTGAGCAGGAGGGAATGGTGGTGTGTGTTGTGTTGTGCAGTGATTGTAAGGGAGCAAAGGGATATGAACACAGGAACTATTGGGAATAGTGAGGCTGGAGATGGGTGTAGAGTGTAAGAGGGTAGCTTTCTTACCCTGATAATTCTAACGTTATCATTGAACTTTTTCTGTAGCAATGTTCTGGGAGCTAAGCTCCTAATAAAAACCTCCTCAATGGCATTTTTCCATTGGTGACAGTTTTTGTCCCTTGCCCCAAATTTCTGCCTCTCAAACCCTCCTACAGAGAATATTATTTCCATCCACTTGTTCAGCATCTGAAATAGGACCCCAAATATTGCATCAGAGAAACTACACACCCATTCTGGACCTCTTATTGCCATGTTTTTCATTTGTGAACTTTCCTTGAAGTCACCCTGCTATCTGCAGCCAGAGTATACTTCTCTTTAAGAGCTGCTAGCTGCACTTAAATGACTTCAATGAAGTTCAAATTCCTGCACCCAAAAATAGAGGCGCATCCAATGAATAGCATGGGTAGTGCTGGTTATATGCCCTGCTCATATGTGCACCTGTTTTGAACACAATTTAATTTCTCAACCAATGACTTCTCTTTAAGAGCTGCTAGCTGCCCTTAAATGACTTCAATGAAGCTCAAATTCCTGCACCCAAAAATAGAAGCGCATCCAATGAATAGCATGGATGGCGCTGGCTATATGCCCCGCTCATATGTTCACCTGTTTTGAACACAATTTAATTTCTCAACCAACAACTTAGTATTCTTGGTAGTGAAGATAACACATTATTTGTCCATTATCCAATTCTGCCGACATGGCCCTGTCTTAACGTAGGTAAGCTGTGATTATAAATACTGTAGATGAGCCAAACATTTGTAACCAGAGATTCTGTAGCTGCTATAGAATTACAGTGAGTGACCAAGATCATGGTCTATCTTTATTAAGAGTTGTTAAGTTAGTCCACCTCCATCCAACGTTATCTATATCACCTTAGAGTACAGTAATTTAATCACTGATTGTAGAGAATGGCATTATTAACAAAATAAACAATGCTGTATTAGGTGAGATCTAACAAATAACACAGAGGAAAAAAACAATTAGGCTATAAATAAAGCCAGAAAATGCAGCAAATACTCTGCAGGTCCGCCAGCATTTGTGGAGGGAAAAACAGGGTTGGTGATGGAATTTTCTGGACCTAGTGCCTGCCAAAGCAGCAGGTACATTAGCAGGTCAAAAACCTGTGAGATTAAGTAGGGAATTTTACCGAGACTCTTTAGCTGAGCCAGAGCATCAGCATGTCACCTCTAGGTTCCCCAAACAATCGGGAAGGGTGTGTGGGATGATGCACTGGATCTATCAAAGGAAAGATTTCTAAATAAAGGGAGATGTATTACAATGGATCAACTGGACATGGGATTTTGAGGCTGCAGCAGCCACGAGAATAGAGAAGAGAACTGGGAAGGCTCCTCCCTGGACATTTCACGATTACCTGAAGGTCCTGATGTGTGATTTGAGGGAATGCAATGAGGTGAGCTTTCCCAAAGACAGGAGAAAGAGGGCAACTTCTCCAACGCAAATGGTCGAGGAAGTGAGCAGCAGGGCTCTGGTCCTTCCAACCTGCCAGCAGTCCACCAAGAGAATCCAGGGCCTGAATCTTGAATTCCAAGGTCGGGCGTGCGGCTGACCCGAACACACACAAAATTGCACGAAAAGACATCGGGCATGTGTCCTGATGTCATCGCGCACGTTTGCAATATTGAGGTCAGTGGGCACGCACGGGAGCCGGAGCAGCACCTGCCGACAATTAAAGGGTCAATTAAGGTCATTAAAAAGCCTATTCACCATGATTTTACATTGCCCATGTGATTTTTAGCTCGTCGCACGGGCAAAACGGGTGGGCGGAATTCACATTTTAATCATTTCCTCATCCACGGGCAGGGTAAAAGGCTTCCGGAGCAGCAGCACTTTCTCTGTCATGGCCAGTTCTTTGCTGTTTGGTGACAGAGTTGTCCCAGAGTTTCTTGGCATCTCATTTGATTGTCAAGCCTGCCTTTCAGCATCTCAGGTCCTCACCTTTTCTGGAAGGTTCCCCTGAGTATTGCAGCACAGAGCTCCTTCATTTTCAAGGCACTGATCCTCTGCATTCCATCTAATGGGGATAGTGTATTTTGCTGATGGAACCTCCTCTGAAGAGGAAGAGAGGGACAGGAGGGAGCGGAAACCAGGTGGGTGTGGGCAGCGTCCCAGGGATAGACCTTTAAGAGGAGAGGCACAGGCTCAGTTAGTGCAAGGCCAGCAGGTAGGCCAAGGCGGAAGGGCCCGCCGAAGATGCCACTACCCAGCGGCTAGTGTTCAGGCAGCGCTCCAACTACCTCCAGATGTCTGAGGTCCAGTGCTGCAGGAGACTCCACCTCTTCAAGGACACAGTGACAGCAATATGTCACATGATAAGTCCAGAAATTGCCTCCAGTTTTGTGGGAGGACACCCCATGCAGGTGGCTTGGAAGGTCACAGTGGCCCTCAACTTCTATGCCTCCAATTCGTTTCAGGGCTCAATGTGGGATCTGTGCGTCAAGCTCGTGACATCTTTAGACACATCCGCACGTTCAGACAAGATGAGCCAGTCAGAGAGAGCACGAGGCTTCACTGCAATGGTTGGGTTCCTCCGTGTCCAGGGTGTAAAAAATTGCACTCACATGGCCATTAAAGCACCAGCAGGTGAGCCTGGAACCTCCAGAAACAGAAAGGGGTTCCACTCAATGATTGTTCAGATCGTCTGTGACCACAGGACACAGACTCTCCAAGCTTGTGCCCATTACCCTGGGAGCTCACACAATACATCTTGTGGCACTCACAGGTTGTTCACCAAGGCTGTTCATGGCTCCTGTACAAGTGAATGGATGGCTCCTGGGTGACAAGGGCTATCCTTTGAAGAGGTGGCTGATGACACCGCTCCACTACCCAAGAACTGAAGCTGAAGAGAGATACAGCAGGAGTCAGGCCTCCACAAGGGCGGTGGTAGAGAGGACCATCGGGCTGCTGAAGATGCAATTGACATGCCTGGACTAGCCAGGGGGAGCATTGTAGTGTCCTCCAAAGTCATACGCTGCACCGTGCACAACCTGGCTCTGTCAAAGGGGGAACCAATGGAGGTTGAGGAGACTGAGGCAGATCCACAGGCTGCAGAGGAAGCCTGGGGAGGTGCAGGGTGAGGACCTCGAGGCAGAGGACAGGAACTCTCACTGAGGCAGGGACATCAGGGATACTTTGATGCAGTGAACCTTCTGCTAGGCATCCAAGGTATACATGCCTCATCAAGCCAATGGCACTGTCTCCTTTGCTAACAATTAGTAAATGAGAACCCAACCCAGTATGCCAGCACCACACAATACTTTGCTTTTACAAGCCTGTGCTGCTCTGGCACTTATTCATGCCATCCAGCCAACTCAGCCCATTTAAGTTAAATAAATGTTTATGTTACTTCACATGAACAAAGTGTCTATCCTTAACACAAGAGTCAAAATAATTAATGCAAAAAATATCACCCATGACACGCCCCGGCTGTGCTCAAGGTGCCTTCAACTTAAGTCTGCAGGCGCTGCGTCTTGGTGCCTTCCCATTCCCCTTCGTTGACTGTGGCGTTGGAGGCAGCCTGCGCTGACTGTATTGTCCTGGTGGCCCTGATGACCATGCCAGTCATCCTCTGGCCTCTGGAGCCTGAGCAGGCTCAGCCTGGGAGGGTGCATCCAGCCCCATGGCTGGGCACTACTCAGTCATCGCAGCATCATCAGGTGCAGCAGCCACTGGCGGAGGAGTAGAGGAGCTGGTGCCCTTGTCCAGAGCGCCCTGAGAGAAGCCCATAGAGATGACAGGCAGCTCACCTGCCAGCGTGAGGTGTGTTTGCATTTCCCTGCTCATCATTGATGGACAGAGACCTAGCAGGGAGATTAGGTGCCTCATCCATCTCTCATACTGGCAGTGACCTCCTGAGGTCACTCACTGCCTGTGTGAGGGCCTGCAGGTCCGAGTGCATCACCAGGAGTCTGTTCCTGAAGCTGCCTCTCCACGAGAGTCGCCACTCTCTCAATGGAGGAGGCTGTGCGCTCGGTGTTAAGGGTCAACGCAGAACGTATGCTCCACATGGACTCCTCCATGATGGAGACCATGGCACACAGACCCTCATGGATCTCCGCCAGTTCTCTTTGCACATCCCACTGGACATCCAGCATCTGCCTCCTGATGGACGATTCCAGGGGTTCCTCATCTGCCTCAAATGCAGGAAGGTCCTGGTCTCCAGCTGTGCTCCCTGGGACCTCTCTGCCTCTGCCAGCTCCTCATGTGAGTGTGATGTGCCCTCACCACTGTGCATTAACCGTGAAGCCAAATAACTAATGCCCACCGATGTATGAGTATCTGCTCTGGTGCCTAGTTCAAAGAGATGGTGCGATGCTGGTGCAGGTGTGATGTCGCCCTTGGAGATCAATGAGGGGTGCTCAGGGTCACCGGGAGCTCCTGCGGATGGCACATCTGCGGGAGGAAGACAAAAGATCAGCGCATTCAATCATCATAGTCACTATGCATGCTAGGCAGGCTGAGGAGACAGTGGAGACCTGCTGCATGGTGCCATCTGCATTGGAGCTTCAGTGGGCTCTCTGGCTACAACAGTTCAGTTTCTGATGAGAGGAGCCCATTGTTTCCAGTACCCACCGCACATGCATCTGTCACCTGCACTCTTACCTTCATCCAACATCCCCGCCTCGCTGTGACTAGAGGAGCGAGCTAGCCTGTGGCATTCCAGCTCCAGTGCATCGCTTTTGTGCTTCGTGAGGATGCACAGATTTGGCACTCCTCCACCTGTTATGCAGCGTTCTGCAGCATTATGACTGCTCTTCTCCTGACAGGGAAAATAGCCTCATTATTGCTCTGTCTCCCTGAAGGTCCTTTCCTGGTTTCCCCCGCCCTCCCACCTGAGCATTAGGCGGGCCCGTGTCACTGTGGCACATTTCACCCTGCAATGCACTGAGCCCAGTCATGCTGACATCCCAGCCTTGGCAGGGGAGGCTTAAGTGCCAGTTGGCATACACACTCTTAGACCCTTGAACGTTCCAAACAACGGGCACCCGACTAAAGTTCTCCGCACTGGTCAATGCCATTTCTGCACTTACCCTTGCCGACCACAGCAGATCATTGAACCTTTTGCAGCACTGAAGCCACATGCGGTGCACTGCATCATGCCCACTGGCCTGTGCAGCGACCTCTATTCAGGCCTTCTTGGTCATGTGGGGTGGCCTTCTCTTGCCATCCCTGGGCATTAGGATATGTCGTCTGGCACTGACCTCCTTAACCAGCATTCCCAGGCACTCATCTGAGAAACAGGGGCAGAGTGCCCACCTGATTTGCCCTCCTGTCTTCCATGACCACCAGGTGCTGAGGCCATGTCTGTACACCAGGACACTTCTTGGATTGCTTCCCTCAGCCTCCCCCACAAGTCCTGGCAGCCTTCAGGGAGCTGCCTCTTCTGTTTCTGAACACCCCATCAGGTCCCCCTTGGATCCGGCACCTGACACGTTCCCACCCCCGTGTATGGAAAACACATTGGCAGTCACGTTTCACGCTGGGCAGGCCTTAATTGGCTACCCAGCATGAGATCGCGTTCACAGCGCAAACTCGGCCAGGAGCGGGTATTACATCCACTTCCAGCCGCACTGACTTCGGGCGCACCCCGAGGGTAGAATTCAGGCCCAGGACTTCAGGAGGGCTGGAAAGGTGAGTGACATAACACTTACAGGTGCCAAGCCCCACACTCTCAGCATTCTCCTGCACAACACTCCTCAGAACAACATGCCTTACAGCTTCATTCATTCCTCTCTCTGCAGGCACATTCCCATCTGAACAGTCACCATTTACTCACCCTCAGTCGATTGCCCTCTCGTACTCACAGTCACCTGCCACAGGTGTTGATCTTCCCTCCTACCCACATGAGAAATTTCTAACACTCAAAATGCTGCTTTCTCTCCTTACAGGGAAGACGGCACAATACCTTCAGGAGAAGCAGAGAGCCTGGGGTGTTCCTATAGTTACTGGCACCGTGTCGGCCACTGGCAACACATGCCCACCTGCTCCATTGGGAAGGATAGCCTGCAGGAGTACTACGTGCCAAACAGCATAAACAGCAAGTGATAGGCAGAACTAACCGATCCCACAACCAACAGATCAGATCTAAGCTCTGTAGTCCTGCCACATTTAGTTGTGAAGGGTGGTGGACAATTAAACAACTCACTGGAGGAGGAGACCCTACAAGTATCCCCATCCTCAATGATGGAGGAGCCCAGCACATCAGTGCAAAAGATAAGGCTTAAGTATTTGCTGCAATCTTCAGCCAAAAGTGCCGAGTGGGTGGTCAATCTTGGCCTCCTCCAGAGGTCCCCAGCATCACAGATGCCAGTCGGCCAATTCGATTCACTCCACGTAATATCAAGAAATAGCTGAAGGTACTGTATACTGCAAAGGCTATGGGCCCTGACAATATTTCAGCGATGGTACTGAAGACTTGTGCTCCAGAACTTGTTGCACTCCTAGCCAAGCTGTTTCAGTACAGCGACAACACTGGCATCTACCCGGCTATTTGGAAAATTGCCCAGGTATGTCCTGTACACAAAAGACAGGACAAATCCAACCAGGCCAATTACCGCCCCATCAGTCTACTCTCCATCATCACTAAAGTAATGGAAGAGGTCAACAACAGTACTATCAAGCGGCATTTGCTTAGAAATAACCTGCTCACCAGCGCCCAGTTTGGGTTCTGCCAGGGCCACTCAGCACCTGACCTCATTACAACTTTGGTTCAAACATGGACAAAAGAACTGAACTCCCGAGGTGAAGTGAGAGTGACTGCCCTTGATATCAGAGCTGAATTTGCTCGAGTGTGGCATTAAAGAGCCCTAGCAAAACTGGAGTCAATGGAAATCAGGGGGAAAAGTCTCCGCTGGCTGGAGTCATACCTAGCACAAAGGAAAATGGTTGTGGTTGTTGGAGGTCAGTCAGTCAGCTTCAGGACATCACTGCAGGAGTTCCTCAGGGCAGGGTCCTTGGCCCAACCATCTTCAGCTGCTTCATCAATGATCTCCCTTCCATCACAAGGTCAGAAGTGGGGATGTTCGCTGATGATTGCACAATGTTCAGCATTATTCACGACTCCTCAGATACTGAAGCAGTCCATGTCCAAATGCAGCAAGACCTGGACAATATCCAGGCTTGGGCTGACAAGTGGCAAGTAATGTTTGTGCCACACAAGTGTCAGGCAATGACCATCTCCAACAAGAGAGAATCCAACCATCGTCCCTTGATGATCAATGACATTACCATTACTGAATCCCCCCACTATCAACATCCTGGGGGTTACCATTGACCAGAAACTGAACTGGACTAGCCACATAAATACTGTGGCTACAAGTGCAGGTCAGAGGCTTGGAATCCTGCGAAGAGTAACTCACCTTCTGACTCCCCAAAGCCTGTCCACCATCTACAAGGCACAATTCAGGAGTGTGATGGAATACTCTCCATTTGCCTGGATGAGTGCAGCTCCCACAACACTCAAGAAGCTTGACACCATCCAGGACAAAGCAGCCTGCTTGATTGGTACCTCTTCCACAAACATTCACTCCCTCCACCACTGACGCACAGTAGCAGCAGTGTGTACAATCTACAAGATGCACTGCAGGAATTCAACAAGGCTCCTTAGACAGCCCCTTCCAAATCCTCAACCACTGCCATCCAGAAGTACAAGGGCAGCAGATACATGGGAACATCACCACCTGGAAGTTCGCCTCCAAGTCACTCACCATCCTGACTTGGAAATATATCGCCGTTCCTTCACTGTCGCTGGGTCAAAATCCTGGAACTCCCTTCCTAAGAGTGTTGTGGGTATACCTACACCACATGGACTGCAGCGGTTCAAGAAGGCAGCTCATCACCAGCTTCTCAAGGGCAACTAGGGTTGGGCAATAAACGCTGGCCCAGCCAGCGAAGCCTACATCCCATGAATGAATAAAAAGAAGAAAAAATATTAAGGCCAAGCCACATACAATAAGTGGAAGAATCACAGAAAAAAAAGAGGTATCTTTCTAAGGAAAAGTACATGAATCAGAAAATAAATACTGGTGCATTAAACTTGAGTGGATGGTCGCCCCACAGAGTTTAAATTACACACAGCAGCAGGTGTTTCAGTCTTATCTTAATGTGCTTAAGCACATGACACAACAGCCGTCATCCATCCAGTTACAAGGTCCAAGTGGGACTACAAAATTAAAATACAAGTTTAGAGAAATCATTAAACCTCTGTATGCCATACAGAACCAACAGTCGTCATTATTAAGCAGGAAAGCAAGTTTAGAATTGAAGCTGATCCATAAAGTTGATGAAGTTACTGACGGGCAGTACGGTAGCACATTCAGGAAAGAATTGCCAATATTATTTACAGGCTTGGGAAAACTGAAATCGAAATACCATGTTACCCTAACAGCAAAAGCTAAACCGATGCCTCCACACCGAGGAAGGTCCCTCACCCAAAGTCAAGGGTGAAATTGAACACATGCTATGGCAGGGGCTTATCTTCTGGTAACCATAACAACAGTGGTGTTCTGGAATGGTTAAGGTCACAAAGCCAAATGGCTCAATTAGAATCTGTGTGGACTTAACTAAACAAATCATTGGAACGCGAGATCTACCCAATGGTATCAGTGCATGAGAGTCTTGTGAAATGAGCTAAAATTCACTAAATTAGTTTTAAAAAATGGATTTTAGCGGTTGCCTCTAGGCAAAGAATCCACACTGCTGACCACTTTTATAACGCCATTCAGTCGTTATTGCTTTAGTAGATTATCACTTGGAGTTGTGTCTGCTCCAGAAATATTCCAGAGAACAATGCCTCAGACCCTACAAGGCATGGAAGGAATAACATGCCATATGGACAACATACTCATACATGGCTCCATGAGGGAACAGCATGACCATAGAGTGGGAGCAGTCTTGGAAGTTCCACAGGTTGCAGGTTTGACATTGAATGAGAAATGTGAATTTGCAAAACCTAAGATTAAATTTTTAGGGCACATTCTGCAAGCCTCAGGATAACAGCTGACCCACAGAAAACAAAGGTGGTTAGAGAGTTTCCACAACTCAGGAACATTACAGAGCTAGCGAGATTCCTAGGGATTGTCAACCAAACAGACAAGTTCCTACCGAATTTGGCAGAATCCAATGAGCCATTGAGACAGCTGTTGAGACAGGATCAAAAGTGGTGCTGGAATGTAGACCAGCAAGATGCTTTTGCCAAGATCAAAAATCTTCTTTCTTCTGAAATGTTAGTGCACTACGTTCCAGAACTGCCGATCATAGGAGCAGCAGGTGCATTGTCTACAGGTCTAGATGTAGTTGTATTCCAAGAATAAGGAAATGGTAAACATGGACCAATTTATTACACCTCATGATCACTCACAGACACAGAAAAAAGATATGCTACAATTGAGAAGGAAGCATTAGCAGCAACATGGGCATGTGCGAAGCTAGAACAGGCTTGTCCAACCTTTTCGTTCAGGGGGGCCACTTTTCTATTTTCTTCTCACTCAAGGGGCCGAGATGCAAATTTCAGAAAGATAAGGTTTGGCACAACATTAAACATGAATTTCAAAATAAAGCTGTGGGATGAACTAAAGAAGAAACTTGCTGAGCAAAAATAAAGCAATGTCAAAGCAATACATTGATAATTAAAGAGTAATTAATAAAGATTACCAAATGAGTCTGAGATGGATAAAGTCTGTTTGTCTGGCTCACTCCCTATCTCTTGATGCTCACTCACTGTGTGAGTGGGTGTGATTGTGTGTTGGTGTAGGGGTGAGTGTGAGTGGGAATGCTGAGGCTGCGAATGAAACAGGCACACACACACTTCCCACGCTCATTCACTCTCTCCCTCAAATACACACACACTGCCCCAAACACACACACACAAACACTTACTCCCACCCATATACACACACACACACTCACTCTCCCCCACAGACACTTATTAACTCCAACACACACTCACCCACTCCCACACACACTCACTCAACCATGGGCAGCGAGTCTTTTCATCCACACCACATACTACCCACCCCCCCCACCGGCACCATCACATCCAGCCTCTTCCAGACTAGCAGCAAGTCTCTCCTTCTCTGGCACGGCCTGGAGGAAGTCTCTTCCTCCTACGAACATATGAATTAGGAGGAGGAGTAGACCACTCGGCCCCTCAAGCCTCCTCAGCCATTCAATAAGGTCATGGCTGATCTGATTGTAACCTCAACCCCACATTCCTGCTTACCCCCAATAACCTTTCACCCCCTTGTTAATCAAGAATCTTTCTAGTTCTTCCTTAAAAATATTCAAAGACTCTGCTTCCACCACCTTTAGAGGAAGAGAATTCCAAAGACTCACTATCCTCTGAGAGAAAAAAATTCTCCTCATCTTTGTCGTAAATAAGTGACCCCATATTTTTAAACAGTGACCCCGAGTTCTAGATTCTCCCACGAGAGGAAACATCCTCTTCACATCTACCCTGTCAAGACCGCTCAGGATCTTAAAAGTTTCGTCAAGTTGCCTCTTATTCTTCTAAATTCCAGTGGATACAAACCTAACCTGTTCAACTTTTCCTCATAAGACAGCCCATTCTTGGTATTAGTCTAGTAAGCCTTCTCTGAACTGCTTTTAAACATTTACATCTTTCCTTACATAAGGAGACTAGTGCTCCACACAGCCCAGCCTGGAGCAAGTCTCTCCTTCCTCCACCCTGCCCAGAGTGAGTCTCTCCTCCCCCCACCCAGCCCGGAGTGAGTCTCTCCTCCCCCCACCTGGCCTGGATCAGCCCGGCCCCACCCAAGTCTCTCCCTTCCCCACCCCACAGTCTCTCTCTCTCACTTTCTCCCCAAATCCTCTGATTCCGGAGCCCAATCGCTGCCGCCAGTGTTGCTGTTCCTCCATTCACAGACAGCTTCTCTTCCACATTTGTAAGCCTATCAGCAGGAAACATGGGAGAGGAACAGCCTTTGATTGGAGGAGCAGTTTCTTTAAGAATCTCCCACTTGGAAACTACCCCCGCGGGCCACATTGGGTGGAGCCTCCAAGCACCTGGTCCATAGCTTTGCAGTTTACAGCACTTCAGGTGCAGATCTAGGTTTCTGTTAAATGAGTTGAGGGTTTCTGCCTCCACCACCAAACCAGGCAGCGAATTTCAGATGTCCACTACCCTCTGGGAGTCCACACTAATCCTTCTACCAGTCACCTTGGTAAGTCTGCCCCCTGATAATTGACCTCTCAGAATCACAGAATCGCACAGTGCAAAAGAGGCCCTTCGGCCCATCGAGTCTGCACCGACACAAGAAACTCCTGACCTACCTACCTAATCCCATTTACCAGCATTTGGCCCATAGCCTTGAATGTTATGACATGCCAAGTGCTCATCCAGGTACTTTTTGAAGGATGTGGGGCAACCCACCTTCCCCACCCTCCCAGACAGCGCATTCCAGACTGTCTGGGTAAAAAAGGTTTTTCCTCATATCCCCCCTAAAACCTACTGCCCCTCACCTTGAACTTGTGTCCCCTCATGACTGACCCATCAACTAAGGGGAATTGCTGCTCTCTATCCACGCCCCTCATAATCGTGTACACCTCGATCAGGTCGCCCCTCAGTCTTCTCTGCTCCAACGAAAACAACCCAAGTCTATCAAACCTCTCTTCATAACTTAAAGGTTTCATCCCAGGCAACATCCTGGTGAATCTCCTCTGCACCCCCTTTCAGTGCAATCACATCCTTCCTATAATGTGGCGACCAGAACTGCACACAGTACTCCAGCTGTGGCCTCACCAAGGTTCTATACAATTCCAACATGACCTTGATACTTTTATAATCTATGCCTCGATTGATAAAGGCAAGTGTCCCATATGCCTTTTCACCACCCCACTAACATGACCCTCCGCATTCAGAGATCTATGGACACACGCCAAGGTCCCTTTGTTCCTCAGAACTTCCTAGTGTCATGCCATTCATTGAATACTTCCTTGTCAAATTACTCCTTCCAAAGTGTATCACCTCACACTTTTCAGGGTTAAATTCCATCTGCCACTTATCTGCCCATTTGACCATCCCGTCTATAGCTTCCTGTAGGCCAAGACACTCAACCTCACTGTTAACCACCCGGCCAATCTTTGTGTCACTGGGGGAATCAGGTCTTTCCTGTCTACTCTATCTAGGCCCCTCATAATCCAGTACACATTAATTAAGTCATCCCTCAGCCTCCTCTGTTCTTAGGAAAACAACCCTAGCCTATCCAATCATTCCTCATAGCTGCAATTTTCGAGCCCTGGCAACATTCTTGTAAATCTCCTATGTACACAAAATTCCAGTTGTAGCCTAATCAGCATTTTATACAGTTCCAGTGTTACATCCCTGCTTTTGTATTCAATACCTCATCCAATAAAGGAAAACATTCTATATGCTTTCTTTACCACCTTATCCACCTGTCCTGCCACCTTCAGGGACCTGTGGACATGCACTTCAAGGTCTCTCACTTCCTTTACCCCTCTAATATCCTCCCTAGCTTTGTTTGCCCTCCCCAAATGCAGTACCTTACATTTCCCTGAATTGAATTCCATTAGCCATTTTTCTACCCACTCAATCAAACCATTGATATCATTCTGGAGTCAACAGCTATCCTCTTCACTATCAACTACACGGTCAATTTTTGTGTCATATGCAAATTTCCCAATTATGCATCCCATATTTAAGTCCAAATTACTAATATATACAACAAACAACAAGGGTGCCAATACTCAGCCCTGTGGAGCGCCACTGGAAACCACTTTCCATTCACAAAAACATCCATCAACAATTACCCTTTGTTTCCTGTTGCTGAGCCAATTTTGTATCCAACTCGCCACATTCCCCTTTATCCCATGGAATTTTACTTTTCTGACTAGTCTGCCATGTGGACCTTGTCAAATGCCTTACTAAAATCTATGTAGACAACATCCACTACACTACACTCATCAATTTTCCTTGTTACTTCCTCAAAAAATTTGATTAAATTAGTAAGACACAACCTTCCCCTAACAAAACTATGCTGAGTATCCTTGATTAATCGATTCCCTTCTAAGTGACAGTTTATCCTGTCTCAGAGTTTATTCTAATAACTTTCCCAGCACTGAAGTCAGGCTGACCAGCCTATAATTAGTTCTTAGACTACATGATGGGGTTGCGGTTTAAAATTGAAACTGACTATAAGCCATTAGTCACTTGTCTGAACATGAAAGAGATCGCGAAGATGCTGCCCAGAGTTCAATGCTTCAGGCCGAGACTAATGAGGTATGATTCAGTTACTGAGTATATCGAAGAAAAGTACCAGACGACTGCATATGCACAATCAAGAATACCAGTTGAAGGAATCAAACTGGAAGATCTGAATTTCATTGAGGAGGTAGAAACGTATATGTCAGTCATTACTAAAAGCCCACAGGCTACTCAAAGAAGTTGCAGGAGATAAAACAAGCACAGCAGCAAGATGACAAATGTGTCCAGATCAGAAAGTACTGTCTGGAAGGATGGCCAGACTATACTCCTACCAATCTAATACTACTGCAGCACTTCAAACAGAGCAAGCACCTTACATTCATTGATGACTTTCTAGTTTTTAGTGACAGAATAGTCCTTCCGAGAACACTTTGGCTTTATATTCTTCAAAGAATTCACCAAGGTCACTAAGAGATAGCATTATGTTGAGCGAGAGTCCAGCAATCAGTCTGGTGGCCAGGCATTACTCGATATATAGTAGAAATGATTTCTAGTTAACTTACGTGTGCAGTGAACAGCCAAGGCCAAAAAGAACCACTGTCCCCTTATACTTTTCCATCAAGGCCATGGGAATGGATTTATTTGATTTTAAAGGCAAGATATTCTTTATTGTCATTGATTATTATTCAAAGTGGATTGAAGTGAACAGGTTGCACAGCATCATAGCAGAAACAGTCATTCAATCACTGAAGAGAACATATGCAACACATGGCATCCCAGACATTGTGGTGTCAGACAATGGTCTGCAATTTGCTAATGAATTATTCCACAACTTTATGAAGGAATATGGATTCATTCACATAATCAGCTCACCTCATTATCCTCAGGCTAATGGAGAAGCTGAGAGAGGTGTATGAACCATCAAAGACTTGATAAAGATCTTAATTTAGAACTTCTGAGTTACCAAACCTCACTGCTACAAAATGTTTTCTCACCATCAGAGTTGTTAATGGGAAGGAGATTGAGAGCACAACATCTAGCTCTGCAACAGAAACTAAAACATAATATTACCCCGAATGACCAGGAGAGGGTAAAACAGCATGAGGAAGAACAGAGAAACAAACAGGCTCGTAACTTTGACTTCAGGCACAGAGCAAAAGACTTATCAGTGCTGAATCCCTGGGAGAGAATACGTGTACGAGACCAACAGAAGGAGGGCATAATAACAGAAAGAGCTCCACAACCGAGATCCTACAAAATGGAGACAGACCAGGAACAATAAAGAGAAGCCACAGCACCTGAATATCCTTAGAAAGAAAGCCAATAGAAACTTGGGTTTATATTTCAGATCCTGACAGAGATAAGGAACAAGAAGCAAGACAAAGCTCTATAGCCACCCAGGAGAAGGGCACTCATATAGAACGAAGAGAGAGTGCAGAATGTCCTCGACCTCAGAAAGAGATCAGAACAAGGTCAGGGAGATTGAAAGACTAACACTATGATGTCTGAGACTTTGGGGGTAGTTGTAGGAGGATGTATATCATTGGGGAAGATGTAGAATAAAGGGTTAACATCAGAAGCACCTGATGCTGATACAGCTATAATGTACCTTTACAAAACTAAGTAACAGAGATCTGGAGGGAGGAGAAGTCCAACCCCGTGCAGAGTTCCTAAGATATACATAGGACTGTGAACAAATAATAATGATTTTAACAAACTACAGTCTTGAACAGCTTTCTTAAGGAAAGTAGACAAACCCTGAAGAACCCATCTAGACCCCGAACACATGGCAAAACAGCCTTCAATCCCGCCCGGGTGAAATCCAAGAGCAAAATTTAATGGGTAGTGAGATGTCAGGGAACTCCTTCCGCTGCTGCAGACAGTTGCTGCACAACCAGTCATCACTTTGAGAAGCATTAATTGGCTGAAGGCCAGCTTTCCATCACCATCTGGGGAGAAAGTCCCATCTCCGAGGGCTGCTAGCCATCTGATTGGTCAGAAGCTCTCTAGTCCCAGCAGCGCCACGGGAGCAGCAGTCACTGCTGGAATGGCACCCAGTCCCAGTGACGAAGAGCCAGGAAATGCATGCAAGGAAAGTCTGGGGAGCTCTTGGTAGGACCAGGACAGGTGGCCCCTGGGGGCATGAGGGTGGGGGATGGGCAGCAAAGACTGGTGGGGGGGCGGTGGGAAACGACAAACTTGGAGGCGGATCAAGGAGGCCCCAATCGCAAAAGGGGGCTGTGAAGGAGGCACAGCTCCCCTTCCCCACCCAAGGCCTGAGGCCCGAGACAAGCAAGAGCCATTAATTGGCCACTTAAGGGCCTCAATCAGGGCAAGTTCTAGGCCTTGCCCATTGCCCTTAAAAATGCAACAATGTTTGGGTGGGCAGGCAAGTGGCTGGAAAGTCACCTGCAGAATTTTACAGGCTTTTGCTCATAATGCAAAAAAGACAAGCTTGTTTACTGAAAACTCCTGATGTCCATATCCTGACTTCAACCAAGAATCACGTTGATGATCTGTCAGCTGCTTTTATCACTGAGACTTACGAAAGATACCAAAGAGAAATTCAAGTTTGAATCAACTTCTCTGAGGTTCTTTCTGTTTCAAAACAATGATTTACAAATAGAAATGAGCAGGTGATGAAACACAAGCTTCCATTTGCCTATACTCATTTCAGGATGTTTCCTAAAATATACAAATAGTTTGTAACTTTTAATTAGCTTCAATGAGCAAACTAGTTAGAAAGCAAAGAAGAAAGCACCGGAAGAAATAAAACAACAATTTCATGTAAAATGTTCATTACAGGGCAAAAAAATTGATCTTCACAATTTTGGGGATGGGTTGTGTTTTGCGACTTCCCCACCTCTATAACATTGCCATTATAGGGAGCAGCCATTGCCACTAGCCTGTTGGAGCCCACCTCCTCAGGAGGAGGAACAGGAGAAACAGGAGGAGGAGATAGGGAGGATTAGGATGGCCACTGGCAGAGGCTGGGAATACTAGGCACAGACCCTGCCTTTGGTCTGCTAACCTCCATGCAGTGCACACGCAAAAATGTTCTGTTCCAGTCACCAGTAGATGGGCACCATCAATACATAAAAATGGAGATGGTAATAAAACTGTTATAATATATATATCAAAGAAAGAATGGATAAACAGTTTTACCAAACAGAATATCTATTAATAGCTCCATTCAGATTGCATTATGCAATATATTGAATTACAGTTTGTTTGTTGAAATGAGTATGAGTGATGTAGTGTTCATTAAATGAGGAAATCTGACAAGGAAATGATGTGGGTTTGCTTCATGGGAACCCACAGTGGTAACACTGGCCCGGGCTTTTTATTTGCCTTCACTGAAAGCAGAGACTGGCACTAAACTTTGGCCAATACCCCTCTCCTCTAAACCCGTTCTCCCTGTCCTGCTGTGGCCAGTTCCCGGCTTCCCTGCCCAGCACCCACTGTGGCCTGTCCCCAGCCTCATGACCTGGCCTCCGGACCTCCCTCCCCACTGCAGTCATATTTCTGAACTGCTTGCTAGCTATGAAGACTAAGAAAAGTAACATCAGCAGTATAATTTAATGTACTTCTTCTGCACATGTTCTTGAAACTAAATGATTGGCAAATGTAGGATAATAAATTACTAGCAGTCTGTTGCAAGGCTGCAATTCAATCAAGCAGTTCTGATGACCTCATAAATCATGAGTGAAGTTTAAGCAGTTTATGAATGTCAGTAGAATCTCAAAACTTATAGCCAGTTATTTGTTACTCAGTAAAATACAATTTTTTATTTTTTTTTAATTGATTTTCTTTTTGACCTTTGATAGGTTTGCTGAGAATGGTAGAGGCAACTTAATGTGAGGAAAGGAAATTTGACAGGGACATAAGACTTGAAGCTTGTGGAATTACATTGCAGGTGTTATTTACTAGTTAATAAATTAATTTTACTCAACACACCTATGAGGTTACCCATTTCTTGTGGATGAGTGTAAAAGATATGTAACTCACAATTGCCATAAATACTAGTTTGTTGTTACTGACACATTCTCCACTGTTGCAAAACTGTGCAAATGCTGTGGGTTGAGATTCCAAATCATTCCCAAGCACTATGAGCATATAGTAGTGAAATATAACTTGCCAACCTTTCAGGTGTGGAGGTTCTAACCCTTCAAACTCAATCAGATTACTGATTTAGCCTTCAGCATCCATTTTCTTCTGTAATTTTTGTAAGAATTTTTTGGATGGGTACCCAATTGGAATCAACCCAATTCACCAGTAATTCTTTTTAACTCTCAGGTTGAAACGAGATTTAGACCCACAGGATAAGATGAGACCCTTCAGATACTAAATTCAAAGAAGTTTTAATTAAAGAGAAATATGAATTACTACAAGGCAGAATTAGCTAAGTCCAAATGTATAAGAATCACACATCCATACAAATAAATCCCCTCAGTGTTAATACACAGAACATGTGTCTGTAACTAAAATAAGTTTCTGTCTTCTTTCTACTCTAGTCTATTTTTCAAGCACATAACCCAAAAAGAAACATTAGCATACCTATCACACCCAATGGCTTCAAGGCTTTCGCTGGGTTGACTAGTTCCATGAAAGAATACCCCTTCCTTCTTTGGACTAAGCATCCTTGGTCAGATTATGGCTAGCTAAAGGAGTCTTGGGTTGGGGTTTTTATCCCCTAGGGAAGGGTTCAAGATCCTCCCTCTCCACGTGGTAATGGGATCTTATCATCCTTTAATTGGCTGACATAGTCTTTAATTTAGCTTAATTGGTCTTGGCCTTTGTGCATAATTAATCTTGATAATAGAACAATGAACTGTTCAATATGATTTTGGACACATGACTTTATATAATTTGTATAAACTTTTTAGCTGTAAGCTAATTCTAATCAAGTTAGGAATTCGGTCACTGTCCACTTACCTGATCATAAATATCTTAGAGTCAGTTCTTTGCTGCCATTTTGTGTTATAAAATTAAAGCTGAAAATATTAGTTTTAAAAGTCTTCTAATACATTTAAAATTATTTTTAGTACAAAATACCTTTTCACAAACATACCTAATATAAAATTATGTGAATTTAAAGTCAGTCCTTATAACAGAACTAGTGATTATTGTTGATCTTTGAGCTAATGGATCAAGGTTTCCACCAGTAGTCCTTATCTGTTGTTACCATGGCAACATAAAGCAGAGAAGCCATTTGCCTTTGACTGCAGTAATTGTTATTTTTAAAATGTCTGAATCCAGTTATCTTTAATGTTGAAGTCATAACATCTAAAATAAGTGTAAAACTTAAAAAGGTGAATGTTCAGGATCAGCTCTGCTGATTAGGGTTAATTCTTCAGCTTGTCACCAAGGTACATTGCTTTCAATTAATCTGTTTCTTCTGGTACGTGTTTCAGTATGTTATCACAGTTATAGGCACACATATCTCTACATTGTTTCTAAAACATTAAATATCAAGAGTACATACTGCTTTTGCTGATCCACAGAATACAAAAATCGATTCTGAGATGTCCTTTAAGTCACAGGCTGTAATAAGGTGGTTGTTTCCAGCTATGTTGACATAATTAATCGAAAGTTCGGTGAATTAGCTTGAAACTGGCCTAAAAATGACTTACATTTTGCAATTAATTTTAATTTATTTTCACCATCCAAAATAATCAGGTACTACCAGAGCTTCTGAATCACAAAACAATACCCTTAAATTTGCAGTGATTTGTTCTTCTGATGCATCTGCAATCACATTAACTTAAACGACTCAGTAGTGGTTGAAGTGGACTCATCTATGAAGATATAATGGGCCATTTACATGATTAGACTTTAAACTCTGTATGAACTGATGTGTCCATAGAAATAATATTACAGAGGGGCCAACTAAGTTATTTCATTGGGACAAAGCAAAAAATGCCCCAGAACGTTGTGAGTTGAGGTCTCAGAATATTTTAGCACATAAGAAAAAAATAAGGGGTTATTGGGCTCACTGATCATTTGCCTCACTTACTTCAACTCATTCAGCCTAGCATCGAACAGCATTTTCACGCTCTCTAACATCTTTAACTCCATTATCAGTTTATTTTCCTTTGAGAAGCAACTTTTTCTAAAATCTGTTTTCATTTTACTTTTCATAAATTTCAACATATATCCTCTTCTTTGGTTGGTCTGATTTATACTGTTCTGCATTCACTTTATCTATTCTGTTTCATACTGGCATATGGATACCCTTTTTCTCTGAACTGTCAAGCTTAGAGCCTATGGCCTAGAAATTTGAGTGCAGCCTTGCAGGGAATGATCACTGTGCCTGAGTGGATAAGCCTGAGGTGCAGATAATTGGGCTTTAGATTTCAATATCATCAATCCAGCAGTCTGCAGACACTTTGTGGGCACCCAGCCAGTTTTCCAGAGAAGAAGATAGGAGATAGAGCCCTTGGATAAGTCTTTAAAGTGAACCGAAAGGTGATGGCAGTAGTGACATGGAGAAGGAGGGGTGGGGGTTACAGGATGTAGTGGGGGTAGAGGCTGGGATCAAGGAGGGTAGTAATTCAGTTCGTCAAGGATAGAGGTCAATTGCAATGGTAGACGTGAGTTGCAAGGGTAGAGGCCGGGGTCATGAACATAGCACTGGATGAAGAACAGGAAACAAACATTATTCATCATCGGCCAGTGATTAATAATTTTTGTTTCCTGCTCTTTATCCAATATTCCAGTCCAACATTTTTCCTGGGTTCTCATGTCTTTTAGTCTCATTAGTACTCCTTTCTACAGAGCTCTGTGAATATCCAAATAAATTGTATTATCCACTATCGATAAATTATATATTAGGGATTTTCACTGTTTTATTTATAATCTTCTCAAAGAAATCAAAGAAGTTTGTCAACCTGGACCTTCTCTTCCTAAGTTCACATTATTTTTTAAAACTAGCGTCAGCTTTGGCTCAGTGGTAGCATTTGAGTTAGAAGCCTGGAAATTCAAGCCCCATATTTAGAGATTTGAGCACAACATGTCAGGTGACACTTCAATGCATTACTGAGAGAATGCTGCATTGCTGGAGGTGTTGTTGTTTGAGTGAGATGTTGAACCAAGGCTCCACCTCCCCTCTCAAGCATTTTTCCTATGAATCTCAAGGGGGCTCTCCTAGTAGCTCAGTCAACATTTATGCCTCAAGAAATGCCCAAAAAAAGCAGAAAATCTGGTAGTTTTGATAATTCTAATTGCAATAGAGGCCTTATTCTACCTATACTCTATTTTTATCCCCAGTCGATGTCATGAGCAATGGGGCCAGCTTTTCATCCTCCTCTTCCAATATGTCTGGCACAGCCAACAGCTTTAAATTGAAGGTATCATGGGAACTGGAGGGGAATTGGGTTTTCACCCTAATAGAATGAAATCTCTTATGATTCACAGGAAACAGGAACAGAAGTAGGCCACTCAGTTCCTCGCACCTATCCCACAATTCAGTTAGCTCATAGTTGACCTGTACTTCAACTTCATTTACCTGCCTTTGTTCCACATTCCTGCCTAACAAAAAAAAATCTAACAATCTCAATCTTGAAATTTTAATTGTTCCACTATCAACAGCCTTTTGTGGAGCATATTCTAGATTTCTTGCTTTGCATGAAAAAAAGCCTTCCTGAATTCACTCCTAAATAGTGTAGATCTAATTTTAAGATCATGGCCTGGATTTCCCACCAAATCCTATGGATTCTCTTTATCATTTTAAATCATATTGGGCGGATCCTTCTAGGCCCACCAGCAGCAAGAAGCCTGCGGGTGGTGGAACTTAATTTGAGGTGAGGCCAAGAATCAGATTCCCGACAGCGGGTTGAACTTTAGGAATTAAGTTCTCAAGACTTTAAAGGCCGGTTAAAAGAGGATTGAGCTTCCCAACAAACAATACCGGGAAGCCCTTTTGCATGCAGGTCATGCATGCTCATTAAAAGACTATCGCACTGAAATTAAGTTCACCTTCCAAATTAAGCTCCCTGCCAGCAAGAAATTAGAACATTCACTTTTACAACTGCACATAAATGGCATGCACCTGGTGAGGTGGACTTCTTCCATGATTAACGGTGAGTTGCTGCTGCATTGTTCTCTTTGGGGAGTGTCTGTAAAAGCCAGCCTATGCTTGAGAGTGGGTGGTGGCAGTGCAAGTTGTGTGGATGATGACCAAGGAAGAGAAAAGGGTTAGAGAGGATGGAGCAGTGGCTGGGCAAAGGTAGAAGGAATAGTACAGGGAACAGTGGCTTCCTGCCTGCCCCGCTGCGAGAATTGGCGGGTGCATGTTTAATAAGCTGAACAGCACGAGTTGCACGTGGTCAGCCATCCCAAGCCTCACCCTCAGCTAAAAACTCCCACTTCTGTGCCCACCACCAAACTTAGATTCTAGAACAGAAGATTCCGTCAATTGATTAGATCATCCCTCAACCTTCTAAACTCAAGAGGATACAGCCATATTTATACAACCAATCCTGATTTTTAAGCCTTGAAGTCATTCTGGTGAATTGTGCTGTAAACTCATCAAAGACAACTTACTTATGATGAGGTTCAGTGCCCAAAACTGAACTCAGTACTCCAGATGGTGTCTGATTAAGACTAAGTGTAGCTGAGCATCACTTTCTCACTTCTGAATTCCAGTCACCTTGAAATATTAGCTTTTTTGATTACTTTTTGTAACTGTGCACTAACCTTTAGTGATTTGAGTACATGTACACCTAAATCAATTTGCTCCTCCATTGCTTATAGTTCTCGCCAGTTGGAAAATATCTTGATTTGTCTTTCTGATATCCAAGCAGGTAACCTTACACTTTCCAACATTGTACTCCATTGTTTCCAACATTGTTAAAGTTTTTCCCACTCACTTAATGGGTGTAATATTACTTTTTGCAGATAGTATAAATGGTCTGGTATTTGATCAGCTATCGATTGTATATCTCTCTCGGTTTGCTTTCATTATCTGTCTACATCACTTTGCAACTTCCTGCTCCCATCCACATGAATTACAGTGCGCCTAACCTCGGTGTCATCTGCAGCCTTGGATACACACCTCTGTTTTCCTTCATCCAAGTTATATATAAGGTGGCCAGTTTAAGCTCCAGATTAATGAAGGACATGGGATTGGCTATGGTTTGGATAGCTGTACTAATGCCATCAAGAATGCCCTGGACTTTGGGAAATGTTGTAATGCAGGAAGATTTCAAAACCCACTCGCTCTGCTGCTAATTTTCGATTGGGAAACTGGTAAAGGTTTGTGTACATCTGATTCACTGTTGCTGGTGCTAGTATAGAATGATTGTGAGGCTTGAAAGTTCAGACTACGCTGACACTGGTTATCACTGCCATTGCTTTCTTGCAGCAGTGCTCCATTACTGCCTCCTTGGTGAAGTGCAGTCTGCAAAAGTAGAATACTTCAGACGTTCACAGGAAAGCCTGTTTGAGCATGTACAAAACACAGCAAAATGATATATGTGGACATGCCTCACGTCTCCCATTAGCTTTTTCAAGTAACTACAAAAATTAGGAATACCTAAAGCAATTCCAATGTTCAGAGTTTTCATTTTCATTTTTCTCCAGTTTAAAATAGATTAAGCTAAGGAAAGGTAAAGGTTCTAGTTTTTATTTAAAGTACGTAAATAATTTAACATTTTTGAAGAAGGTACACCCTCCGATCCGGCAACTACCACATAGGCCAGTTGAAGAGGAGAAGTTACACTCTCCGATCACACAGCGACCACAGAGGCTCAGGCTTCCTTTAACCGGTTTTATTCAAGCATATGCAAGGGAGCTGCAATCATTCCTAGGAATGAAGACCCAGCTCCCAGATTGATTACATTTCATTACTTTTGTACTTTTTCTTATCACAATACATTTGAGTACGTTTGAATACATCCAATTGGTAACCGACACACCAGTCCCATGCTAACTCTATCCTATTGAGTACATAAACATGTGATTTTGCTAACCAATTATTCTAAAGGAGATATACATAATTATATTATCCAATCAAAATTAAAACATGTACGCAAAGACCTTGGTTCTCACAGCTCAAGACTGTTTGTGTTTCATCAAAGCCCCCTCTTTGTCCATTGTATGTCTTGCCATATCTAAGCTAAAACCATCTGCCCCTTCCCTATGTGAGAGGGGAGTATACTTAATCTAATTTATGTCCTGTTTGTGTCTCCAGTCTGACTCTCAAGGCTGCACAATGTTCATCTGGTAATCTTCAACTCTTAATATGTTTAGCAGCCATGTCTGCCTGGAGATTTTAAGGGTTTTTCAGTAAATTCTTACTGTATTCTCTTTTAGCATTTTTAATTTCCCCCTAACAGTTTTTTTTGTTATATTTAACTTAAAGTAAGGGTTTTTTTTTGCAACTAGAGGCATAGCAGGGCAGCTCAGTCCCGTGTTATGTACCACCTGCAACATGTGGGAAGTTCTAGACGCTCCTTGCGCTCTGACGGACCATGTGTGCAGGAAGTGCCACCAGCTGCAGCTACTTGAGCCCTGAGTTTTGGAGTTTGAGCGGCAGCTGGAGGCACTGAGGTGCATCCGCGAGGCTGAGAGTTTCATGGATAGCACATTTTTAGACGTGGTCACCCCACAGCTTACGGAAGTGAAGGCAGAGAGGGAATGGTGACCATCAGTCAGAAGAAAGGTGTCAGGCAGGTAGTTAGGAAATCCCCAGGGTGCACCTCACTTGAGAACCGTTCTTCTGTGTTGGAAAACGGTGAGAGTGACGGTTCCTCTGGGGAGTGCAGCCACACTCATGGCACTATGAGTGGCTCAGCTGCTCAGTGGGAGAGGAAAAAGAGGGGAACAGCAATAGCAGTAGTAGACTGGATAGTAAGGGGAACAGACAGGTGTTTCTGCAGCTGTAGACGTGACTCCAGGGTGGTTTGTTGTCTCCCTGGTGCCAGGGTCAAGAATGTCACTGAACGGCTGTAGGGCAATATAAAGGGGGAGGGCAAACAGAGATCGTGGTACATATTGGGACAAACAACAGAGGTAGAAAGAGGGAAGAGGTTGTGCAAGTAGAATTTGGGAGCTAGGAAACAGATTATAAAACAGGACCTCAAAGGTAGTAATCTCTGGATTACTTCTGGTGCCACGCGCTAGTGAGTATAGAAATAAGAGGTTAGTCCAGATGAATGCGTGGCTGGACAGATGGTGCAGGAGGGAGGGGATTTCTGGGACATTGGGACCGTTTCTGGAGGCAGTCGAACCTGTACAAGGCGGTCGGGTTGCACCTGAGCTGGAATGGGGCCAACATTCTTGCGGGGAGGTTTGCTAGTGCTGTTGGGGAGGGTTTAAACTAACTTGACAGGGGGATGGGATCCTGAGAGGAGGTTCAGCAGGGGGAGGTGCACAGCCAAAATTGGAAGAGAGAGCAAGTGAGTCTGGAAGGAATAGAAATTATAGGCCAGTTAAGGCACAAGGGAGCTTGGCAAGGGTGGATGGTATTTATTTTAATGCCTGATGAATAAGGCAGATGAGTTGAGGGCACAAATTAACACATGGAAGTATGATGTCATTGCTGTCAGAGACATGGTTGAGAGAGGGGCAGGATTGGCAGCTCAATATTCCAGGATATAGGGTCTTTAGAGAAGACAGGGAAGGAGGTGAAAGAGGAGGGCATATTGCAAAATTGATCAATTACAGCTGTAAGGAGGGCTGACATCTTAGAAGGCTCCTCAAATAAAGCCATATGGGTAGAACGTAAAAACAAAAAAGGAGCAATCACATTGCTGGGGTGTAATTTAGGCCCCCAAACAGTCAGAGAGAAATAGAAGAGTAGATATGTAGGCAAATTTCAGATTGTGTAAAAATAATAGGGTAGTAATAGTGGGGGATTTCAACTTCCCCAACATTAACTGGGTTAATCATAGTGTGATAGGTTTAGAGGGAGCAGAATTCTTAAAATGCATCCAGGAGAGCTTTTTAAGCCAGTGCATAGAAGGTCCTACAAGAGATGGGGAAGTCCTGGACTTAATTTTAGGGAATGAAGCTGGGCAAGTGGTAGAGGTATCAGTGGGGGAGCATTTTGCAGATGGTGATAATAACTCCGTTAAATTCAAGGCTGTTATGGAAAAGGATAAGGATGGGCCAGAAATCAGAGTTCTAAATTGGGGGAAGGCTGACTTTAATAAGATCAGGTATCATTTGGCCAGAGATGGCTGGGTGCAGCTACTTTTAGGTAAACCTGCGTTAGAGCAGTGGGATTCATTCAAGGGAATAGGGAGAATACAGGGCCAACATATTCCGGTAAAGACAAAGGGTGGGACCAACAAATCCAGGGAATCCTGGATGTCGAGGGACAAACAGGATTGGATAAAGAGAAAAAGGGTATGGCAGATACCAAGGGCTAAAAACAGCGGAAGCCCTAGAGGAATATAGAATGTGCAGGGGGAACTTAAAAAGGATATTAGGAGAGCAAAAAGGGGGCATGAAGAAACATTGGCAGGTAAAATAAAGGAAAATCAAAAGTCATTTTATAAGTACATTAAGAGTAAGAGGATAATTAGGGAAAGAGTGGGGCCCATCAAGGACCGTAGTAGTAATGTGCGTGGAGCCGGAAGACGTAGGTAGGTTTCTTAATGAATACTTTATGTCTGTGTTCACAAGTGAGAGGGACAACGTGGGTATGGAAATCAGGCAGAAGGGCTGTGACGTAATTGAAGAAATTAGCATAGAAAGGGAGGAGGTTCTAAGTGGTCTGGCAGGCTTAAAGGTAGATAAATCTCCAGGCCCAGATGATATGTATCCCAGGCTGTTAAGTGAGGCAAGGGAGGAGATAGCAGGGGCGCTGGCAATAATTTTCAATACCTCTCTGGCCACAGGAGAGGTGCCAGAGGACTGGAAGACAGCCAATGTGGTACCGTTATTCAAGAAGGGAGGAAGGGATAAACCAGGGAACTACAGGCCAGTCAATCTAACCTCAGTGGTGGGGAAACTATTAGAAGCAATTCTGAGGGACAGAATTAATCTACACTTGGAGAGGCAGGGATTAATCAAGGACAGTCAGCATGGTTCTGTTAAGGAGAGGTCATGTCTGACCAATTTGATTGAATTTTTCGAAGAGGTGACCAGGTGTGTAGATGAGGGTAATGCATTTGACATAGTCTACTTGGTCTTCAGCAAGGCTTTTGATAATGTCCCACATGGGATACTGATAACGAAGATAAGAGCCAATGGGATCCAAGGCAACTTGGATCCAGAATTGGCTGAGTGGCAGGAAGCAGAGGGTGATGGTTGAGGGGTGTTTTTGTGACTGGATGCCTGTCTCCAGTGGGGTTCCACAGGGATCAGTGTTGGATCCCTTGCTGTTTGTGGTATATATAAATGATTTAGACTTGAATGATGGTTGATCAGTAAGTTCGCAGATGACATAAAAATTGGTGGGGTGGTAAATAACGAGGAGGATAGCCTTAGATTACAGGAGGATACAGATGGACTGGTCAAATGGGCTGATCAGTGGCAAATGGAATTTAAGAAGGCATATGGGATACTTGCCTTTATTAGCCGAGGCATAGGATATAAGAGCAAGGAGGTTATGCTGGAACTGTATAAAGCACTGGTTAGGCAACAGCTAGGGTATTGCGTGCAGTTCTGGAATCCACATTATAGGAAGGATGTGATTGCACTGGAGAGAGTGCAGAGGAGATTTACCAGGATGTTGCCTGGGCTGGAGAATTTTAGTTATGAGGAGAGATTGGATGGACTGGGTTATTTTCCCTAAAGCAGAGGAGATTGAGGGGGGACATGATTGAGGTGTATAAAATTATGAGGGGCATAGATTGGGTAGACATGAAGGAACTATTCCCCTTGGTGGAGGGATCAATAACCAGGAGGCATAGATTTAAGGCAAGGAGCAGGAGGTTTAGAGGGGATGTGAGGAAAAAATTTTTCACCCAGAGGGTGGTGGGAATCTGGAACTCACTGTCTGAAAGGGTGGTAGAGGCGGATACCCTCAAAACATTTAAGAGGTATTTGGATGTGCACTTGTGATGACGTGGCATACAAGGCTATGTGCCTAGTGCTGGAAAATGGGATTAGAATAGTTAGGTATTTGTTTGACAGGTGCAGACTCGATGGGCCGAAGGGCCTTTTTCTGTGCTGTTGACCTCTATGACTCTATGTAGCAATCAAAAACATTGCTACCAAAAGAATACAGGAAACAAAAATTCTGCCAAAAAAAACTCCATCAGAAAACCAAATGTCAAAAGTCTGATGTTGAAGTTCACAATCAAAAAAGCATGTGAGAAAATCCAGAAGTTCCTCTTTTAGGTTGTTGTCAGACTCCAACATACCTAGCCCATATCACCAGAGAGAATTGGGGAATCGCCTTAAAACACAGTATCATATTACTAGAATTCGCTTGATATTGAAGTGAAGATCTTATGTATTCTGTACAAGAACTAGCTGGAAGATCATGCACGAATTGGGTAGGGATCCCAGAAAAATAATTTCTTGCCTAGTTTTTCGGACCCTTATGCACATTCTGCATCTGTGGGACTAAGCCAGCTGATCACAAGATTGTCCCTTTACAATTTCCTTTCCTGCATATTCATCTAATTACAACATTTTATTCCTCTTGGCGCCATATGTAAATAAGTGGACTTTATATATCAAGTTTACAATTACAGGTATGAAAATTCCTTCTCAACATCAAATTCAGAGGAGGAGGCAGTACCATAATTTCAGCAAATGATTCATTATTACTTAAATCTACTTATGGTCTCATTTTCATTTTTATCTAATGTTGTGAGACATTGCACCATTCAAGACAAGTCTGGAATTCATCATAGGATGTTGCACAGGACCATGTCAAGTCAAGATATCATTACTCCCCAAATTAGAATATATGCACAATTTTCTTCTCAAACGTTCTTTGATGATTTTCTTGATATCCTTTTTTAGCTAGATTGGATAGTGTTTATCATTTTGCTGTGTTCTAATTTACACCTTGGAGCTCCTAAAGGTCTTGTGTCAATCACAGTGACTTCTGCATGCTTTATAGTAACAATTTACTCAGTTAAGGATGCTAACCCAAGCCTTCACCATGAAGTGTTGATAAAGTAGCCTAACTGGCAAGAGTTCGACCTGGCTGAAGCAGAGACTCCTATATTGTTTTTTGCCTGCCATTTCTGGACTTATTGTCACCAGCATAATAAATCAGGTCATCTTGCATAAGTCAAGTGGCACATTTATATGGGTAAATGAGGTAAATTTGTATAATTACAAATGACATTTGATTGGATACCTGATTCTTATTTATGTCACAGTGAGATTAGACACTTTGACTTCCAGTATGAATGTGCCCAGTTCTAATGGATATTCTGTATCATGGATCAGTATTCAGTACATTCCTTCCTTTCGCTGTCTCTGTTTGTCTACCGCAAGAGTCAGCCAAATGCGATTAAAAACAACTTAAATTTGTCACTGAAGTAATTTCACTGTGTTCATCACTTTATGAAAACTGGCAAATACAAGGTTAGCATTTTTTCAGCTTGCTAAAAGTTGCAGCTATTAAATACCTGTATCTAAAAATTATTTCCATGATTCTTGTTTTAGGGGTACAAAATATGATGTTTCAAATACAATTAACTAAAATTGTAACACATTCCAAAGATAGTAAACAAGCTGGATCTTACCTATGAAAGCTGAATAAGCCAATAGATCCATTGGGCTAGAGGTGGGGTTTTATCCTAAAAATCGATAACCTAAATAAAAAATTAATCCAGGTGGGAATTTTCTATTTCACCAACATGTTTGTAGTGTTTTCACTCAGAAATATGTTGATGAAATATACCAAGAAAGTCAATTGCCTCTAACTATTAAAATGATATTACAAAATAAACAAGCCATGCAAAATTTCAAATGCAAACTTTCATTTGTCGCATTTCTAACATAAATAAAACTAATTGGTCTGAAGACATAGCAGCATTGACTTGGCAGTAAGTGTAAGAACTAACAGTTTAGATTTTGCATGGAGTACAATCTCCACCAGAAATGCAGTTTGCCTGCTCAATTTCACAAGTGTCGAGCCTATAGTTTCTTGGGTCAGACTCATTTAAATTTTATGGGTGGCCTTCAGGTGTTGGAAGTGAATTAGTAGTCAAGTTATGATGGCGTAAAGTTACAAAGTCATTTGTGGCACAGAAGGGGGCCATTTGGTCCTTTGAGTCCATGGTGATTTGCCGTAGACCAATCCAGTCAGTACCATTCCTCTGCTCCAGCCCCGTACCCTTTCAAGTTTACTACCCTCAAGTGCCTATCCAATTTCTTTTTTAAATTATTTTTTGCCTCTGCTTCCACCACCCTCATAAACAGTGAGTTCCAGGTCATTACCACTATCTGCATAATAAAGTTCTTTCTTTCATCCCCCTCTATCTGTTGGCCCAAATCTTACGTCTGTGTCTCCCTAGCCCTTTTAACATCAGCTAATGGGAACAGCTTTTCTTTGTCTTTCTTATCTAAACCTTTCACAATGTTGCACACCTCTATCAGATTTCCCTACAATTTCCTTGGCTGCAAGGAGAACAACCCCAGCTTCCACAACTTAACCTTGTAGCTAAATTCCCTCATCCCTGGAACAATTCTGGCAAATCTCCTTTGCAACCTCTCAAGTACCTTAATATCCTTCCTAAAGACTGGTAAGCAGAAATGGACATAATCCCCTGATTGTGGCCTAACCAGAGTTTCATCGTGATTCAGCATAATTTCCCTGCTTTTGTACTCAATTCCTTTATTTATGAACCCCCAGGTTTCCCTGTCCCTGTACACTCTAAAATAGTGGCATTTAGCCTGGTCCACTCCTTCATCACCCCCTACACCTCAACCCCCTCCCACGGCACCTTCCCATGCAACTGCAGAAGGTGCAACACCTGCCCCTTTACTTCCTCCCTCCTCACCGTCCAAGGGCCCAAACACTCCTTTCAAGTGAAGTAGCGTTTCACTTGCACTTCCCTCAATTTAGTCTACTGCAATCGCTGCTCCCAATGCGGTCTCCTCTACATTGGAGAGACCAAATGCAGACTGCGTGACCGCTTTGCGGAACACCTTCAGTCTGTACGTAAGCATTACCCAGACCTGCCTGTCGCTTGCCATTTCAACACACCACCCTGCTCTCATGCCCACATGTCTGTCCTTGGCCTGCTGCAATATTCCAGTGAAGTTCAACGCAAACTGGAGGAACAGCACCTCATCTTCCGACTAGGCACTTTACAGCCTTCCAGACTTAATATTGAGTTCAGCAACTTTAGATCATGAACTTTCCTATCCCCCTTTTCCAATAATTTAATTTTTTATATATATTTTTTAATGTATATTTTTTTTCTTTTCCCACCTATTTCCATTACTTTTAAATTTATTCCCATCTATTGTCTTATCTCTACCTTTTAGCCTATTTCAACCCCTTCCCCTCACCTCACCCCCACTAGGGCTATCTGTCACTTGCTCATCCTGCTTTCTACCCTTAATGTCATCATTAGCACATTCCTCAGTTAATATCACCACCTTCAACACCCCTTTGTCCTTTTGTCTATGATATCTTTGGCAATCTCTTCTTTGCCCCCATCTATCACTGGCCCTCTATCCAGCTCTGCCTGGCCCACCCCCCTTCAGCCAGCTTATATTCCACCTCATTTCTATATCTCTTAGTTCTGATGAAGAGTCATTCGGACTCGAAACGTTAACTGTATTCCTCTCCGCAGATGCTGTCAAACCTGCTGAGTTTTTCCAGGTATTTTTGTTTATATTTGGCATTTAGCCTATATCGTCTTTCCCTATCCCTTCTGCCAAAAGACATCACCTCGCACTTCTTTGTATTAAATTCCATCTGCCACTTGTCCGCCCATTCTGCTAGCCTATCTATGTCCTTTTGCAATTGATTGGTATCAGCCTCATTGTCAGCCACACCTCTATGTTTGGTATTAGCAAATTTTGAACTTTGAACACAGCTGTCTTCCCATACTCCAGTCTGAAAAACAGCCATTTGCCACAAATCGTAGTTTTCCATCCCTAAACCAATTTTGTATCCAAGCTGACATCGATCCTCCTATTCCGTGACTCTCAATTTTGTTAACCAGGCTTTTATATGGTACTTTGTCAAAGGCTTTCTTTAAATCTATTTAGACAACATCCATTACATTACATTCATCAACTTTCTTTGTTACGTCAGCAAAAAAATCAATTAGATTAGTCAAGCATGATCTGTCTTTTACAAATCTGCGTTGACTCTCCTTAATTAACTCAAGCCTCTCCAAATGCCTGTTGATTTTTTTTTCCTATTTATTGTTTCTATAACCTTACCCACCACTAATATTAAGCCTGTAGTTACTGGGACTGTCCTTACACCCTTTCGTGAATAACAGTGTCACATTTTCCACACTCTCCAATCCTCCTCCACCATAACTAGGAAAGATTAGGCAAGCCCTTACATTATCTCCGCTCCCATTTCCTTTAGCAACTTGGGATGCAAGCCATTTGGACCAGGCAACTAATTGACTTTAAATATAGCCAGCCTTCTCAGTGTATTCTTCGTATCAATTTTCAACCTTTTCATTACCTCCACCATCTCCATTTCTACTTATATTTCGTCAGCATGCTCTTCCTTAGTAAACATTAATACAAAGTATTCTTTAAGTATTCTATTCTTGCCCTGTGCCACTTTGTCCCTAAAAGGTGCCATTCTACATTTTACTAGTCACCTACCACTTAAATGCCGGTAGAAGATTTCTGGGTTCCCTTTTATGTTAACTGCTACTCTATTCTCATATTTTCCCTTTGCTGGTCGCATTTTTCTTTTCACCTTCCCTCTCAACTAATTGTATTTGACTTGGTTCTCAGTTGAAGAATTCACCTGACATGCATCACATACCCTCTTTTTTTTGTTTCATCATATTCTCTATCTCCCTGGTCATCCAAGGAGCCCTGCTTTTGGTTCCCTTTCCTTTCACCCTTGTTGAAATGCCCCTAGTCTGTACTTGAAACATCTCCACATTAAAGATTGTTTCATTACAGGTTTTCCTGTCAATCTGATTCCATTTTACTCTGGCTAGATCCTCTCTCATCCAATTGAAATTTGACCTCTTCCAATTTAGAAGTTTAGGAGTTCCACTTTAGATTTTTCCTTGATCCTCTCCATTGCTATTCTAAAGCTTACGATACAATGATTATTCTTACCCAGGTGTTCTCCCACAGCCACTTGATCCACTTGGTCCACGTCATTCCTTAGCACCAGATCATGCAATGCCTCCTTCCTAGTTGAATCGAGAACATGCTGGTCAAAGAGATTCTTGTGAACACATTTCAAATTCCTACCTCTCCTTACTCTTTACTCTAACATTAACCCAATTAATATTTAGGACATTAAAGTCCCAGGACGAGGCTAGCCCATTACACTTCAGGTGTGCTGATGCCTGCGATGACCCAAATGCGGAATACTCGAATGCAAAATTTGTGGTACTGGGGGACTGCGTTCACTCTCTCCCCTTAAAAAAATCATTACACTATAGTTCTTGCACTTCTCTGTGATCTCCGTTCAGATTTTCTCCTCTTCTCACACTATTTGGAGGCCTATAGAATACTCTCAGTAGAGTGATCATCCAATTTTTTCTTCTCAACTCTAACCAAATGGATTCTATCTTTGCCCCGTCAAGAACATAACTGCTGAGGCTTTATAGGGCTCTGGTCAGACCACATTTAGAATATTGTGAGCAATTTTGGGCCCCGTATCTCAGGAAGAATGTGCTGGCCCTAGAGAGGGTCCAGAGGGGTTTCATGAGAATGATCCCAGGGATGAAAGGCTTAACATATGAGGAACATTTGACGCTGTGGAGGCCAGGTCATTGAGTGTATTGAAGACCGAGATAGATAGGTTCTTGATTGGTAAGGGGATCAAAGGTTACGGGGAGAAGGCGGGAGAATGGGGTTAAGAAACTTATCAGCCATGATTGAATGGCGGAGCAGACCCGATGGGCTGGATGGCCTAATTTCTGCTCCTATGTCTTATGGTCTTATGGTCAAACATTCTTTCTTTCCAACAATACAATGTCTTACCTAATTAGTACTGCTATACCACCACCTTTACCATCTTTTTCCCCTCCTTTTCTTTCCTGAACCTTTTGTATCCTTTAATATTAAGCACCCAATCCTCACCATTGTTAAGCCACGTTTCTGCTATTGCCACTACATCCTATTCCCCCTTTTATTTTGTCTCTTGATTTGTTAATTTAGTTTATTTATTTTGTACCAAAAAGAGTTACATCCTATTGACACACAGCTATTTGTGTTTATAGCCTTATCCATTTCACTTGCGTTTACATGCGTTGTAAATCTGTCTTTGTAGTCTCATGAAATCTCATGAAGTCTCATGGCATCAGTTCAAACATGGGCAAAGAAACCACCTGCTGATTACCACATAATGCAACCCCCCCCCCACCCCCCCCAACCTCAACTGGTGAATCAGTACTCCTCCATGTTGAACGCTACTTGGAGGAAGCATGGAGGGTGGCAAGGGCACAGAATGTACTCTGGGTGGGGGACTTCAATGTCCATCACCAAGAGTGGCTTGGTGATGTGACCACTACTAACTGAACTGGCCAAGTCCAAAAGGACATAGCTGCTGCACTCGGTCTGCGGCAGGTGGTGAGGGAGCCAACAAGAGGGAAAAACATACTTGACTTTGTCCTCACCAATCTACCTGCCACAGATGTATCTGTCCATGACAGAATTGGTAGGAGTGACTACTGCACATTCCTTGTGGAGACAAAGTCCCACCTTCACATTGAGGAAACTCCACGTTGTGTGATACTATCAACATGCTAACTGGGATAGATTTTGAACAGATTCAGCAAATCAAAACTGGGTATCCATGCGGTGCTATGGGTCATCTGCAGCAACAGAATGGTATACAACTACAATCTGTAGCCTCGTGGGCCAGCATTTCGCCAAGCTACCATTACCATCAAGATGGGTGATCAACCCTGGTTCAATGAAGATTGCAAGGAGGCATGCCAAGAGAAACACCAGGCATATCTGAAAATGGGGTGTCAATCTGGTGAAGCCAAAACACAGGACTATTTGCATGTCAAACAGCAAAAAGCAGCATGCAACAGAGAGAGCTAAGCAATCCCACAACCAACAGATCAGATCTAAGCTCTGCAGTCCTGCCACACCCAGTCATTAATGGTGGTTGACAATTAAACAACTCACTGGAGGCCAAGGTTCCACAAATATCTCCATCCTCAATGATGGGGGAGCTCAGCACATCAGTACAAAAGACAAGGCTGAAGGACTTGCAACAACCTTTAGCCAGCAGTGCTGACTGGATAATTCATTTTGGCCTCCTCCTGAGGTCCCCACCATCACAGATGCCAGTCTTCAGCCAATTCAATTCACTCCATGTGATATCAAGAAACAGCTGAGGGCACTGGATACTGCAAAGGCTATGGGCCCTGACATCATTTCAACAATAGTACTGAAGATTTGTGCTCCAGAACTAGCTGCACCCTCAGCCAAACTGTTCCAATACAGCTATAACACCAGAATGTACCCAGCAATGTGGAAAATTGCCCAGGTATGACTTGTCCACAAAAAGCAGGACAAATCCAACCCAGCCATCCTGGTCCATCAGTCTACTCTCGATCATCATCAAAGTGATGGAAGGTGTCGTCAACAGCATTATCAAGCAGCAGTTACTCAGCAATAACCTGCTCATTGACGCTCAGTTTGGAGTCCACCAGGGCTACTCAGCTCCTGACCTCATTACAGTCCTAGTCTAAACATGAACAAAAGACCTAAAGTCAAGAGGTGAGGTGAGATTGTTTGCCCTTGACATCAAGGCCATGTTTGACTAAATGTGGCATCAAGGAGCCCTAGCAAAACTGGGGTAAATGGAAATCAGGGGGAAAACTCTCCGCTGGTTGGAGCCATACCTAGCACAAAGGAAGGTGGTTGTGGTTGCTGGAGGTCCATCCTGTCAGCTCCAACACATGACAGCAGGAGTTCCTTAGGGTCACGTCCTTGGCTCAACCATCTTCAGCTGCTTCATCAATGACCTTCCTTCCATCATAAGGTCAGAAGTGTGGATGTTCGCTGATGATTGCACAATGTTCAGCATCATTCACAACTCCTCAGATACTGAAGCAGTCCATGCCCATATGCAGCAAGACCTGGGCAATATTCAGGCTTGGGCTGAGAAGTGGCAAGTAACATTTGCGCCACAAGTGCCAGACAATGACCATCTCCAACAAGAGAGAATCCAACCATTTTCCCTTGACATTCAATGGCATTACCATCGCTGAATCCCCTGGTATCAATTTCCTATAGGTTACCATTGACCAGAAACTGAACTGGACTAGCAATATAAATACTGTGACTACAAGAGCAGGTCAGAGGTTAGGAATCCTGCAGCAAGTAAGTTACCTTCTGACTCCCCAAAGCCTGTCCACCATCTACAAGGCACAAGTCAAGAGTGTGATGGACTTCTCTCCACTTGCCTGGATAAATGCAGCTCCAACAACTTTCAAGAAGCTTGATACCATCCAGGACAAAGCAGCCCACTTGATTGGTACCTCATCCACAAACAATTACTCCCTCCACCACCAATGCTCAGTAGCAGTAGTATGTCCCATCTACAAGGTGCTCTGCAGCAACTCACCGAGGCTCCTTCGAAGTGCCTTCTAAACCCATGAACTCTAACACCTAGAAGGACAAGGGCAGCAGATGTATGGGAACACCACCACATGCAAGATCCCCTCCAAGCCACACACCAGTCTGGCTTGGAAATATATTGTGCCATTCCTTCACCGTTTACTGGGTCAAAATCCTAGAATTCCCTCCCAAACAGCACTGTAGGTGTACCTACACCATATGGGCCACAGCAGTTCAAAAAGGTGGCTCATCATCACTTTCTCCAGGGCACCCTTGCCACCTCTACCAAGGCAGGGCCCCCATGAAACTCACCACCTCTAGAAGTTACTCCAATCTCTCCTCTGTCAATTGATCTATCCCCCTGTTGACTTGTCAGATCCAGAATGTCCTCCTTCATCTTGGTGAGCCCTTCCAAGTTCAGTACTCCACCAGCTGTCATCGACTTCTCCCTGGCATTGTGGGCCCTCTTCTTCTACAGAAAAAGTGGGAGCTTGATGAGTTTCAATTCTAAGTGGCTCAACCCCTACCGTAGGGTCCCTTGATCTCTGGTCCCTCTGCATTGCATCCACCCTTTGTAGGTGAACCTCTCGTTCATTACATCCTAGTCCCCTACAGAGCCTTGCAGGATGCAAAGCATTCAGTTAGCATTGAAAGTAACAAGGGACCATACATTTACTTCTCTGATGGGCTACTACTCTGCATAATCTACCATTATGTTGCAGATCATCACTCACTCTTGCAGATCACAAAAAGTCATTCATCCTCTTCCTGCACTGCAGCAGGTCCTATTCAACCCCACAGGCACTGAAAACCTCTGTCACATCCATCCAGGCTTTCTTCATCAGAAAGGGGGATCTCCTCTTGCCATCCCATGGGAGGAGAACCTCCTGCCTTTCACTGACAACCTGGAGGACAGTTCACAGGGAATTATCCATGAACCATGGGGCCGTCTTTTACATTCCTTTGCCATTTCAAGTCAAGGAAGGTAGTGGCTCTCTCTCTCTTCAAGTCCTTGTACTGTGTGCTCTTCTGTCCTCAGCCTTGTGTGAATGACAGCCACTCAGGTACGATGGGGTTGACTGGTCCAGGAGAGTACCTCGATATTCAGCTGACCTTCACAGCTTGCCTTTCAGCAGGTCCTCTTTGACCCCCCACTTAGCGGCACCAACACAAATCCCCTTTCAGCGGCACCAACTCAAAAACCCACTCTCAGCGAAGGCTTGCACTGTAGCAGACCTTTAAATCCCCTTGCCGGCAGCTTCTCCCACCTTACTCCTGCATCCCGCACCCCCTCCCTCTTGCTTGCCAACTGCAGGCCCGTCATTCAACGTGTTTCTGGTTGGCTGTCCCTTAATTGGCCAGCCAGTACATAATTGCTGCAGGCTTCCGTGGCTGGGCTGGAGTGGAAATCACTCCCACTCTGCTTCTGCCCACAATGCCTGCTTGCCACATGTTAAATTCTGCCCTATGATTCTGTAGAATGTACTGTGAATGCTACTAATGGATTCCTTCACACAAGCTGGTAATTAGCACAGTGCCTGATAGAGTCCCCAATGCTGCACTAACATGATGCTCTGCTCGCTTTGTTCTTTTAAATGTAGGCTTCGAGAACTCCATATCCCCAAGCTGGTCAGTCATGGTTGTTGCCCCTCTGGCAAGCAATTGCATCCTCATTATATTGCTGCTCCTGCTATTTCGCTCTATGTCACCCAGTACAACCTTTTCTTGCTTACTATCTAACCTACCTGAATGGATATCTGTGAGCTTTTGCTTTGAATGGACAGATTGATGGTGTGGGCTGAAAAGTACTGGCATTGCGGTAAACTGAAGGGTCTGTACCTTCTTGGTCTCTCCGTGGATCTCCACCTTGATGTGGTGGAGAGGCTTGTGTGCTCCACCAATAACTTGATCAATGCAATTGGGAGCTCCTTGCTCTTGGTAGGGCCATCTGTGGTGACAAAGTCGGGGGAAGGTGCCAGACAAAGTTTGGTCCAAAAGTCCAAACAGCAGAACAGTGCATCTCACTGGCTATGAAGGTGGAAGAAGGTCACAGCGGCAAGGTGGTCCAGTCATCGTGGTTCGACATCAACAAAATCTGACCACCAACCCATCAGGATTTCATGGATGATGACTGCACCCCTTAGTGTCCAAGAGAATCAAAGTCATGTGCAGACTTCTACATGGGCCTCACATCAAGACCCGTGGCAAAAACTCCCATTGCCGAGTAGGCATCCTTGAATCGAGGGACAGCCGATGATGATGATTTTCTTGTTGCAGCACATCTTCAAGAGAAAGGAACTTACATCCAATCCAGTTGGTGCCAAGCGTATTTCATGCCACTAACAATTAAAACAGAACATAACTGAAAGAGAAACAGAATGTCCTGAGGGGCTTCCAGCTGATATGTAAATTCTCACCTCTTGATCGCCAACAACCTCCTTGTCCTCCTTCGTGATTTCTAATGGTTCTTGCTCATACTGGCTTAGGGTTCTAGGAGTTGTCTCATCTTGTCACTGTTCTCTCTCAATTATTACAGGCTCTTGATTCCTTGAAAAAAATCAATGTTTAAGAGTAGGCTGTTAATACTATGATGTATAGTAAAACCCAGGAAATTAGTGGAAACAACAAATTACTGACTCATCCAATGTTTCCGGTGGTGTCTTTCTTCAAAAATTCAATGTAATAGTTCAGAAAGTTTTTTCTCAAAAATAAAATGTTATTGTAAAGATTAAAGAATAAATTTACTCTCATTTGTACCGAATAGGACACTGACTGCATTTTTGATGCAGGGATTTTTTTTTTGTGTTCATCATCACGAACAATGTTACCACTCGGGAACAAAACCCTTTTCCCCTTTGGCTACCAGAGTTGGCGTCATAGAAACTAGGAGCAGGAGTAGGCCATTTAGCCCTTTGAGCCTGCTCCGTCATTCATTATGATCATGGCTGATCATCCAACTCAATAGCCTCTCCTGCTTTCTCCCCATACCCTTTGATCCCTTTCGCCCCAAGGGCTATATCTAACTCCTTCTTGAAAACATACAATGTTTTGGCCTCAACTACTTTCTATGGTAACGAATTCCACAGGCTCACCACTCTCTGGGTGAAGAAATTTCTCCTCATCTCAGTCCTAAATGGTCTACCCCGTATCCTCAGACTGTGACTCCTGGTTCTGGACTCCCCCACTATCGGGAACATACTTCCTGCATCTACCCTGTCTAGTCCTGTTAGAATTTTATAGGTTTCTATGAGATCCCCCCTCATTCTTCTGAACTCCAGCGAATATAATCCTAACCGACTCAATCTCTCCTCATATGTCAGTCCCACCATCCCAGGAATCAGTCGGGTAAACCTCCGCTGCACTCCCTCTATAGCAAGTACATCTTTCCTCAGATAGGGAGACCAAAACTGCACACAATATTCCAGGTGTGGTCTCACCAAGACCTTGTACAATTGCAGCAAGACATCCCTGTTCCTGTACTCAAATCCTCTGGCTATGAAAGCCAACATACCATTTGCCTTCTTTACTGCCTGCTGCACCTGCATGCTTACCTTCAATGACTGGTGTACAAGAACACCCAGGTCTCGTTGCACATTCCCCTCTCTCAATTTATAGCCATTCAGATAATAATCTGCCTTCCTGTTTTTGCCACCAAAGCGGATAACCTCATATTTATCCACATTATACTGCATCTGCTATGCATTTGCCCACTCACTCAGCTTCTCTAAATCACACTGAAGCATCTCTGCATCCTCCTCACAGCTCACCCTCCCACCCAGCTTTGTGTCATCTGCAAATTTGGAAACATTACATTTAGTTCCCTTATCTAAATAATTAATATATATTGTGAATAACTGCGGTCCCAGCACCGATCCCTGCGGTACCCCACTAGTCACTGTCTGCCATTCTGAAAAAGACCCGTTTATTCCTACTCTTTGTTTCCTGTCTGCCCACCAGTTTTCTATTCATCTCAATACACTACCCCCAAATCCCATGCGCTTTAATTTTACACACCAATCTCTTATGTGGGACTTTGTCGAAAGCCTTCTGAAAGTCCAAATAAACCACATCCACTGGCTCCCCCTCATCAACTCTACTAGTTACATCCTCGAAAAACTCCAGTAGATTTGTCAAGCATGATTTCCCTTTCAAAAATCCATGCTGACTGTCCGATTCTGCCACTGTTTTCCACGTGCTCAGCTATTAAATCTTTTATAATGGACTCTAGAATTTTTCCCACTACCAACGTCAGGCTGACTGGTCTATAATTACCTGTTTTCTCTCTACCTCCCTTTTTAAATAGTGGGGTTAAATTAGCTCCCCTCCAATCTGTAGGAACTGTTCCAGGGTCTATAGAATCTCAGAAGATGACCACCAATGCATCCACTATTTCTAAGGCCACTTCCTTAAGTACTCTGGGATGTAGATTATCAGGCCCTGGAGATTTATCGGCCTTCAATCCCATCAATTTCCCCAACACCATTCCCATACTAATACTGATTTCTTTCAGTTCCTGCTTCTCACTAAACCCTGTGTTCCCGAACACTTCTGGTATGTTATTTGTGTCCTCCTTTGTAAAGGTAGAACCAAAGTATGTATTTAGTTGGTCAGCCATTCCTTTGTTCCCCATTATAAATTCCCCTGTTTCTGACTGCAAGGAACTTACATTTGTCGTCACCAATCCTTTTCTCTTCACATACCTATAGAAACTTTTACAGTCAGTTTTTATGATCCCTGCTAGCTTACTCTCGTACACTATTTTCCCCTTCTTAATCAATCCCTTGGTCCTCCTTTGCTAAATTCTAAACTGCTCCCAACCCTCTGGCCTGTTGCTTTTTCTAGCCAATTTGTATGCCTCTTCCTCGCATCTAAAACTATCTCTCATTTCCCTTGTAAGCCATGGTTTGGCCACCTTTCCTGTTTTACTTTTGCACCAGACAGGAAGAAACAATTGTTGCAGTTCACCCATGCAATCTTTGAATGTTTGCCATTGCCTATCCACCGTCATCCCTTTAAGTAACTTTTCCCAATCCATCATAGCCAACTCGCGCCTCATGCCATCGTAGTTTCCTTTATTAAGATTCAAGACCCTAGTCTCAGAATCAACTACATCACTCTCCATCTTGATGAAGAATTCTATCATATTATGGTCACTCATCCCCAAGGGGCCTTGCACAACTAGATTGCCAATTATTCCTTTCTCATTACACAATACCCAGTCTAGGATGGCCTGTTCTCTAGTTGGTTCCTCAACATATTGGTCCAGAAAAACATCCCGTATACACTCCAGGAATTCCTCCTCTATGGTATTGTTGCTAATTTGATTTGCCCAATCCATATGCAGATTAAAGTCACCCATAATTACAAATGTTCCTTTATTGCATGCGTCTCTAAATTCCTGTTTAATGCCATTCCCAACATCACCCCTACAGTTTGGGGGTCGAAATAGAATCCCCATTAATGTTTTTTGCCCCTTAGTGTTTCTCAGCTCTACCCATACAGATTCCACATCGTAGGAGCTAACATCTTTCCTCACTATTGTGTTATTTTCCTCTTTAACCAGCAATGCAACTCCACCGCCTTTTCCTTTCTGTCTGTCCTTCCTAAATACTGAATACCCCTGGATGTTCAGTTCCCACCCCTGGTCACCCTGCAGCCATGTCTCCGTAATCCCGTCTATACCATACCTGTTTACATCTATTTGTGCAGTTAATTCATCCACTTTATTGCGAATGCTCCTCGCGTTAAAGCACAAAGCCTTAAGGCTGGTCTCTTTAACATTACTTGTCCCGTTCCCACTATTTTTCACTGAGGCCCAGTTTGATTATTGCCCTTGATCTCTCTGCCTATCACCTTTCTTATTCCCCTTTCTGTCTTTTGTTCTTGTCCTTGATTCCTCTTCCTCTGACTCCTTGCATAGGTTGCCATCCCCCTGCCATTTTAGTTTAAACCCTCCCCAACCACTCTAGCAAATGTTCCCCCTGGGACATCAGTCCCGGACCTGCCCATGTGTAACCCGTCCAGTTTGTACTGGTCCCACCTCCCCCAGAACCAGTCCCAATGTCCCAGGAATCTGAAAACCTCCTCCTCACATCATTTCTTCAGCCACGTGTTCATCCGATATATCCTGCTATTTCTACTCTGACTAGCACGTGGCACTGGTAGTAATCCTGAGATCACTACCTTTGATGTCCCACTTTACAACTTACTTTACTAACTCCCTATATTCTGCTTTTAGGACCTCATCCCTTTTTTTTACCTATGTCGTTTGTACCAATGTGTATCACGGCCACTGGCTGTTCGCCCTCCCCCTTCAGAATGTCCTCTAGTCGCTCTGAGACACCCTTGACCCTAGCACCAGGGAAGCAACATACCATCCTGGAGTCTCGTTTGCGGCCACAGAAACGCCTATCTATTCCCCTTACAATTGAATCCCCTATAACTATTGCATTCCCACACTTTTTACTCCTCCCCTGTGCAGCAGAGCCAACTGCGGTGTAACAAATTTGGCTGTTGCTGCTTTCCTCTGAAAGGCCATTCCCCTCAACAGTATCCAAAGCGGTATATCTGTTTTGCAGGGGAATAGCCACAGGAGATTCCTGCACTGCCTGTCTAGTCTTCTTGCTCTGCCTGGTGGTCACTCATTCCCTTCCTGCCTGTGGACTCTTAGCCTGCGGTGTGTCCACCTCTCTTTATGTGCTATCCACAATACTCTCTGCCTCATGGATGCTCAACAGTGCCCCCAGCCGCCGCTCCAACTCTGAAACCCAGGCTTCCAGGAGCTGCAGCTGGAGACGCTTCAACCAAACAATGCTGGCCCCAGGCACTGGAAATGTTCCCGACTTCCCACATAGAGCAGGAGGAGCACACCACGGCTTTGAGCTCTCCTGCCATGACTTACCCCTTTAAATTAAATTAAACCTTTTGGAAGATATTTAATATCAAATAATATCAATTACTCTCGGGCCCTTTGTCCCTGCTCCTCGTTGTTACAGAATATATCCCTTACAAACGGTGAACCACAAAATAAGACCTTAAAAACTATAAGCAATATAAGTAGTAAATGCTTACCAGGCCGTACTCACGGTACTCAAAGGATCACCTTGTTCCCTCCTCACCGAACTCCCTCAGTCACCTCTGCTCTCCCAGCTTTTCTTCACCTCCAACTCCTCTCACGCTCCTTTTCAACTCCCGACTCATCTCGCGCTTCTCTTCACCTCCAACTCCTCTCGCGCTTCTCTTCCCAAGACATGCTTCTCTTCTCACACATTCCCAAGTCAAATATAATGGCCCAGAGTTTACTGAAGCCAGGCATCTCATGGTATGTTTAATTAATTAGACCTTAGCCTACATCCTTCAGCTCAAAGATTTATTGCCCCGGAGGTTGCTGATAATGGTTCAGTTAGGGCAACAGAGCAACTGGGACCTTGGCCATTGACGGGGCTAACAGGGTATCTCCTTAATCAATGGGATTAAAGGATGGAGAAATAAACAATGGAAGGATTAAAAAGGAAGGTTCTTTAGAATGAGTGAATTACATGTCAAATCAGGCACAGAAAGAAAAATAGTGAGGGTGGAAAAAAGATTGGATTAGAGAGAAGAGCTAAAAAGGAAACGTTAAAAAAAAATTCTAAAATTGACATTTAAATTTTTTTCCCAACAATAACATTTTTAATTGTTCACTTTCTGGACAAGAATATGTTGATTGGCAATCATTAATAATTATAAGATTGTTGAAAGGGTACTTATCCTATTAACTACTAGATTTAAGTTCTTGTGATGAGTTTAGTGTGTAAATGAAAAAATAAAAAGGCTGTATTCATATCATGCCTTTCACAACCACAGGATGTCCCAATGTGCTTTACAGCCAATGAGGTACTTTTGAGGTGTAGTCACTGTTGTAATATAGGAAACACAGTAGGCAATTTTCACACGGCAAACTCCTACAAACAGCAATGTAATAATGACTTTTTTTTTGTGATGTTGATTGAAAGATAGATATTGGCCATAACACCAGGGATAACACCCTTGATCTTTTTCAAAATGGTACCATGTGACCCTTTCTGCCCATCTGAGAGACTGAAACTAATAGTAACATAAAGAGGAAGATGCTCTTTCCACGACATTAAGGGCAGAGTGGCGCAAATTGTCCAGCAACTTGAGGCAATCTTGAATTCACAGGTTTTTTTTCCTTGCCCCAGGCTACTAGCCAATTTGCACATTAATAAGCATATGCCATTACTTTTTTCCAGCAGTTCCAAGGCCAATATTAACAGAGAAGACATCCTTACCACTAAACTTTCACAAAGCTTGAAAGACTCCCTTCTCATTACCAGGTGCTGAGAGAACATTGGACACAGTTGATTAAGAGGGAAAAATTTTATTAGAATGCATCAGTTGGTTAGCACACTGATGCAGCAAGCTTTGTTTCAGGGACAACACTATGGTCTATGTCAAAACAATTATTAGGCTGGACATTCAGTAACATTTTCAGTTACTGGAATACACTTGACAGCACTGTTACTTCTGATAATTGAAGAGAGAGAGAATACTACCAGCAAATGTAAGAGAGAAAAGAGAGGGGGTGGGGGGCGCATCTGAAGCTATACCTTAAGTTGAGCCATAGGCTGTCAAATAGGTTCCAGAAGGATAACCTAGCAATATCCTAACTGCTTTGCCATACAAGGTAACTAGCTCCAGACTTCCACTTCTATTGCATTATCTCTGTAATTGCTTCATTCAGAATTGCAGGGATCAGGTTTTTGTCTGGCATAACAGTCTCATCAACACTTATTCCCTGCCATTCTCATAAAGGTGACTAGGTAGATGAATGCCTATTCCTGAGGTCAAAGGGAGTAATTGACACCATTTTCCAAATGCTACATTTGAAATATCTTATCTTTTGAAAGGCTTTGTTTCTTTTAAATTAAATTTCCTTCACATAGTATGGTGTGAAATTTACATTTTTTCATCAGCCTTTTTTTGAACATTGAGACTTTGTTTTCTTAGGGCATAGATGCAATAGGAAGTCTTTTCACAAGGAGCCTTGTCTGCCTTGAATGTACATTAGAAACATGAATGGTGCAAGGTTTTCTGACAATTTATGAGAATGGTTAAACATCTTGCCCAATGTGGACCTGTTAGGTGCTCTGCGCAGGCTAGGAGTCCTGCCAGGGGTACAAGATCAGAAGATGATGTATCACCATATATTTTAAGAACATCCAAACAAGTGATATATGAAACAGAATACATTTTAGGAACACAGCTTATTGCAACATATAATTAAATGTGTCTATATTTCAAAAGTACTTCATTGACTGTAAAAATGTTTTGGGATGTCCAGAGTTGTGAACAGTGCTACATAAATGCACCTCTGCTTCTTTGCATGCATGCAAATGCATTGGGGACGTGGGACAGTGATCAGAAGTGGGAATCCAGTCTGGTTTTTTTTTTACCATTCTTAACTGACAGCACTGAAGTCGATTATAACTTCTGCACAGTACCGTCCTAAATGATATCATCAAACCCAGCTTGCAGTAAGGATTAAGTCTGGGATTTTTCAGTTTGTGATATGTTTACCCATTGAACTATCAAGAGAGCCCCAAATTCTATAAATGAGAGTTATATAATTGTTTGGGCCTAAGACACAGTAGAACAAATATTACTCATATCGCCATATCAATGTCAATAAATACATATTAACATTGTCTTCATAAAATTAAATTTGATATTGAATGAAAAATAACATTGTCCAATTGTAATAAAAATGACAATGTGATATTGATTTTAATTAGGAAATCAGTTTATTTTAATTCCCAAATGTTAATCTTTTAATGCAAGATTTTTTGAGGAGTGTATGTATCAGCAAGCTGTGTCAGCCAAATAACCATTAAATATTCCAGAATGGGTCAAAGATTTGCTTTTGTAGTTAATTAGTGACTGGTTAGATTTGTTCAGGCTAAATAAAGTCTGAATTTACAAAATGTGAAGTTTCTTGCAACAGAAAAAAACCTCACATCCTTACAGCATGGATTCAACTTTATTTCTCAACAATTTAAAATGTTCATAATCACTTAGTGCTGAACTGAATTGCATTTCCGAGTATCCACCAAACTTGTTATTTTTTGACTCATCAGGAGGTTTTTAAAGGAGCAGAATGTCTAAATTTATTCATTAGCTAGATCTAAATAATTGCTCAAAATTGAAGATTTTATAATTTTCTGGGATGATTTTATATATATTTTTTTAAAAGTCACATGCTCCTGCTACAAGTGGGTACTGACATTTTTCCTGCTGCAGTCTACAGTGACAAGCTTGCTGTCAATAATCATACTGCAATCAGTCCAAAGCAGAATCATTCAGTCCACACCAATATGTTGCATACTCTTTCCTACCAGCAATGTAAAAGGTGAGAGAGACTCATCCCACTCAATATGGATAGTCAGTACTTGCACAAAATATAACTGGAGCAGGCTTGCTTGGTGTTCCATTTTAAAAGTAGAATACTTCAAATATTGTGAAAAGCAAATCAATGAAATTGTTCTCTGCTTAGTAATTTTGAAAAGATGTTAACATAAAACATGAAAATTTCACCCCCCTTATTTGTCAAAGTAAAAACAGTGCTCAAAGCTGTTATTTTTATAACAGCTATCTCCCAATTTCTAATGTTCTGAGAGCATTTTCTTCACTAAGATACAACTGATTTTATTTTGTCCATTAAATAGCATCATCACAAACAGATATTTTCTTCCCTGCACTTTTAGCTGCCATGTTTCCTGGAGGCAATGTTGCCTATGTACTTTCTGCATGTATCCTTTTGGGGCCTATAAGCACAGTCAGGATTGAAATAACTGCAAAAATAAAGTTAAACTATAAGATTGAATTGCATAGTTTATGTTCACATTATAGCTATTTCCTGTTAAGACTGTAATCTTGTGATGTACAGTATTGCCAATAATTTGTCACAGAAAACCAAAACGAATAATTCTACACCATTATTGCCTTTAACCTTGTAGATGATTGAAATAAAAAGTCATCCAATGATAAACAGATGCCCTGCACACCAAGTACAAAAGCATTTCAAAGGGAAAAACAGGGTCACGTTTTGGGCGGAGGAACCATCCAGTGGGTAACAGCAAGTAATGTGCTAGCAAGGGCAAGGTAAATAATAAAGATTACAGTCTTATTCAGTTCTCAATCTGATTAAAATTGAGGGTTTTTTAAACCATTTTTACCACAGTTATTACCAGAAAAGCAGAACATGTGCTTTATTGTGTAGGTATTATTAACATTGGTTAGACTAACTTAAGAACATCATAGGAGCAGGGATAGGCCATACTGCCCATAAAGCCTACTCCACCATTCAATTAATCATGCCTGATCTTCTACATCATCTCTACTCTTCTACCCAATCCCCATATCCTTTGATTTTCTTAGTGCCAAAAAACGATCAATCTCAGCCTTGAATATATTCAAAAGCTGAGCATTCACAGCCCACTGGGTAGAGAATTCCAAATATTCACAAACATCAGTGAAAAAAAATTCTCCTTATCTCAATCCTAAATGGCTGACCCCTGATCCTGAGACTGTGAGCCCTAGACTCCAGTCAGGATAAATAACCTCTCAGCAGTTACTCAGTCAAGCTTACTAAAAATGTTATGTGTTTCAATGAGATCAGCTCTCATTCTTCAAAACTCCAGGGAATATTAACTTATGCTATTCAATCTCTCCTCATAACATCCCAGGAATCGATTGAGTGAACCTTTGCTGCACCCACTTTAAGGCAAGTATATCCTTTCTTAGGTAAGGAGACCTAAACTGTACATGGTATTCTAGGTCTCACGATATCCCTGATAATGGAAACAAGACTTCCTTACTCTTATATTCTAACCCCCTTGCATTAAAGGCCAATGTACTGTCTTCTTTCTTAATTGGTTACTGAACCTGCATACTAACTCTCTGCACACAAGAAGATCCAGGTCTCTCTGAATATCAACAATTACTAGTCTCTCAAGCTTTTAAAAAAAAAATCTTTTCTACTCTTACGATCAACTAGCTTTAAAATTAGATACTGAATTTCTGGACACATATTTCCTTTCAAGATTGAATGGGAATTTTTACTTCACTGAAATGTTACTGAATATTATAACAATGTTATCAATCTGTTAAAAATGAAGGAATTTATACTGCAAGCTATGGAATAAATGCACTGATGATTCTGTGAAATCAATCAAGGCTTTATTATCAGGGAAAATACTTGAGGATAGATTCTCTGAAAATAAACTCCTGAGTATAAAGAATGGTCACTGGAAAGTTGGACATGTTAATTCAAAACAAAAACAGAATTACCTGGAAAAACTCAGCAGGTCGGGCAGCATCGGCAGAGAAGAATAAAGTTGACGTTTCGAGTCCTCATGACCCTTCAAAAGAACTGAATAAAATTAAGAGAGGGATAAAATATAAGCTGGTTTAAGGTTGGGGTGGGGGGGGGTGGCGGTGGGCGGAGAGAAGTGGAGGGTGGTTGTAGGGATAAGCAAGCAGTGATAGGAGCAGATAATCAAAAGATGTCACAGACAAAAGGACAAAGAGGTGTTGAAGGTGGTGATATTATCTAAGAGAATGTGTTAATTAAGAATGGATGGCAGGACATACAAGGTACAGCTCTAGTGGGGGTGGGGTGAAATAAGACTAACAGGGCATAAAAGGTATAAATTTAAAAATAATGGAAATAGGTGGGAAAAGAAAAATCTATATAAATTATTGGAAAAAACAAAAGGGAGGGAGAAGAAACAGAAAGGGGGTGGGGATGGAGGAGGGAGTTCAAGATCTAAAGTTGTTGAATTCAATATTCAGTCCGGAAGGCTGTAACGTGCCTAGTCGGAAGATGAGGTGCTGTTCCTCCAGTTTGCGTTGAGCTTCACTGGAACAATGCAGCAAGCCAAGGACAGACATGTGGGCAAGAGAGCAGGGTGGAGTGTTAAAATCGCAAGCGACAGGGAGGTTTGGGTCATTCTTGCGGACAGACCGTAAGTGTTCTGCAAAGCGGTCGCCCAGTTTGCGTTTGGTCTCTCCAATGTAGAGGAGACCGCTTTGGGAGCAATGAGTGCAGTAGACTAAGTTGGGGGAAATGCAAGTGAAATGCTGCTTCACTTGAAAGGAGTGTTTGGGCCCTTGGACGGTGAGGAGAGAGGAAGTGAAGGGGCAGGTGTTGCATCTTTTGCATATGTATGGGGAGGTGCCGTAGGTGGGGGTTGAGGAGTAGGGGGTGATGGAGGAGTGGACCAGGGTGTCCCGGAGGGAACGATCCCCATGGAATGCCACCAGGGGGGGTGAAGGGAAGATGTGTTTGGTGGTGGCATCATGCTGGAGTTGGCGGAAATGGCGGAGGATGATCCTTTGAATGCGGAGGCTGGTGGGGTGATAAGTGAGGACAAGGGGGACCCTATCATGTTTCTGGGAGGGAGGAAAAGGCGTGAGGGCGGATGCGCGGGAGATGGGCCGGACACGGTTGAGGGCCCTGTCAACGACCATGGGTGGAAAACCTCGGTTAAGGATGTTAATTCAAGCCTTTTTAAAGTTTTGACTACATGAAACAAATCAGACTGTAAAAGCACTGCTCCTTTGTAAAGAAATTCTTCCAAAGAAATTGTCCCAATGCCTACCTAAATACTGCATATGATATGCAATATATACTTTATGCCTATCTTTAAAAGAGAAGTATAATTCTATGCTTGTTAAATGAACATTTCAAGCAAATCATTTAAGGATGCTAAATGGTCTGCATTGACAGTGATCTGGAAACAATTTGCAGCATCGTCCCTTAACAGTGAAAAGTCCTTTAACAAAGTGGAGAGGAATACAAGCGTGCTTTCGTGATTAGGTCCATACTCTGTATGTGACTCCCATGGCAGAAATTTGATTGATTTCTTAACATTTCAGTAGCTCTAGGCACCTACCAGGAAAGTCCATTGACCCCTACTATCTTGCCTTAAAACTTTAGCTCAGACAGTCCAAAATTATCTTGCAATCTACTGGTTATGATGAATGGCATTGCTGATGGCCTGCTCAATAGCTTCTTAGTTTTTGCCTTAAATGTCCTCACCTACACCAACTCATTTTTGACCTTCTTATTCATAGAATTAGATAGAATATACAGCACAGGCCATTGAGCCTAATCAGTCCAGGCCACTCGAGCCTCCTCCCATCCTTTCTCACCTAACCCCATCAGCACAACCCTCTATTCCCTTCTCCCTCATATGCTCAGCTTTTCCCTTAAGTGCATCTATACTATTTGCCTCAACTATTCCCTGTGATAATGAGTTGCATATTCTCCCATTCTGTGTAAAGAAGTTTCTTCTGAATTCATTATTTGATTTCTTGGTGACTATCTTATATTAATGGCCTTTAGTTTTGCTCTTTCCACAAGTGGAAATTACTCTCTTAAAAAAAATTATAAATTCACTGCAGCCTCAAATCTGAGACCACAGAATTGAGTGGATCTAGGCCGGAATTTTCCAGCCCCACCATGGCGGGTTTCCCTGCGGTGGGACCAGCGAGCCATTGAAATCTCCATTCACATTGGCGGGACCAGAAGATCCTGCCGGCGTGAGGGGCTGGAAAATTCAGGCCCTAGTATCTGATAGGCCCGATTAACCACTATAAGTTCTGGTTGGCTAACCTTTCTATGAGACCAAATCCTCCTGCTATTCCAGGGTCATCTTTGAAGGTAAGGAGAATAGTTTGCTTCAGAGTAAAGAGGGAAGAATCCAGCACATATTGGAAATTGACCATGGGATACTGCACTAAATAAATATACTAAGCATACACACAGGTGCAATGTGTGTGTGTACATATAATTAAGTATAAAAAATACAATGTAAATTAACCATGGGCAACTTTTTTTTCCAGAAATTAAATAACTGAGAAGACATTTCAGAAGAAGAAGCAAAAACTTCTTTTCTGAAGTGGTTTTAAATAGTGTTACAATTATTTCAGCCTGTATCTTTCAGGATTATTGACATTTATATTTGTTATATCTATCTCATGTCAATTTAGAATGTTGTTTTAATAAATCTGCTGTATTGTAACGATGGATACGTCGCTGTCAGCTTTAGGCTGCTACAGGAACATGCCAAGCATTAGAAACCATGGAGACCTACTGTTATACCCTTACAATTACACAGCTTTCAATAAAAGGAATTAATATGAACAGCATTTCCCCTTTCCAACAATATCTGATTATGCAATGCTACCATCAACAATTTAATCTTGTGCGTTTCTAAAAAAAGACCTTTTTGCACTTCCTTATTTTGTTCTGCTTATTTCTAGCCTGAAAGATTGTTCCCATTGATGTTTAGTGTTTAATTAAATTTCTTTCTAGCAGTAAACACATTTTTATGCTCAATTAGAGATTATTGGCCTTTTATTTCAATTTTCTTCTTACATCTTGTGAACATTCCTACATCACACTGAATTAAATTCTTACTTTCCTTGGCCATAACTTATGACTTAATTTTGAACTAAAATATATATTCTTTCAGGTCCGAAAGAAAGATTTTCTTACAGTATTATCTTCCATTAGAGATTTGTTTAATTACCAATAGAACCTTCTCACTTTTATGAACTAGGAGCCTGTAATACTGCTTATAACATATTCTGAATAAAAAGCCAGATCTGTGTGAAAGGTATAAAAACTCAATTAAAAAAATCATTCACAGAGGAAAATGATCTTCTGGGCTGGAACCTTGTACATTCTAGTCTCCTCAATTCGCACCTTGTACGCTGCATTAATTAGAATTCTAGCCCGTTCAGCCATTATATCTTTTGTATTTATTTTGCTGCTGCAGCCTATGAAATTCCATGCCCACTGAGTCATTCACAGCACAGAAGGAAGCCATTCGGCCTATTGAGTCCATGATGGCACTCTGTAGACAATCCTATCAGTCTCATTCCCCGCTCTATCCCTGTAGCCCTGTAAATTTATTTTGCTCAAGTGACCATCCAATTTTCTTTTGAAACCATTCATCAAATTAGTTTCCATCACCCTCGTAGGCAGCAAGTTCTAGGCCATCATCACTCATTGCATGAAAAAATTCTTCTCCACATGCCCCTGCATCTCTTGCCCAAAATGTTAAATCTGTGTCCGCTACTCCTTGCACTAATAGTTAATGGGAACAGGTTTTTATCCAAAGCTGTCATAATCTTGTACATCACTATCAAATCTCCACAATGTGATGAAGAATTCCTAGCCTTATTGTTTTAGTCAATACTTAAGTATACATTGCAACATTATTTGCATCATTTCTCCACAGGCACACATTTTTGTGAAATGCCAAAAAGACAAAATCAGATGATGTAAGTTGACGAGGCTGGATATTCTATTTCATGCTTCTGTGTATACGTGTTTCACAGATCTAACAGGTAAATATGATGCTATAAACACAAAACATCCTTAAAACATTTCAATATGTTGGATTTTGCACTATGAACAAAATTATTGATTAATAAAATTATCAGTTTGAAATTCTGATAACCGCAGCAAAACGTCTGAACATGAAAACAGTGCTGTTAAAAACTTATCCTTATAGTAGATTTGAGAGCAGCCACAAGTGAGGAACTGCTGGGAACTATGGCTCTTGGACAGAATTTTTGCCTGCACCTTCAAATCTCTTCCCATCGACTCCATGTCTGTCAGAAATCAGTGGCACATCATTTAACTTTCCCAATGACTTATGGACCACCAGAGGGATGTGGATCCTAGAGTCACTATACCACAAGTGAAAATGATGTGTTATAACATGAAGTGGGCAAAGAAGGAAATAAACATTGACCTTTAGTGTGTGATCTTTGCGCTTTCAAACAGCATCTCTATGCTCAGAGCAACACGAATTGTTCTGGATCGCAAAAACTATTCCCTCTTCTCAACAGGGAATAAACCTGAAAAAGAGCATGAGTCTTTTAACACTACAGTCTAAACGGGCAGATCTTGCTGGAAAAAGGATTATCACTTCACAATTTCAGCAGATTATTAAATAGGTCATGAGTAACGAATTTCCAGAACTTGCTGATCAATTTCTGCTGCTTGTTTTGCACAAACTACATTTCACCCTTAGTGCCCCTGTTAATTTTAAGAACTTGCTGGACTTGCACGTTAATTTTGCATTAAACTTGCTGCTGAATTAGGGCTGGATCTTAACAGCACAAGTATCTTATTAACAACATTATAATTGTTAATACAATGCTAATCAATCTCTTTGGGAAAGAAAGAGGATAATTTAAAGTGATAAATATCATTCTTGCATGTAGCAAATTGTCGTTCAAAATGTCCAATTTTTGTTTTTTCTTACTTATCTTTTTCCCTGTCTATTTCTCTTTCTGTATCTGATTTGACTATTTCAGTCTAATTAACCATCCTTCCCTGTCGTTTGTTTCTTTCTCAATCCATAATTTCCAATGGAAGGGGATATGCTGTTCACCCACTGTTCAACAACTGCCCAGATGCCCTTTTTCCCTCTACATACTGTTATCAGCTCACACTTCCAGCAAGTTATAGATCAAAGTATTTGAGCTGAAGAGTGCAGAATAAAGTCTAATTAATGCTGTGTGCCGCAAGATGCCCTATTCCAGCAAGCTATCTTGTTCACTTGGGGCAGAACTTTTCATATGGCAGCCGAGCTCGGCAGTAGCAGGCGGGGGTGGGCGCAGAGCCGATCACTGCCTGTGATCAGCTCCACGCTGCCGTTTTACGCAAGCGGGCCAATTAAGGCCCACCCAGCGTAAATCGTGGCTGCCGAGATCAGCGGCAAAGAACAGGCGGTGATGGGAGGTCGATGTCAGCCGGATCCAAAGGCCTATTCAAAAACGGCACAGGCAGCTGTCCTAAGGCTGCCACTGATTTCGGTCAGGAGCTACATGATGGAGAACGTCTTCGGAGAGCAGGCCAGGCAGGAAGGCAGGTCGGCGGGGCAGTGGGCCCCGAGGCTCTCCGACGTGTGCCTTGCTGCCCTCCTTAAGCAGGTGGCAACACGCCACGAGTTCCTGGTACCAAGGGACGGGAGGAGGAAGCCCACCTAACAAAACGTGCCTGGGAGGCGGTGGCATCACGGGTCAGCTCCCACGATATGTGGTGACACGCACCTGGGTGCAGTGCCGCAAGCGGTTTAATGACACCCTGTGATCAGGAAGGATGAGTACCATGTTGGCATGGGTCATTTAGCACAGCAGTTAGGTTATCCCACACCCCTGCAACCACATCCCCCCCCGCCCCAACCTCAGAATTTTGTTTTTGTATTGTATTGTTTTGTATTTGTTCATTCATGGGATGTGGGCTTCACTGGCTGGGCTAGCATTTATTGCCCATCCCTCGTTGCCTGGGAGGAGGTGGTGGTGAGCTGCCTTCTGAAACCGCTGCATGTGGTGCAGGTACATCCACAGTGCTGTTAGGGGGCAAGTTCCAGGATTTGTCCCAGCAACAATGAAGGAACGCCAATATATTTCCAAGTCAGGATAGTGTGTGACTTGGAGGGGAACTTCCAGGTGGCGGTGTTCCCATCTATCTGCTGTCCTTGTCCTTCTAGGTGGTAGTGTTCGTGGATTTGGAAGTTCTTAGAGTGAGAGTGGCAAATGTCATGGGGACAGCATCTGGCTACTTCAAATTAAGTGTATTGTGGCTCCAGGGTCACAAATCAGATGAGCCCTGCAAGATTTTCGTCAGGTGGAGGTGGCAAGACTGCAATGGCAATGCAGGTCCAGGCTGGACTAATCAAGGCTCCTCTTTCCTTTCAGGAGAAGGCAGCACGTAATAATGCTGAGCGGCTGCAGGCTGGTGGAGGGCAGCCCCACCTTCTCATCACCAGATACGAGCAGGGGGGACTGGAGCTAGAGAGGTGCCATCTGCCCAGGTCAAGTGGCCACTGTGAAGTTGGGGCACCACTGGGAGGTAAGAGTGCCATCCACTGAGATCACAATGTCTGTCAGTGCAAATATTCCACTGTTGACTGTATATTGATTTCAGCCTCCAACATGGGATCCCCAGTGATAATGGAAAGAGGAGCGCATCCTGATCCGGGTGCCAGGCATGCACGTTAACGGTGTAATAATGTCAACTAATCAAATATCCTTGTTCTTCCTTACAGCCTTACCAGAGCACGCCCGGACTCAGGAAGCTGAGAGACCGCCGCTAACCCCTGAGGGCACCAGCGTCACACCCTCTCAGCCAGGCAGGCACCAACACAGATACCAGCACCTCGGTGGGAATAAGATCATCGGCTAGTATCTCAGTGCACAGTGGTGAGGGCACTTCACAGTTGCTTGAGATGAAGGTGGAGGCAGAGAATGCCCATGGCACCGGCAGTCGGAGGAATGCTGGGGGCCAGGAACATGCTCAGTTGGTGGCTGATGATGTGCCTCTGGAGTCGTCCCTGAGGCTGCAGATGCTGTAAGTCCAGCAGGGTGTGCGGGAGGATTTGGGGGAGATACGTGAGGCAATACGTGCCATAGTCTCCGTGATGGAGGTGTCCATGCGGAGCATGATCAATGTAATGACCCTCATGACCAAGCGCAATGCATCCTCCATGGAGAGAGTGGTGACTCTCATGGAGAGGCTCCTCCAGGAGATCAATCAGGGCTTCCTGGGGATGCAGCAATGGCCTCAGGTGGTCAGTATCAGTATGGGAGATGGATTGGACATCCAGTATCCCAGCTAGGTGACCACCCATAAATGCTGGGCAGGGATGTCCAAATCGACCTCACATTGGCACACAAGCTGCTTGTTGTCTCAGCGGGGTCCTCTCAGGGCAGTCCAGATAATGGCAGCAGCTCCTCCACCCCTCTGCCAGTGACCACGGCATCTGATGAGACTGTGGTGACTGGGAAGATGCCAGCCGTGCCACTGGCTGCTCCCTCCCAGGTGGGGTCAGCACAGGCTCCATGGGCCAGAGGACATCCGCCAAAGTCATCAAGGCCAACAGAACAATAGAGTGAGCAGGGTGTCTCCAATGCTGGTGCCAGCGATGGGGGAAGCACCTAGACATAGCAAGCGTAAATGTAAAGCACCTTAGGCACAACACAGGTTTATCACCAGTGGGTTTTTTTTGCTCCACTTTTAAGTTAATGTGCTGTTCAACACCTTTTAATTTACTTTGATTTCTGTATGCCAAGCTGCAAATCATTAAATGTTTTGGCTTTCAACAAGCCTCTGGGTGCTCCATTAGTTCTGCAGGTGAAGGGGAACCCATGATGTTATGAGTGACTTGTTTGTCATTGAGCTTTATTGAAACGGCTCATAGTTGTAGTTAATGTTGCTGACCAAGCAAATGTTGCTGTCAGGTATCGAGTATGGAGCCTGCTGCCCTGGCATGTGTTGGTGGTTCATCTTTGGTAGGGGATAGCCCTCGTCACCCAACAGCCATCCATCCAGCTGGGCTGGAGTACCGAAGAGCCTCGGCACCTGGGAGTGTCTCAGGATGTATACGTCATGGGAAATGCCTGGGTACCTTGCACAGACTTGCAGAATCTGCATCCTATGGTCACACACTATCTGCTCGTTCATGGAGTGGAATCCCTTCCTGTTGACGAAGGCTCCCAGCTCACCCGCTGGCGCCTTGATGGCCACATGTATGTAATAGTTTGCACCCTGGACACGGGGGAACCCAGCAATCGCAGCAAAGCCTCTGGCTCGCTCTGCCTGGCTGGCCTCATCCATGCAGTAGTGAATGAAAGTCAATGCACGCATGAACAGAGCGTCTGTCACCAGCTTGACACAACTGTGGACAGATGATCGGGTGATCTTTGTGGAGTCTCCCACCGACCCCTGAAAAGAGCCGTAAAGATAACAGTTGAAGGCAACTGTGTCCTTCGGTGCCACTGGCATTGGATGTCCACCCACACAGTTGGAGCTGATCTCAGGGCCGATCATCTGACAGATGGAGGTCACTGTCTCCCTTGAGAGACTGGAGTATCCTTCACCACTGCACCTCAGACATATTGAGGTAGCTGCGTTGCTGCCTGTAAACCCTGGCAGCAGAATAGTGGCATCTTCTGCGGCCCCTTCGACCTTGGACTTCCTGTTGGCCCTGCGCCCCTTGTACCTGCGCCTGTCCTCCCACAGGTGGCTCCCCTGAAGGCTGAATATGGACTCCTGGCCTCCAACCCCTTCTGGCCCTCTCTCCCTCCTCAGAGGAGGTGCCTCCAGCAGAGACCACAATCCCCATTCCCAGGATAAAGGAAGGCTGTCCGATACCTGGAAGGCCCCAAGTGTTATGATTCCAGAGTCCTGAACTGAAGCTTGTTATTTCTGTCAAAGCAGCTCTGGAGCGAAATGAAGTTGTCCTGTTCACACAAGCAGTAATAAACTTAAGTTCCAGCAACTCACATTAGTGAGCCCACTCGCCTCCCTTTTCTCACACGTGGATGAGGTTTTTAAAAATGTGGCCTATCCGCCTGCCCGTCGCGCCCATGCAATGTACTGAAAAATCGCACAGGCTGCGAAAAATCATATTCAATTGCTGCCTCAAGGGCCTCAACTGGCCCATTAATTAATGGCGGGCGCTCCTCGGAACTCATAGCGCGCTCACCTTCCAAAATATCACGATGGCACACAGTGACGTTGGGACGCACGTCCAATGTCATCGCGCATCATTTTACACGTCAGGCCCGCCCCTGCACACCAACTGAAAAATTCTGCCCTTGGTGTTTCAACTTACTTAACTTTGGGAGCCAGGAATTTTCTTTACTTGGAACTTTTACCTGTAGTTACCTTCTCCATGAATTGCCAACTGGACGCAGTGAAGAGACTTGTACACTCCGATGATCCCTTGAATGATGCCATTGGGAGCTCCTTGCTTCCACTAGGGCAATGGTGGCAAGATCAGGGGGAAAGTGCCAGATAAAATGCAATCCAAAAAGTCCTCAAAGGCAGAACAGGCAAAGGAAGATTGTGCATCTCACTGGCTGCAAAGGCGGAAGATGCACGCTGCAGCAAGGTGGTCCCGGTCACCGCGGTTTGACACATCGAAATATGATCACAAACCCTATAAGATCATGTGGACAATGACAGCACCCTGCAGTTATTTAACTCTTCTGGGAGATTAAATAAGTTAGGGAGAATTCATGACAATATATATTTTATTTATTCTGTTGGCTCAATTACATTGTAATATTTCATGCTCTCATACACATTTCCATGGACAGTTTTACATAGGCACAATTTACAGCCTGGAGTTTAGGTACTGTATATCATATTTTTGTTAACTACAGGAACCTAGAATCCAATGATATTTCAAATTCAATAATTGGAATTACTAGTTGTCTATAAATTACCACTTAAGTCAGATAAATATACCTCACTTTTCTACGTAACATTACAGTATTCTGAAAATAGAGTGTATCAAGGAGAATTTTAAAGTTTTATTGATGCTTGATCCATATAACATATGTGTAACAATCACAGCAAGCACATTTGATCAAAACAGGATATTTTGTTTAAAAATCAAAGTTAGCATAAAGCAAGTTACTACGCTTTACACTTTTTGTGAATATTAAAAGAACACATGATCAATAAATGTAATCACTTAAGGCACAATGTGTTGTGCATCTAGCTCTCAAAGATCTTGCTATTTCAGCAAAGGTAGCGAGGCATTTTGACAATCATTCAGAAGTCAGGACCATTCTTCTGCAGCTGTTTATAATCAGTGTTTATGGCAATAAACTGTCAAAATAAGAATAAAACAATCAGCAGGCATATTTCTCCATTATTTCACAGTTCATGTATTATGTCATGACTATTGCTTTATTATTTAGTTTTCTTAAATGCATGATCGGAAGTAAATTTACTTCCAACAGTGCAACTGTAAGTAAATGCTTTCAACAAATTCACTCTCCACCAGGTTACCTTATATTGCCGATTATAACCCAATTTATTCCATGGTTCAGGGTTGTTCTTTTTGTCCCAGCTAAAGAAAAAAATTAAAATATACAATTATACAGAATCACAGGTTGATTAGCACAGAAGGCAGCCATTCGGTCCATCGTGCTTGTCCCAGCTCTTTGAAAGAACTATCCAATTAGTCCCACTTCCCTGTTCTTTCCCCATAGTCCTACAAATGTTTGAAATTTACTATTGAATATGCCTTCCCCATTTTTTTTTAGGCAGTGCACACAGATCATAACTCACTGTTAAAACTTTTCCTCAATTCTTATTTTTTTTAATGTATTTATTCACAGGATTTGGAGTCGCTGGCAAGGCCAGCATTAATTGCCAATCGTCTAACTACCTTTCAGAAGGTGGTGGTGAGTGGCTTTCTTGAACTGCTGCAGTTTGTGTGAGGGTACCCTTGCACAGTGCTTTATGGGTGGGGGGGACAGCAAGTAAAGGTAGCAACTTCTGGACCAAGTCCGTGCTGGATTTCAGATCTTGCCGGTTTTCGGAAAAAGGTCCCGTGGCATTTCACAGAACCTGTAGTGTAATTAGATAAAGATTGACAGCAGTCAAGTTTAAATCCAAGGCAGTCACACTAAGCTGAATAGTGCTTTCGTAAGGCCACAACTTAAAAACTGTGTTCATTTCAGGTCACTGGAACACTAGAGAAACACTCTAGATGAAAGTTGCGCAGAGAAGTGCGACTCCCCAAACTTTCCCGGCTGGGCTGGGCGGGATCAAAAGTTGCTTTGACCATTCAGAGCACAGGTAATGACTGGCATGCAAAGCTGATAACTACTCAGCACGACAGTGCCAATGCAGTGATGAGTTTTTTCACTCATTTAATGGCACTTAAATTTCTTTCATGGACCACTTAAAAAAAAGTCTGGTTTCAGACGCCGCCAGTTTTCAGATGGCTGAATTTGAGGTATTGTACCTTTATAAGCATTTTGACCCAGCAATGTTGAAGGGACAGGTGCACGTCCGTGCTAGGATAATGTATAACTTAGATGGGAACTTGGAGGTGGTGATATACCTAGATATGCCCTAGGTCATACAAATCTTGAATTTAAAAGATGCTATAAAAGAAGCCTTGGCGAGTTGCTGCAGTGTATATTGTAGATGGTAAACCAGTGGTGAAATGAATGTTGATGATGATGGATAGGGGTGCAAATCAAGTGGGGTGTCTTGCTCAGGATGATGTTGAAATTTTTAGTGTTGTTGAAGACGCACTCATCCAGGCAAGTAGAGAACATTCCATCACATTCCTAACTTGTGTCTGATAGATGCTGGAAAAGCTTTTGGAAAGTCAGGAGGTGAGTCACTTGCCACAGAATACTTAGTCTCTGACTACTTATAGCCACAGTATTTATCTGGCTGGTTCAATTAAGTTTTTGGAGATTCCTAGGATGCTATTGGTGGGAAACCTGATGATGTAGTAATACCATTGAATATCAAGGGGAGGCGGTTAGAATCACTCGAAGGTGGTCATTGCCTGGTACTCAGTAGCGCAAATGTTACTTGTCACTTATCGACCAAAGTTTGGGTATTGTTGAGGTCTTACTGCACTGGGACATGAATTGCTTCATTATCTGTGGAATTACAAATGTAACTTTGTGCAATCATTGGCGAGCAATCCATTCCGACCTTATGATAGAGGGAAAGTCATTGATGAAGTAGCTGAAGTCAGTTGGGCCCAGGATACTGCCCTGGGGAACTCCGGCAGCAATATCATGAGGTTGAGATGATGCCCTCCAAAAATCACAACCACTTTCATGTTTCTTTTGGTATTCTTACCAATTGCCCTAGATCAGTGTCCTCTGGTTACTGACCCTTCTGCCACTGGAAATCGTTTCTCCTTCTTTACCTTATCAAAACCTTTCTTGATTTTAAATGCCTTGATCAAATCTTCCCTTAACCTTGTCTGCTACAGTTTCTCTAATCCCTCCATGTAAACTGAAGTCTTTCAACCCTTATAACATTCTAGTAAATTTCCTCTACAAATTCTCGAAGGCCTCAACATCCTTCTTAAAGTGTGGTTCCCAGAATTGGACAATTCTCCAGGAAGGCCTAACCAGTGCTTTTTAAACCTTGCTTTGTACTCTATGCCTTCATTTATAAAACTATAAATATAGAAGAAAGTAACAAAATATATTACTTCACGTACCAAACATCAGGGCTGAACATTGCCAGACGTGACAGGTAAAGCCCAGCACCAGTAGCTCCAAGTCCAATGAAGAAGAATAGAGGAATCAGCTAAGGTAACAAAAATAGATAGCTATTATGTTTTTCTCAGGTAGAATAAAATTATTTCAAAAACAATTCTTTGAACAAATAATACTGTTCACACTTCACTATTACGGCAGTCCTAATATCAACAGTTTTTAAAACAAAGTATTAGAGCAACAGTAATACTTTTAATTTGAGTGTGCTGATGGAAATATAAACATTTTGCAATGGTTATGCAGCCTTGCATATACATTTTGAGTGGCTTGGAGGTTAACTTCCAGGTGGTGGTGTTCCCATGTGTCTGCTGCCCTTGTCCTTCTAGATGGTAGTGGTCGTAGGTTTGGAAGGTAGCTTTCCAAGGAGGCTTGGTGAGTTCCTGCAATGCAGCTTATAGATGCTACACACTGCTGCCACTGCACATTGGTGGTGGAGGGAGTGCATGTTTGTGGATGGGGTGCCTAACAAGCAGGCTGCTTTGTCCTAGATGCTGTCAAGCTTCCTGAGTGTTGTTGGAGCTGCACTCATCCAGGCAAGTGGTGAGTATTCCATTACACTCCTGACCTGTGCCTTGTAGATGGTGGACAGTCTTTGGGGAGTCAGGAAGTGAGTTACTCACTGCAGTATTCCTAGCCTCTGACCTGCTCTAGTAGCTACAATATTTATCTGGCTAGTCCAGATCAGTTTCCGGTCAATGGTCACCACCAGGATGTTGATAGTGGGGGATTCAATGATAGTAATGCCATTGAATGCCAGGGGGCGATGCTTAGACTCTCTCTCTTGTTGGAGATGGTCATTACCTAGCACTTGTGTGGTGCGAATGTTACCAAGCCTGGATGTTGTCAGGTCTTGCTGCATTTGGACATGGACTGCTTCAGTATCTGAGGAGTCGCACATGTTGCTGATTGCACATGTGCAATCATCAGTGAACATCCCCACTTCTGACCTTATGATGGAAGGAAGGCCATTGATGAAGTAGTTGAAGATGGTTGGGCCTAGGACACTACTCTGAGGAACTACTGCAGTGATGTTCAGCACCTGAGATGATTGACCTCCAACAACCTTCCTTTGTGCTAGGTAGGACTCCAACCAGCAGAGAGTTTTCCCCCCAATTCCTATGACTCCAGTTTTGCTAGGGCTCCCTGATGCCACACTCTGTCAAATGCTGCCTTGATGTCAAGGCCAGTCACTCTCGCCTCACCTCTGGAGTTCAGCTCTTCTGTCCATGTTTGGACCAAAGCTGTAATGAGGTCAGGAGTTGAGTGACACTGGCGGAGCCCAAACTGAGCAGAGTGAGCAGATTATTCCTAAGCAAATGCTGCTTGATAGCACTTATGACGACTCCTTACATCACTTTACTGATGTCGAGAATAGACTGTTGGGGTGGTAATTGGTCCAGGTTGGATTTGTCCTGGTGTGTATAGGGCATACCTGGGCAATTTTCCACATTGCCAGGTGGATGCCAGTTTTGTCACGTACTGGAACATCCTGGCTAGCGGCGCAACAAGTTCTGGAGCATGTCTTCAGTACTATTGACGGAATACAGAACACAGAGCGCTTACAACCCTGAGGTCAGTAAATCCTCCAGGCTAGCTTCCCCAACAATTGTGTTATTGTTCACTGCATAACCCTTTTTTCTCAAAAATATTTCAACTTTTAGTCTCTTACAGAAACCGAACTTTTTGGGGCAACAGGGGAAAAAAAGGGTTTGAAATTTTTGGTAAATGGTCAATGGTTTCAGAAACATAGAATTTAATGTATAGAAAACAGCCATTCAACCCACTGGATGTGCATTCTTCAGTTGGACTCTAATCTGACTGTCCTTGGCCTATATCGTTCTTCAAATATTTATCCAGCTCCCTTTAAATAACATTCCTTCAATAACTATTTGTTGTACATCTTTTACACTGAGAATCAGTTTCTAAATTCTGTCTTTGTTCAGGTAATGGTAATTTGGAATCTATTGCTCTCTAGTTAATGATTTTATAACTAGTGGAAAGAAATCCTTCACTAATTACTCTTTCATAATTTTGAAAATCTCCATTAAATCACCCTAACCTTCTCTATTCCAGTAAAACTTACTCATTTTTTCAAGTATTACATCACAACTGCAATTTGTTATCCCTGCTTTTGCTCTAGTAAATATTGACCATATCTGTACCTTGGCATTAATGGTCTAATTTTGTGGTCAGCAGCAAAGTAGTGGTGCCAGCTGCTTTTTCACACTCACACTTGCCCACGGTCTTTCTACAGACTCTTACACTGGGACTGGCTGTGGTTAGAAATCAATTTCAGCACAGCAGCCTTTGCAGGGGTAAAGGCAAAATGCTGCGGATGCTGGAAATCTGAAACAAAACAGAAAATGCTGGCAAACTCAGCAAGACTGACAGCATCTGTGGAGAGAAACAGAGTTGACATTTCGAGTCCATATCCGTAATCCTCCCAATTTGCTATCATTAGAAAACTTTTTGATAGAATTCCATTCATGTCTAAGTTCAAATCACATAAATAAAAAATTACCTGATTAAAGAGCATCAGCAATGATTTGTGATTGGAATGGCTGATTAAACTAGTTTAATTTTTTTTGACAAAGTCACTTACAAGCAGCATAGTGAAGTGTCTATGGGTGCTGTCTACATGGACTTCCAGAAGGCATTTGATAATGTTCCACACAACAAATTATCAGCAAAAATAAAAGAACATGGAATCACTGGAGCACAGGCCAATAATGGTTGAAATGTAGAAGTCAGAGAATAGGGTTAAAGGGAATATTGTCTGATTGGCGGGATGTGACACAAGTGGTTTTCCCAGGAATCTATACTGGGGCATAAGCTATTCACCAGGTATATATTAATAACCTAGATGAAAGACTAAAATTATATACCAGCTTGCTGATATTAATTAAGTTAGGGGGTAACTTATGTGGAGAGTGCTAGAAGTTACAAAGCAAAATGCACAGATTAAGTGAGTGGGCTAAAACCTATTCAATGTGGGGGAATGAGGGGTTATCCGATTTGGATCTGAGAAAGATAAATCAGATTATTTTATTAATGGCCCGAAACTAGGAGCTGTGAAGAAAGAAAGGGATTGGGGTGTACACAAATCATGAAAAGCTGGTAGTGGTGGTGATCTGCCTAAGGGCAGGTTCCCTGCTCATTTCTCCACACCTTGAGGTCTTGCGTTTTCTTCTTCAGTTGTTCCTAGGAGGCTCCAACTTTCAATTACAGTGAGCAATATGACTAGGGAAAAAATACATGAGGTGGTTTCCCATTGCCTTCTCATGTCTGCTCAAAGGAAACACAAGTCCTCTCCCGAAGGATCCTCCACCTGTAAGCAGTTATTATCCGTTGAGATTCTCACTCTTCTGCCATCACTACTGAAAATTTACTGGTTCTGCCATTGACCATGGCTCATAGCCCTGAGCATGGGACCCTTACCTGAGCCTGGAGTGACTTCCAAAAGGGCAGGGATGACCACCCCCTGAAGTTTCAAATGACCCTACTACTCCAAGTTTGTGCACAGGTACAAAAAGTAATCAAAAAGCTAATGGAATATTGGTTTTTAGCTCAAGGGGGCTGGGCTTCAAAAATGAGAAAGCGATGAACCAGCTGTACAGAGCCTTGGTCAGGCCCCATCAGGTGTAAGTTTTGAGCATTGAACTTCAGGAAACATCTATCGGTCTTGGATGGGGTACAATGTAGATTAATCAGAATATCAGGATTTAGAGAGTTAAGTTATCAAGACAGGTCGTATAAACTTGGATTGTTTTTCCCAGAGTTTAGAAGGTTGATGGGTAATCTAAATCGAGATGTTTAAATCCATAAAGGGATTGGATAGGGTATATTTCCTCTGACTGGGGAATCTCGAATAAAGAGAGCATAATCATAAAATTAGTTAAGCCATTTAGGGATGAATTCAGGAAGCATTTTTTCACAGAATGGTGGAAATCTGGAACTCTCTCCCCTAAAAGACACTACATGCTAGGTCAATTGAAGTAATCAAGACCGAGATCAACAGATCTTTGGTGAGTAAGGATACCAAGTTATATATATGAAGTAAGGGTAGGTAAATGGAGTTAAGGTACAGATCAGCCATTACCTAACCAAATGGCAGAACAGGGGCAAAATGGGCTACTCCTATTTGTATAATTTTTAAGTTTGCCTTATGCATTTTCTTTGGTATAGCAGTGCTGATTACTCCTTCAGATTTTGCACATTCAGAAGTGTGCCCAACCTATGCAATATCTATTAAATGATAGCTTAGTAGAGGAGTATAACAATAGAACCCTCAGTGGTTGGACAGGTCAACATAGGCTATCCATTGACCACCTGCCTCATGAATCTGGTGTGCAAACTAGCCACATCTGGGCAGCTGCATATAATGCAAGCCACGCTGCCACAAGAAACATCATCAAGCAGACCACTGGAGTGTACAGACAATGCCTCTGCTGCCTGGATCGCTCCGGAGGAGTCCCACATTACCCTCCAGAGCTTGTTCACAATTTATCATGGTCCTGCACAGTCTTTGCCACCAGTATACGGCAGACAGCTGAGAAGGCAACCAACATATTGCCTTTTGGGATGGGCTGTCCATGATCAGCTCATCCAACTGTGGTACCAGTGGACACAAACCAATTTATCTTAAAAACTGCCTCACACCTTACTTTCCCTTTGTTACTGCCCATCAGTGGCAACAATGCAGAAAAAAAATTTTCCACAAAAGAACCATTCCAAATCAACTTTATCAAACAAATCAACCAATGTTCCAAGCAAAAGTCAAATAATCACCCTCATGCATCTCCTTATTACCTGTCTTCCAGGTGTTTTTACCTGACCTAATGCTCCTACAAAGTGGGAGGCCAGTGGCTGCATCACAGCTGGCAGAAGGGTGCTGACATTCAGTGGGGGAGGCCACAGATAGCCTTGCAGGATATTCTTGAGCAGCTCTGGCCCTAGAAGGCCCTGCTTGGACTGCACCACCTCGGTATGGCAGAAATCTGGGCTAGCTGGCTGTAACGCAATAGCAGGTACTGGTGGAGTGGTAGTAGTGGGATAACTTTCTTATTCTGGCCTTAATTTTATTTCTAGAAAAGTTCTAACAGCAAACAATGTTCTTCTGAACGTTAGGCTTCAGTTCCGGGCCCAAAGCCTATACTTCAGGCGGCTGGTTAAAACATGCCCGCATGCCCATGTGTCTCTTTCTCACAATGCTCCTGGTATTCACAAGAATGGCAAGCCATCCTATTCCTTCCCTATTCAAGCAGTGGCCAGTCAGCCTATCAACCAAATGGATTGCCCCTCTCCCTAGAATATATTCTGAGCAGGCATGTATCACATGACTAAATCACCCCGTGTCATGAATCTATTAATGTATATAATATTTTGGAAAATATTTTTCTTTTAAAATAGAGGTTTAATCTGTGGGTGTGGCTTAATTGGATTAAAGACAGCTAGTCTGGGTGCTTTGATGTGTATTAGTTTTGATATGTAAGAGAGAGTGTATTTGCATTTTTTGAATAGAGCATTCAAGAAATGGGGTGAAAAAACTGACACCTATCTAGCAGATACCAAGCAATATGTTTATATTACTAATAAAACTGGTACTATGAAAGGGGTTTCATTGTTAGAGAGGTTTAGTTCAGGAGGTTGATGATACAATGAGAACTTATACCTAGCACTGCTCATTGCTTGTAACTTCAGCAGTGTTGTGCATGCAGGGCAGAGGCAATATGAGATCAAAGGCAGTTGTAAGCCTCCAACTGGCTCCACAGGAACCAAAGTGAAAAGAACCTCATTTAGAATTTGAAAGGTGAAAATGCTTTGCCTAGTGTCTGGTTAAGTCTATGGGTTGTTGTTGCCTTAATGGAGATTAGTTTGGGAATTCTTAAAAGTTACGATAGTAATTTGAAGCCATGTGTATATATATTTTAACCTGTGTAAATTAATAAAATGTTTCATTTAGTTTAATGTAAAACTTCGAGAACTGGTGATCTGATTCCTGAATTTAGAGTTGCATCTCAAACATAACACTTAAAATTATAGGTTATGACAGTTGTTTAAAGTTTCCCTCTGGGATTTTTAAATAACAGCTTTACCAACTGCATCGGTCATAACACCCCACCATAAGATGTGTCTTTTTCTGAATTATCAGGCTAGAGACAAAATAATGAATATCCCTGGTCATTATAAACTATAATAACAGGTTGCTCCTTAACATTTGAGAGGAGGTGGCAGCATAGTGGTAATGTCGCCAGAATAGTAATCCAGAGGCCCAGATTAATGTTCTAAGGGCATGGGTTCGAATCCCACCAGCTGATCAGATACTAAATCGGGAATTAAATAAAAAAACTAGTCTTGGCAATAGTGACCATGAAGTCATTGTCGATTGTAGTTAAAAACCCCTTTTCAATAATGTCCTTTAAGAAAGGAAATCTGCTGTCTTTCCTGGTCTGGCCTACATGTGACTCCAGACCCACAGCAATGTAGACCTTATATGCCCTCTGCCTTGGCCTAACAAGTCACTTAGTTGTTTCAAAACTGCAACAAAACCAACAAAAAGGAATGAAACCAGATGAACCTTCCACCATCGACCTAGGCACCGACACCGGCAAACACAGCTCTATCGACCCTGCAAAGACCTGCTAACATCTGGGGGCTTATGCCAAAATTGGGTGAGCTGTCTCACAGTTTAGTCAAGAAACAGCCTAACATAATCAAACTCATGGAATCATACCTTACTGACAATGTCCCAGATATCACCATCTCCCGAAATGGTGGCACAGTGGCATACAGTTGGGAAGGATTTGTTCTTTGTTTGGGAGCCCCAAACATTGACTTGGTTTACATCAGGTCAGACATGGGCAAGGAAACCTCCTGCTGATTACAACTAACGCACTGTCCCCTACCCCTCAGTTGATGATTCCATGCTCCTCCATGTTGAACACCACTTAGATGAAGCACAGAGTGTGGCTAGCACACTGAATGTACTCTGGATGTGGGACTTCAATGTCCATCACCAAGAGTGGCTTGCTAGCACCAGTACTGTCCAAGCTGGCCGAGTCCTAAAGGACAAAGCTGCTAGACTGGGTCTGCAGCAGGTGATGAGGGAGCCAACAAGAGGGAAAAACCTACGTGACTTTGTCCACGCCATTTTATTTGTTACAGATACAACTGTACATGACAGTATCAGTAGGAGTGACCACTGCACAGTCCTTGTGAAGGCGAAGTCCTGCTTTCACATTGAGGATACCCTCCATTGTGCTCTGTGGCACTACCACCATGCTAAATGGGATAGATTTCAAACAGATCTAGCAACTCAAGATTGCGCAACCATGAGACGCTATGGACCGTCTGCAGCAGCAGAATTGTTTCAACTACAACCTATAACCTCATGGCCAGGCATATCCCCCACTCGATCTTTACCACCAAGCTGGATGATTGCCCTGGTTCAATGAAGAGTGCAAGAGGGCGTGCCAGGAGCAGTACCAGACATACCTAAAAATGAGGTGTCAACCTGGTGAAGCTACAACACAGGACTTCTTTCATGCCAAACAGCAAAAGAAGCACAAGATAGACAGAGCTAATTGATCCCACAACCAACTGATCAGATCGAAGCTCAACAGACCTGCCACATCTAGTCATGAATGGTGGTGGACAATTAAACAATTAGCAGCAGAAGGCTGCACAAATTTTCCCATCCTTAATGTTGGGGGAGCCTAGCACATCAGTGCAAAAGACAAGGCTGAAGCATTTGCAACAATCTTCAGCCAGAAGCACCAAGTGGATGATCCATCCCGACCTCCTCCTGACTTCAGCCAATTCGATTCACTCCACATGATATTAAGACATTGCTGAAGGCACTGGATACTGCAAAGGTCCCGATAACATTCCAGCAATAGTACTGAAGATTTGTGCTCCTGAACTAGCTGCGCCCTCAGCAAAGCTGTTCCAGTACAGCTACAACACCAGCACCTACCCAGCAATGTGGAAAATTGCCCAGGTACGTCCTGTCCAAAAAAAGCAGGACAAGTCCAACCCAGCCAATTACCGCCCCAACGGTCTACTCTTGTTTATCAAAGTGATGGAAAGTGTCTTAACAGTGCTATCAAGCTGCACTTACTCAGCAATAATCTGCTCACTTACACCCAGTTTGGCATCCGCCAGGGCCACTCAGCTCCTGATCTCAATACAGCCTTGGCCAAACATGCACAAAAGAGCTGAATTCCAGAGGTGAAGTAAAGTGAAGGCAGCATTTAACTGGATGTGGCATCAAGGAGCCTGAACAAAACTGGAGTCAATGGGAATCAGAGGGAAAACTCTCCACTGGTTGGAGTCATACCTAGCACAAAAAGATGGTTATGGTTGTTGGAGATCAATCATCTTAGTCCCAGGACATCACTGCAGCAGTTCCTCAGGGCAGTGGCCTCTCCTCAGCCCAACCATCTTCAGCTGTTTCACCAACTTTTCTTCCATATAATCAGAAGTGGGGATGTTCACTAATGATTGCATAATTTTCAGATATTGAAGCAGTCCGTGCTCATATACAGCAAGGCCTGGATTCAGGCTTGGGCTGATAATTGGCAAGTAACATTCATGCCATAGAAGTGCCAGGCAATGCCCATCTCCAACAAGACAGAAACTAACTATCTCCCCTTGACATTCAATGGCTGCATCCCCCACTATCAACATCCTGGGGGTGACCATTGACCAAAAATTGAACTAGATTGAACTATATAAATACTATGGCTACAAGAGCAGGTCAGAGGCTGGGAATTTTGTGGAGAATAACTTACCTCCTGACTCTCCAAAGCCTCTCCACCATTTACAAAGGCACGAGTCAGTAGTGTGATGGAATGCTTTCCTCTTGCCTAGATTACTGCAGCTCCAACAACACTCAAGAAGCGTGACACCATCCAGGGCAAAGCACCTTGCTTGATTGCCACCCATACACCACTCTAAACATTCACTCCCTCCACCACCAGCACATAGTGGTAGCAGTGTGTACCATCTACAAGTGCACTGCAGCAACTCACCAAGGCTCCTTCAACAGCAGCTTCCAATCCTGCAGCCTCTACAGCTAGAAGGACAAAGGCAGCAGACACATGAGAACACCACCATCTGGAAGCTCCCCTCCAAGCCACTCACCATCCTGACGTGGAACGATATCACCATTCCTTCATTGCCGCTGAGTCAAAATCCTGGAACACTCTCCCTAACGTACTGTGGATGTACAAACACCACATGGGCTGCAGCAGTTCAAGAAGGCAGCTCACCACCACCTTCTCAAGGGCAATTGGGGATGGGCGATAAATGCTGGCCTAGCCAGTGATGCCCACATCCCATGAAAGAATATGAAACAAAACCTTTTTTTATTCAATTGGTAGGTACACCCACAGTGCTGTTAGGGAGGGAGTTCCTGGATTTTGGCCCAGCAGCAGTGAAGGAACGGCGATGTAGTTCCAAGTCAAGATGGTGAGTGGCTTGGAGGGGAACTTCCAGGTGGTGGTGTACCCATGTGTCTGCTGCTCTTGTCCTTCTAGATGATATTGTTCATGGATTTGGAAGGTGCTGTCTAAGGAGGCTTGGTGAGTTCCTGAAGTACATCTTGCAGATGGTACACACTGCTGCCACTGTGCATCGGTGGTGGAGAGAGTGAATGTTTGTTGATGGGGTGCCAATCAAGCGCTCTGCTTTGTCCTGGATGTTGTCAAGCTCCTTGAGTGTTGTTGGGGCTGCACTCATCCAGGCAAGTGGAGAGCATTCCATCACACTCCTGACTTGTGCCTTGTAGATGGTGGACTGGCTTTGGGGAGTCAGGTGGTGAGTTACTCGCCGTAGCATTCCTAGCCTCTGACCTGCTCTTGTAGCCACAGTATTTATATGGCTAGTCCAGTTCAGTTTTTGATCAATGCTAACTGCCCCAGGATGTTGATAGCAGGGGATTCAGCGATGGTAATGCCTTTGAATGTCAAGGGCCAGTGGTTAGATGTTCTCATGTTGGAGATGCTCATTGCCTGGCACTTCTGTGGCGCGAATGTTCCTTGACACTTATCAGCCCAAGCCTGGATATTGTCCAAGTCTTGCTGTATTTGGACATGGGCTGCTTCAGTATCTGAGGAGTCACAAATGGTGCTGAACATTGTGCAATCATCAGCGAACATCCCCACATCTGACCTTATGAGGGAAGGAATGTCATTCATGAAGGAGCTGAAGATGGTTGGGCCTAGGACACTATCCCGAGGAACTCCTGCAGTGATATTCTGGAACTTAGATGATTGACCTCCAACAACCACAACCAATACCCTCTTTCTTTGTGCTAGGTATGATTCCAACCAGCAGAGAGTTTTTCCCAAATTCCTATTGACTACAGTTTTTCTCGGAGTCCCTGGTGCCACAATGGGTCAAGTACTGCCTTGACGTCAAGGGCAGTCACTCTCACCTGACATTGCAGCATTCAAAAAACAACTTTGCAAATCTATTGTGTGAAAACATCCTTTATTCTTTCATGGGATATGGGTGTTGCTGGCAAGGCCAGTATTTGCTGCTCATCCCTAATTATCATTACGGAGGGCAGTTAAGAGTCAACCACATTGCTGAGAGTCTGGAGTCACATGTAGGCCAGACCAGGTAAAGATGGCAAATTTCATTCCCTGAGGGACATTATTGAAACCAGATGGGGTTTTACAATAATCAATAATAGTGACCGTGAAACTATTAGAGACGAGCTTTATATTCCATGTTTTTTAACTGAATTCAAATTTTACCAGCTGCCATGGTAGGATTTGAACCCATGTTCCCAGAGCATTAGCCCAGGCTTCTGGATTGCTAGTCCAGTGACATTATCACCGTGTCACCTTCTCGCCCAAATGTAACTTATTCTCAAATGCTCTCTAGAAATGGGAAGATTAAAAAGTGTTACATAAAACCTGGTGAAAGAGGAGTCTTGAATTGTTTTGAAGTTGAATAAAGAGGTTAAGCAGCAGAGAGATTAAGTAATGAATTCCAAAATTAGTAGAGCTGAGGCAGCTGCATGCTTTGCCACCAATGATGGCACAAAAGATAAGGGTAAAATGCACAAAAGGAGCAGAACATTGAGGAAGCTGGAGAAAAATACAATGGTAGGCAAAGTGAAATGATAGAGGGGTTTATAAATACAGATAAGAATTGTAAATGTGATACACTAGAGGACTAAGTCAAACATGGGCAAAAGAGATGAATTCGAGGTGAGGTGGGAATGTCTGCCCTTGACATCACTGAAGCATTTGACCAAGTGTGGCATCAAAGAGCCCTGGCAAAATTGAAATCTGCGGGAATCAAAAGGAAAACTCTCTACAGTTCGAGCCAAAAGGGGGACAGTTGTGGTTGTTGCAGACTAATCATCTCAGGCCCAGGACAACAACAACTTATATTTATAAGCACCTTTAATGTCCCAAGGTGCTTCACAGGAGCATTATAAAACAAGCATCATGCTGAGCCACATAGAGAGATATTAGGCCATATGATCAAAAGCTTGGTCAAAGAGGTAGGTTTTAAGGAGTGGCTTACAGGAGGAAAGTGACATAGAGAGGCAAAGAGGTGTAGGGGGGCGGCGTGGGGGTACTCCAGAGCTTGGGGCCTAGGAAACTGAAGGCACAACCACCAACCATGGAGCAATTAAAATTGGGAATACACAAAAGGCCAGAATTAGAGAAGCGCAGATATCTCTGGTTTGTGGGCTGCAGGAGATTATAGATCTAGGGATGGGCAAGGCCATGAAGGGACTTGAAAACAAGAATGATAATTTTAAAATCAATATGTTACTTGGCCATGAGGCAATGTAGGTCGGTGAGTACAAGGTTAATAGGGGAATGGGACTTGTTGCTAGTTAAGATACAGGCAGCAGAGTTTTGGATGACCTCAAGTTTACAGACACCAGCTTGACATGCGTTGGAATGGTCAAGTCTAGAGGTAACAAAAGCATGAAGGGCATTGCTGCAGGAGTTCCTCATGATAGTGTCCTGGGCCCAATCTTCACTGAATCCCTACCATCAACATCCTGGGGGTTATCATTGAGCAGAAGCTGAATTGGACCAGCCATGTAAATACTGTGACTAAAAGAGCAGGGCAGAGGCTGGGAATTCTGTGGTGAGTAACTCACCTCCTGATTCTCCAAAGCCTGTCCCATTGTTTACATGGCACAAGTCAGGAGTGTGATGGAATATTCACCACTTGCCTGGGGAGTATAGCTCTGACAACACAAGAAACTCACCACCATCCAAGACAAAGCTGCCACTTGATTGGCATCCCACCTACCACCTTAAATATTCACTCCTCCACCATCAGCGCACAGTGGCAGAAGTGTGCACCTTCTACAAGATGCATTGTAGCAACTCAGCAAGATTGCTTCGACAGCACCTTTGTTGCAAATATCTAGTTCATGGTTCGTGAATTTTAAAATATATTTTTTAGTTTTAAGAATTAAAATTTCACTGCAGAAAAGGGATAAATGCAATTAAAGCAAGCTTGGAGCCTATTCCTCTCAAAAGGTTGGGGGCCATGTTGCCTTAGGTTAACAGCTCGAAAGGTAAGGCAATTAAAATGTTGAGGCTTCACAGATTACCAGAAAGCCTCAAGAAATGACAGTTTAAAAGGTGACCCACATTTGTTTAATTAAGTCAGAAAAGACAGAGCCATAAAACAGCAGGTGGGCTCACTTAGCTAAAGAGCTGGAGATGTAATGTCGGCAAAGTTTGCAGTAATGGCAGTTCAAAGGGATGTTTTGTTTTGGGAGGTTGAGCTAAATTAGTTTAAAAGCATTCAGCAGACACTGGAAGGTTGTAAAAGCTATTTACTTCATCAGAGCAAAAAATAAATTGTAAATGAGGGATGATTAATTTAAAAGGTTGGTTTGAGAACCGCTCAGAACAGGCTATGTCATCATGGAGATGGGTGAAGCTTAGGAAGGTTTTCTAGTTTGAATTTATCTGGGTGTTTGCTGGGAGAGTTAGTTGCAGCTTGGAACTAGTGTGTGCAGTTTGCAGCTCACTCAGAGAAGATAGCCAAAGTAAATTACATTTAGATAGACCTGCACTGTAAGCAGAGTAAAACACTAATTTCGCCATTAACCATGTGGAAGGCGCTGAGGCTTAATCTCAATCTTGAATATTGTGAGGGAACAGAAGCTGGAAGATTGCCTAGTTTGAAGTTAGTGGGAGAACCTACAGTGGACCTCAGTGTCTTATTGCTAAAGAAAGTAATCAGTTGAATTAGCTTGGAAGTATTGAAAAGTAATCAGAACAAGGGACTGGGGCATCCAGAGTCAAGGGATGGTAAATTAAAGTTTTAAATAGCTGGAGCCGAGGAGAATTCTCCAGAGGACTGAAGCATGCTTATAGGGGGTCCCTACAGAAGTAAGACACATCTTAAAGTTATTTACAAGAGAATGCTTGTGAGAAGTAAGAAGTAAACCTGTAGTTATAAGCTATAATATTAACTTAATCATATTTCCCTTGTTTAATTCTTTTATATACAATAAAGTTTGTTTTGTTACATGAAATCTTGGGGCACAGTTCAATTGGTTAAAATGAGGTATTCAAATTTCTTTTTAAATGTTAACAGTCCCTAACAGATCGAAACACCTTCCAAACCCTTGACTTCTACCATGTGGAAGGACAAGGGCAGCAAACACATGAGAAAACCACCACCTGCAAGTTCCCCTCCAAGTCACACACCACCCTGACATGGAACTAAATCGCCATTCCTTCACAGTCATCGTATCAAAATCCTGGAACTTCCTCCTATTTAATATGGACTGCAACAGTTCAAAAAGGTGGTTCACCACCACCTTCTCAAAGGAAATTATGGATGGGCAAAAAATGTTGCCCTTGCCAGTCCCGCTTACATCCCAAAAGTAGTTTTTATAAAGCTGAATGAAGATAGGGGCAATGAGTGAACAGGGCAGCATACATGGAGCATACAATGTGCTCAGGATACATTTGTAACTACTTTTATAATAATGTATTACAGCTACTCCATGTTTGAATCGTTCCAATCAGGTTTCCGTCCCTGCCCCAGTACAGAGACAGCTCTTAAAGTCACCAATGACATCCTATGTTACTGTGACAAAGGTAAACTATTCCCATCTCTGTAACATCAGCTAACTTTACTGTTGTATAAGGTCCACTGCTGCTGAAATCCTCATTCATGCCTTCGTTACCTTGAGACTTGACTATTCAAATGCACTCCTTGCTGGTCTCCTACATCTTACCTCTGTAATCTTCAGGCCATCCAAAACTCTTCAGTCCATGTCTTAACTTGCAGCAAGTCCTGTTCCCCTGTCACCCCTATGCTCACTGAGCTACACCGGCTCCCAGTCAAGCAACATCTGGATTTTAAAATTGTCTTCCACATTTTCAAATCCTTCCATGACTTTGCCCCTCCCCATCTCTGTAATCTCCTCCAGCCCCACAACTTTTGAAGATACCTGTGCTCAAATTCTGGCCTCTTAAGCATCCATAATTTTACTGGTAGCCACACCTTCAGCTGCCTAGGCCCCAAGCTCTGGAATATCCTCCCTACATCTCTCCACCTCTCTACTTCACTTCCCTCTTTTAAGAGGCTCCTTAAAACCTACCTCTTTGACCAAGCCTTTGGCTACCTCCTTATGTGGCTCGGTGTCATATTTTGTTTTATAATGTTCCTGTGAAGTGCCTTGGGATGCTTTATTACATTACAGGCAATTTTTAAATAAAGTTATGATATTTGCAATTGCAGAAATAAAATGCATTGTATTTTACAAAATTGGCTTCTGCTAACTTTCTCAGTGGTTCAGTGTGAAACTATATCATGACTGCAGAACGTTATTCACTACCCCTTTGATACTCTCCATATGAACCTTTTCGATGTTAGCTTTAACACTGTACAGTGAAAGCTTTCTAGTTGTTACTACATCAATGCTGCCATCATGTGTCTAATTCAACAGCCTCTTACTGCAATTTGCATCTATATAGCACCCATAACATAAAATAAATTCCAAGGTGGTTCATAAACGTGAGTGAAAATGGAACACCGTAGAAAGGGTGACCTAAAGCCTGGTCAAAGACCAAGGAAGGCCTCAAAAGGAGAGGGTAAAAAAGTTTTGAGAGGAAAGCCCAGACGGTGAAGTTAAGTGGTTTAAGACACTGCTGCCACTTGGTCTGAAGAAGGAAATGCATAAGAGATCAGACTCAGAGGAATGGAGAGTTGGAAGAACTTGTTAGAGTTGGAGGATGTCACAGGGATAAGGAGGTATGAGGTCATGGAGGGAATTAAATATAGGGACAAGAATTTAAAATCCATTGGACTTGGGGGTAGGGGGTCTTGGAGCCAACGTGGATTAGGTAATAGGTATTCTGATACGGCAGCTGAGGAGAAGATGGATTCTGTGGCAAAGGAGTGAAGTTTGTATGGAGGCTAAAAAAGGATAACTTTGGTTTTCCCAAAGATTGGCTGCAGGAAGTTAAAAATCTTTTGAGAATGAATGTTAAGGGTGACAGTCAGGCAGCGCACAAGCAGCGAAGAGCTCCAGAGAGGTGGTGGAGAGCTAAAGCTGGACGCCGTTGATGTTCATGTGGAAGTTGAACCCATATCTGTGTTGATACTTGAGAGGGCAGATAAGGAGACAACAGGAAAACAAAGTGACACATGCACACACAGGTTCAGGGAGACAGGCAGAGAGAGAGAGTTACAGATTAGTCTATCAACATCATCCTCTCCCAACGACTCTCTACCCACACCTGGGTGGGGCTGCTCTCACCTGGTTCCATTCTTATCTAATTGTAGCCATCCACTTGCAATTGCTTCTCTTCCTGCTCACACACCCCCCAAGAATCAATCCTTGCCTCCCTCTTTTCTTCATTTACATGGTGCCCGTAAGTAGCATCATCCAAATGCTCAGCATTAGTTTTTACATGTACACTGACAACACTCATGAGAGGTGTTCAATAGTGAAGCAAAGCCTTGGGACTGAAACTTGAAGTTCTGCCAATATAATATTCCAAACAATAACATGGATGCCTCAACTGAAGCAGTGATCCCAGGATGGTTGAAGGTTGCTGACACACACTGAATAAGACAAGGTACTAAAAATTAGACTATCATAAGATAATGTGCAGTAAAGAACAAACAAGAGAGAGAAGTGAAAGCTTTAGCTTATTAAAGGAAAATTAGGATGTAAAGTGAGACATAGGCCCAGATCATCGGAGAGCGGACGTAACTCCCAAAATACGCTTCGGCACGTCTCAAAAGTCCCAACGTACTGACTCCATGGGAATTATCTGGGAAGTTTGACCTTCCGATTGGCAATCCCCAGACCCTCCGCCAAAAGCTTCAACTCTGAGTTAGAGTCAGATACTTCGGACTGTTGTGACTTACTTTCCTGGATAGTTACCCAGGAACTGTTAGACAGAAACATCCTAGTCTAATTCCTGGGTAACTATACAACTGACTCCCCCAATCAATCATTCCCACTGAACCCCTGACTCTCCTCAAAGCTCGACATCCTCCCCAGCCCGCTACGATCCGACCCGACCTTACACCCCAACTACCTCCTGACCAACTCCCCCCACACCCAACTTGACCCAACCTCACCACGCGATACCCCTGACGTCCCCCAGCTCTCTCCTTAAACCGATCTTACCATCCTACCACCTCACCCAGACATCCACCCACTAACACTCTGAAAAGCTGTTTAAATGTCTCAGCTTTTCAGTGTGTTAGCGAACACTTACTAGAATACGGCAGCTAATGCTGTAAAAAAAAGTGTGCTTCCCTCATTGAGCCAGTGCTGCAAAGAAGCTGCTCAATTTCAGGTATGTTCCATATTTCTGAAGAAGCCAGGATTGGAAGTCCTGGCCAAAAATATTGAGCTCAAGCACAGAGCAGAAAAGTAGGAGCAGAATGGCAATCTGACTGATATCCACTCCTCGGAAGATTCGGCCCATTGTGCTTTGAAAAACAGTAGTGAGAGAATCCATGCTTACATTTACTGTGCTTTATCTAACACTGATTGTAAATTTGTTTGCTGAAGGAAATAAAAGTACTGAACATCTTAGCATTGACTATTTTGTCACTACTCAACTACAAAGAAAACACCAATCTTTTTACTAACAATCTGTGGGTGCTGTTTCCAAAGGACGGAGTGTAGATGAGGAAGCGATGAGGCCTAAGATGGCTCTTTGGGGACTCCAGGAAGTATTCCTGAGAAGAAACCATTGCGACAGATGTGCTAGCTATAATCAAATAGGCAAGAGTGAAATCAAGTAAGCGCAGTCCCAGAGAGCTGGACAACAAAGGAGGCATTGAAGGAGGATGGTGCAATCAAACATGGCTGCAGAGTTCAAGGAGAGATAATAGTGCATTTTCCTGAGAAATGACTGCAGAACACAAAGCCATCAATAATTCAACACTAAGGACCAATTTCACAGCTTAGAGTGACAGGTGCAAAACTGGAGCAGGGATGGGAGGCAGGGGAAGAAGAGTGGGAATTATTGGGATACTATTTGTTTTCCCTTCAATAACCCTGACTAAAATACATCTGTATTCTTCTACATTCCTTTAATAAGATCCTGCTTAATAAATTTTCATTCATCTTAACTGTTCATTAAATCACATTCAAATTTCAAAACAAAAATGTGAGAAAATCTATTTTTCATGGCCTATTGCACTTACATACCACGATATAAATGCAATAAAGAGATTCAAGAAAATAGTAGTGGTGATCTGCCTAAGGCCAGGTCCTCTGCTCCTTTTTTCACACTTCGAGGTCTTGTGTTTTCCCCTTCAGTTGCCCTTAGAAGCCTACCATTTTCAATTTCAAGGGCAATATGATTAAGGAAAAGAATACATGAGGTGGTCTCCCATTGCTGTTTTCACGTGTGCTTAAAGGAAACAAGTTGTCTTCCTGAAGGATCTGCTGCCTGTTATAAGTGCCCGTTATCCCTTGAGGTTTGAGCTCTTCACGCCATCACCACTGAAAATTTGCTGTTCTCAGTTGACCATAGCTCATAACTCTGAGCATAGGACCCTTACCTAGACCTGGGGAGACTTGTAAAAGGGCAGGGATGACCACCCCTTAAGCTCGCTGCTAACCTGATTCAGGAAACGTGTAAATAAAATTTGCAAGTAAAATCGTATTCCTCTTGAATTCCTTCCCCCTCTTAAATAATTGGAGTATTTTAGGTTCTGTTGTTTAAGGTAGAAAAACAAGGGTGCGTATGTTTAATCAATGAGTTACAATGCAGAGCCACTATTATTCTTGAATTGCACCTTTTACCTCTCAGAACCTCAGATTTCCCCCCAATGTCACATGTATACCCATCCAAAAGCAAAATACTGCAGATGTTGGAAATCTGAAATAAAAACAGAAAATGCTGGAATAGTCAGCAAGTCTGGCAGCATCTGTAGCGAGAGGAACAGACTTAATGTTTCAGATCAATGACCAACTGATGAAAGTTCTGGTGAAAGATCACAGGCCTAAAAAACTAACTGTTCCTCTCTCCACAGATGTGCCAGATCTGCTGAATATTCCCAGCATTTTCTGTTTTTATCACATGTATCCCTGTCTCCTAATTGGATAAAATGAAATACACACAGAACTTGCACATGTAAAGTTTTGCCTGTTAGCATAGGTGAAAAAAAGTTATGTATCATGGTTGACAATTCACAAGCTGTAATAGCTGTTATCATCAAGACTGTTTAGTACTGGGATAAGTCAGTAAAGACAAGTTACTTTAACCTGTATAGATCATTGTACAGGTGTTTCAGATCATTTTGTGCACTAATAGGCACCCTAGCTGTAAAAAGGATGTCAATGGATTGACAGAGTCTAAAGAGAGGCCAGGATGATTTTAAAATTCATATTTTAAGTTCTAAGTCATGAAGACAGGCAGCACTGATCTTGTTTTTAATCACAGAAAAGACATAAGGGGCAGTGATGAAACTCTCATAACAGGACTGCAAGTTGTTAACTTTAACTTATTGCAAAAATAATACAAAGCTTAACCAAAGTGAAACAAGACTACAGTTCAGAAAATTCACCCTACAGACTACTGGATGTGCAGAACAAGTTTCCGCAAAAACCATAAATGCATTGTCAATTAATATCTTAATGAAACTAGTTAGAAACAGAATTGAATGTTAAAGTGATAAAAACAAACTGAGATAAGCAAACGCCATGGGGCAATTGTTCCTGTGCTGATGGGGCCAAGAGTATATCATCCGTGGGAAGCACCTCAATACAACTAAATAATGTATATTCTAAGGTTAGGTCAATATCCTGATGTTTCATTCAAATTCTCTTAGGGTCTGTTATGTCACAGCAGTTGGTAAAGGCTGAGTTGTTTAAATCCCAGAGGGAAACTTGAAACAACTGTCATAACCTATATTTTTAATTGGTACATTTGAGATGCAGCTCTGAATTTAGGAATAAGACCGCCGAGCCTCAAGAGGTTTTTCTATATTAAACTAAATTAAACATTTATTAATTTAACAAATTAAACACATACACATATCTAAAAATTACTACCATAATAACTTTTAAACAAATCCCCAAATGAATCACTCCCAGGTAAATCTCCACCAAGGCAACAGTAACCCATAGACTTTAAACAGACATCAGGCAAAGCACATTTGACCGTTTGAATTCAAAATGAGGTTCCTTGCAATTTGGTTCCTTTGCAGACAGTTATAGGCTTACAGGCTGGTTAGATCTTAAATGCCTCTACCTTACACACACAAACTCCTTTCTGCTTACACCTAGCTTTTCCTTTGAATGTAAATTTTCCATTGTATCACCAGGCTTTTAACATTATATCTCCTAACAATATCATTTCATTCCACCAATTTTATTAGTAATGTAAACACATTGCTTGGCATCTCTCAGCTATGTGAAAGATTTTACTCCCACTCTTGAATGCTTTATTCAACAAATGCAAATTTACACTTTACCTTCTATCTTCCTTACATTTACCCAATTAACATCTCAAAACTACTATACATCAAAGCACCCAGACTAGCTGGCTTTAATCCACTTAAGGCACACACAGTCAAACACATAGATACAGACCCAACTACAATTACATTTTAAAAATAATTTCCAATAACATTATAGACATGAAGATCTCCACGACAGATCAGGGTGACACTTTGCCTGACTTTCTCTCAGGCTGTATAACAAAGTTCACAATAGTGTAATTGTGTATACTGTTCATGGAAGAAAACAGAAAGGCCTTTCCTTGTTCTGTATTTGTCAGTCAGCATAAATATCAAAACACAAGGTGCTGCTTTATCAACCTTACTGATTTGAAGGAGTAACAAAAAGACTAGATAAGGGTAATGCAGTAGATGCAATATATTAGGATTTTCAAAGGGTCTTCGATAAGACATCACATCATAGGCTCGTGACTGAGGCCAAAGCAAGTGGAGTCAGGATACATGTACAGAATGGCTCGCAAACTGACTGCAAAACAAAAAAAGGTAGGAGATAAAAATATTTACTTAGACTAGTGGAAAGTCAGAAGTAGTATTCCACAGGGGTCAATGCTTTCACTATTTACATAAACAATTTGCACTCAGGAATCAGAAGTATAATTTCAAAATTTAGAATGACACGAAATTGGGGGACGCGGTACACTTAAAACTATGATAAAATATAAGACAATGTTAACAAACTTGCAGAATTAATATTTTCATGGCAAATTAATGTCAAGAAAGTTAAGTATGAGACAGTGCATTTTAGCAAGAGAAATAAGGCCACACACTGCTTGGAAAATATTGCAAACAAATTACTGGCATTCATTTCTAAAGCAATAGAATTGAAAAGCAAATTTTATGTTAAATTTGTAAACCCTGGATAGACCACATTTAGAGTGCTGTGCATAACTCTGATCTCCATATTGCAAACAGGATAAAGAAGCACTGGAGAAGATGGGAAAAAAATTACAAGGATGTCACTAGAACTGAGAGGTTATGCCTATCAGAAAAGTTTGAACAGTTCGAGACTGTTTTCTCTGGAAAAGAGAAGGGTAACCCCATATATGTGTTTTAAATTATGCGGGTTGTACAATGGTTTCTATTGGCTAATGTATTATTAAACACATGGTACAAGAGGCATATGTCCCAACTTCCAATAAATAATGGTACCTGCATGTCAAAGAATTCTTGGAAGACAAGCACTGGAAAAGGCGCTCTTTTTTGGCTGGCAAGGGTATAATGGGCCAAATAGCCATATTCTGTGGCATAAACCTCTATGTTTCCATCAGCGTACATATTCAGACTGACCCCCATCTTCAGGTCACCAATGCCCTCCACCTCCCTGCCTGCCCCTGCCTCAGCTGATCTGCTGCTGAAATCCTCATCTATGTTACCTCTAGACTTGACTATTCCAATGCACTTGAGGTGGGCCTCCCAATCGTGCGCTCTGTAAATCTGAGGTCATCCAAACCTCTGCTGCCATGTCCTTACTTACACAGGTCCACTGTGTTCACTGACCTAGATTGGCTCTAGGTTAAGTAATATTTCAATTTTAAAGTTATCATACTTGTTTTCAAATCCCTCCATGGCCTTATCCATCCCTTTGTAATCTCTTCCAGCCCCACAATCCTCCGAGGTAGCAGGGTCCTCTAATTCTAGCCTCTTCAGCATCCACGATTTTAATTGGTGGTCGTGCCTTCAGCTGCCAAGGCCCTAAGTTATGAAATTCTCTCCTAAACCTCTGTGTCTCTACCTCTCCTTACTCCTTTCAAACAATCATTAAAACCTACTTATTTAACAAAGCGTTAAATCATCTGCACTGATCATGTCACTCGGTGTTATATCTTGCTTTACAATTCTCCTGTAAAGCACGTTGAGATGTTGTAACACATTAAAGGCCTTATAAAAATATAAGTTGTTATTGTCGTTGGCTTAGGCTGAAGAAAGCTGTACACAGGCATGATATTTATTTAGACCTAATGTTCAAACTCTATATATTTTCCATTATCAAGATTAGTTACTTCCACAATGCTATCTCCACGTTTAACTTACACCCACAACCCTACGTTATGTCTCGACTTAGCTTTTTCAATTTCTCCCTTGTTGGGTTATGAACCTCTACACTCTGAACTGTCCAAAACTATCACGCACATCTGTCTTGAATTAGGCTTAGTCATCATTCTTGTCCTGGCTGCCACCACATCCACTCCCACAAAATTCTAATTTCAAAATTCTCTTCCTCTACAGCTCTTCTCTTCCCAGCCTTGTTGCTTTCCTACCCCTGTAGCCTTCTTCTCTCATACATCCCCTCCTATTTCCTCCAAACTTCTGATTTTGGCCGGCTGGTCACACTCCCCAGCTTCGATGTCACAGCCATTTGTTGACATTACTTCACCAAACCTCCTTTTCTCACTAACTCTGTCACTATCTTTAAAAGCCTTGTGAAAACCCACACCTGATGAAAGGTAAACGCTTGAAATACCACAACTTGACTTTTTATAGGTCCTGACTGACCCGTTCTTGGTTTACAGCATTTTCCGTTTTTATTTCAGATTTCCAGCATTTGCAGATTTTCCTATTTCTCAAAACTAATTTATTTGATTAAGCTCTTGGTCACCTCTCCTAATCCTCCTACAAAATCTTGACATCTGCTCTTTTTCTGCTCTGTGAACCAAGTTGAGATATATTTGCTGCTTTAAATGCTCATTATGAATGCAAGCTTTTAAACCTGATGAGCAATAGAAAAATACATCAATTTGCAATTGATATGAATTTTCAAACAACATATAATACCCTATCTATTATTCTAGTAAACAATATAAAGTTGAAGCAACTGTCATATTGAAAATATTACTAAGCTTCATCTTTCTTTTGGCGTAGGGAAGTGGTGGCATAGGAAGAGACTGAAAAACAACAGTTAACTTCCAGGTCCAGGTGTGACCGTATCCAAACAGCAAATAGGCAACTACACAACACAATGAATGTTTCCTTGTCTGAGCTGGCTTAAAAAAAAGTAAGTTTGCTCACAAGCCGAAGTATCTACAGCACATAATCAATCACCCATTAATTTATTTTCACTGATTTGACTTACTTTGCTTATAGAGTTTCTCATTTTTAAAATAATTTTAGGAAACACATTTATGTTGAGAATAGTTTGGTATTCCCAATAAGATCATTAAAACCGTATCTCATGATCAGTTGGAGACAACCTGTGGAGATGAGGGGGGATTTCTTCACTCAGAGGGTGGTGAATCTTTGGAATTCTCTGCCCCACAGGGTTGTGGAATCTCAATTATTGAGCATGTTCAAAACAGAAATCAACAGATTTCTGGATTCTAATGGCATCAAGGGAAATGGGGATAGTGGGGAAAAGTGGCATCAGGGTAGATGACCAGCAATGATCTGTTTGAATGGTGGAGCAAAATGGTGGGCCGAATGGCCTACTCTTGCTCCTATGTTCCCAACCATCAACACCATTACCAAAAGAATTCATGAGAAGGGAATCAAGGGTTATAGGAGATGGACAAGAAGGTGGAGTTGAGGCCACAATCGGATCAGCCAGGATCTTATCGAACGGCGGAGTAGGCTTGAAGTGCCAAGTGGCCTCCTCCTGCTCCTAATTCTTGTGTCAATGTGTTCCTGACAGTCATGAGGAACTCAAATATTGGTCAAGTAGGAATTGGTCTTTTTTGCTTAGCTGACATCAGCAGTAACTCCCAGAAAACAACACATGAATGGTATCCCTTTTATTCTGATGCACGCCTGCAGTAATCATTATTGGCCGAAAAATTGCTGCAGCAGGCACCTTGCAGCATGTGCCCTGAGTTGCATTTTTTTCCCCTCACATTTCAGCTCCGATTACTTTTATATCAGCTCACAGTGCTAATTGATAATGTTGTGGTGAGGAAAAAACAGCATTTGGGACCTTAGTGAATGATGGGGCCAACAATCTATATCCATAACCAATGACATTTAAGTAGAGAAAGAAACAGAAATAATTAAGGAAGAAAGAGGGTGAGCTCTCCAGCACTATGGGTGTACCTACACCACATGGACTGAAGGCACCTCACCATCACCTTCTCAAGGTTAATTGGGATGGACAATAAATGCTGGCGTAGCCAGTGACACCCACGTCCCATGAATTAATTTAAAAGAGAGTCAAATTAGATACTGAAGGAGAAATAGAGGGAAAGACTGGATTGAGAGAGAGAGAGAGAGAGGCAGAAAAGTAAGAAACAAAAATGTAAAAAGGAGCAATTGACTACCTGCACTAGTGAGACTTCACAATTTCAATTGTTCCCTTTGTGGACCTCCACCTTTGAGTGGCACATCAGAACCATGAGCCACACAATAACTGAGTCCTTACACTGTAAAATAACAGCCCTACCTTTCTGTGGCAAGTTTACTCTGTATCTGTGGTATAAATCCAGCAATTTCTTCAAACACATCAGGAGGCTGACAGTATGATCCCATTTTTGCCAGGCTAACAGCACTGTAGTACAAGGTGCCCAGCAATTTGTGCCAATTTGCAATTTGCACCAGATCTGCTTACCACAAATTCTGTTTTATTTTTACACAATAATAGCATACAACATGAACTTGCAGTCATCTTGTGAGCAAATTTTAGGCCATTGAACTCCAGGTACAGCCTTGGTCCAAACATGGACCAAAGAGCTGAACTCAAGAGATGAGGTGAGAATGACTGCCCTTCACATCAAGGCAGCATTTGACCAAGTGGTGCATCAAGGAGTGCTGGTAAAATTGAATTCAATGAAATTAAGGGGGAAACTCAAATGACTGGAATCATACTTAGCACAAAGTAAGATGGTTATGATTGTTGGAGGTCAATCATCTCAGCCCCAGGACATCACTGCAGGAGTTCCTCAGGATAGTGTCCTCGGCTCAAATATCTCCAGCTGCTTCATCAATAACTTTCCCTCTAACACAAGGTCAGAAGTGGGGATGTACATTGATAATCACACAATGTTCAATGCCATTTTCAACTACACAGATACAGAGAAGCACTCCATCCCTGCATGCAACAAGAACTGGACAACATTCAGGTTTGGGCTGAAAAGTGGCAAGTAACATTCATGCCACACAACTGCCAGGCAATGATCATCTCCAAAGGGAGAAGGGAGAATTAGGTAACAACCTTAAAGCAAAGCTGTCATAATTTCATTTTTCCAATATATAGCTCATTTTTAAAATATTTAAATTTTAAATACAGAGGTCAATTTCTGGAACATTAATTAATATATTAAACCAATGTCCACTCTCTGCTGCGGTTCCCACCAAAAATTTAACCAAAATTCAAAGAAACAAGAGTGGAGATTAATAGTACATGTAAATCCCATTAATTATAGTTGTTCAATTGTCATGAATTGGGCGGGTTGCCTTATGAAGAAAGGTTGGACAGGCTAGGTTTGTATCCATTGGAGTTTAGAAGGGTAAGAGGTGACTTGATTGAAACCTTTAAGATCCTGAGGGGTATTGACAGAGTGGATGTGGAGAGGATGTTTCCCCTTGTGGGAGAATCTAGAACTAGGAGTCACTGTTTAAAAATAAAGGGTCGCCTATTTAAGACAGGGATGAGGAATTTTTTTTTCTCTCAGAGGGTCATGAGTCTTTGGAACTCTTCCCCAAAAGCCAGTGGAAGAAGAGCCTGAATATTTTTAAGGCAGAGCTGAATAGATTCTTGATAAACAAGGGGTGAAAGGTTTTGAGGGTAGGCGGGTGATTATAATCAGGTCAGTCATGATCTTATTGAATGGCGGAGCAGGCTAGAGGGGCCGAGTGGCCTAATACTGATCCTAATTCATCTGATTGTATGAATTGTAGCACTGTACATATATTCTATTTCCCCTTCGAACTGAGTCTTTAATTCCTCCTGTATATCAAATAAAATTTTTGAAGAGTACCAAGGATCACAGGCAGGCTATTCAGGCAACCGAGTCTGCTCCACCATTCAGTTAAATCATGGCTGACCTGTACATGAACTCCATTTTCCCACATTTGCTCCGCATGCCTTGATATTCTGAACTAACAAAAAAGTTCCAATTGTCCGAGCGTCACCACCTTTTTAGGGGAGAAAAATCCTGATTTCTGCTACCCTTTTGTGAAAAGGTACTTCCTTATTTCCTTGCTGAATAACCTCTATTTAATTTTAACATATTGCCCACTTGTTTCTCCCAGACAAAATTGTTCCTTATTCTATCAAATTCTTTTACCATTTTAAACAGGTCAGATGGTCTTGATCAGATCATCCCTCAAACTTCTATATTCAAGGGAATATGAGGCCAGTTTTTGCAACCCGTTACTATTTAACCCCCAAGTCCCATTTTCATTCTGTTGAACCCATGTACACCCGCTTCAGGGCCAGTACATCACAGAATCGTTACAGTGCAGGTAGTTGCCATTCGGCCCATCTTGTCTGAACCAGCTTTCTGAATGAATAATTCACTTAGTTCCATTATCTTGCCTTCTCCCCATAACCCTGCTTCTTCTTTTTCAGATAACAGTCTAATTTCCTTTCAAATGCTTCGATTGAACCTGCATCCAGCACACTCAGGCAGTGCATTCCAGACCTTAACCACTTGTTGCGTGAAAAAGTTTTTTTTCATATCGCTTTTGATTTTGTTGTCAATTACTTTACATCTGAGCTCTCTCATTCTTGATCCTTTCACAAGTGGGAACAGTTTCTCCCTATGTACTCTGCCCAGACCCCTCGTGATTTTGAATGCCTCAATTAAACTTCCTCGTAATCTTCATTTCTACAAGTTAAACAGCCCTAACTTCTCCAATCTATCTTCATGACTGAAATTCCTCATTCCTGGAACCATTCCCGTGAATCTTTTATGCACTCTCTCCAACGCCTTCACTTCCTTTGTAAAGTGCAGTGCCCAAAAGTGGATGCAATACTTCAGTTGAGGCCAAACTAGTGTCTTATACAAGTTCAACATAAATTCTTTGCTCTTGTACTCTATGCCCATATCAATAAAGCCTAGGATACTGTATGCCTTACTAACTGCTCTCTTAACCTATCCTTCCACCTTCAATGACTTATGGACATATACCCAGGTCCCTCTGCTCCTGCACCCCCTTTATAATCGCTCCCTTTATTTTATATTTTCTCTCCATGTTCTTCCGATCAAAATGAATCATTTCACATTTCTCCGCATTGAGCTTCATCTGTCACCCATTTCACGGACACCCATTTCACCAAATTGTCTATGTCCTTTTGAAGTTCTACACTATCGCCCTCACAGTTCACAATGCTTCCAAGTTTCATATCATCTGCAAATTTTGAAACTGCATCCTGTACACCAAGATCTAGGTCATTAACATATATCAGGAAAAGCAAGGGTCCCAACACTGATCCCTAGGGAACTCCACTGCTAACCTTTCTCCAAACCGACAAACATCCATTAACCACTATGCTGTTTCCTGTCACTCAGCGAATTTCATATTCATGTTTCTACTACCCTTTTATGACATGAGCTATACCTTTAAAGTCTGTTGTGCAGCACAGTACCAAATGCCTTTTGGAAGCTCATATAAACCACCACCACTTTCTCAAAGGCAATTAGGGATGGGCAATAAAAATGCTGGCCTAGCCAGGGATACCCAGGTCCCGCGAAAGAATTAAAAAAAACACATCAACAGCACTGCTCTCATCAACCCTCTCTTATCTCTTCAAAAAACTCCAGCAAGTTAGTTCAAGACAATTTTCCCTTAAGGAATCGATGCTGGCTTTCCTTAATTAACCTGCATGTCCATGTGACCATTAATTTTGTCCCGAATTATTGCTTCCAGAAGTTTCCCCAACACCGAAGTTAAACTGGCTGGCCTGTCGTTGCTGGGCTTATCTTTGCACTCTCTGAACAAGGGTGTAGCACTTGCAATTTTCCAGATTCTGACTGGAAATTATTGCCAGTTCTCCCGTAATTTCCACTCTCCCTTCCCTGTATCGTTGGGTGGAACTTTGTCCACTTTAAGTATGGGCAGCCTATCCAGCAGCTCCTCCTCATCGATTTTAAACCTTCTAGTGTCTGAATTATCATCCTTCCTTCATTTCCCAGAATTGAACACTACTTCAGGTTGATTCTGATCAAGGCTCTAGACAACTGAAATATAACTTCCTCCCATTTATATTCCAGGCCCTTGCAACAGAGGAATATTCCATCGGCCTTTTTAATTGCTTGGGGACACCCAAATCTTTGCTCCTCCAGAGTTTCTAATCATTTATAAAAATACTACCTGCCTAGAATCTTTTAATGATGTGTACTCTGAGTCCTATGTGGTTCGTAACCATTTAGAAAATACTTTGATTTATCGTTCTTTGGCCCAAAGTGGGTGATTTCACACTTGACCACTTTGACCTCCATCTGACGTAGTTTTGTCAATTTATTTAATCTGTTTCCCTTTGCAATTTCTTGCCCCTATCTTCACTACTTAAGTGTTACTCCTAACTTAGTGTCATCTGTAAACCTGGGGATATACAACTTTTTTTTTGCAAAGATACATTTTATTCAAAAATATCTAAAAGAACATTATAAAATACAATTCAAATTGTCATAACAAAAAGTGAAATAAATAATCAACTATTTCCACAGAGTATGTTGCACATTGAACTTCCTCAAAACAATTGTATTAACTATATACATTTAAGGACAAGCTTACATCATGAGGGGTCGTTACCTGCCCCTTGGTGTATTATAGCTGAAAGGCCTTACACACTGGTCTTTCCCAATTGCACCTTTGTGGTGGCTGCATCAAACTTGAGTCCCTTAGCATGTAGTCCTATACAACTCTTTTTTTTGGAAAAATATACTTCATTCATAAAATATCTGAAAGAACATTACAAAACATTCTATACAACTCTATTCCTTCATCCAAGTCAGTAACAAAGTGAAAAGTTGAGACCCCAGAACAGATCCCAGGGGAACACAACTTGTCATACCACGTTAGTCAGAGTACCTGTGCAACGCTGCCCCTTTAACAGGATAGTCTAAATAGGCATTGACAAGTGTAAACACCAATGAGGGAAAAGCAAAGCACAAACACTTCATAATATTTTTAATGGGGCAGTTGGATAAAACTAAATGGCTTTTAAGCAAATTTAGTTCCTAGAAAAGTCATGAATATCATACATGAAATTCGCCAAATTAACACCATTATGTTCTCTAGATGCTTTAAAACAGCACAAATATTGTCACAATTTTGAAGTTTTAACCTGCTGCCCTCTCCCCATTTCACTGCTCCTCTCCCCCACCAGGGCTCACTCATTGACTCCCTGTCCCCAACAGCTCTGGTTTAAAATCCTCACATTAAAATCCCTTAACAGCCTCACCCCCCTCCCTACGTCCAGAACCACAACTCATCTCCCCACCCCCATCCCACAAAAAAACTCTCCATCTCTCTATCTGCATGTTCTTCCTTCATGCAACAAGATCCCACATTCTAGAGCTTTTTTTCCTAAATTCCTTCAGCTTGCCTCCAGCTTTAACACCACCTTAAAAACCTTTGACAAAGTTTCTTGTCTCCACCAGTCACCACTTCTGCTTTAATTTCAAACTGCCAGCATTCACAGTATTATGCTTTGTCTAATATTTTATCTCCAGGTCTATTTATCCCTGTAAAGTGCCATTGGATATTTCACATACCACCATTTAACTTAGTTGTCCCACCTCTGCTCCTTGCAATCCCTAACAAAAATCTATCAATGGCAGACTTGAAAGTTCCAAATTGGCCCACCAGCCCCAGCCATTTCTCCTGAAAGGCGCTACATGCATGCAAGTTGTTGAGATTTGAATTGCAATGGCCATGTTTAGGTAACTGGGTTGTGGGAATCCCTCTCCTTCATTCATTTTGGGTTTTAAATCTACGTGGTCTTGCTGTTGTTTCCCCTGCTGTTGGACTTTGCACCTTAGTCCCGCCCATAAGGGGGTGAGGGGCATGAGGGAAAAAGCTTCAAACGTGAAGGCGACTTTTACTCACACTTGGGTGCTTCTTGGCTTGAGTTATCATGAGCCGGAACATTGCTACGGTCTAGTTTGGGCGACGGCGGCTCCTGCTGTCTAGAGGGTAGGGGGATTGACTCCTACACCTGTCACTACCCCAGGACCCACACCAAGTTGGCCAGCACACTGCCCAGCCAACGGGCTCCAGGTGAGAGGGAATGGGCGGAAAGAAAATGACCCTGGCCAACTCTGGTGAAGATCCAAATCACAACACAAAACATATTCTAATACAATAACATAATGTGAAAAGGCAGAATGAAGCTGCTGCAATTCTAATTCAACTTTGCCCGGCAGCTATCCAATTGAACCTTGAGGGTCCTCCCGGCTATAACGGGAATATAATCCAAAAATACACCGGTCAGGAGGCGGGGCGGGGAGTGGCTCAGTGATTGGTCCATCCGGCCTGTGGACATGGCCAATCAGGGATTGCAGTGATTGACTGAGCCAGAAACTGGCGCAGAACCCAAGCAGAATGAGGCGTGTCTTAAAGGGTGAGGGCGCCTTAGTTCAGTGGTCTCTGTTAACTGTTTTGTACAGTGGAAGCAACTGCCCACTTTATTTTATCATTAATAGTAGCTCAGTTATTCAACAGTAACAAGTTTACACCAGTGGTGCAGCCAAAAGAAGGAACACAACAGAATGCAGGATCAAAGTTGCATCTGTATATTCAATGGTGTCCTGTTATTGCTTCAAAGTATCAACAACAGTTCATAAACCTTTAATGTAATAATGGCATGTAACTTCTGAGCTCCAGGGCAGTTCCAATTGCAAAGAAAAAGAAGAATTAAAACGACTTGTAGCTTCTGGGTAACTATTGTACTGACCTCCCGCGACCCCCACAAGAGCCTCATATAGCCCCCTCGGCCCCCCCATGGGACTCACCCCACGACCCCCCCCCCCCTCCCACCCCTCAACCCACCACAGGAACACCCACCCAACTCCCATGGGATGCCCCTACCTCACCTGACCCACATGGGATCCCCTGACTGTGCCACACCCCCAACTGCACGCATCCCTGCCCCGATTACACATCCCTCCCAGATTGCACATCCCACCGACTGCACATCCCCCAATTGCATCCACCCCCCCCCCCCAACTACACCCTGCCCAACTGCTCCCCTATCAACTGCACCCCTCCAACTGACCCCTCCTGACTGAACCAGCCACTGACCCCTTGACCCCAATGCCCACCACTGTTCAGCCAAGAGCCCCAACCATCTAACCACCCCCCTCCAATCACCTGACACCCCCCTCCCCAACCAAATCTTACGTCTCCCTGGCTTGAAAGTGACTGGACTTTTAAACTTTGATTTACGGCAGCTTGTGCCATAAAAAAAGGACGTAGCCTCCTTGCATCTGACTCTGCAGCTCTCGACTGAAGGCCTAAGGAGCACTGCTCAGTTCTCATCAAACCAAAGGCGGAAGTTTGGGCATCACCTGGATTTCCAGGTAGGAATGTAGGAGCAGAGTGGCAATCCAACTCTGATTGCCACTTCGCAGAAGTTCAGGCCCAAAGTGTCTCAAACCACTTCACAGGAGTGTTATAAAGCAAAACACTGAGCCACATAAGGTGACATTAGGGAAAATTAACAAAAGCGTGGTTAAAAAATTACACTTTAAAAAGCATCTTAAAGCAGGAAGGAGTGATAGACAGATGGAGAGGTGTAGAGATACATTCTGGAGCTTAGGTTCTAGGCAGCTGAAGACACAGCTGTCGTATAGGCGTGTTCGGCATAGGGTTAATATGGGACTGGAGAACTGTATCGCCCACAGTATGATATAGAGAGAGACACATGAAAGTAGAGAGAAGACAGCGGTGCAGGGAGAGTCTGAGAGAAGTTGGTATGATGATAGTACCTAGATAGGGCTTTACCTTTGAGATGTGTATATAGTTGTGTATTAACATTATGCAGCTTATTTTCAACCACACAAGCTTCCAGGCCTCTTAGTGAGATAGCAAACAACCTTACAACATGGTGGCAGCAGGGGATTGACACCAAAATCCCAAGGCAGCTAATGAACGAGCCCATAACCTTCGAGAAGCTGGAGAAGGAACCCAGGATCTCAAAGCTTGAAAAACTAATGAAACTGAAATTCTGACCCATGAGAAATGCACCTGGATCGAAGACACAGCTTGAGATCACCTAGAAAAGCTCTATTGTCAGATTTGATCGAAGGCAGAGTTGAAGGGCCTAGCCAAATCACAAGAAGAGTGAGCAAAATTCAAACAAATGCTGAACTAATCTTTTAAAAATAATCACTAATCAGGCAGAGCATACCGATTGTTTGACCAGCGCAGCTGAAGGAACACTGCAGCTGAGCCAGGAGTCATACTACGAGGCGGCCATGCTCAAATGAATGGGAAAAAATAGTTTTTAAAATGACAGCCAAAGCCTAAAATCACCTTGCTATCAGGTTTTTAAGCTTTAAAAAAAGTACCTGGCCCAAACAGCTTGTTTGAAAATTTCCTGCAGAATTGATTAGTTTAAGGAATCAGGCCCACAATTGGTGTGAGTGCCCACTGAAACAAGACAAGCATGGGAGGAAGAGAGAAGGGAATGGTTGCTGCATTGCCTTTTTGAAAGAAAGAAAAAAACAAAGCTGTACTCCTCTGTTCTTAAAAACAGCCACGGATAGTAAATTAAATCTACCAGACCAATTTGAAGTCTTGCAAAGAACAAATCAGATGAAAAATTGGGCGTCATGGAGAAGAAGAAAAAATGAGAATACAGGAGTATAACAGGATTAAGTAGGAAATCAGAAGAAGTACACTTTAATATGTTATTTTACTTATTTGGTGAATTTGCCGACAATGTAATCATAAGACAATGTAAGGATGAATCCTTAACCACATTTGGTTAGATATTAAAAGCCTTTTACAAGTATTTTAAACTCCAAGTTGTGGAGAGTACAGACCTTAAAAAAGGTATCAAACACTCCCAATGAAGCACCAAAAGGGCAACGAGACTCCAGGGTGAGGGAGACAATACCCAACAAAACATAAGATTCTTGCAGACCATGTCAGCATAATGAAGTCCATGAGCCGAAGAGTTTAGTGAGGCTGAGAAGCAGCCGAAATGCTTAAAAATAGAGCTTATTGAAAATGCTGACACATTACCCACACAGCAACAGCAGGTGGCAGTGCAGAGTGAGCATATGGCTGTGAATGAAGCAAAGTTATCTGATGTAACCCAAAAGCAACAAAACCTGCAAAAAGAAAATGAAGCTATTCTACAGGACAATGTTTGTTTCAAAGCTGAGTTGGAACAACTCAGCCAGATGTATAGCCAGGCACACCAACAGGCAGAAAAGGCACTCAAAGAAGTCACTGCCCTGAAAGACTCTTTGAAGAATCAATATGTGCTCCTAGAAAAACATGAGGATTTGAAAAGGATGTTGAGTGCAACTTCAGAAAAAGCTGCGTTGGAACTATCAGTAGCGACAAAGCAATGCACTGAAGTGCAGCATGAGTTGGCAAAAGGTCAACAAGAAAATAAACAGTTGAAAGAATAGCTGATTCTCCTTCAAGATTAAATGCAAAAGGTGTGCATAATCCTTCAGCAGCATGAAGAAATGAAGACTGCCTTGAACAACAGAATAGAAGAGCAATGGAACAAAGTCAAGAAGACTCTGTTGAATTACAAGAAAATTCAAGATGAAGCAATTGAGCTTTGCAAAGGAAAGGAAAACCCATTGAAGGACCTCACACATTACAAGGATCCCTCAGGTCAAAGTTTGTTCCTCTGGAAGATTATGAAGAGAAGCAAAATGAATTTAATGTCATTCTGAAAGAATTGAAGAACCAGTTGGCAGAGAAGACTCGGTAATGGTCAATATTCCAGGAGGGAGCCAAGAGATACAGGAAAGAGACTGAAGAACTGATGAACCAGCTGAATGGAAAAGAGGAGGCATTGAAAGGAAAAGCCATAGAGCTTTCCAAGCTGTAAGTGGATAAAGAAGCCATGAGTTGCACAATTACAGAACTGAAACAAGTTAAGACTTTGCCGGAGACAGACCTGGCCAATGGTGAACCAAAATGAAGGACAAGGACAAAGCTCTGCTGCAGGTGGAGAAAGAAGGGACAGAAATAAGATCGATATTACGGACAAGAGTGGGGGGTGGGATTAATTTAAACAGCCATGATTTCTCCTCTCATCACTCATCCATAAATAGAAAGGTATTTTTGATTTGCTTTTCTCCCTTTATAAGTGGGTGGCATATTTCCAACCCCTCATTTTTGGTGTGATCCAATTTCTTTTAATAACCCCACAGCAAACTCATGATAGGGCAAACTCAAAGGGTCAGTTTATTTGCACACATTCAAACACGGGAGGAAGGTCGCAACATAGCCACCTGTGCATTCATCCAATAAAAGTGCAATTGAGAAGGAAAGATTTACAGAACAAAGACCATAGAGAAAAGAATTATAGTTTCACATGAGTACAGAGTCCAGAAACAAAGTCCAATGGCATATTCCTTCACAGAGGTCAGCAGGCTGAACTGATGCTGGATAATTCACTTTTACAGTAGGGTTGACTTCCATGATGAGATGGGCATGCAGAGATGAGTCCATCCTGTAGGTGATAGTACAGAAGTTCCATTCAAAACAGTTTGGATGGGGCCAGACATTCAAGCCTGAACAGAGCCTCATTTCTATGCTGCTGCTAGGTAGATGGAAAGATGGTAGACTGAGCGTTGCAGCTCCAAAAGGCAATATTACTGGTTCCACCAACCAGGGGGGGTCATGTCACATGACTCCCACCTCTCCACTTTGGCATTGACAAAGTGTGTGCATTCCTTTGCCTGGGTCCCTGAGATTGTTAATGTTCCATTAAGTCTTGACTGGGACGTTGCAGGGTCATTTGTCCTAGCAGACCAATTGGCTCCGGTTGGCCAGGCCTGGCCAGTTGCTGAGCTGAATGAAAAGCTTAATCAGCTTGAAAAAGAATTGGAAAATAAGAGAATAAACAGATATTTGCCTAAAATTGTGAAGCAAGTGGAAATGAAGGTTCCATTTTTGAAATGTCAACTTATAGGAAGAACATGGTGGACCCCACAAAGGAAAAACCCAAGTCCATTTTATGAATGAATAGAGCAAACATTCCCTCCAGAAGTAATGGAATAAGCAAATGGTCTCTGATCATAGAAGTCAGATGACTGATAAATAGAAATTCAATACTAAAGAGCACAAGAAGCAAACCAGATGTTGAAACCTAAGTTTTTGAAACACCAATTTAAATTCAGAGCCAACAAAGCTTGCCCAAAGCAACTGAGACTACCGCTCCTCCAAACGTGACAAGAATAAGATCTGGAAGAGTAGACAGGCCTACAGACCGTCCGAAGTAATAAAGTCAGAAGCTTGAGGGGAGAGAAGGGTTAGCACATAAAAAAAGATTGTACTGTAAATATGTTGGTTAAAGACTTGGGGGGAGGTGTATAAGGGTGTTTGGGCAGAGCAAGGGTTAATGTGGGTCTGGAAAACAGCACCACCTACAGTATGATGTAGAGAAACACATAACAGGAGACAGTGGTACAGGGAGAGTCTGAGAGAAGTCAGGATAATGATAGTACCTAGATATGGCTATGCCTTGGAGATATATATTTTGTTGTGTGTTAACAATAAACAGTTTATATTCAACCACACATGCCTTCAGACCTCTTAGTGATATACCAAGCAACCTTGCAACAACAGCCACCAATGGTAGAGCAACTAAAATCGGGATATTCAAGAGGCTAAAATAAATAAGCACAGATGAGTCAAAGCATTGTTAAGTGAGCAGAGTTTACAAGGATAGGGAGGGGCAAAACAATGAAGAGAGTTGAAAACAAGGGAGAATTTTTAAATCAAGACATTGCCTGACTGGATTCCAACTTGGTCAGCTAGCACAGGAATGATTGTGAACGGGACTTGGTACAAACTTGGACACAGGCTGCAGTGATTTGGATGCCCTCAAATTTATGAATAATAGAATGTAAGAGACCAACCAGAAATGCATTGGAATGGTCAAGTCTACAAGTTGCAAAGGCATGAATGAGGGTTTCAGCAGGGCGAAGTCAGGTGATGTTACAAAGGTGGAAATAGGAGGGTTTAGTGATAGCAAGGATATGTGTTCAGAAGCTCATCTCGGGGTCAAATATGACTAAGATAACTTTGGTTGCAAACAGTCTGGTTCAGTCTCAGACAGTTGTCAGTCAGAAGGATGGAGTCAGTAGCTTAGAAACAGAGATTGGAGCATGAACTGAAGACAATGGCTTTAATATTCCCAATATTTAATTGGTCATTCAGTGTTGGATGTCAGAGAAGCAGTTGAATAATTTAGCAACAGTGGAGGAATTGCGCGAGGTGGTGGTGAGGTGTCATCACATACATGTGAAAACTAACATTGCGTTTTCAGATGATCTCGCCAATGTGCAGGTATGTGGATGATAATTAGGAGGGGGCCAAGGATAGATTCTTGGGGGACGCCAGAGGTAACTGTGCAAGAACAGGAAAAGAAGCCATTGCAAGTAATACTCTGGCTATGATTAGATAGGTAAAAGTGGAACCAGACAAGTGCAGTCTCACCCATCTGGAAGACAGTGGAGAGGCTTGGAGGAGAATGTTGTGGTCAACTGTCTCAGAGGCTGAAAATAGGTTGAGAAGGATGAAGAGGGATTGTTTACCTTCGTCACATGGAATGCAATTTGTAAATTTGATGTTAGCTGTTTTGGTACTGTGGCAGAGACGGAAACCTTTTTTTTATTCATTCACCAGATGTGGGCTTCACTGACTGGGCCAGCATTTATTGCCCATTCCTAGTGGCCCTTGAGAAGGTGGTGGTGAGCTGCCTTCTTGAACAGCTGCAGTCCATGTGGTGTAGATACAGCCACAGTGCTGTTAGGAAGGGAGTTCCAGGATTTTGACCCATTGGAGCTATTTGACCTGATTGGAGCTATTCAAACATGGAGTTCCGGGAAATATGGGTACAGATTTTGCCTCAAAAATATGTTATAATTTATTATATGAATTTAAAATATAACAAATGAAATAAAGTCAATTACTTCATGTAGGACTTTTCTTGGTTAATCAATACAACCTAAACTTAATTTTAAGGATTTGTTCCTTTATTTTGAATATAGCGGCCTTTGAGGCACAAAATATTATAAATTCATCCAGCCTATCTTCTTTAACATGACATGGAAAAGCAACAGACTGGCACTGACTGAAATAGTATCGATCATGTTGGCATTCACCTAACTATGATTGGATGGTCCTAAGTTCTCATTGCCTGTACTCTGGGAGATTTTGTTCCTCTGTGGTTTCTGCAGTGCTAATGCAGATCTATGGTTTATTACAGGACACGAGAAGGTCAACTGTCAAACTTGGAGTCTCCTGTGAATTCCTACACTCTTGGCCTGCCTGAAATTTTCATTGAATTTGAATGTATGTTTACTGCCAATTATAAGCTTTACTTTTCAGGAGTCTGTGAACCACATCCAGTCTCAAGGATCTGCTTAGCGTACATTTTATTCTTGGGTGGGATGCTGTAGGGTATTTGATCCATTATGGAAAAATGTATAGCTGATAACAAATTCTTAATTTGCGTAGGGTCTTCAACATAATGAAACATTCCAAGGTGCTTCACAAGAGCACTTTGAAACAAAGTATGACACCGAGCCACATAAAGAGATATTAGGTAGAGGTAGATTTTAAGGAGTGTCTTAAAGGAGGGAAGTGAGGTAGAGAGGCAGAGAGTGTAGGTATGGAATTTTAGAGCTTCAGGCCTAGGCAACTGAAGGCACGGTCATCAATGGTGGAGCAATTATGACTGGGAATGCACAAGATGCCAGAATTGGAGGAGTGCAAAAATCTCAGTGGGGCTGGATAAGATTAGAGATAGGGAGGGGCAAGGCATGGAAGGATTTGGAAAGAAGGATGAGAATTTTAAAATCAAGATATTGCCTGAGTACAGAAAGCACAGGGGTGATAGGGGAGTGGAACTTTCTGCCAGTTAAGACAAGGGCAGCAGAATTTTTGATGATCTCAGGTTTACGCAATGTAGAATGTGGAAGACCAGCCAGGAGTGCATTGGAATAGTTGAGTCTAGAGGTAACGGAGACGTGGATGAGGATTTCAACAGGAGATGATCTGAAACAGAGGTGAAGTCGAGCGATGTTATGGAGGTGGAAAAAGGCAGTTTTAGAGATGACACAAATATGAGTTCGGGAGCTCATCTCAGGATCAGATGTGACATCAAGATTGCGAACAGACTGACTTAATGCCAGATTGTTGCCAGAGAGATGGAGTCGGTAGTTAGGGAACGGAGTTTGGAACAGGGACTGAAAATAACGTGCGTGTATGTATATATTTAGTTACAGAAGCGTACTAAACACTTTGCATAATGCATTTCAAGGTTCTTCAAATCATGAGTTAAACAAATATCGACTTTGGGAGAGCTGATGCAGAGTTACTAATACAGTTTATAATTATTTTAAGGTGTTAATCTTTATTACCTTTAATTCCCATGGCCATTGTCACCAAAAGTAATTACTTAAAACAAAGGCTTTAACATTTAAAAGGATATCAGAAATAATTTAATGATTTGAAGTTGAGAAACATTATACTGACACCATCTACTGCAATATTAGTTTAGAGAAATAGTTTTGTTAATGATTCCTTTACATCCTTATTTTTCTATTAATTATTTTAGATATTTTTCTATTCCAGGTGGGGAGTACTAGCAGTTATGAATCATTCCATTAATCAAATCAAATTTACACCAATGGCAATATAAATTCAGTTTTAAAATTATAGTATAGTCATGAAATCTTGTCATTGCACTACTTCCACTGAGATTGAGTCAAAATGGTAGCCCACTGGTGGAGTAATATGCCAACTCCAATATAACTGCTAGAGTTCATTCAATTGACCTTTGATAAATTTGATAGCTGGGTAATAATGAAGTTAAGCTGAAATTACCTTGATTCCTCATATCTGGTTTACTGGTATTAGGAACAGAAAAAGAAAAATGTTCTCCTCACTTTAGTACAGCATTTCTTATAGGTTAATGAACACTGGCACCAACCCAATTTATAAACAGCAGCACACCTGCACAGTAACTTTTGAAGCAATGCACTCATGTGAACAATTTTTCATTGTATTTAAGCTGGATCCACAATTTTGCAGGTGAAGATAGTAGCTGAGGAGCAGCAAACATACAAACACACATTTGCATTAGGAGCAGGAGTAGGCCATTTGGCCCCTCGAGCCTGCTCCGCCATTCAATAAGATCATGGCTGATCTGAATGTAACCTCAACCCCACATTCCTGCCTAGCCCCAATAACCTTTCACCTCCTTGTTAATCAAGCTCTGCCTTAAAAGTATTCAAAGGATCTGCTTCCACAGCCTTTTGAGGAAGAGAGTTCCAAAGACTCACAACCCTCTGAGAGAAAATGTTTCTCCTCATCTCTGTCTTAAATGAGTGACCCCTTATTTTTAAACAGTGACCCCTAGTTCTAGATTCTCCCACAAGTGGAAACATCCTCTCTACATCCACACTGTCAAGACTCCTCGGGGTCACTTAAAGGTTTCACTTAAGTCACCTCTTATTCTTCTAAATTCCAAAGGATACAAGCCTAACCTGTCCAGCCTTTCCTCATAAGACAACTCGCCCATTCTTGGTATTAGTCTAGTAAACCTTCTCTGAGCTGCTTCTTACGCATTTACATCTTTCTTTAAATAAGGAGACCAGTACTGTACACAATACTCCAGATGTGGTCTCACTGATGAAGCATAACCTTCCTACTTTTGTAAGCAATTCCCCTCACAATAATGATAACATTCTATTAGCTTTCCTAATTATCTGCTGTACCTGCATACTAACCTTTTGTGATTCATGCACTAGGATACCCAGATCCCTCTGAATTTCAGAGCTCTGCAATCTCTCACCATTTAGATAATAAGCCTATTTTTTATTCTTCCATACAAAATGAATGATTTCACATTTGTCCACATTATACTCCATTTGCCAGATCTTTACCCACTCACTTAACCTGTCTATGTCACTTTACAGCCTTCTTACATCCTCTTCACAATTTACTTTCCTACCTATCTTTGTGTCGTCAGCAAATTTAGCAACTATTCCTTCAGCCCCTTCATCCAATTTATTTATATAAATTGTAAAAAGTTGAGGCCCAGCATTGATCCCTGTGGCACACCACTCATCACATCCTGCCAACCAGAAAAAGACCCATTTATGCCAACTCTCTGCTTCTTATTAGCTAGCCAAACTTCTATCCATGCCAATATGTTAGCCCCTACACCATGAGCTTTTATTTTCTGCAATAACCTTTGATGTGGCACTTTATCAAACAGTTGCTGAGACATCAGGATAAAGTACTCAGAAGTTGTTAGAAGCCAGCAGCCAGTGATGCAAAAGAGCATCCATCAATTGTTTTGTTGTGCATCAAGTAATACCGATGCATTAAAATGCCATACAATTGAGGGATTATAGGCTGCTGGCTGCTTTCTGGATAATAGTGATTGACGTTCATGATGATGTTCTTGTGGTTAGTTATCAACTGAAAATTAATTGAGTTTAAAACCTTTTCTTCATGATGGCTATGGGTTAATAGAAAAGTTCTGATACCCACATGTTTGACTCTTTGCACTTGAGGGAATTAGGCTAGCTATACAAGCTGTGCTTCCTGTACTCATGATAGTTCCTTTCCACAGGAAAAGTAATGAAGGCATCAATTGGTATAAACGGAGAGTGAATTTGAACTTGCAGCAGCAGGTGGGTTTGAAAGCAAGAGAGGGGGAGGGGTTAAAAGCATGGAAATTGAGAGTGCTGACTTCTGCATTTAACTGCAGTGCGTTAGACTGCTTGCGAGCAATCTCTTTCAGAGAAGTGGGTTGTCAATTGCAAAATGTTAAATACTCAATTATAGCATTACTAACATGACATTTAAAAATTAACTGTGGTTACATGTGTTTCCAAGTCTTCCTGAAATTGTTCTCTGATCTAATCTTGTGGCCACAGTATTTAGATGAGTAGTCCAGTTCAGTTTCTGGTCAATGGTAGCCCTGCACCCACCAACCCAGGATGTTGATAGTGGGATATTCAGCAATGGTTATGCCATGGATGTCAAGGGGAGATCATTAGATTCTGTCTCGTTGGAGATGGTCATTGCCTGGCACTTGGGTGACACAAATGTTAGCTGCCGCTTATCAGCCCAAATCTGAATGTTGTCCAGGTCTTGCTCCATATGGACAAGGACTGCTTCAGTATCTAAGAAGTTGCAAATGGTACTGAAAACTATGCAAGCATCAAAGAACATCTCCACTTCTGGCCTTATGATGGAGGGAAGATCATTGATGAAGCAGCTGAAGATGGTTGGGCCTAGGAACTCCTGCAGCAATATCCTGGGACTGAGGTGATTGGCCTCCATCAACCACAACCATCTTACCTTGTACTAGGTATGACTCCAACTGGATCTGGTTTTCCCTCTGCTACCCTATTGACTTCAGTTTTGCTGGAGTTCCTTGATGCTACACATTCAAATGCTGCCTTGATGTCAAGGGCAGTCACTCTCACCTCCCCTCTTGAGTCCAGCTCTTCTGTCCATGTTTGGACCAAGGCTATAGTGAGATGAGGAGCTGAGTGGCCGTGGCAGGCTATTGCTCTGTAAGTGCCGCTTGATAGCACTGTCAACGACACCTTCTATTACTTTGCTGATGATGGAGAGTAGACTGATGGGGCGGTAATGGCCGAGTTGGATTTGTCCTACTTTTTGTGGACAGGACATGCCTGGGTTTTCTTGATATCACGTGGAGTGAAGTGAATTGGCTGAAGCCTAGCATCAGTGGTGCTGAGGGCCTCAGGAGGAGACTGAGATAAATCATCCACCAAGATATTTCTAGCTGAAGATGGTCAGAAATGCTTCAGCCTTGTCTTTTGCCCTGATGTGCTGAGCTCCCCTATCACTGAAGATGGGGATATTTGTGGAGCCTCCTCCTCCTGTTAGCCATTTGATTGTCTACCACCATTCACAACTGGATGTTGCAGAACTGCAGAGCTTTGATCTGATTCATTGGTTGTGGGATTGCTTAGCACTGTCTATTGCATATTGCTTTCACTGTTAGGCATGCAAGTGGCCCTGTGTTGTAGCTTCACCAGGTTGACACATCATTTCCAGGTATGCCTGGTGCTGCTACTGTCATGCTCTCCTGCACTCTTCATTAATTCCTTGACATGATGGTGATGGTAGAGGTAGGTATACATAGGTATATGCTGGGTCATGAGATTGCATATTGTGATTGAATACAGTACTGCTGCTGCTAATGACCCACAGCACCTCATGGATACCCAGTTTTGAGTTGATAGATCTGCTCAAAATCTATCAATTTAGCAAGGTTGTAGTGCCACACAACACAAAAGAGGGTATCCTTAATGTAAAGATGGGACTTTGTTTCCATAAGAACTGTGCTGTGGTCACTCCTACAAATAGTCATGGACAAATGCATCTGCAACAGGTAGATTGGTGAGGATGAGGTCAAGTAGGTTTTTCCTTCTTGTTGGTTCCTTCACCTCCTGCTGCATGCCCATTCTAGTAGCTATGCCTTTCAGGACTTTGCCAGCTTGGTCAGTAGTGGTGCTACCAAGCCATTCGTGGTGATGGACATTGAAGTTCCCCACCCAGAGTACATTCAGTGTCCTTGCCACCGTCAGTGTTTCTTCAATTTGGAGGAATACTGATTCATCCAAGTGGGGTGGGGGAGGTAGGTGATAATCAGCAGGAGGTTTCCTTGCCCATGTTTGACTTGATGCCATGAGATTTCATGGGCTTCAAAGTCAATATTGAGGACTCGCAAGGCAACCTCCTCCCGATTGTATACCACTGTGCTACCATTTCTTGTGGGTCTGTACCGCAGGTGGGGCAGGGATGGTGATGGTAGTGCCTGGGACATTGTCTATAAGGTAAAATTTGATGAGTATGACTACGCCAGGCTGTTGCTTGACTAGCCTATGGGACAACTCTCCCAATTTTGGGACAAGCCTCCAGGTGTTAGTAAGGAGGACTTTTCCGGGTTGACAGGGCTGGTTGTCATTGTCATTTCTGGTGCCTAGGTAGATGCCAAGTGGTCCATCCGGTTTCATTTCCTTTTGACTTTTCTGTAGTGGCTTGCTGGGCCATTTCAGAGGGCATTTAAGAGTTAACCACATTGCTGTGGGTCTGGAGTCACATGTAGGCCAGACCAGGTAAGAATGGCAGGTTTCCTTCCCTAAAGGGACCTGAGTGAATCATTGAGTTTTTACAACAATCGACGATATTTCCTGGTCACCATTATTGGGACTAGCTGTTAATTCCCAATTTTTATTAATTGATTAAGTTTAAATTCCACCAGCTGCCATGGTGAGATTTGAACCTGTGTCCCCAGAGCATTAGCCTGGGCCTCAGGATTACCAATCCAGTGACATTACCACTGTGCCTCCGTTCCCCTCCACATGATGAGAACACAATGGCTTCAGGGGGCTGAAGACATAACAGAGAAATAAGCCAAAAGATACTGTTACATTCCCCGTAGGGACCTTTAAAAAAAAGATTAATTTCCCAGCGCCCAGTGGAAAGAATAACAGGACATGATTTTGTGTTTTGAGACTTCTGCTGTAACAAACAAACTAAAATCAACATTATAAAATATACAAAAACATAAAATAGATGAAACATTACTTAATGGGCAACCAATATATCAAACTACAGAAAAGGTACTTCCCCATTAATTAATTAACATAACCAAAATACTTTATGCCATACTCCCAGCAGATATTTAGCCGTGAAGATTCAGTTCCAAGCTCCACCTGGCTTTTCAGCAGGCTCCCTTTTCCCTGCCACAGTCTTCCAGGGTCCATTGAATATTATTCCACTCAGTTTTATGAGTAGCCTTGAACTGACTTCCAGCAGCAAGGCACACACCAGCGACTGCTTATTCCTTAAATCTCCACAAGTGTCATCTCTTTGAATAGAGAACCAGTTCCCACCAGCATCCTGCTTGATGGCTAACACAAAAAAGTATTTTCCTCTGCCATTCACAGCAGCAGTTGTTTCTGTCTCCTCTCCGAGCCTCTCAATCTTTCTGTCTCTGTCCAGAAAAAAAACAGCTGACCCTCTTTTGTGTTATGGTGTGAAATCTTGTCACTTGGTTTCCTATAGGTCCTGGCTACAGATCACATGGGCCTGTCTCCAGGCAGAATTAGTATGATCACACGTTCCTCCATTTAGAACGTTCTGTTTTACCTTAAATTAAAAGGAAACCAATTAAAACATAACTTCCCTCTCAAGGCTCACATTCATAACAATACTGAAATCACACACCTGCTTTCTTGCTTGAATTGTGTGAAACACTTTGTTTACAGTATTTATGCTGAGAGATTACTTACACAACCTTAGAAGTTATTTTCACAACTTTGGAAGTTTGCACATCTGATTACCACTTTGGAGCTATGCGCTATCAGATCAGCATATATCGTGCTTATTCTGTTTTAATTTGAACCTCAGATGAGGACCAAAATTATCTCCAGCATCAACAGCACCAGCAAGAGCACCAGAATATCTGAAATTCCACAGGAGAAAGGGGGCGTTGTTATGACCAGAGGAGGAGGAGTAAACTTGCTCCCCTTTATTCAGTCCCCTCGGTTGATCACAATAAAAGTTTTTTAAAATTTTCTTTTCCCTGTAAATGCCTTCTTCAATCCAATCAAACCAGGTTTTCTTGTCAAAGAAAGACTCAGTTACTAATCCCAAGAAGAAATAATAAAAGACACAACAACATACATGTAGATCTCAGAAGTAAGAAAAGTTAAAGTCCAAATAAGTTAAAGGAATATACAACTAAGTCCTTTGTTTTTCCTGAGGCACAGATTGTTGAACGTTGCGGCCATTTGAAGTTAGCTAGTTTCCTTTAAAATCCTGGAGTTGATTTGGAGTTCAGGTAACTGCACCATGTTGGAGTCAATCCTCACTTCAGAGAGACAGAGAGAGTGATTCCTTACTGCTTCTTTCAGCACTTTTTGCAGATGATTTTGACTTTATTCTCTCTTTGTTTCTGGCTTGGAAATAAACAGTTCTTAAACCTCTTTTTTATATATTCCAAGAAGGAATTTGATTAACATGTCTTGCAGTCATTGTCGTCGAACAAGTAATCGCATTTTTGATCTTTCATTCCAGAAACTTCTAACACATTTCAAGATAGTAGAAACCAACAGGAGATGGGATTATTTTGTCTTCCACATGGGGTTTTGAATGTCTCTCGGGTATCTGGCTGGTTAGCAGTTCCCATGGTCTTGACAGAATTACAGTTGATTAAGGTCCAGTACTGTGCATTCTTAATGAGCCATAAATTTCAACGAGCGTCAGAAAGTGCTGGCCCACAGAAATTAGAAGAAATAAATGCACACTTCCCTGATCTTGAAAATTACATTGACCCTTCCGTTTGCCAGATCCTTGGGGCCTGCATCAAAAGATTCCTCGCAGTCCCAAGCGAAGTGAAGCTCCGGTGGATTCAAGGAGGCCACACCCCCTTTTTTACAGCACTTGCTGCCGTCAAGCAGGTAAGTTTAAAGTGTCAGTGAAATTGACAGGCCAGGGAGAAGGTAAGTGTCTAAGGTAGGTGGATAGGATTTGGGGGATGGGGGGATCAGGGATCCGGGTGGGTGGGGGGCGTGTGGGGGTGGGGTGGGGTGGGGATGGGATCAGTCAGAGGTCTGGGGGATAAGTCATAAGTTTGTAGAGGGTGGGGGGGGTCTGAGTTCAGGAGGGTGGGAGGGTGGAGGGGTGGGGGTTCAGAGGTTGGGGTTGGGGTGTTGGAGATCAGGGGTTGGGGAATCGGTGGTTGGGGGTGGGGGGGGTCAGAGGTTGGGGGTGTTACGTGGTGGGGGGGTTTGGGGGAATGCCATGGGGGTTGGTTGAGGGTGTGGGGAAGTCCTGTGGGGTCGGTCTGAGTCTTTATAATAGTTACCCAGAAGTTAGAAGAGGTTTTAATTCTTCCAACTTTTTCTGAGTAACAATTGGTGTAAGCCTGGAGGAACCATCTGAAGTTTACGATTTAAACCGCATTTTCGTATGGTTCCCAGGGCAGGGTAATTGTTCAGAGGAAGTGTGCACTTCTGGGTAATTACCGTGCAAACCCTTACCTGGGAACTTCTGAGAGGGTTTCCCCAGAGCATCTTAGGGGTATCCCTCCAAATCTGAGGCTGGGGAACTCAGAGGTTATGGCCCAAGAATTCCTTTTTGACGTGGACCTTGACACCCCAGGTGCGTAATTCCATGAGCAACATGTCAGCAGTGCAATCTATACAGTAACTTTCCAGAAAAAGTCAGCTTATAACTCCAGACATCAGGTGACTCGAGGCAGCCATTTTTGGTCAATGTCTTTTCTTGTACCTTAAAAAAAAAATCCTCTTTAAACAGTCCGATGTTTTTGGTTAGCTGGTGAAGCTATAGGTAGATCTCACTCAGTCACAATTTTCCCATCATTGGGACAATGTGCAGAGAGGTGCAATTCCCAAAAGTCCGCAATACAGGTTATACAGCTGATGATACGTTTTCTTGACACATCGTAACACCAGTATCTCAGGAGACTCAGGGCTTCCAGGTTGCTGGAAGATATTAGCAGCCTGCAGGCAATCTAACATTGTGTAACACACCTCGTGCAACCCTTTGTGCAACTACAAATCTACACTCTTTCTCTTCCTGGCACTTCTACATGGTCCAACCACTGTTGTTTCAACAGAGGTAGTCACAGGCTGTTCAGATTCCTACTCTGACTGCTGAAATGTTCTTTTTTGTTGTCCTCTGGGTTTTGAGTCTGTGAGGGTTCCGCTACTGATTGTTCCATGTAGGGGTAGTCTTGGCTCTCAGAACATAAGACAGCACCCAGGGATTGGGTGAGAAATGGAAACACTTAAGTTGAGTTCATACTTATATGCCCCTTTCACCATCATTTTTATCATGGCCCACCCACTCTTCCCTGCTAGCAATGAGCAGAAGCATACTTTGCTGCAGATCAGTTGGAAAATGAAAGGCTTAGGCTAGGGTATCATGAATTCTATTTAAGGTGGTATTCATAGAGTGTATGTATTGGTGACAGCCTGCATGCACTCATTTGGTTTGATGGTTGAGGCAGGTGGTCACTCTGTCTATAGCATAAAGGGCTACGAGCCAAGTGCTGGAAAATGGGATTAGAATAGACAGGCGATTGATGGCCAGCATGGACACAATGGGCCAAAGGGCCTGTTTCTGTGCTGTGTAAGCAAAAACATTGTTGCAAAGACCTGTGATATCACACCATTCATTCCTGAGATGAACTCCTTCAATCGTTCTGTGAGCATACACAGTGCAGCTGGAGCACCTACCATTCATCACACATTCTTTGCTGCTGCTCCAGAGATTTTGGCAAAATTTTTCCAGCCAAATGGAGGTGGTTCTTGTGCATGTGGGGTGTTAAATCCCCTAAAACTGATGTTGGATCAGGATCCCGACATCTTACTGCCGTCTTCTGTATTTTTCCAAGGCAGGTTTCAAGTCCGGTTGGGAACCTGCTTGGGTCTGGCGGTAAAGCAATTTAATCAATTCAATAGGCAATTAAGAGCCTTTTTAACCCTGGATTTCTTCATTCCTAACAGCGCATGAATTCCATGCTGTAACTGTACCTCACCATGATAACCAATGCAATTGCACAACAGGAAGTGCTTCTTAAGTGCTACTGACAATCTGGAAAGGTTTTGATCAATGAACCTGAAGATCTCTAGCCATGGTTGCTGTTCAAAGCACTTCTTCTCTCAGAGAGTGCTTTCACTGTTTGATAGGTGATTGCCAACTTTGTGGAAAACAATTCACCTGTTTAGCACTACATTCACTTTCAGCTGCACTTCCCCATTGCCAGCCTTCAACATGGCATGAGAGAAGCTTATGCAGCTCCACCTTCCACCTCTGTTGAGGGCAAGAGCAGAAGCCACACCATTGACGGAAGTACCAGCAACATAAAGAGTAACATCAGCAGCAACACCAGATACCTTCTCCTCAGCTGCACGTCCCTCCACAAGGCAGACAGGATGGACACCGAAATTCAGCTGGAAGGAGGCATAGGGTCTACAGGCAGAGGGTCAGAACTCTCAACATGTCTGAACACCAGTTCCTTAGGAGGGTCAAGCTGACTTCTTTCCCTGTGGAACAGGCGGGAATGCATTGCCATTGGGTGACAAGATGCCTGTCACTGGAGGACCAATCTTTCCCCTTCCCAGGTTTTTTTTTTCTCATCAAGTTGTGTGCCCTTTTCTCCTGCAAGGAGAAAAAGCAGTAAAGTAATAGTGTTTGTAATGGATTGTGTGAAGAGGAGGGAAGAACACCATTTGTGGAGGGTAATTGTGAGGCATGGGTGCAAGAGGGAAATAGGATGAGGGTGAGTGTTCAGATGGGATATGAGTTGCCTTAAGGGAGAAGAATGAGTGAAGTTGCGAAGTACATTGTTCTGAGGAGTGCTGTGCAGCAGAATGCTGGGAAAGTGAGAGTGTGGGGTTTGGAACCTGAGAGTTGTGTCACTCACCTTCCCAGCCCTCCTGAGGTCCTGGATCGTCTTGGTAGATTGTCTTCAGGTTGGAGGGACCACGCTCCTTCTGCTGACTTCTTTGGCCACTCCCATCCATGTCTTCTTGGTTGAAGAGGTTGCCCTCTTCCTCACCTCACTGCAGTCCCTCAGAATCCGCAGCAGAACCTCCAGGTAAAAGTGAGAAATCCGTGGAACAGCCTTCCTAGGTCTCCTCACCATTCCTGCGGTCGTTGCAATCTCAAAAATCCAAGTTCTGATGAGCCTTTGTAATTGATAATGGCCCTTTTAATTGGCAGAATGGATGTGTCATCCTATCTCCAAGAATCCTAGAGGTGGGATGGTAATGTTGTTGCCCTGGTAAATAACCTCAACAAAGCCTGCACATTCAGAAATTGAGCTCCCAACCCAAAAATGACCTGCTGTTCCAGCAGAGACTAAGCCCACAAGATTCCAGCCACAGTACTTGTTGATGGGCCTGAGGTTCAGCATCTGCACTGAGCAGAGCAGAGCTTGGAGTGTCCTGCACCCTCTAATGGGGACTCTCCACTGCTGACCCTGCCTCCACTATCTGCTGTTGCTCACTTGTAATGTGTGAGTCACCAAGTGAAAACCCCAGCTCTCTTCCTTACCAGTCCCACTGCAGTGCAAGTACCTGAGCTGGTCTGCAATGGTCCTGTGATGGTGCATTCTCTGATGAGTCATTCTGCATCACCTACTGTGAGACACGTGAAGGCTCTATGAGAGATTAATAACATGAGTTAGAATTGTCAAGGTCAGAATGTTTTAAGTAATCATTATGCACATATTTCTTGACATTAAAGATATCAAGGGGATGTGGGGATTCTCCGAATGTCATGACCACTTAAAAGGCGTTTCCTTTTTAACTAAAATATAAGTACAAAGATTAAAAGCAGATAAAGCTAAAAAGATACTAAAGATGAGATTTTAAATCACTCTCTGTGAGATATTGTTGCAGCCCCATTGCTTAAATTCCTTTCTTTTTGAACTGAAGGGATTGAAAGTGTTTGGTTAATTGTGATGGCTCCCCCTAGCAGGTTCAAGCTGTCTTTGGTCTCTCGCTGCACTTGCAGGTCCAATTCCAAATTCTGTAGCTGGAAATTCCTCTCTCTGTTTTCTTTTGGAGCTAGCCTTTCTTCTGTTTCTTTCTGAGCTTCTTGCTCTGTCTGTTCTCTTTCTTTCTGGGCTTTAAACTCCAGCTCAATTCTCAGTTTTTCCAGCTCTACTTTGGCTGGAGTACCCTGGTCTGGTTCTGAATCAGTTTCTGCTGCTTGTTCTGACTCTGGACTGAATTCAAAATGCTCAGCACGCATTTTCAAGAATACCTGTATCGTTGTCTTACTGGGGATCTTAAGTCCTACCTGTCTAGCAATGGATTTCAGTTGCTCCATGTCTAACTTCTGCCAATTCAAAACCTCTTGACTGACAAATTCCTGTGCATCAAAAGTTGCCATCTCGAATGGGTAGTACTTCTTACAAGACAAAGTTTGTTGCAGTAGATTCTGGTTTGGTTTCAAACAATTTGGACTCTGTTACTTCCCTTCTACTTCCAGTTTCTTTGTAGTTCAAAATTTAGCTCTTTTCACAATGGATTAAATCCCAGCTTTTAGTACAAATTTGGCTTTGCCCCATTTTGCAGTGGGTAATATCTCGGATGAGAGACCCCAATTGCCAAGACCAGTAAAAGGTGTTTCCTTAAAGTGGCCCGTGAGCTAAGAATTTCTTTGCGTGTTTGTAGCTCCCTGTTAATTTATCAGTGACTGAATTAAAAATAATCCAACAGACAAACCTTAGGCTTAAACAAGATAAAGGTTAGTTTATTACAAAGGCTATTGCTGAAAGTTGCATAGGTAAAAGTGATAAAATTATTTTTTTGCAAAATCTATAATATCACAATTATATGTTCATGACAGTGGGAAAATGATGTTGAGGTAGGAGATCAATTGAATGGCGGAGCAGGCTCGAATGGCCCACTCCTGCTCCAATTTCCTATGTTCCTATGATCATATTTTACTTGCTGCTGACATCAAGTCAACATGAGTAAATGTTGTGTGTCATGTGGATGCCTGATATTTAATTCTGTCGCCGTGTAGCACCATCTTATCATCTCCAATGATCAAACATACCAAGACTCTGCTCATGTCCAATGCCTCTGCTTTCTTTGTAGCTGTCATCAAGTTCCTCATCTTCATCATCGTTTGAGGATGCCTCACACTCCATTAATTCCTCAGTGACCAAGGCCTTCTCTCTCTGCAATGCCAGGTTGTAGAAAGCGCAGCACAATCCGGGAAACCCTCATGGTGGCATAATGAAGGGCCATATCTGAACAATCTAGGCACCTGAATCTCATCTGCTAAATGGTGAATTGAGTTACAGAGTGGCTCACGTATCACTCCTCTGTCTCCGTCCTAGAGTTCCTGACTGGTGTCAGCAGCCATCTCTTCAGTGGGTGTCCTTTGTGGGCAAGAATCCATCCTTGAAGGTGCATGACGGGGATGAAAAGCTCAGGTGAAAACTTGGGAGTACCTGGGTATGCAAGCATTGTTGTTGCTCCAGGGTAACGAGCACACACCTGCAGGGTCCATTTGTGATGGTCACAGACCAGCTGCAGATTGAAGTAATGAAATCCCTGAAATTAATAATACTCAAAATAAAAGTGGAAAATTGAACCACTTGCAGCTTCCTTCAGACTCAGTGATGCCAGGAGCCTACGAAGGCTACAGGCTGGCCTGTGGGAGCCTTAATGGCCACATATGTGCAATCTATGAGACTTTGCATCTGGGCAAATCTAGTGCTGGCATCTGTTATGGACGGGGGGAGATGTGGGATAATTTGCCATTTTTCCCAACTCTCAACTGACCACAACAAAGAGGTATTTTTGAATGCTGTGACTTTTAAGAACAGACACAAAACAGGATTTTTTGTAAGTAAAAAAAAAGGATAAATGTTTATTTTGCATTTTGCACAACACCTGAAAATATAATCACAACAAACACCCACTCCTCATTCACACAAGATTCACATGCACACAGAAGAAAAGATGATTACAGACAAAAGGTAGCATGCATTGACATCTTTAAGAGGAGTTCAAGAGTCATTATTATGTTCTTTCTTTAAGATGGTCATCGGAAGCATTGAAAATTCTCTCTTGGTTCACTGAAGAAAGTATGGATCTTAGTGTTTAATTGACTGCCACTTCTCTTCAAGGAATGCCTACCTTGAATAAGTATTGCTCTTCTCTCCGACAGGATTTCTGTATCCTCTCCGCAGATGCTGCCAGACCTGCTGAGTTTTTCCAGGTATTTTTATTTTTGTTATGGATGTTGGGGGTTTCCGTTGATTAACTTAGATGAGCTCCTGTAGTGAAGGTATAGCTTGGAGGTAAAAAAAATCTTGCCCCACCTCTTCTCTGCCTTGGTGGATTCTCTAGGTAGGGCTCTTCCTTTGGCTGGGTGAGATCTCTCCCTCTGTGGTGTTGATTCCAGACTACCTTGACTGAGCTGTTCTTAGCATAATATGATCTCTGCTCTCCCAAGCCAATTTCTGTCATGTGAGCACAGAATCAATACCCCCATTGTCCACACAATGATTTGTGTGGCACAAGACAATGCGGAAATGAATGATGTCCATTCGCACTTTCTTGTGATAAGGTAGTTTCCCTCGCATCCCTCTTTGTTGGATTTCAAGTTTGCAGACACCAAGGGGAGGATTTTTCCCTCGTCGGGTGGACTTGGTGGGGGCAAGCAGGGATGTTCGGGAAGCCGCCCGCCACCCGCGACCAGGGCTGGATCGCCATTTCATATTTCATGTTGTGAAACGTGAGCGGCAGCGCTCAGCACTGCCTAAATTGGGGGGGGGGGGGGGGGGGGAGGAGGGCAAGGGTGAACTTCGCGCATGCGCGCAGGTGCATGCTGGAAAATCTCCCTGAGGCAAAGAGCTGCCTCAGGGAGATGAACAGTTTAAAACATCAAAAATAAAGATTTTAAAAATGTTATAAAACACGACCCCTCATGTGGCTCTGTCACACAAGCAAGGACATGTTATAAATGAAATTTTAAAATTTTTATTTGCTGTCGGAAACCTCATCCCGCCCATGGATGAGGTTTCCCAAAAAATGCAATGGCTGCTTGGCCTTTCGCCTGTCTGCCAACCGTAAGTTTAGACAGGCAGCGAAAAATTTGTTTCAGTTACCTTTTTAATTACCTTAATAGGCCTTTTAATTGTCGGCGGGCGTGCTGTCGACTCCGGCGCACGCCCACCAACCAAAATATCGTACGAGTGCACGATGACACTGGGCCTTCCTATCTATAAAGGAAAACGCCTCACTCCATAGCTGCCACTCTGTTGCTGCCGTTTAAAAGTTGTCAAGGTTACAATGCCCTGTGTCCCCCATGCGCTCATCATTAAATCTGAAGGGACCCATAAAATCATGGTCTGTTGGATTATTAACATGTCAAATGGCTTTAAATTGCCTATTTCAAAAATGCAAGTGGTGTCCCCGGGTTTCCGTTTACTGTTGGTAAAATGCGATCCTGATGACATCAGAGATCCGACCCGACGCCATCTTATGCAATTTTATGGCCCACTGCCGTCCATTTCGGGTGTTTAACATCTCAGCCTTGAAGTGTAGTCATTGTTGTAATGGAGAAAACACAGCATCCAATTTGCATACAGCAAATTCCCATATTCAGCAAAATGATAATGACCAAATAAATCTATTTTTGTGATGTTGATGTGATCTACCTGATATGCGAAATGTTTGGATGGCTTGGAAAGATACAGCTGCAAAACCAATTACTATATGTGATAAAATACAGCTAAGGGAATAGTAAGTTGATTTTTGTTTTAGAAATCTTCATAAAAACTCACCCTTTTCCTTTTAGGAGACCTATCTCACCAGTGAATAACAGGGAGTTCCACTGCACCCAACTATAATGGTAAGACTTGTGTTGTGGCAACATTAAGAGGTTGGAAATTAATTAACTGAAATGTATGAAAGGTCTTAACTATAGATACACCTGTGCGAATTACACTTACACTTATTTCCTGTTATACTTTGGACATCACATTTTGACATGTGGAAATTTGCGAGCATTTGATTTAAATACATTAATAAACCAACACATTCCAGCGGTAACACATCATTATTTCAGCCCAAATTACACCTTAGGAAATTGAGCACTTGAGAGTCAGACACATGAGGTGATATGCTCAATTTTATGACCTCAGAATGCAGCATTGGAGGCCTTGTAGCACTCAAGTGGCACTTTAAATAATGATAAAGTTTTCCAAATGCCTATCCTAGTTCAATTGCAAGCTCTCTTAAAAATAATAGCCCAGGCCTTCTGCCCAAGATGTGCTAAGGGACTCCTCGGAAGTTCCAAAGCAATGACTCTGTGGGAATTACCTAGGAAGCTTGAACTTCCGATGGGAAATTCCCCTGCTCCCCAGGACACTCCAAAAAAATCTTCAATTCTGAGTTTGAGTTGGAGACTTTGGACACCTCCTACTTACTTACCTGAATAGTTACCCAAGAAATGTTAGACGGAAAAATCCTAGTCTAACTCTTGAATAACCATACAACTGTCCCACTGCCCCCCTCCCCCCGACTCCCTCCTCGGCCCCTCTGACTCACTCTGAAACCCCCTCGAATACCCTCTGACCAGACCTGACCCAACTTCACTACCCAGCTACCACCTTGACCCCTCATCTACCGCTCTGAACCTTGACTCCTCCCTGTGCCGACCTGACCAGGCCTTATCAACTGACTCCCCAACCCCTGATGTATTGACTCTCCCCAATGCTCCAACACCCCCGTGATACGACTTGACGTGACCCCACCTCACCACCCAATTCCCCTGCTGATGCTCTGACTTGCTGCCAAAGCCCTGACTCCCCCTGTGATGCAATCTGACCAGCCCCGCCAACCGGCTCCCCACTGAGCCGACCTGGCCTCAGCTCACCATCTGATTCCCCTCAATCCCTGACTCCCCCACAATGCCCCGACTCCCCCACAAACCAACCTGATCTGACTCGACCTCACCACCTAACTCCCCCTGATGCCCCAAATTCCACTCACCTGACCTCACTGCATGCCTACCCACCTCCCCCCTGAACCCCTAACTCCCCCAAACCAACCTGATCGGACCTCACCATCCTAACCAGCTGCCACCCTACCCCGTCACCCACTTATCCACCCTACCCCCTTATCCTATTACCTCACCAAACCTACCCCCCTTACAGAAACAAAAACAGGAAATACTGGAAAAATTCAGCAGGTCTAACAGTATCTGTAGAGAGAAAAAAACAGAGTTAACATTTTGAGTTCTTATGACTCTTCTTCAGAGCTAAAGAGAAGTAAAATTGTAATGAAATATATACTATTTAATGGGGGTGGAGCATGTGAAGCTGGATAGGAGGCCAGTAATAGGTGGAGGCAAAGGAGAGCTTGCCAGAGATGTCAAAAGGACAAAGGGGTGTTAATGATAGTGATACTGGCTAAAGGAGGTGTTAATGGTGGCATTAAGGTCAGAAAGCAGTATGGTCCATATTTCCAAAAGCAAATAAAAATAAAATAAAAACTTTACTTTTTTCATTAATAACATGTCCCTGCTCATGTGAGTCACATGAGGGGACGTGTTTTATTGGATTTTTATTTTCTTTATTATTTCTTTTCACATTTCTTCATCTCCCTAAGGCAGCTCTGTGCCTCAGGGAGATTATGCAGCGCTCACTCGCTTGCGTGAAGTTCGCGCTCGGCCAGCTCGCAACCCCCCCCTCCCCTCCAATCCCCGCACAGGCAGTGCTCAGCGCTGCCGCTCGCATTTCATGCTGGGTGGGCCTTAATTGGCCTGCCAGCATGAAATCGCGGTGCGGTGCCGATCACAGGCAGCGCTCGGCTTCCTAACTGCTCACGCCCACCCCCGCCAAGCCCGCCTGCCACGGGAAAATTCTGCCCCTTATTTTCAATTAAAGTATTTCTTAGAGTAAAACTTGTCTGCTGCCTCCAAGTGCAGAAATAGTCTCGGAGGTATGAAGGTTCTGTGTGATCAACTTGATGAAGCAGATATTCAACATTACTCATAGGAAGGGAATCTATCCTCGTAATCACTGTCGTCAAAATATCCTGGTCAGCTTGCTATCAAGTGTCTCGTGTTCGACTTGGTGTTGTCATCCAACAAATAAGCACTGGCACTGAGCAACCATTTGATCTGCTTTGGACCTGACGGAGATGATGTAAGTTTGGGGTCACGATTTGGCTGTATAATTCAAACCCATTCTTCAATGTCAAATCATGGTTCCCTTGTGCCTGTACATTTGTCAAAGTATGCTTTTTATTTTGTCACTTTGCAATTTCATCTGCTTTTGTTCTGACATTCTTGTTAACTGATGATGACAGCTGAAGAATGACCAGTGACATGCAAAAGTTATGACCTATCTTAAGTTTGGCTGGTATCTTTCCAGTCAGAGAGTGTGGGGTTGATTTATATGTATGATGTAGGATGTGAATAGATTGTTCAAACGTTTTCCACTCCAACCGTGGAGTTTAGAGGAATGAGAGGAGATCTTATTGAAACATATAAGATCCTGAGGGGACTTGATAGGGTGGATACCGGGAGGATGTTTCCTCTTATGGGGAGACTAGAACCAGGTTACACAGTTTAAAAATAAATGGAGGAGAAATCTTTTCTCTCAGAGGGCCATCAGTCTGTGGAATTGTCTTCCCTTGAAAGGAGTGGAGGCTGGGTCATTGAATTTATTCAAGGCTGAGTTGGATAGATTTTGATAAACAAAGAAGTCAAGGGTTACAGGAGGCAGACAGGAAAGTGGAGTTGAGACATCAGTCAGATCAGCAATGATCTTATCGAATGGCGGAGCAGGCTCGAAGGGCCAAATGGCCTACTCCTGCTCCTAAGTCCCATGTTTCTATCTTTCTATGACATGCTAGCTCTCAGACTGTCCTTAGTCACCCTGTTGAGTTGCTCAATGCCACCATTTGATTGTGGGTTGTAGTGCGATGTCAGATGGTGATGAATTCTGTAACTTGCTAGGAAGTCCATGAACTGGCAGGAAACAATCTTTGGTCCATTATGTGTTGTGATAGCCTCTAGAAAACCCCATTTTGTCTCAATGACTGAAGTGGTTGTTATGGAATTCTTTGAAGTGATTTCCAGCTATTTGCTATGTAGATCATGGACCACAAACAGAAAACATTGATTTCTCGGGATTGCTTGCACTTCTCCAAAAACGTCACCTTGGAGTTGCTGCCATGGTTTTGTTGGCCATGGGGTCAGTAGTAGAGGAAGGGGACACTGATTTCTCACTGAGTGTATAAGCTATTGTTCAAAAAAAGGTGTAAAGATAAGCCCAGCAACTACAGACCAGTCAGTTTAACCTACGGTGATGGGGAAACTTCTAGAAACAATAATTCAGGACAAATTAACAGTCACATGGACAAATGTGGGTTAATTACGGAAAGCCACCATGACTTTCTTAAGGGAAAATCATGTTTAACTAATTTGCTGCAGTTTTTTGAAGAGATAACAGAAAGGGTTAAGTTAAAAGGAGGGAGGTTATGCTGGAACTGTACAAAACGCTGGTTAGGCCACAACTGGAGTACTGCGTGGAAGGATGTGATTGCACTGGAGAGGATGCAGAGCAGATTTACCAGGATGCTGCCAGGGCTGGAGGGCCTGAGCTGTGAGGAAAGATTGGAAAGGCTGGGGTTGTTTTCCATGGAGCAGCAAAGATTGAGAAGGGACCTGACAGAGGTGTATAAGATTATGAGGGGTATAGATAGGATGGATAGGAAGGCACTTTTTCCATTAGTGGAGGAGTCAATAACCAGGGGGCACAGATTTAACGTAAGAGGTAGAAGGCTAAGAGGGGAGTTGAGGAGAAATTTTTTCACCCAGAGAGTGGTGAGAGTCTGGAACTCACTGCCTGAAAGGACGGTTGAGTCAGAAACTCGCGTAACATTTAACAAGTATTTAGATATTCACTTGCATTGCTATAGCCTCCAGGGCTATGGGCCAAGCGCTGGAAAATGGGATTAGTGCAGTTAGATCTTTGTTGACCGGCACGGACACGATGGGCTGAACGGCCTCCTTCTGTGCTGCAAACATCTATGAGTCTATGAGTCTATGAAGTTTTTTAATAAACTTTTCCATACAGAAATCTATTCTGGGTTCAGGCTGACACCATGGCCAGGATTTCCCGGTGGTTGGACGGGCTCAGTGGGAGCAGCCACGAATCAGACCACTGCCCGCCATTGGGCCATGAGAGCCATTTCACGCTGGCTGGTTAATTCATGGCTAGCCAGCATGAATTGCGTGCTGCAGCGCTCAGTGCTGCCTGTGTGAAGGGGGAGGAGGGTGAGCATGGAAGTTCGCACATACGTGCAGGTGCACGCAGTAAAAGCTCTTTGATGCACAGAGCTGCCTCAGGGAGCTGAAGCTTTTTGAACATTAAAAAATAAGGAATTTAAAAATGTTAATAACATGTCCCCTCATGTGACTCTGTCAGATGAGCAGGGACACGTTACAAATTAGTTTGAATTTTTTTTTTAATCACTGATCGAAACCTCATCCCGTCCGTGAATGAGGTTTTGCAAAAAATCCAAAGGCTGCTTGACTTTTTCGGCTGCCCACCAACCATAAGGTTGGCAGTGAAAATTTTCATTTAATTATAACTTTAATGGCCTTAATAGGCCTGTTAATTGTTAGCGGGCGGCTGCCAACCCCCACGTGTGCCCGCCAACCAAAATATCATGTGTCATTTTACGTTTGTTCAGGTCGGGCGCGCGCCCACCTGGCGAGCTCAATATTTTGCCCCATGTGTGTGTGTATAAAAAATCCTGTAAGTTCTGAGAGGTTTTAAAGTAATATAAATAAACCTGTTGTAGATTTGAAACTAACATAATCTCTGCATTGCTCTGAGATAAATCAGACATATAAGTTAAACAACAAACTAGCGAATACATAACAAAAGTGAGAACAAGGATTGGTGAAAGAAGCTTAACTTTACCAGCTCCAGCAGCATTTCTTTCATCACCGGGAGTCCCCCCTTGTCTTGAGAGTGATGGATTTTGGTGTTCAATACCTTCTGCTTGCTATGGGGATGGACAGTCCAGATGCAGCAGCGATTCAAAAGAGGCAATACTGGTACATTGTGTCAAAGTAGAAGGCCAGTGAATACTCGAGCGGCTCACAGAAGATACATCTATGTTTGATACGGTGGTAAGGGCTCTTGAAAAATACTTTGGGCCAAAGAACAGTATGATGATTGAACGATATACTTTCTGCCAGTATGAAATGGTAAACCTATCAAATTATACATGGCAGTGTTGCAGCAATTAGCTTCTACATGTAAATTTGGCACACTAACCAATGAACTAATTTGTGATCAATTAATTGAAAAGATTTAAATTTCATGAATTAGGGAATGTTTCCTCGTGGAGGATGATGATAGAACTTTGGAAAAAGCCACAACCGTGTTTGATTCGAAGAGGTTACACAGCAATATACCTTAGACTCAGGGCCCCAGACATAGCCTGCCCAACTAGCTCAAGTTCAAGGGTTACAGACAAAAAGCTCTCAGCAATGCATGCCCCATCATGGTCAGATACCTTCGGCACTGTGCCAAAATTGTGGAAATGTTCATTGAATCACAACAACATGTCCAGCTCAAGGGAAAAAGTGAAACTCATGCTCAAGTGGAATAATTTTGCAAAGATGTATAGATCGTCAAAGAAGAAGACTTCATCAATTCGACACGTGGAAGGGTGTCTTCCTGAGAGTGAGGTACAAAATGTATATACCATCACAAAAGATAAAGCACCAGGCCACTTTAAGGAGTGCTCAGTCGAGGTCGCCGCCATCTCAGTGTCACTTCTTAACAATGTTGGCGCGCAAGTATCTGTATTGAGTGACAATTAGCATTTTTCGCAATTCTCTCTCACTTCTGTGACAGACACTCTCCAAGCTTATGATAACACTATCATTCCAGTTTTGGGAATGATCACAGTCCCAGTCCATTAAAAAATGTCACCCTAGACAGTTTCATGTTCTATGTAGCCAAAGGCTAAAAGGGCAAACCTTTTCGACTGGCTTGGATTCAAATGTAAAGACCCACCAGAGCACACAATGTGATTGATGATGCAGACTAAACATGCTAGTATCCTTCCTTATTTACTGGATTTGGGGAGATCAAGGGGTACTGTCATGCTCCTTCATCAACAGATCAATTGCACGAGTTTCACAAAATTTGAGACGGTTGCTGTTTGTAATCTGCGCTGAAGTGTCACGGGAGCTGAAACAACTAGAAGCAGATGGTACCTTGAACGAATTGACTCATCAACCTGGATTTCAAATATAGTCATTACAGGGTGATAAAATGGCGAACTTAGACTATACGTCTACCTTAAGGCAGTCAACAAAGCTATCGTTCCAGACAAGTATCCAATTCCTATGATCCAAGAATTGTCAGCTTCATTTCATGACTGGACAGTCCTCACAAAGTATGATATATGATAGAGCTACTTTTAGGGAGTTGTGCTGATGTTGAATATTAAATTTCAATTTCATCTGCTGTATTCACATGTGGAACATTTTTAAAAAGCCAGTTTCAACTGTTAAAACAGAGACACTGACTTAATCTAGCTGCCACAGGTCACTTGCCAATTTGAACTACAAGTTGGCCAAGCTTCTGGAAACTTCTGAAAGGTGGATTACAATGAACATGCCTAGACAACATCCTTGCGAAATATCACATCTGCCTTTGTCAGGACTTATCCCAAAACCGTAAGGAAAATAAGACCTCAGACTTTCTGTCTCCTGGACTACCAGGTCACAAAGGAGAACTCACAAAACTGATTATGCATAAGGGAAATGCTAAGGACCCGATCAGCCTCTATTGTATGTCTATGGTTTTGACCATGGGAAGTGGAAACTTCTTCGTTATCATGAATAGACTACCAATTGTTTTCTATCGTGTATCAACGGCCAGTGTTCACATGACCAAAACTCTTTGATTTTTGAAAGTCTTTTATCACATAGCTCTGCTTGCTTTGTGCAGTCTAGAGAAGGAACATCTGATGACAGGAAAAAGCTGTTTGCCTTTCTCTCTCCCTTTCAACTAAAGTGAACCATGTCTACTTATATCATACTGTGGACAGCAGACAGAGAAATTCTAAAGAAGACTTCAAATTCCAAAGCAGCATTTCCAGGAAATAAAACCAAGGACTACTGCTTTAAGAACTGCCTCAGCTACAACCAATAGCAAAAGATTCAAAGGGCAGAATTTTCCGGCTGACGTGCGGGTGGCGTAGTCCGCACATCAGCGCGTAAAATGTCGCGCGCTGACATCGCGTGAGCGTGCCAATGTCAGCTTGTGGCATCGCGATATTTCGGTGGGCGGGCGCGCTCAGTTTGCCCTCCATTAATTGAAGGGCTCATTAAGGCCCTTAACTTGCCAATTGTCCTGGATTTTGAGGGGTCCGTGCAAACTTCGGGTCGGCGCATGGGCCCAACGGGAAGGCGGGTAAGAGATTATTTAAGAAAACCTTTGCAACGTCGGGATATGTGGACTCAGAGGGGTTGTTCGTGTTTTACATGAAGTTATAATTAATGAAAGTGTTTAAAACTTGCCTGTGTGATTGTTAGTAGTTCTCATCGATGTCCAAGAGGTTTTTGTGTAGTTTGAAACCAGTCTGCAGACAGCATTCTTTATCGGCCCTGCAGCTTTCCGGAGGCCTCCATTTAGCCTGGGGCTATCGGTTCTGACCTCTCCAGTGGAGGCAGCTCTCCTGAGGAGGAAGGGAGGGATAGAATCTGGAGGAGGCCAGTACTGAACAATCAGCCTCCAGAGGAGCCACCTTTGGGTGTCCAAGCACAAGCACGAGGGGCGCAGGGCCAAGGGGTTGTCCAAGGTGCAAGGGGCAAGATGTCACCATCCTGCTGCCAGGGTATACAGGCGGCGAAGCAGCTACCTCAATATGACTGAGGTGCAGTGCCGAAGGAGGCTCCGACTCTCAAGGGAGACAGTCAACTATATCTATCAGATGATTGGCCCTGAGATCTCCCCTAACTGTGTGGGAGGACACCCCATGCCACAGTTGTCCTCCACTTCTATGCCTCTGGCTCCTTCCAGGACTCGGTGGGTGATCTTTGCAGTGTCTCCCAATCAGCTGTCCACACTTATGTCAAGCAGGTTAGAGACACTCTGTTCAGACGGGTATCCACCTTCATCCATTTCTGCTGCGACCAAGCAAGTCAGGCACAGCGAACCAGAGGCTTCGCAGCCATTGTTGGCTTCCCCCGCATCCAGGGTGCTATAGACTGTACACATGTGGCCATCAAGGTGCCAGCAGGTGAGCCCGGTGCCTTTGTCAACAGGAAAGGCTTCCACTCCATGAATGTGCAGATAGTGTGTGATCACAGGATGCTGATTCTACAAGTCTGTGCAAGGTTCCCAGGCAGCAACCACGACACCTACATCCTCAGACACTCCCAAGTGCCGGGGCTCTTCAGTGCTCCTGCTCGGCTGGATGGATGGCTGGTGGGTGACAAGGGCTATCCCCTGCGAAGGTGGCTCATGACGCCACTCTGTCATCCAAGAACAGAAGCTGAGCAGCGGTACAATAGGAGCCATGGCACCACAAGGGCTGTGGTGGAGAGAGCCATCGGTCTTCTCAAGATGCACTTCCGTTGCCTTGACCGCTCAGGGGGCGCACTCCAGTACCCCCTAGATCGCGTCTCTCTGATCGTGGTCGTCTGCTGCGCCCTGCACAAACTTGCGCTGGAAAGGGGGGATGGAATTGACGATGAAGACCTTGATGCCCTGGATGAGGCTGCACATGATGAATCCAGCAGTGCCTCAGAGGATGAAGAAGCACAGGGCGATGATGAGGGGCACAATGGCGACTCGCGTTTACACCAAGGAGGCAGGGACACCCGGGACAATTTAATCCAAAAAACCTTCAGCTAGCTCCACACACATGGATCAGCAGGAACAGCATTGCCTGGAACTTCCACATGTGGCACTTAGGTGCTACATCTTCCACCTGATCAGCTGCAAATAAGGCCTTAGTACAGAAACATCAATCTCCACTCAAGCACTCATGATAATTATGTGAAAAAGAAAAAAGCACCACAATGAAAAGACCCTCAGCCATGGTAACAAAGGTGGACTTTATTGTGTCCAAAATTAAAGCGCACATGATTATTTCACAATGACAGAAAAAATGGGTCCCTATTCTAAGGCCAACACAAAATCACCAGTGACATACCCGTGGAGTGCCTAAGGTGCCTTAAGTTTATGTTTTCGGGTGCTACGTCTACGTGCCGCCCCATCGCTCGGAGTGGCTTGTGAGACAGCATGCTGACTCTGCTGTCCTATTGGCCCAGATGACCTTGGCAGCCGTCCTCTGGCCCTTGGAGCCTGTGATTGCCCCGCCTGGGAGGGAGTGGCCAGTTCCAGAACTGGCACCTCCCCATTTGTCGCAGCCTCAATGGAAGAAACATTGACTGGCAGAAGGGCGGAGGAGTTGCTGCCCTCATCCGGAGCACCATGAGAGGAGCTCGCAGTGACGGCAGGCAGCTGCTGTGCCGATGTGAGGTCCATTTCGACCTCCCTGCTCACTGCAGATGCATGGGCACCGAGTGCCAGCGCTTGGTGTTCACAATATCTCCCACAATGGAAAACACCACCTGTGGCCAGAATCGCTGTGAGGGCTTGTAGGTCAGAGCGTATCCCAATCATATTTTGATCCATTTGGTGGAAGCCCCTCTCTATGAGAGTCGCCAATCTCTCATTGAAGGAATCCTGATGCTCTGCCCTGAGGGCGGATTCTTCACATGCACTCTGCCTAGATTCCTCCGTCGCAGAGAGCAACTGAACCATTCCCTCATGCAATCCTGCCAGATGTAAGCGCACTTCCTGCCACCTTTCCTGCAGCTGCTGCAATGGGGACAACTCCAGAGGCACGTCATCAGTACCGGACTCAGCATGTGCCTCGTCCCCTGCAGCCCTCTGGCTGCTGGAGCCATCGGCACTCTCTGTCCCTACCATCTCCTCCAGCGATCGTGATGTGCCCTCTCCACTGTGACCCGGGACACTAGCCGACGGTAAATTCCCCACCGAGGTGTGTGTGTCTGTGCTGGTGCCTGGCTGGCTGAAATGATGTGCTGCAAGTTGCACATGTTGCCCCTCAGGTGTGGAGGGGGTGCTGCGTTGAGGACATGCGAGTCGCTCTGGCAGTGATGCTGAAATTAACAACAAGGACAGTGCATCTGTTAGCGTGCATTCAGTTCAACCTTTCATCCCTTTCCCCCCCACCCTCATAAGTAGCTCACCCTTAAAGACCCTAAGAGAAGAACATTGGTGAGGTGGAAATGAGTCAAGACGGGTCCCAACCACAGTGGGCCATCTGAGGCCTCCAACGACTCCTGTCCACACTACTAGTGATGAGTCCCCAGAAGATAGTACGGCTGGTCCCAAACCCCTCCCCCAACTGTCCCCTTGGACACATTCAGCGTCCATCACTTTGAATAGCACACGGGTCCTCGCGCCCATGGAAAGGAGGATCAAATAGGTGCGGCGCCGATGCCAGCAGATGGGACTTGCCCAAAAGACCTTGAGGCACCCCTTGGGCCATCTCATTACCATCAATATGACATGTGTTGGAGTTCTGAGTATGTGTCTACCGGCCTCCCCTGCGGCTTGCCCCCAAACTACTCAAATGCCACAGAAACCAACATATGCTGCGGGGAAAGCCCTCCTTCTCCTCAACCACTAAGGCTGATCTAAGCATTGTCAGTACCCATTTGCCCACCCAGCCTGCGACAGATGCCCTATGCAGTAACGGCAGCCATACATGGGGGGGTGCGGGCAAAGGCTAAGGCTGCCTTCTGAGTCAAATGACCAAGACAGACATGGTACTCATCCGACCGGAGCACAGCAAATCATTTAATTGTTTTCTGCACTGTGTGCCAGTGCGCCGGATGTCATCATGGTCACTTAAAGCCTCACCCACCTCCTCCCACGCCTAGCTGGTGACATGGGGGGCCCTCCTCCTCCCATCCTCAGGATTTAGAATCTGATGCCGGTTTCCCACCTCTTGCAGGAGGACAGCAAGGCATGCATCCGAAAATCTGGGTGCACAGTGGCCCCCCGCTGGCCTCTCCTGCAGCCTGCCCCCCTCTTCCTCCTCCCCCTCCCCCTCCACCTCCTCCTCCTCCTCCTCCTCCTCTGCCCTCCATGCAATATTTCTTATTGTCTGAGTGGCCATGGTGCACTGCTTCAAGCAGGTTATCTGGTCACTCTTTATACGGGCTGCCGGCTCCCCATTGGAACCGGCAATCTGAGGCCGCCCGCCCCTGCGACTATTTTCCTGTTCTCCACAGAAGTCGCAAAGCCGCAGTGCGGGCCCTAATTGGCCCGCCCGTGGAAAATGGCGGCGCAGCCCATTTCGCCAGCGGCAATCAGTCGCCCACCCACCGCCGAGTAGTCCAATCAACGAACGTAAAATTCTGGCCATAATCAGTGAACTCTTTACACCTTTGCCTTTTATCATTCAATCTTAATTTGTCCAAAAGTTAACCTCATCTACTTTATAATTTTTACTTTTTTAGGCATGAGTGTGTGTGTGTGCATGTATGTGTGCTTTGATGGTTGGGATGTGTGCTTACCTTTTTTAAAAATTATTTTAGTATCTTTACCTGGGTTGGATTTTAGCACAATAAAAACTAACCCCTGACTCATTTAAACTCAAGAAAACCTGCTAGACTGAGTTCAATCTGCAGGCAAATAGTTAAGTACATACACTGAATTGGCACATTGATCCTTATAAATTTCAAAAACCCTGTTATGATCAACTGAGGAGTGGGAAAAAAGGGGGAGTCCTTGCACCCATCCTCACCTGGTTGTAACACTATCTTCAGATACCTCTAGAAGAGCAAAGCCGATATCTTACAGCTTTTATTACATATTAAGGAATGTTTCAGTACTGTAGGGTGCCCAATGGACTAAGTTTAGCACCTGACACATTCTAGAAGATCGATTCTTTAGTCTTGTCAGATGTTGAAGGGAAGTTAAATGTACTTGATGATGTTGTCCATGGAAGGGACAAAGCAGAACACGATCAGCAATTATCAGTGGTGCAAAACACAATTTGATACTCTGCAAGTACAAATGCATATTCACTGCATCCGAGATTGACCTTCTCGAGTACAGAGTGGCAGCAGCTGGATCTTGAACGGGAATGCAGGTCCAGGAGACGGAGGTTCAGCAACTTGGAGGGCTGGGGAGAGGGAGGATCTGCAGTGATTAGGAGGATCTGGGAGTGGGCGGTTCGGGAAGCAGGATCCACAGCAAGCAGAGGCTACTGTAAGTACAAAGTTACATTTTTCTTTTATATTTTTAAACTTAATTTATTTTAAAAGTTATTTCATTTACCAATGTAGGAATTTAGCAATGTAAAATATTTCAACTTGTTTTTTCTCAGAAGGAAGGTCCTGTAAAACCTACAATTTTAACATTGATTTCTATGGGAACCAATGTTTCACTTAAAGTCATTTCACTTAAAGTTGAGATTTTCAGGAATGCAACCACAACTTTAAGTGAGGGGGATGCACTGCATGTGGAATGTTGTGAAGGCAAAGTTTTGTGTTTGAGCAACTCTTCTGGACCTCCTCAATCATGTTGGGCAACCTGCTCCCTGGAAGGTCTCCCCCCCACCAACCCAGCGTCTGAAAATTCACATTCCCCCAACCATCCAGGTCACCGGCCCGGTCAGCATTCCACCCCCACCACCGTCGATGTGTCCCTTATTTTTTTTCCCCTCAGTGTTGGTAACCCTGTTCCATGCCATTGTGACCCTCAATAGCAGCAAATGCCTCAGAAATAAAATAAATCATTCATCTGGAGGCAGGAAGAGCATGATGGCTCTCCATGACCCCAGAGTATTGTGATTGCTTGCATCCCCATCTTTCCCAGGCCCCTGACAATTACTGTCTGGCTGCTGCCAGTAAGCTAAGCAGCCGAAAACTCAATAAGCTGAAATGGTTGAGCAGCCTGTGAAGGCGCAGCAGGCGCCGGCAGCTCACCAAACTTAATGAAATGAGGCCCCCAAAACCCAATTTTGAACCAGCCTTATACTTGGGCACTTGCTGCTTGCACAGCATTGGTTCTAGACCTGAATTAGACTCAGAATAATTTCCACCCTATGGAGTTTGCCTCAGCATAGTCGGGTCTGCCACCCCTAAGCTGACGGTGGGAGAACAGCTATAATTTTACATTACACTGCTGTACAAACCTTTGTGCTATCTCTTCAGCCTTTTTCATTTGCATTCAGGTTGCAACTAATCAACATTAATGACCCAGCTGCACCTCTATCATTCAAATAGGCTGCATTTAGCTTCAGATGGTAAGATTATAATTCATTTTGGTGGGCTATTCAATTTATTTAAATGATCTTAGTCATAAGAAAAGGATTTGTGCAATGGCATTCATTTAAGTGGGCTTAACTGTAGAAAACTGTCTATCATCTGAGGAAGCCCTAATTAGTTATCTTGGTATTTCATAATTGTTATTTTGAAGACTGATGCTGCACTAATAGCCAAAGTTTCTATATATCCTCAAGTAAATGTCCCTCATGATATTTATTATTGCAAGTTTTCAGAAAGTATTAAGCTACAAAAAAGCTCAATTAAACATTCAGTGGCTATTCATCAATTTGTTATATTTGCATTCATGTGCACATAAACAAACACTATGAGAAAAAATCATAGCTTAATTGCTTCATAGTAACAGTGTAGGAGAATTGAACTTGTATCTATTCAGATAATTTCAGCTTTGAAAGTCATTTATTTGTGTTAATGCAAAGGTATGTGACTACACAGCATTCGTTGTATTCTGAAGCACATGAAAAATTAAATTACTTAATGATTTCAAAGTATTTAGCAATAACACCTGCAATTTTTGGTGCTGTAGGACACCTGGGGTTTGATTTTCAAATCAGAGTTGGGAACCCGACTCCTGGATAATTTCTGGATCCTGGCCCCGTATCACATCTGCGTCACTCACGCCATGCAATCTTCAAATGTAAATGCCCTAATTGGGCTGGAGGCAAGCTCAGTGCCCAGTTAATGGTGGTGAGCTTTGTAAGGAGGTGGGAGATGCCCGTTGGGGCAGGAGCATCAAAGACAGATGTCAGCCATGATGAGAACTCCCGTTACATTGCACAAGAGAACAGGAAGGAATTTGGAGAATCAGAAGCCTCAGGGCTCAGCGAATCGGCCAAACTCTCAGCCAAACAGTACTGCACCCAATCTCGCAACAAAACCCCTGGTGCATAACGAAAATTTTTCCTGCTTTAATAAAAAATTTGCAGCTTGCTGCATGAACACGATAGGCATGCATTAAAATGGACCAGACTGTTCAGGTTTGGCAAATTCTAATTTGAAAATCACTTCCTGACCCTCCTTGGCCCATTAACAAGCTCCTGAAGACCTTAATGGGCTGTTAATTGGAGGTTGAACAAGTTCTCAGTACCACACCCTCATCCCCACCACCCTTTGAAAATTATATTGCATTCCAGAGGTGTTGTGATCTAGTGACGCCCACCAGAATGCAATTTTCAGTGACCACCTGCACCTTTGCTCACCTCCTCCTGCTATTGAAAATTCAGCCCCTGATTAATTAACATGCCCAGGGATACATCAGCTTAGGTGGACAAAAGGAGAACTGAGGCTGGGGCTTGTAAAGAAGCAGGAGTGTTGGAGCTGAGGCTGGAAGTCAGCAACCTGAATATAACTTTGGCAAACTATATTGTGTATCAACTGCACCACATATCAGCTTGAGTAGAAAATAACAATAAATATACCGCAAGTATTGCTTTATTCTAATTTTCAGTGGATCTGAAGTCTGTCAGACTGGTAAATTCTGTTATATTGGTTTTTATATTGTTTTGAAAGAGCAATTTGTTTACTTAAGTGGAAGCAATCTGTTAAAAAATCAAATTAGATATCTCTTCTTTATTCCAGCTCTGCCAGGACTTTAGATTTCAATTCATTGAGAGGTTAACTGACTTTGTGGTGTTCCAAAAGAAAGCTATTTAACATATGGAAGTGGAAGAAAGTCAAGGCAAGGATGGAACCCAGGGCCGAAAGCCAGGAAGTGAGCCATGAGCTGGAAGCCAGAAGGCTTGCTGTGGCCAATGATTAAAGTGGTCAATTGTGCCTCTTCCTCAGGCACTTTTCTTCTTCCTTCAAAACTGTTATCACCCTATCCTTAGAAGGACCACTAATGACCGCTGTCCACTCATTTCTCAATGACATCCCCTGTGACTGGAAATATAGGAACAGGAATGGGCCCTTTAGCCTCTTGAGCCTGTACTGCCATTCCAATAAATCATGCTTGAACTGTACCTCGACTTCACTTACCAGCCTTACCTTCCTTTATACCCTTCCTAGCCTTACATCCCTTTATACCCTTAATTAACAAATCTCAGAGGAGGGTTTTCCAAGAGCTTTGAAACATCGACATCACGACCAAACGGCAGTCCCAAGCACACAATTGCTGGGAAACTCTTTCGAGTTATCAACAGTCACAGATTGCAACTCTTTTTGAGTACAATCACAGTTCTTGGTTTCCGGGAGTGGGACATGAACCCACAACCCTCTGATTCAAAGGCGTGGGTGCTATGAACTGAGCCACAGCTGACACCTCTACAATTGCTGGGAACCAGAGCTGAGGCACCATTTCCTCCTAATTGGCAGCCTCTGTGTTCATTATTCTTATTAAAGATGATAGGTGGATTGTGCTGCTGCCAGCCCAACACAGAGCCAGCACCCTGGAGCCTCAGCAGCCCCACCAATAGACGTGGGCACCACTCAAGATGGATGGAGAATGCAAGAGCACTTCAAAATAAAGGCACCCTTGGAGGGATAAAATTAATTCAATTCTTAAGAAAGGGAATATGGTTGGGTGGGGGGGAGGGGGGTCATTGGGGAAGCCTTTCCTTTTGTGGACCTATCAAAGGTCATGGAGTCTCCCGCTCTAATGAGCCCCCAGTCTGTTGTGCGGAGGCCACCTCCATTAAGCTGGTGGCCCACACACGCTGCCGGCAAGCCTTCTGAATAGCCCTTAATCGTGCCTTAATTATATAAATTGGTTGCCTGCCTCTGTTCAGCAAGCAGCTGATTCACATCCTGGCCCTGGGAAATTTGCCTGGAAGTGGGGATACACCCTGGGGCTGCGAAAAATTAAACCCTCAGTTTTTAACATTCCAAACGGCCAACAGGCTGTTGGAAGAGTTCCAGATTTCCACTGCCCTTCAAAAAACTGCTTCCTGATTTCACTCCTAAACAGCCTAGCTCTAATTTTAACATTGCATCCCATTATTCTGGATCTTCCCACAAAAGGAAATAGTTGCTTCATAACTACCCTATAGAATCCCTTTTGCCATATTATAAATCACAATTTAATCAGTCCTGAACTAGAGTGAATACAAACCAAGTTTACGCAATCTGTCCTCATAATACAACCCTTAAAGTCCCAATGTGATTCTGACAATCTCCACTGTACCCCCTGTAAGGCCAATATCCTTCCTGAGGTGTAACATCTTTACCTAAATGGATACTCAAGATGAGGCTTGACCAAGGTTCTGTGTAGCATCAGTTCCCTCTTTTTGAATTCCAACTTCTTTGCGATAAAAAGCAACATTCCAGTCACCTTTTTGATTACTTCTTGAAGCTATGTAATAGCTTTTAGTGATTTATGTACATGAAAACCTAAATCCCTTGGCTGCTTCACAACCCCACTCCTTCTATTTGTAAGCTATTGATAAAATATTTCAATATATCTTTCTGAGATCCAAAATAGATGTCCTCTCTCTGCCTGTCTGTCAAGAACTTGTAGTTACGATATTATAGATTTTTAAGGGCAACAGTTTGAAAAGCACATGTTTGTTAAAAAAAAACTTTTAAAAATCCTTTGTTCAGGAAAGGGACAAACAGCTTGGTACCTTTCTGTGTTGATTCCAAAGCTTTATCAAAGTGAAGGCTCACAAAAGACATTATTTAATGAGTGTTCACAACTGTAAATGAGATCCTTCCACTTGCTGGTCTTCTTTCAGAATAAAGGCAATGAACTGATAAGAACCGCAAGGAAAAGCTAAAAAAGAACTCCAGGTGGGATAAAGGCAGTTTGAATGATAATACCTAATAAGGAAACATGATTCGTCAGTTTGCAAACAGCCATTTTTGGGTTTCATATTATAAAAGGCTGGAAGCTACCTAAACATCATGAAAAAGACACTAGAAACAGAAACTGCTTCTCAACAGGGAGAGACCAAGCAAGGTTTCCAGAGACAGCTATCGGATTGCTGTTCTAAGTTAGGCGACCAAGAGCCACCACCTACAGTACCATAAAAGTAAAAACAGGAACCTTCACTGACTGCCAGGATCTGTTCTGCTTGTTGAGTCCACCTACAAAGGCAAACTCCAACTCTTCAACCATAGAAGCCATCACAGCTGCTAAACCAAACCTTAACTTTCAACCCTTTCACTTGAGAAAGAAGGAATTCAAGCAATGGGCTCACAACAATATCTCACAGAGACTGATTTGAAATCTCATGTTTAAGTATCTTTTTCCTTTATCTGAATTTTACCCTTTAGAACCATAGAACCATAGAAAAGTTACAGCACAGAAGGAGGCCATTCGGCCCATCTTGTTCATGCCAGCCCAAGGACACCCAGGTGCCCTTTCTAATCCCACCTTCCTGCACCCAGCCCATAGCCCTGCAGCTTACAGCACTTTAGGTGCAGATCCAGGTACTTTTTAAAAGAGTTTAAAGTTTCTGCTTCAACCACCAACTTGGGCAGCGAATTCCAGACACCCACTACCCTCTGTGTAAAAAAAGTTCTTCCTCATGTCCCCCCTACACCTTCTGCCATTTATCTTGAATCTATGTCCCCTGGTTCTAGAATTCTCCATCAAGGGAAACAAATTTATCCTGTCCACTCTATCTATTCCCCTCATAATTTTGTACACCTCAATCAAGTCACCTCTCAGCCTTCTTTGTTCCAAGGAAAATAACCCCAACCTATCCAATCTCTCCTCGTAGCTACACTTTCCTAACCCTGGCAACATTCTTGTAAACCTCCTCTGCATTCTCTCCAGAGCTATTACATCCTTCCTGTAATGTGTTGACCAGAACTGCACAACTCCAGTTGTGGCCTCACCAGTGTTTTATACAATTCCAACATTATATCCTTACTTTTATATTCTATATCTCTGCCAATGAAAGAGAGCATTCCATATGCCTTCTTTACAACTTTGTATCTATATTGTAGTTACTAATTTTATCACTCTTACCAAAGTAACTTTCAGCAATAGTTTCTGTCATAAACTAACCTTTATCCTGGTCAAGACCAAAACTTGTCTGCTGGGTTAGTTTTTAAATTGAATCACTCATAAATTAAAAGGGGACTACACATACACACACAAATTCTTAGCTCATGGATCACTTAAAGGAAATGCCTCTTACATGGTCATTACAATGTCCGATTGATCTTGGAGGAAGTTTGGAAAAAGTTTATTTGCCTTCAGGTGATGGAAGTGCCTGTTGTGGATCCTCAGGGAATTGAGTCAAGTGGCAAGGAATGCTCCAACCCACTCATTAAAGTAGCTTTGTATCATGAGAAAGACCTATAAATTCCTGAGGTGATGCTATAGGTGCAGAGACCTCATATAGCTGGTCCCTGCTCCTTTTTCTTCTGCCCTTGTCACTGAAGTGGTGACATGAAAATGGTAGCAAGGGTACAGAATGTACTCTGTGGGGTTCTTCAATGTCCATCACCAAGAGTGGCATGGTAAACGAACTTGGAATTGCATCCTAATGGTAATGTTACTGGACTAGTAATCTAGAGGCCTGTGCTAATGCTTAGGACACATGGAGCAGAATTTTGCCCTTGGCATGTGGGCATGGCGGGGGCAGTCAGGAAGCCAACGGCTGCCCGTGATCAGGCCCGTAAGGCAATTTCATGCTGAAACGTGAGCGGCAATGCTCAGCGCTGTCTGCATGGGCCGGGGGAGGAGTGCTAGCCGGACGAACGCAACCTTCGTGCATGCACACAAGCGCGCGCTACATAACCCCTCTGAAGCAGAGAGCTGCCTCAGGGAGATGAAGATACATGAAATCGTCATCACAAGTCGTTTTACGCTCAGTCGGGTTGGGCGCGCACCCGCCCGCCGACAAAAAATTTTACCCATGAGTTCAAATCCCATTAAGGTAGTTGGAGGGATTTAAATTCATTTAAATAAATCTGGATCAAAAAGCTAATTTCAGTAATGAGGACCATAAAACTACTGGATTGTCATAAAAACCTACCTGGTTCAGTAATGTATTTTGACATCAACCTAGACAACTGATTCAACAAATTTGGGCCAGCTCAGTTGGCCCTGCAAAATCTGCCTCACTAACACCTGGGGACTCATGTCAAAATTAGGAGAGTTGCCCCACAGATGAGACAAGTAACAGCCTGACACAGTCATATTCACAAAATCATACTTTGTAGCCAGTATCCCAGGCTCCTCCATCAACTTTCCGGAGTATGTCCTGTTTCCGCCCAGAGGTGGTGACACAATGGTATACAGTTGGGAGGGCGTGGCCCTTAGAGTCTTCAACATTGACTCTGAACCCCATGAAGTTTCATGGCTCGGGTCAAACATGAGAAAGGAAACCTCCTGCTGATTACCATCTACTACGCACTCACAACTGATGACTCAGTATTCTTCCATGTTGAACACCACTGGAAGAGGCACTGGAGGCAGCAAGGGTACAGAATGAACTCTGATTAGGGGACGTCAATGGATCATTACTGAGTGGCTGAATTCTGAAGGACATACCTGCTAGACTGGGTCTGTGGCAGTTGGTGAAAGAACCGACACAAGGGAGAAACCTACATGACCTCGTCCTCACCAAACTAGCTGTCGCAGGTGCATCTGCCCCTGACATTATTGGTAAGAATGGCCACTGCACAGCCCTTGTAGAAATTAAGTCCTATCTTCACACTGAGGACATCCTCCATTAGGAAAATACTAAGTGGGATAGATATAGATCAGAATTGGTGGCTAAGAACTAGATATCAGAAGCAGCAGAACTGTACTGCACAATCTGGACCTCATGGCTCGGTGTATCTCTTACTCTACTATTACCATCAAGCCAAGGGATCGAGCCTAGTTCAATGAGGAGTGCAGGAGAGAATGCCAGGAGCAGCAGTAGGCATAGCCAAAAATGAGGTACCAACCTGGTGAAGCTACAACACAGGGATACAAACCTAAAAATGCTAAGTGGTGGAAGCAGTATGCAATCAGCAGAACTAAGTGATACCACAACCAATGGGTAAGGACCATACTGTACAGTCTCACCACATTGAGTTGTGAATGGTGGTGGACAATGAAACAACTAACAGGAGGAGGAGGCTCTATGAATATCCCCAATTTCAGTGATAGTGGAGCCCAGTTCAAAATTAAAGGCTGAAGCGTTTGTAACCATCTTAAGCCACACTTACCAAGTAGATAATCTATCTGGGCCTTCTCTTGAAGTCCTCAACATTCCAATGCCTGTTTTAAGCCAATTCAATTCACCCGACATGATATCAAGAAACAGCTGAGAGCATAGGCCATGGGCCTCAATAACATTCCAGGTGTACTGTTGAATACTTGTGCTCCAGAACTAATCATGCTCCTAGCCAACCTGTTCCAGTACAGCTACAACACTAACATCTATCCGACAATGTTGAGAATTATATTGGTACATCCTGTACACAAAAAGTAGGACAAATCCAAGCCAACTAATTACTTACGCCCTAGTCTACTCTCAATCATCAGCAAAGTGATGGAAGATGTTATCAACAGTTTTGACAAGTGGCACACATTCACCAACAACCTGCTCACTGATGTTCAGTTTGGGTGCTCTAAGGACAACGCACCCGCAGATCTTATTACAGCCTTGGTCCAAACATGCAAATGGGCAAAAGCGCTAAATGCCACAGGTGAAGTGAATGTGGTAAAACTGAGCCCCAATAAAAATAAGCCCTAGTAAAAGTAAGTCTATGGGAATCAGGGGGGAATGACCTCATCCAGCGGAGAGAAGAATTTCAGCCAACATGTTGCAATGTGTTTGGGTCATGCGCTTGCTTTGCTGGACAGCTGAAAGTATGTGGATGCTGCAAGATACAGGTATGAGGCTGGCAGCATTAGCAATTGTGTGAGGGCGAAGTAGAGCATCTGAGTGTTAGACATGTGTTCTGATTGCTGATAGGTGAGTAATATTGCAGCGGTAGAATGAGCAGGGTCAGATTTTGGTTGTGCGACGTTTTGATGTTCTTTGAAGAAACATTTCCTGACCTAGAGCACATATGGGATTCCACTGAACTTATGTGGCAATGCAGGTAGGTCTTTGAGCCAGACTCTGGGGTGGAGGGGGTCAGGGAGAGAAAGAGAGAGAGAGAGAGAGAGATTTGAGATCCACAGCAATGTAGTTGACTCTTAAATGCCCTTTGAAGACTAAAGGGAATGGAACCGGACGGACCACCTGGCATCAACCTAGGAACCGCAAATGATAATGGCAGTCTCAGCCCTGTCGATCCTGCAAAGTCCACCTCACTAACATCTGGAGGCTAGTGCCAAAATTGGGAGAACTGTCTCACAGACTACTCAAGTAACAGCCTGACATAGTCATACTCATGGAAACATACCTCACAAACAAGTGCGAGACACCACCACCATGATCCCTGGGTGTGTCCTGTCCCAGCAGCAGGACAGATCCAGCAGAGGTGGCGGCACAGTGGTATACAGTCAGGAGGGAGTTGCCCTGGGAGTCCTCAACATTTACTCCGATGTTATGACACAGCAGTTGGTAAAAGCTGAGTTGTTTAAATCCCAGAGGGAAACTTGAACAAATGTCATAACCTGTATTTTCAATTGGTATGTTTGAGATGCAGCTCTGAATTCAGAAATGAAACCACCAAGCCTCAAGGGGTTTTTTATATAAACTAAATTAAACGTTTACTGAGTTAACAAGAAATTAAACACATACATATGCCTACAAATTACTACCACAATAGCTTTTAAACAAATCTCCCAGGTAAGTCTTTACCAAGGCAACAATAACCCATAGGCTTTGAACAGACACCAGGCAAAGCACAGTTGACCTTACAAATTCAAAATGAGGTCCCTTGCAATTTGGTTCCTTTGCAGACACAGTTGTAGGGCTTACAGGCTGCTTAGGCCTTACATGCCTCTGACCAGCACATACAAAATTCCTTTCTGTTTAAACCTAGCCTTAGCTTTGAATGTAAATTCTCATTGTATCACTAGGTCTTTGAACTCCAACTCTTCTAACAATAAAACTCCTTTCATAGCACCAATTTTATTAGCAATATAAACACATTGCTTGGTGTCTCCTAGCTAAGTGCAAGATTTTAACTCCCTTCTTTTGAATGGTTTATTCAACAAATGCAAATGTACTCTTTACCTTCTATCCTTACTAATTAACATCTCAAACTACTATACATCAAAGCACCCAGACTAGCTGGCTTTAATCCAATTAAGCCAAACACAGAATCAGACCCTACTACAAGTCCAATTTAAAAATAATCTCAATAACATTATACACGTTAATATCTCTTCATGACACTGGACCCCATGAAGTCTCATAGCATCAGGTCAAACATGTGGAAGGAAACCTCCTGCTGATTACCATGTACCATACCCCCTCAGCTGATGAATCAGTGCTCCTCCATGTTGAACAACACTTGAGGAAGCGTGACAAGGACACTGAATGTACTCTGCCTGGGGGATTTCAATGTCTATCACCAAGAGTGGCTCGGTAGCACCACTACTGACTGAGTTGGCTGAGGCCTAAAGGACATAGCTGCTAGACTGGGTCTGCGACAAGTGGTGAGGGAGCCAAAAAGAGGGAAAAACATAATTGACCTCATCTTCACCAACCTGCCTGCCACAGATGCATCTGTCCATGATAGTATCAGTAGGAGTGACCGCCAAACAGTCCTTATGCAGATGAAGTCCCATCTTCACATTGAGTATACCCTCCATCGTGTTGTTCTAAAGGCATAGATTTCGAACAGATCTAGTAACTCAAGACTGAGCAACCATGAGGTGCTGTGGGCTATCAGCAGCAGCAGAATTATACTCAATCACAATCTGTAACCTCATGGCCCAGCATATGCCCCAGTCTACCATTACCGCCAAGCCAGGCGATCAACCCTGGTTCAATGACAAGTGCAGGAGGGCACGGCAGGAACAGCACTAGGCATACCTAAAAATGAGTTGTCAACCTCGTGAAGCTACAACACAGGACAACTTGTGTGCCAAACAGCATAAGCAGCAGGTGATAGACAGAGCTAAATGCTTCTGTAACCAACAGATCAGACCTAAGCTCTGCAGTCCTGCCACATCCAGTCGTGAATGTGGACAATTAAACAACTCACTGTGGGAGGAGGCTCCACAAATATCCCCATCTTCAATGATAGAGCAACCCAGTACATCAGTGCAAAAGATAAGGCTGAAGCATTCGCAACAATCTTCAGCCAGGAATGCCGAGTGGATCCTCTATCTTGGCCTTTTCCGGAGGTCCCCAGCATCTCAAATACCAGTCTTCAGCCAATTCAATTCACTTCACAAGATATCAAGAAACGGTTGAAAGCACTGGATTCTGCAAAGGCCTATGAACCCTGACACCGCACTCGTTCCAGAACTAGCCGAACTGTTCCAGTACATCTATAACACTGGCATCCATCGAGCAACATGGAAAATTGCCCAGGTATGTCCTGCACACAAAAAGCAGGACAAATCCAACCCGGCCAATTACTGCCCCCATCAATCTACCCTCGATCATCAGTAAAATGATGGAAGGGGTCAACAACAGTGCTATCAAGCGGCATTTGCTTAGCAATAACCTATTCACTGACGCTCGGTTTAGATTCCGCCAGGGCCAATCAGCTCCTGACCTCATTACAGCTTTGATTCAATCATGGATAAAAAAGCTGAAATCCAGAGGTGAGGTGAGTGTTACTGCCCTTGACATCAAGGCAGCATTTGACCGATTGTAGCATCAAGGAACCCTAGCAAAGTTGGAGTCAATGGGAATCAGGGAATACTGTCCACTGGTTGGAATCATACCTAGCACAAATGAAGATGGTTGTGGTTGTTGGAAGCCAATCATCTCAGTTCCAGGACATCACTGCAGGAGTTCCCTGAGGTAGTGTCCTAGGCCCAATGGTCTTCAGCTGCTTCATCAATAACCTTACTTCCATCATAAGGTCAGAAGTGGGAATGCTCACTGATGATTGAACAATGTTCAGCACCATTCGCGACTCCTCAGATACTGAAGCAGTCCATGTCCAAATGCAGCAAGACCTGGACAATGTCCAGGCTTGGGCAGACAAGTGGCAAGTAATATACGTGCCACACAAATGCCAAGCAATGACCATCTCAAGCAAGAGAGAATCTAACCATCATCCCTTGACATTTAATGACATTACCATCGCTGGATCTCTCACTATCAACACACTGGGGGTTACCATTGACCAGAAACTGAACTTGACTAGCCATATAAATATTGTGGGTTCAAGAGCAGGTCAGGGGCTGAGAATCCTGTGGCGATTAACTCACCTCCTGACTCTCCAAAGTCTGTCCACCATCTACAAGGTACAAGTCAGGAGTGTGATGGAATACTCTCCACTTGCCTGGATGAGTGCAGCTCCAACAACACTCAAGAAGCTTGACACCATCCAGGCCAAAGCAGCCCGCTTGATTTGCACCCCATCCACAAACATTTACCCCCTCCACCACCGATGCACAGGAGCAGCAGTGTGTACCATCTACAAGGTGCACTGCAGGAACTCACCAAGCATCCTTAGACAGCACCTTCCAATCCCACGACCGTGACCACCTAGAAGGACATGAGCAGCAAACACATGGGAACACCACCTGGAAGTTCCCCTCCAAGCCAATCACCTGACTTTGAAATATATCGTCGATCCTTCACTGTTGCTGTGTCAAAAACCTGGAACTCCCATCCTTAAAAGCATTATGGGTGTACCTACACCACATGGACTGCAGTGGTTCAAAAGGCAGGTCACCATCACCTGCTCAAGGGAATTTAGGGTTGGGCAATAAATGCTGGCATAACCAGCAACACCCCCACATCCCATGAATGAATAATTTTTTTAAAAATTCATCTCCCTAGCCATGTCTCCATCCCCTTCACAGAGTATGCCTTGAGGACTTCCTGGCCCTATGTGGAAAGTCTATCAAACTCAGAGTTAGAATTATTAATTGAGTTAACATCTGCTGCTTTTTGTGGGAGAGAGTTCCATACTTCTGCTACCCTTTCACAGGAGTGTTCCCTAACTTCTCTGCTGAATGGTCTCCATCTGACTTGAAGGTGATTTTCACTTGTCCTAGGCTTTCCTCCAGCAAGAAAAGCTTGTCTCTATCTATTCCATTAATTCCTTTCAAAATCATAAAAAAACTCAATCAAATAATCTCTTAAACTTCTATATTCCAGGGAATACAAGTCTAGGTTACATAAACTCTCCTCATAACCTAACATTTGGTGCCCTGGTAACATGCAGGTGAATCTCTGCTGCCCTCGTTCTAAGGCCAATATGTTTTTTCTAAGGTGCACTGCCAGGAACTGTATGCAGAACTCCAGGTGTGATCAACCATGGGCTTTGTTTAGCTGTAACAGAACTTCCGCTTATATTCTAGTCCTCTAGTTAAAAAGGCTAATATTTCATGAGCCTTTTTATATTATTTGTTGAACCTGACCAATACAGTTTAATGATATGTCTATGTGGTCCCCTAAATCTGTTTGGAAGAGTAGTGCTCACATTTGTCATGGGGTTCACAAAGAAAAGTTTATGCCTTAATGATCCAAAAGCTGAAGAAATTCAGGCGGCAAAGAAGTGTTCTACTGGAATACAGGCTCAGCAAAACTATCCAGGAAGAATTAGTGGCCTGAATTTTACCTTTGGTGGGCATGTGCGATTGGCGGGCCCGGGAGCAGTCAGGAAATGGGCCCCCGATCGCAATCGGCTCTGGACCGCGATTTTATGCTGGCTGGCTAATTAACGGGCATCCAGCATGAAATGCGCACTGAAAAGCTCAGCACTGCCGGGGTGGGAGCGGGAAGAGGACGTACAATGACGTTTCCATGGGCACGGGTGTGCGGTGCGAGAAAGCTCCCTGAAGGCTGACAGCTGCCTCAGGGAGCTGCAGACCGGAAAAAGCTAAAATAAAGGTTTAAAAAGTGGCAAAAAAATGTCCATGCATCGCAATCAATTGCCTGAAAATATAGTTGATAAAAATACTGTACAGATATTTATTTTTATTTTATTTCATAATGGAAATTTCATCCTGCCCTTGGATGAGGTTTGATGAAAAATGTAAAGTCCGCCGAGCTGATTCACTTATCTGCCAACTGTAAGGCTGGACAGGCTATGAAAAATCGGAGACAATTGCGCCATTGGTGAGATAGTGGACGAATACTACAGTGAAACTTCAACTGGATATAAAGTGAGTGGGTTCCTGAGCAGGTGAGCAGTTAAAAGGGCTGAAACTGCCGAAGTGTCAAAAAGTTGGCAGCAAACCTTGAACTTTGACTTTTAAACTAAGCACGATCTGCTGCACACGAGAAATCCCGATGGAACAAGTGGGTTGGCATTTATAGTTTGCAAAGACTTTTTCTATCAGCTGTTTTACCTGAAATTTTTACATTTAATTATGTGTAAACAGATTTCCAGAGTTTTGTGAAACTCACTAGGGGAATCAAGGCAAGGTGACAGTGGATTTTGAAGAGGATGAACAAGTGACAGATAAGAACCTTGGAATTTTCTACGGCAGAGAGCAGTGAAGGCTGGATTACTGGATGTATTCAAGGTTGAGTTAAAAAGATTTTTGATCTACAAGGGAATTGTGGGTTATGGGGAGCAGGGAAAGTGGAATTGATGCCAAAGTCAAATCAACCATGATCTTATTGAATGGCGGAGCAGGCTTGAAGGGCCAAATGGTCTACTCTTGCTCCTATTTCTTATTTTTTAATTACTTGTTCTGAGAGTGTGCTTTTCACTGCTTTGAGATGATTTTCACTATTTAGGAAGTATTTTCTTCTACTTTGAAGTCTACTGTATTTGATCTACACTTCCTAGCTGTCAATGTTCAGTTCAGCAAAGGAGTTGCTTATGCAGCTCGACCTTGGACCTCAGATGAGGAACTGGGATGACCAGCAGCAGCAACAGCACTAGCAGCAGAAGTACTAGTAGGAGCTGCAAAAGCCTTCTCCTCAATTAACTGCTGTTCTATAGGGAAGGGGGGATGAGTAAAGAGATCCAGCTTACAAGAGACAATGCTCACTGCACAGGGTTTACAGGCACGGGATAAGCTTCTTGGATATGACAGAGCATCTGTGTAGCAGTAGGCTCAGATTTTGCAGCATGCAGCCCCTTAGGAACTGATGTGGGTGATTTCCAAGTAAACGTAATTTTTTTTAATCATTAATGAACTTTTAGAAAATTGCTAGCCAAATGTGTTCCCCATGAAAATCTTCTTGAATATTGATTGTTTTATCAGGAAAACTGGTGTCATGCACTATCTATCACCCCATCCGATCATGTGCAACATGTGCAGACTGGCATATAAATCAATAAAAGTGCACTCACTCTGGCCTGGTGTTGAGGCTGTGTTGATAAATGCATGTGTTGCGTGCGGGTAGGCATAAAAATCATTAAAAGAACAAACTTATTCTGATCCTTGTTTTGAAGTTGTTTTGGAAATGGGTGCGAGGAAGAGAAGAATTGAAGAGGAAAACAAGAATTTCAGGATGAATGAACTGATTTAATTGCATTCATCCAAAATTTGGCCAAATTCCCTTTATGTCTCATTTGCAATGAGACATTCACCAACAAGAAATAAAATCTTTAGATGCATTTTAGTAAAAAAGCAATGCCAGCTGGAAATGTCAGAAGGAAAGCTGTGGAGGAGCTGAACAACGCGGCAGAGAAATCTAGGAACATGTTCACTAATTGGGTGAAATCATCAACAGCTCAACTACTGCTAATTTTACGGCAGCTCAAGAGATTGTGAAATGAGGGAAGCTGTTCACACATGGTGCATATGTAAATGAATTTATCAATATTTCAAAGCAAATGTACAGTGATTTTAAAAAGAAAGACTAAATTATTCGAAAAATTAAAGACATTCCCTTATCTGAAAAGATCGTGAAGGACAGAGAAGTGAAAATGGCCACTGATAGCACCAGCCAGCAGACTGTGGGTAGAAATACAACCCCAAGCTTCTCTATTGCTTGTAACATTCATCAGAAAATTGGCATAGGGCAGGATTTTTCAGTGGTCGTGCAGGGGTGGACCCAACACGCCAATGCATAGAACGAAGTGCAATGACATCAGGCATGCGGCCCAATGTCACCGTGCAGTCCCGCAATATTTCATTCGGTGGGCGCACACCGGAGTCGGCTGCGCACCCGCCGATATGTAAATGGCGGGATTAAGAAAGTAATTGATGAAATTGTTAACGCTACCCACCCAACCTTAAGGTTGGCGGGCAGGTGAAAAGCGGCCTTCACGTTTTTTAGGAAACTTCATCCACGAGCGGAATGAGGTTTCCTAAAGCTTTTATTAAATAAATAAAAAAAATTTCCTACATATCAAAACATGTCCCATCTCATGTGACAGAGTCACATGAGGGGACATGTTTAAATAAATTTTTAAACCATTTATTTAATCATTTTGATATCGATTCAATCTCCCTGAGGCAGCTCCATGCCTCAGGGAGATTGAAGCGCTCTTTCACTTGCATGCATGAAAGAGTACTGGCCCCAACTCTCTCTCCTCCCCAGCTCGCACAGGTAGCACTGAGCACTATGGCTCATGTATTGCCCTGGGTAGGCCTTAATTGGCCCACCTGTGTAAAATGGCAGTGTGGAGCCAATCGTGGGTGCCGAGCCCACGCGCAGCCTGAAAAATTTAGGCCATAGGGCAAATAAGTTTGGAGAGTTAAAAGTGTGCCTCAAAGATTGATATGGGAGAAATGGGTTTTGATTCATGGGGCACTGGCACAAGTACTGGGGCAAGTGGGATCTGTACTGCAGGGATGGTCTTCACCAAAACATGTTGGCACAAGTGTTCTGGTGAATTGTATATCTAGAGCAGTAGAGAGGTCTTTAAATTAAACAGTTAGGGAGAGGGATCATGTGATGGAAGATGTGATAAATTAAAGAGAGAAGAGGGCAAGAGAGCAAGGGAGCATTAAGGGAAGTTATAATTAGTGTGTGGCAGGAAGGGAAAGAGCATGCAAACTTAAGAGTGTGCCAGCAAATAAGGCTAGGGGTTGCGAAAATAATAAGAGAGAATTAAAGGCACTCTCCCTGAATGCATGCAGCTCTCGCAACAAGGTAGATGAATTTACAGCACAAAAAGAAATAAACAGATGTGATCTAATTGCTGTTCCAGAGATTGTGACTGCAGAGTGACCCAAGGGTGGGAACTGAATATTCAAGGGTATTCAACATTTAGGAAGGATAGGCAAACCAAAAAGGAGGTTGGGTCGTGCTGTTAATAAAGGATGAAATCAGTACGTTAGTGAGAGAGGATCATTGATTAGAAGATTAAGATGTAGAATCAATTTGGTTGGAGCTACGAAACAGCAAGGGGCAGCAAATATTGGGAATAGTTGTTTATCGGGCACCAAACAGTAGTGGTAATGTAGGGCATGGTATAAATCAGGAAATTAGATGTGCATGTAACAAGGATAAAACAGTAATCATGAGATCTTCAATCTACATGTAGACTGGGTAAGCCTAATTAGCACTAATGTTGAAGAGAACAAATTCCTGGACTGGATATGAGATGATTTTCTATAAGAGTATGTTGGGGGACCAACTAGAGAACATGCTATTCTTAATCTAGTTTTCGCAATGAGAAAAGGCTAATTAATAATCTGACTGTAAAAGAGCCTTTAGGGAAGAATGACCATATTATGATAGAATTTTACATTTTGAAAGTGATATCAATCTGAATCTAGGGTCTTTAACCTCTAAATCTCTAAACAATGGAAACTACAAAGGTATGAGGGGCAAGTCGGCTGTGGTAGATTGGGAAGCTAAAAAGATATAACAGTAGACAGGCAATGGCCAGCATTTAGAGAATTAATACATGATTCACAACAAATTAAAATTCCTTTGAGGTGCAAAAACCCAGCAGGAAAGGTGGTCCAACCATGGCTAACAAGAGAAGTTAAGGATTGTATCAGATTGAAGGGAGAGGCCTATCAAGTTGCCAAAAAGTGTAGTAAGCCCGATGATTGGAAGCAATTTTGAATTCAGCAAAGGAGAACCAAGAACTAATAAAGAAAGAGAAAATAGAATATGATAGTAAACTAGAAAGAAACATAAAAACAGACTGTAAATGCTTCTATAGGTATGTAAAAAGGCAAAGATTAACAAAGACAAATGTGCGCCCATTACAGCAGAGACAGAAGAATTTGTAATGGGGAATAAGGAACTGGCAGAGAAACTAAATTAATACTTTGTGTCTGTCTTCATGGAGGAGGATACAAAAAACTTCCTTGAAATACTAGAGAACCAAGGGACTAGCGAGATTGAGGACCCGAAAGAAATTAGTATTAGTAAAAAAGTAGTATTGGAGAAATTAATGATACTAAAAGTTAATAAATCCCCTGGAACTGATGATCTACATCACAGAGTGTTAAAAGAGGTAGCTGTAGAGACAGTGGATGCATTGATGGTCATCTTCCAAAATTGCACAGATTCTGGGATGGTTCCTGCAGATGTGAAGGTGGCAAATGTAACCCCACTATTTAAGAAAGGAGAGAGTGAGAAAATGAGGAACCACAGACCTGTCAGCCTGATGTCAGTCATAGAGAAAATGCTAGAGTCTACTAGAAAGGATGTGATAACTGGACACTTAGGATTGGGCAGAGTCAACATGGATTTATGAAAGGGAAATCATGTTTGAAAAACCTGTTGGGAGATTTTTGAGGATGTAACCAGCAGAAGTATGGGAGAACCAATGGATGTGGCACATTTTGGATTTTCAGAAGACTTTCAATAAGGTTTCACACAAGAGCTTAACAAGCAAAAGTAGAGCACATGGCATGGGTGGTAATATTCTGACAAGGATTGGAAATGGTTAATAGACAGAAAACAGAGAGTAGGAATAAATGGGTCATTCTCAGATTGGCAGGCTGTGACTAGTGGGGTACTGCAAGGATCAGTGCATGGGCCCCAGCTATTCACAATCTATATAAATGATTTGGATGTGGGGACCAAATGTAATATTTCCAAGTTTGCTGATGACACAAAATTTTGTAGGAGTGTGCGCTGTGAGGAGGATGCAAAGAGGCTTCAAAGGGATTTAGACAGGCTAAATGAGTGGGCAAGAACATGGCAGATGGGTTATAATGTAAAGTTATCCGCTTTGGCAGGAAAAACAGAAATGCAGAATATTTCTTAAATGGTGAGAGATTAGGATATGTTGCTGTCCAAAGAGACCTGGGTGTTCTTACTCACAAGTCACTGAAAGCTAACATGCAGTTTTTCTTTTATTCGTTCATGGGATGTGGGCATCACTGGCTAGATCATTATTGTCCATCCCTAATTGACCTTGAGAAGGTGGTGGTGAGCTGCCTTATTGAAGCGGTGCAGTCCAGATGTTGTATATTTCATGTATAAGCGCAGCAGTTTTCATCAATGTCTGGCTCTGTGAGAGGCTTTATTGAATTAATGTAAGATGTCTGCTGCCAGAGGCAGCCTCATGGCACAGTCACATGACTACAGAAAACCAGATGTGACAATCAGACTTGTTACACTTCAAAACCCAAAGATCCCCCTTTTCATTACGAACAAAAGATACAAACATCCCCCCTTTCGTGGTGAAGAAAAGACACCTTTTCATGCACGATCCTGTGTGAGTGTCAGTTACCCAAGTTACCCACTACACAGCCAATGTTCTCATGCATTAGCCACTGTTTGTTCTATTAGTCAGTCACTGCACATGCATTGCATAGGGTGGAATTTTCCGTGCCTGCTGGTGTCGGGTATCATGGTGGGCGTGAGCAGACAATATGGCGGGAAGGCCAAAAATCGGTTTCACGCTGTCGTGAAACCAGTTTGTGATTGCCCGCTCTGTCTGTCAATGGCAGGCAGTCTTTCCTGCAGCTGAACATCGGGAACTTCATTTTAATACAAATGCATATCACTATAAGCCCTGCTCACCGGAATCATCCCCCCAAGCTGCATCATCCTGGCATGCCGGAGTAATTGCATGCCAACGTGTATTGCACCTGGCAAACTGCACTTCAAGGGGAGTCCGGAGGTGAGTGCTCACTAACGTTGAGCAGCGCTCATGAGGGTCACCCATTCGACTAAAAGGTTGAGGCGCCATGCATTCAGACGAGGGCATAGGCTCGTCACTTTTTCTCAGCTGGCAGACAGTGCAGTGTCGGCTCAAGGGCTACACTGCAGTTGAGGCGAATTGGTGTGGGGGATGGCAAAGCAGCACGCTGTGAGGTGAGTTAGTTAGGGCAAGGGCTGCACTGCATCTAAGGCAAGCTGGGGGGCCAAGGCAGCACACTGTGAGGCGAGTTGGGGAGGCAAGGGCTGCACTGCTTCTGAGGTGAGTTGGGGGGCCAAGGCAGCACACTGTGAGGCGAGTTGGTTGGGGCAAGGGCTGCATTGCATCTAAGGCAAGTTGGGGGGCCAAGGCAGCACGCTGTGAGGCGAGTTGGGGAGGCAAGGGCTGCACTGCTTCTGAGGCGAGTTGGGGGGCCAAGGCAGCAAACTGTGAGGTGAGTTGGTTCAGGCAAGGCAGCCCATCTGATGGTAGTGTACAACCGCACGTGGGTTGTGGGGTTGTAGGGGTGAGGAGGGAAGCAGCCACGCATTAGGGAAATCTTGTATATAGGGACAACTCCTTCGCAGCTGAGACAGTACAGACACATGCTTGGAATCGGGCTCCTAGCTTATCTCAAGCTATGCAGAGGCATGAAAGTGGCACCAACTGCTCCAGAGCTTTTCATCCCTCGGGTACTCATTGCAAAATAATGAGTGTTTTAGTGGACTGCAGAACAATTGGATAACTGGGCAAGTTGAACAATCTCCTTGTGGAAGCTGGCCATGCAGCAGTCACTGGTGGAGGCACTCACAGCCCCTTGCAATGTCATCATTTAGGTTTGGACCAGTCTCCCCCATGGTTCAGGTTAACAGCGCAACCTTGCAGCACAGGTTAGGAGAAAGCCTACGCCTGAGTTGACAGCACAGCATGTAGTCTAGTGAGCGAAGCTGCCACCAATTGGTTAGGTGGAGTGTGATGGAGGTGGGTGAGGTTTTGGGCAGCCATGCAGCGCACTAAATTCTGGCCATCCAAGTGGTGGCCAGCACTCTCCGGGAAGCATTAAGGGGCCTTCAGACTTAATCAAGAGAGGATCTTAGTACACCCAAGCTAACCCTCGCGTCTCTATCTTTCATCCTGCAGGAGAAGAACATCAGGAGCATGGAGCCTGGTGACCTAGCTGTATGCCTAATGGTTTACAGGAAGTGGAGACGAAGGAGAAAAGTGCAGCGGAGGCGCCTGACTGGACAAAGGGAGCGACAGCAGCCTCAAGAAGAAGGGATGGTTGGGGATTCTGTGGATGCTGCCAAAGGGCCATAGTGAGCTGTCGCTGGTCAGCGCCTAGCTAGTCCCAGGGTCTACAGACAGAGCTTGCCATTCCTGCAGATAACTGTGTCGCCAAAGACTGTGCATTGCAGGAAACTGGTTGGTCACATCTGCCACCTGCTGCAGGATTTGGTGCCATGGGAACGTGGAGGGCGTCCACTGCCAGTGGCCATGAAAGTGATCAAAGTGCTCAATTTTTACACCAGCAGATCCTTTCAGGATTCAACAGGTGACGTCTGTGGGAAATCGCAAGCCACCATGCACAAATGCATCCATGAGGTTATGGATGGCATCTTCATGAAGACACACAACTTTGTGCATTTCGCCTGGGATCTGGAATGCAGGATGCAAGAGTGCTGGAATTTTGCCCAGAATCAGGTTTCCCACAGGTGCAGGGTGCCATCAACTGCACTCACATGGTGCTCAGATCTCAGTGGCAACAAGCGCTTAATTACGTCAACCACAAGGGCTCCCATTTACTGAATGTTTAGCTGGTGTGTGAGCACCACAAGCGCATCCTGCAGGTCTGCGCATGGTTCCCAGGGAATGTCCACAACTCCTACATTCTCAGTTGATCTCAGGTGCCTGATGTCTTCCAAGGTCCATAGAGGCTGCAGGGTTGGCTCCTCAGGGCCAAGGCTACCAGTAGAGGATGTGGCTGATGACGTCCTTGCGGCGGCCTCAGAGTGCAGAAGAGAGAAGATACAAGGAGGCTCATGCTGCAACTCACACATTGGTGGAGCAAACCATTGGAATGTTGAAAATGAGATTCCAGTGCTTGGGCCAGTCTGGTGGAACCCTGCAATACAGTCCACAGATGGTGTCACATGTTGGTGTTGCCTGTTGCACCCTTCAAAACCTGGCACTGCAACAGGAAGAGAAGCTGGCTGAGGTGGAGATGGAGGAGCTGCATGTCTCCTCTGATGAGAAAGGCATCAATGGAGATGAGGGTGAGGAGATCCTCGAAGGCATAACAATGGCAATAAGGCCATTGCATTGACCAGATGAGGGTGGCATGCTCGGGAGGCCCTCATAGCTGCTAGATTTGTGGAGGATGAGGACGACATGTAGAGGAGACACCATAAATCCTCACTTTGACTCCCATTTGGGTGATTGAAGTGCACATACCCTCTGTGTATAAGTCTCCTGTCACAGAGTCGCAGCAGATGCCCATCGTCCCTACATTCCAGGGGGATGATAATGACATGCAATGGAGACACTCCATAGATCCTCACATAGCTTATTGAATGTCTGATTCCTGTCTGGTTGATGGCAGATCACTTGCAAACTGTGAATACGGTCATATCATGGAGATGCAGCAGGGAAACTTTAACTTCTCCAGATCCTATGGCATATTTCATGAGCTGAACCCTTCAGGGACACACTGTCACCGGACACAGATGCTGATGAGATGGGTGGCCAGCCACACCTCAAAGGTGCTAGGAGCACAAAGAGAGAATGACGGAACTCTGTGCCGCTGGCCCAGGACATTCTGGCAGCAATGATAAGCCCCATTGAGGTGCAGGCATGATTGATTTGTCCCGTGACTGTGAAGGCGCACCATCAATGTGCTGGGAAGGTTGCACAAATCACAAGCAAGAAGCCCTGGACTGAGTGTCTCTGAGTGACATGAACACTGCTCATCAGAACAAGGAGCCTTTGGCAAGGAGATAGTCTTGGGAGTTTATTTACAATAATGAACATTATGTGCAGTGAATGTGAGGCTGGACCATCACTTTGGTCTGAGCGTTACACTGTGCACAGGGAAGAGGCCCTGGACTGAGACACCTGCCTTTATTATGTGCAGGAACCAAGGTTTCACATTTGAGTGACATCTTCACTGCTCATCATAACATGGAGCCATAGGCAAGGAGACATTCTTGGGAGTTCATTTACAATAGTGAACATTAAGTACAAGTGATAAACATTTGTGCCCAAGCTGAGTAACTGCATCTTCTTAACCTTCCTAATCCTGCTGCTACGTCTTGGTACACCCTTGATATCCACAGCGGATGTAGAGGCAGCCTGCTGACTGCTACACCCTGTCTGTGATGATCTTGGTGGTTATCCTCTGGAGGACCAAGACCTGGACGGCTGGTGAGTGCTGTGTTGGGTCTTCAAAGCTGCAGTCCACGCTGGAATTGGGGCCAAGGTTGCCTGAGGGTGATGTGGCAGATGTGCCTTTGAGAAGAATTGGAGATTATTACTGCAAGGCCACTGCGGTACACAGAACAGTGGACTCACAGTGGAGTTGCCAAATGGATGATCTGGGGCATGATCCTCACTTGGATGTTTGGTGCAGACCTTGTTGTCACCGCAGGAATGGTCCACATCCTCTCCGGCCAGCTCTAATGCATGGTCTTTGAAGCGAATGAGGAGGTTGATGTCTGGCGCTCCACACCACCCCACCCCCCGCCAAGTCTGGGACCTTTCCCTTTTATTGTGCATGATCTTGCCCTGCATAAAGACAGGTGGAGAGAATGTGAACAAGGCACACACCCAGCCAAATGAAAATGATGCCAGCTGTGCATGTGTGTGTGTTGAGTGGAGCCATGGACAGGATGAGGAGGTGGTCTCCAGAGAAGATGAGACCAGATGCAGATGTGAGGGTGTGAGTGAGAGAGTGAGTGGTGATGTCCCTTGAGCTGGCAGTGAATGAGATGTCAGTGAATGCGTGATGGGTTTGTGAGTGTGTGAGTTTAGAGTGGTGAGATAGTTGACTGACCCTTCTTCCTGCCCATTACCTTAGTGCAAATCTGGGATGATTCCACCCATAGTCTTTAAATCGTGCAGGTCTCTTAATGGTGTGGATGTGCGTTGACATTTGCTGTTTGTCTGGGTGATGTTCTTTGTCAGGAGACTGTCGTTCCCGTGGGCCTTGTTGCCTTATTGGCTGTTGTCATTCCATTGGGGTTGAGGGGGCCACATGGACCTCTGGTATTGATGGTAATTCTGTACAGTACAATTGGTGAGATGTCTACTCCCTGGCCTGCTGATTGTAGTGAAGGGACAGCTTCGCTCCCAAGTTTACACATGGACTGACTCCTGTTCAGAGTGTTAAGGTTTTGTACCCTGACTAGCTCCTCATGTTTTTCCATTACTACATACTGATTCTTCAAGGAGTCTTTCAAGGTCGCAACTACTTTGCCTGCTTTTTCGGCCTGCCATTCTGCCTGGCTGTACATCTGGTTGAGTTATTTCAACTCCCACTTTGAGTTGCCAACTATTGGGATTTGGAATTGTGGGTCAGTGTCATAAAAATATAATAATTTTCATAATATTATTGTGACTTTTTGTAAAAGTGGGTTAATAATGGGGTTTGGATTAGTTTCTCTGTACGTATGTGTGTGGGGGTTGAGATTTAATTGAATTAGAGACAGCTGGTTTAGAGGTTTTGAGTTATCAAAAAGAATCTAGGTTTGAAAATGTTAAATATGTAAACATTTTAGAATGTGAGGTGTAAGGAAAATTTGCATTTTAGATAAATTAGAGTAGTTTAAATTTCAAAGAGATGGTAAAATGTTACACCTAGTCAGAAGAAGCTAAGCCAAACAGTGTGTTTATTTTTCCCAAAGGTTACTGATCAAATTAGTACTATAAAAGATTTATACTATGAGAAAAGGAAAGACATATCAGAACAAGGGAATCTGCAATAAAAAGGGAGAAACATGTACAAAGGAGATAAGGCTATGTGTAAGGGGAGAAGGCATTCTACAATCTAACACAAGTGTAAAAAACCTCCAGCCTCAGTGCATTAAGTTGCTGTCTACAGGAACCGAAGCTGAGAAAACTCATTTTGAATGTGACTGTCCAGGGTTTTGTGTTCCTTTGCCTGGGTCTGTTTAAATCTATCTGTTTTACTGTTGCCTTAACAGAGGTGTAACTGGGAGCCAAATTAATTAGGTGTTTTAGGAGTTATTATAATAGTAATTTGTAGTCTTATGTATGTGCTTGAAATTTTTTCATTTGTTAATAAATGTTTAATTTAGTTCTCTAAAAACCTCTGAAGTCACAGTAGTCGTATTGCTGCTGAATTCAAGGCACACGTCTCAAAATAAAATACAAATTGCAGAACAGTTGTGTCCGCGTGATCAAGTTTCCCTCACGGATTTGATCCGATGTCATCTCGTGTGATCTCACGCCCGATTGGGTTGGGCATGTGCCCGCCCACAAGGCGTAAAATTCTGCCTATACTCTAACTGATGTTTCATAACTTCCACATTTTGACACACTTCACTTTAGTGTTAGATTCTCATCTTTCAATAGAGTTGCTGTCACTGAGGGGTCTCTCATGCCTTAGACTAATCTATCTTTAATCTGATCACCTTTTAGCTGTCTGAATTCACATAATGCTGTCAGTTGTGTAATTGCAGTCACATACCATTTAATGATCTCATTTTCGCCCTGAATTCTAGTGTTGAATACATATCGTACATATGTGGCATTCACTCAGGGTTCAAAATGTGTGTTCAAGGCATTCAAAATCTCTGCCATCTGTTTTCTCTGCTCGTCAGTTAGATTTAGGGTGTTTTAGACTTTGTAGTAGTCCATTCCCAGCAGTGTCAAAAATGTGGCTGCTCTGATCCATTCCGGCGTTTTAATTGGTCTGTTGCAATCTCATAATTTTGCCACTGTAAGTGGAAAACTGCCAGTTTTTCCACATATCACTGTTCATTTCAATTGGGGATGGAAGTGGAAAATTTACTGCAGCCATTTTTACTCACTCAGTAATGTATTTATTTGTTTATTTTTATTCATTCATGGGATGTGGGCTTCACTGGCTAGGCCAGCATTTATTGCCCATCTCTAGTTGCCCCTGAGAAGGTGGTGGTGAGTTGCCTTCTTGAACCGCTGCAGTCCATGTGGTGTAGGTACACCCACAGTGCTGTTAGGAAGGGAGTTTCAGGATTTTTGACCCTGTGACAGTGAAGGAATGATATATTTCCAAGTCAGGATGGTGACTGACTTGGAGATGAACCTCCAGGTGATGGTGTTCCCATCTATCTGCTGCCCTTGTCCTTCTGGATGGTAGTGGTCATGGGTTTGGTAGGTGCTGTCTTAGGAGCCTTGGTGAATTTCTGCAGTGCATCTCATAGATGGTACACACTGCTGCTATGGTGCATCGGTGGTGGAGGGAGTGAATGTTTATGGATGTGGTACCAATCAAGCAGGCTGCTTTGTCCTGGATGGTGTCAAGCTTCCTGAGTGTTGTGGGAGATGCACTCATCCAGGCAAGCGGGGAATATTCCATCTTGTGCCTTGTAGATGGTGGACAGGTTTTGGGGAGTCAGGGGATGGGTTATTTGTCACACAATTCCTAGCCTCTGACCTGCTCTTGGAGCCATCGTATTTATATGGCTAGTCCAGTTCAGTTTCTGGTCAACGGTAACCCCCAGGATGTTAATAGTGGGGGATTCAGTGATGGTAATGCCATTGAACATCAAGGGGCGATGGTTAGATTCTCTTTTGTTGGAGATGAGCATTGCCTGACACTTGTGTGGTGCAAATGTTACTTGCCACTTGTCAGTCTAAACCTGGATATTGTCCAGGTCTTGCTGCATTTGGACTTGAACTGCTTCAATATCTGAGGAGTAGCGACTTGGTGCTGAACATTGTGCAATCATCAGCAAAGATCACCACTTCTGACCTTATGATGGAAGGAAGATCATTGATGAAGCAGCTGAAGACGGTTGGGCCTTGGACACTACTCTGAGGAACTCCTGTGCTGATGTCCTGGAGCTGAGGTGACTGACCTCCAACAACCACGACCATCTTCCTTTGTACTAGATATGACTCCAACCAGCAGAGAGTTTTCCCCGATTCACATTGACTCAATTTTTGCTAGGACTCCTTGATGCCACACTCTATCAAATGTAACCTTTGTTTGCGTTCCTTTTGTCCTTTCATGACTGCTTTTCCTTTGTCCTTTTACATAAGAACATAAGAACTAGGAGCATGAGAAGGCAATTCAGCCCCTCGAGCCTGCCCCGTCATTCATTACGATCATGGCTGATCTCATTTCGGCCTCAACTCCAATTTCCCACCCTCTCCCCATAACCTTTCAACCCATTACTAATTAAAAATCTGTCTATCTCCTTAAATTTATTCAACGTCCCGGCATCCAGTGCACTCTGAGGTAGTGAATTTCACAGATTCACGACCCTTTGAGAAAAGTAATTCCTCCTCATCTCTGATTTAAATCTACTACCCCTTAGCCTAAAACTATGGCCTCTCGTTCTAGAATGCCCCACAAGGGGAAATATCTGCTCCACGTCTACTTTGTCTATCCCCTTTAGCATCTTATATACCTCAATTAGATCTCCTCCCATCCTTCTAAACTCTAGCGAGTATAGGCCTAAACTGATCAATCTCTCCTCATAAGACAAGCCCTGCATCTCTGGAATCAATCTAGTGAATCTCCTCTGAACCGCCTCCAGTGCAACTACATCCTTCCTCAAGTAAGGGGACCAAAACTGTGCACAGTACTCCAGGTGTTGTCTCAATGCCTTGTACAGTTGCAACAACACTTCCCTATTTTTATACTCTTATTCCTTTAGCAATAAATGCCAAAATTCCATTTGCCTTCCTTATTATCTGCTGTACCTGTATAATAGCTTTCAGCGATTCATGCACGAGGACACCCAGATCCCTCTGCAATGAAGCATTCTGAAGTTTCTCTCCATTTAAATAATGTCACCTTTTTATTCTTCCAACCTAAATGGATAACCTCACACCTACCTACGTTAAACACCATCTGCCAAATGTTGGCCCATTCACCTAACCTGTCCATATCTATTTGAAAATTTCTTATTTCTTCATTGCAACTTACTTTCCCACCTATTTTGGTGTCATCTGCAAATTTAGCTATAGTACCTTCTATCCCTGAATCCAAGTCATTAATATAGATTGTAAATAGTTGGGGCCCAAGGACCGAACCCTGTGGCACCCCACTAGACACAGCTTGCCATCCAGAAAAAGACCCATTTATCCCAACTCTCTGCTTTCTGTTGGTTAGCCAATCCTCTATCCAAGCTAATATATTACCCCTAATTCCGTGTTATCTTATCTTGTGTATTAATCTTTTGTGCGGCACCTTATCAAAGGCCTTCTGGATGTCCATATATACTACATCTACAGGATCCTCATTATCCACTTTGCTTGTCACATCTTCAAAGAACTCTAGTAAATTAGTCAAACACGATTTACTTTTCATAAAACCATGCTGACTCTGATGGATTGCATTTTGACTTTCCAAATGCCCCATTACTACTTCCTTAATAATGGATTCTAACAATTTCCCAACGACAGACGTTAAACTAACTGGTCTATAGTTTCCTACTTTCTGCCTCCCCCCCCTTTTTGAATAAGGGCGTTATATTATCATTTTTCCAATCCACTAGAACCGTTCCAGAATCCAGGGAATTTTGGAATATTATAGCCAACACATGCACTATCTCCGCTGCCATTTCCTTTAAGACCCTGGGATGTAGGCCATCAGGTCCTGGGGACTTGTCACCCTTTAATCCCAATAGTTTGCTCAGTACTTTTTCTCTAGTGATGGTGATTGTTCTAAGTTCCTCCTTCTCTATACCCTTTGCACTTACCCTCTGCACTACCTGTTACTATTGGGGTACTAGTGTCCTCCACTGTGAAAACTGAGGCAAAATATTGATTAAGCATCTCTGCCATTTCTGCGTTCCCCACTATTAATTCCCCAGTCTCGTCCTACAAGGGACCAACATTCATTTTAGCTCCTGTCTTTCCTTTTGTATACTTGTAGAAGCTTTTGCAATAGCTGTCTGCAGCTTTGAACTTTTCTGTGTGCCTTCTCTGTAGCCAGTATTGTATTAGCTTGCAGCTTTTCTCTTTTTCATTTTTCAGCAGCTTTTTGGAAGATTTGGACCTTTTTGTATCCTGGGTTTTCAGTATCTTCTCTGCATAATTTACAGGGTTGAAAAATTTAACCTTTCTCCTTTCTGGGAAGGCAATAGCGTAGTGGTATTGTCACTGGACTAATAATCTGGAGACCCAGGGTAATTTTCTGGGAACCTGGGTTCGAATCCTGGATTTCAATCCAATAAAAATCTGAAGTTAAAAGTCTAATGATGACCATGAAACCATTGTTGTAAAAACCCATCTGGTTCACTCATGCCCCTTTTAGGGAAGGAAATCTGTTGCCCTTACCTGGTCTGGCCCACATGCAATGTGGTTGACTCTGAAATGGCCTAGCAAGCCACTCAGTTGCTACAAAGTCACAAAGAAGGAATGAAACTGGACAGACCACCCTGCATCAACATAGGCACTGGAAACGACAACAGCAATGTCAGCCCTGCAAAGTCCTCCTTAGTAACATGGGGGCTTGTGCCAAAATTGGGACAGCTGTCTCACAGACTAGTCAAGCAACAGCCTGACATAGTCATCCTCACAGAGTCATACCTGACAGATAATGTCCCAGACTCCACCATCACCATCCCTGGGTATGTCCAGTCCCCACCGGCAGGACAGAGCCAGCAGAGGTGGTGGCTCAGTGTTATACAGTTGGGAGGGAGTTGCCCTGGGAATCCTCAACATCAACTCCAGACCCCACGAAGTCTCATGGCATCAGGCCAAACATGGGCAAGGAAACCTCCTGCTGATTACTACGTATCACCCTCCCTCAGTTGATGAATCAGTGTTCTTCCATGTTGAATATTACTTGGAGGAAGCACTGAGGGTGGCAAGGGTGCAGAATATCCTCTGGGTGGGGGACTTCAATGTCCATCACCAAGAGTGGCTCGCTGGCACCACTACTGACCGAGGTGCTAGGCTGGGTCTGCGGCAGGTGGTGAGGGAACCAACAAGAGGGAAAAACATACTTGACTTCATCCTCACCAACCTGCCTGCTGCAAATGCATCTGTCTATGATAGTGTCGGTAGGAGTGACCATTGCACAGTCATTGTGGAGACGAAGTCCTGTCTTCACATTGAGGATACCCTCCATTGTGTTGTGTGGCACTACCAGCATGCTAAATGGGATTGATATCAAACAGATCTGGCAATTCCAGGACTGGGCATCCATGAGGTGCTGTGGGCCATCAGCAACAGCAGAATTGTACTCGAACACAATCTGTAACCTCATGGCCCAGCATATCCCACACTCTACCATTACCATCAAGCTAGGGGATCAACTCTGGTTCAATGAATAGTGCAAAAGGGCATGCCAGGAGAAGCACCAGGCATACCTATAACTGAGGTATCAACCTGGTGAAGCTATAACACAGGACTACTTGCATGCCAGTGATAGACAGAGCTAAGCGATCCCAGAACCAAAGGATCAGATCTATGCTCTGCAGTCCTGCCACATCCAGTCGTGAATAGTGGTGGACAATTGAAAAACTCACTGGAGGAGGAGGCTTCACAAATATCCCCATCCTTAATGATAGAGGAGTCCAGCTCAGCAGATCAAAAGATAAGGCTGAAGCATTCGCAACAATCTTCAGTCAAGATGATCCATCTTGACCTCCATCGGAGGCCCCCAGTATTACAGATGCCAGTCTTCAGCCAATTCGATTCACTCCACGTGATATCAAGAAATGGCTGAAGGCACAGGATACTGAAAAGGCTACGGGGCCTGACAATATTCCGTCAATAGTACTGAAGACTTGGGCTCCAGAATTTGCCGCACCCCTAGCCAAGCTGTTCCAGTGCAGTGACAACACTGGCATCTAACCGGCTATGTAGAAAATTGCCCAGGTATGCCCTGTACACAAAAAGTAGGATAAATCCAACCCGGCCAATTACCACCCCATCTACTCACAGTCATCAGTAAAGTAGTAGAAGAGGTTATCAACAATGCTATCAAGTGGCACTTGCTTAGCAATAACCTGCTCATTGATGCCCAGTTTGGGTTCCGCCGGGGCCACTCATGACCTCATTACAACATTGGTTCAAACATGGACAAAAGAGCTGAACTCCTGAGGTGAGGTGAGAGTGACTGCCCTTGACATCAAGGCAGCATTTGACCAGGTATGGCATCAAGGAACCCTAGCAAAACTGGAGTCAATGGGAATCAGGGGGAAAATGCTCCACTGGTTGGAGTCATATCAAGCACAAAGGAAGATGGCTGTGGTTGTTGAAGGTCAGTCACCTCAGCTCCAGGACATCAGCACAGGAGTACCTCAGGGTAGTGTCCAAGGCCCAACCATCTTCAGCTGCTTCATCAATGATTTTCCTTCTATCATAAGGTCAGAAGTGGTGATCTTTGCTGATGATTGCACAATGTTCAGCGCCATATGCGACTCCTCAGATATTGAAGCAGTTCATGTCCAAATGCAGCAAGACCTAGACAATATCCAGGCCTGGGCTGACAAGTGGCAAGTAACATTTGCACCACACAAGTGTCAGGCAATGACCATCTCCAACAAGAGAGAATCCAACCATCGTCCCTTGATGATCAATGGCATTACCATCACTGAATCCCCCACTATCAACATCCTGGGGGTTACCATTGACCAGAAACTGAGCTGGATTAGCCTTATAAATACTGTGACTACAAGAGCAGGTCAGAGGTTAGGAATCTTGCGACAAGTAACTCGCCTCCTGACTCCCCAAAACCTGTCTACCATCTACAAAGCATAAGTCAGGAGTGTGATGGAATACTCCCTACTTGCCTGGATGAGTGCAGCTCCCACAACACTGAAGAAGCTGGACACCATCTAGGACAAAGCAGTCTGCTTGATTGGCACCACATCCATAAACGTTCAATCCCTCTACCATCAACGCACAGTAGCAGCAGAATGTGCCATCTACAAGATGCACTGCAGGAATTCACCAAGGGTCCTTAGACAGCATCTTCCAAAACCACGACCACTACCATCTAAAAGGAGAAGGGCAGCAGATAGATGGGAACACCATCACCTGGAGGTTCACCTCCAAGTCAGTCACCATCCTGACTTGGAAATATATCGCCGTTCGTTTGCTTTCGCAAGGTCAAAATCCTGTAGCTCCCTTCATAACAGCACCGTGGGTGGACTTCAAGAAGGCAGCTCACCACCACCTTCTCAAGGGCATCTAGGGATGGGCAATAAATGCTGGCCCAGCCAGCGAAGTCCACACCCTATGAATGAATTTAAAAAAACTTTCTGACACTATGTTTCATGTAAAAGGACAGCAGTCTTCATCAGTGTCCGTCTCTGTGAGAGGCTTTAGTGAACAAGTGTAAGATGTCTGCCTTCAGAGGCAGACTCATGACATAGTCACATGAATATGGAAAGCCAGATGTGATAATCAGATTGATTATATTTCAAAACCCAAACAGTGTAGATCCACCAAGTAATTAGAAAGGCCAATGGTATGTTGGCCTTTATTGCAAGAGGATTTGAGTACGAGAGTAAAGAAGTGTTGCTGCAGTTGTATTGAGCCTTGATGAATCCAAACCTGGAGTATTGTGTGCAGTTTTGGTCTCCTTACATAAGGTAGGATATACTTGCCATACAGGGAGTGCCACAAAGGTTCACCAGACTGATTCCTGGGATGGTGAGACTGTCTTATGAAGAGAGATTGAGGAGACTGGGCCTGTATTGTCTAAAGTTTAGAAGAATGAAAGGTGACCTTACTGAGACAATAAAAATTCTTACAGGGCTCGACAGAGTAGGTGCAGGAGGGATGTTTCCCCTGGCTGGAGTTGGCTAGAACCAAGGGGCACAGACACAGAATAAGAGGTAAGCCATTTAGGACTGAGACAAGGAGGATTTTCTTCACTCAGAGGATGGAATTCTCTCAGTCATTAACTATGTTCCAGAGAGAGATGGATTGACTTCTAGTTACTAAAGATATCAAGGCATATGGGGATTGTGTGGGAAAATGGTGTTGTGGTAGAAGATTAGCCATGATCTAGTTGAATGGTGGAGCAGGCTCAAGGTGCCGAATGGCCTACTCCTGCTCCTATTTCCTATGTTAGCACCGTAATGGTATTGTCACTAGACTAGTATTCCAGAGACCCAGGGTAAGGCTCTGGGGACCGGGATTCGAATCCCACCAAGGCAGATGGAATTTGAATGCAATAAAATATCTGGAATTAAAGTCCGATGATGACCATGAAACCATTGTCGATTGTCGTAAAAACCCATCCCATTCACTAATTACCTTTAGGGAAGGAAATCTGCTATCCTAACCTGGTCTGTCCTACATGTGTCTCCAGACCCACAGTAATGTGATTAACTCTTAACTGCCCTCTGTCTAGCAAGCCACTGAGTTGTATTAATCTGCTTAAAAGTCTAAAAAGAATGGAACTAAATGGACCACTCAGCATCGACCTAGGCACCAGAAACGACAATGGCAAACTCAGCCCTGTTGATGCTGCAAAGTCCTCCTTACTAACATCTGGGGGCCAGTTCCAAAATTGGGAGAGCTGTCTCACAAACTACTCAAGCAGCAGCCTGACATAGTCATACTGACGGAATCATACCTTACAGATAATGTCCCAGACACCACCATCACCGTCCCTGGGTATGTCCTGTCCCACTGGCAGGACAGACCCAGCAGAGGTGGCGGCACAATGGTATACAGTCAGGAGGGAGTTGCCCTGGGAGTCCTCAACATCAAATCCGGCCCCCATGAAGTCTCAGGGCACCAAGTCAAACATGGGCAAGGAAACCTCCTGCCAATTACCACGTACCGCCCCACCACCACCCCCAGCTGATGAATCAGTGCTCCTTCATATTGAACACTATTTGGAGGAAGCACTGAGGGTGACAAGGGCACAGAATGTACCCTGGGTGGGGGACGTCAATGTTCACCACCAAAGACTGAGGTGGCCGAGTCCTAAAGGACATAGCTGCTAGATTGCGTCTGTGACAGGTGGTGAGGGAACCAACAAGAGGGAAAATCATACTTGACCTCATCCTCACCATCCTGCTGCCACAGATGCACCTGTCTGTGACAGTATTGTTGGGAGTGACCATTGCACAGTCCTTGTAGAGATGAAGTCTTGTCTTCACATTAAGAATCCACTCCACCAAGTTGTGTGGCACTACCACCATGCTAAATGGGATAGATTTTGAACAAATCTAGCAACTCAAGACTGGGCAACCATAAGGCTCTATGGGTCATCAGCAGCAGCAGAAATTTACTCAACTACAATCTGTAACCTCATGGCCCGGCATATGCCCCAGGTCAACCCTGGTTCAATGAAGAGTGCAGGAGGACATGTCAGGAGCAGCACCAGGCATACCTGAAAATGAGGTGTTAACCTGGTGAAACTGCAACAAAGGACTACTTATGTGCCAAACAGCATAAGCTGCAAGCGATAGACAGAGCTGAGCGATTCCACAACCAATGGATCAGATGCAAGTTCTGCGGTCCTGCCACATCATTCATGAATGGTGCTGGACAATTAAACAACTCACTGGAGGAGGAGGCTCCACAAATATCCCCATCTTCAATCATGGGGGAGCCCAGCACATCAGCGCAAAAGATAAGGCTGAAGCATTTGCAACAATTTTCAGCCAGAAGTGCCAAGTGAATGATCCAGCTCGACCTCCTCCAAAGGTCCCCAGCATCACAGATGCCAGTCTTCAGCCAATTCAATTCACTCCAAGTGATATCAAGAAATCGCTGAAGGTACTGGATACTGCAAAGGCTATGGGCCTTGACAATTTTCTGCCAATTGTACTGAATAATACAAAAATTGCCACACCCCCTAGCCAAGCTGTTCCAGTACAGACACAATATGGGCACCTATCTGGCAATGTGGAAAATTGCCCAGATATGGACTGTACACAAAATATAGGACAAATCCAACCTGGCCAATTACTGCCTCATCATTCTACTATCGATCATCTGCAAAGTGATGAAAGGGTCATCAACAGTGCTATCAAGTGGCACGTGCTTAACAATAACCTGTCACTGATGCTCAGTTTGGGTTCTGGCAGGGTCACTGAGGTCCTGACCTCATTACAGTCTTGGTTCAAACATGGGCAAAAGAGCTGAACGCCAGAGGTGAGGTGAGAGTGACTGCCCCTGACATCAAGGCAACATTTGACTGGGTGTGGCATCAAGGAACTCTAGCAAAACTGGAGTCAATGGGAATCAGGGGGAAAACACTCCACTGGTAGCACAAAGGAAGATGGTTGTGGTTATTGGGTTGTTGGAGGTCAATTATCTCAGTTCCAGGACATCAGTGCAGCAGTTCCTCAGGGTAGGGTAGTAGGCCCAATCATCTTCAGCTGCTTCATCAATCACCTTCCTTCCATCATCAGGTCAAAAGTGGGGATGTTTGCTGATGATTGCACAATGTTCCACACCATTTGCGACTCCTCAGATGCTGAAGCAGTCCATGTTCAAATGCAGCAAGATCTGGACAATATCTAGGCTTGGGCTGACAAATTACACGCCACACTGGTGCCAGACAATGACCATTTCCAATGAGTGAATCTAACCATTGGCCTGTCAAGGAGATATAATAACTCTCATAATGTCATTGGAATTTATTGTAAAATAGAGTAATAGTGGGATGTGTCTATGTATATGTGAGATTTAATTGAATTAGAGGCAGCTAGTCTGTGTGCTTTGATCTAGGAAGAGAGGTTAGGTTTGAAATGTTAATTAGATAAACATGGGGAAGTTTAGAAACATAGGTGTCAATGGAACATTTGCATTTTGAAATAAACCAGACTGGATTATTTTCAAAGGAGGGGTGAAGTGAATCACCTAGCCAGGCGAAGTTTAGAAATGGTGTGTTTATTTTTCCCAAAGATCATTGGTAAAACTTAATGCTATGAGAAGGTTTTATTATCAGGGAGAAAAAGTCCAAAGACACAGTGAAACAATGGGTATTTGCATTCAAAGAGGAAGATATGTATAAAGAAGGAGCAAGGGCTGTATGTAAGGGAAGGCATTTTAAGATCTTACAAGTGTGTGAAAAGCCTTAAGCATCTATGCCTCAAGCTGCTGTCTTCAAAGGACTGAAGTTAAGGAAACTCACTTGGATGTCAACTTATTCAGGGTATCATGTTTCTTTGCCTGGGTCTTTTAAAATATATGTGTCTTACTGTTGCCTTAACGAAAGTGTAACTGGGGAGAGAATATTCCCCCTGTTGGGGGGGGTTGTGCGGGGGTGGGCGTGGGCAGGCGTGGACCCGATTAGCGCCCCCAGTTGGGTCCATACAGTCATTTTATGTGGGCAGGCCAATTAAGGCCTGCCCAGCGTGACGTACACCCGGAAGCGCTGTGCGCTCCCTGTGCAGGCGGGGGGTGGGGGGGGGCGCAGTTCCCTGAGTCGGGAGTGCGCTCTTTCATGCATGCGCACGAAAGAGCGCAGAAATCTCCCTGAGGCACAGAGGTGCCTCAAGGAGATGAGTTTTAAGTTTTAAAAATTTTAATAAATAAAAAAAATTTAAGACATGTCTCCTCGTGTGACAGTGTCACGTGAGCTGGGACATGTCAATGAACTTTAATGAAAACATTTATTTAATTTATAAACCCTTCCTGAAACCTCATCCCACCAGTGGGTGAGGTTCCATGAAAAATGTGAAGGCCGCCTGGGTTCACCTGCCTGCCAACCTCTAAAGTTGGTCGTGCAGCTTTCTCAATAGTCTTAATTAGTTAATTAATGGCGTTAACAGGCCTTTGACAGTTCAGCAGGTGCGCAGCCAAGTCAGCTGCACGCCTGCCGAACTGAAAATCTAAATGACATGCGGTGACATCAGGATGCATGTCCGATGTCACCCCACGACATTTTACGCCTCAGCGAGCGGGTCCTGCCCCGACTCGCCAAGCCGAAAATTCTCCCTTGGGTGTTAGATTGAGTAGGGGATTTCAAAATTGTCATAGTAGATCTATGTATGTATTTAAAACCATTTCTTCTATTAATAAATGTTTAATTTAGTTTTGCAAAAGCCTTTAAGACTTGGAGGACTTATTACTACTGAATTCAGGGCGTACATCTCAAAATTTATACAAATTGCAAAACAAGTTGTGGCATTTGTTTCAAGTTTCCCTTTGGGATTTGAACAACTCAGTATTTACTGTCAGCTGTACCATAACAGGCCCTTAACATTCAATGGCATTACTATTGCTGAATCCCCCACTATCATCATCCTGAGGATTACAATTGACCAGAAAATGAACTGGACTAGCCATATAAATACTGTGGCTACAAGAGCAGCTCCTCAAAGCCTGTCCACCATCTACAAAGCAAAGGTAAGGACTGTGATGGAATACTCTCCACTTGTCTGGATGAGTGCAGCTCCAACAACACTCAAGAAGCTTGGCACCATCGAGGACAAAGCAATCCATTTGATAAGCACCCCATCAACAAACATCCTCTCTCTCCACTGCTGATGCACAGTGACAGCAGTGTGTACCATCTACAAGATGCAATGCAGGAACTCACCAAGGCTCCTTAGACAGCACCTTCCAAATGCTCGACCACTACCATCTAGAAGGACAAGGGCAGCAAACAGATGGGAACACCATCACCTGGAAGTTCCCCTCCAAGCCACACACCATCCTGACTTGGAAATATATCGCTGTTCCTTCACTGTCGCTGCATCAAAATCCTGGAACTCTCTCCCTAACAGCACTGTGGGTGCAGCTACACCATATGGACTTCAGTGGTTCAAGAGTGCAGCTCACCACCACCTTCTCAATGGCAATTAGGGATGGGCAATAAATGGTGGCCTAGCCAATGATGCCAACATCACATGAATGAATTAAAGAAATGTTGCTATGTTGATGATATTGCACAGATTGCTCTTCTCTGCAGGTATATGAATTCCAATCAATCCCAAGAGGTGCTCGTTGATTTGCTGCCCCTTTAAAAGCAAAGGGAGAAGATATTTTCTCAACTACAATTGGCTGCCTAAAGATGGAAGGAATATGTACCAATGATATAATCTTAATTGCTACTGATGGGGTGCCATGTATGAAAGGGACAAACAAGTGTTTTGTTGCTCTGTTGCAAAAAATGTTGGGTCACAATGTAATATAATTTCATCGCAGAATTCACCAAGAAACCTGGGCCTAAACATTTCCTGCTGAGTTCATGGAGGTGATGTCCTTCATTATATAGATAGAGTATATAGATTATATAGAAACAAAAGAATGGCAAAAGGATTAAACCACCAGCAATTCTGTGAACTTCTTAAAGGCATCCACTGTCAATGTGTGGACTTTCTTCTCCGCAGAAGGTACATTGGCTTTCAAGGGGGAGAGTTATGTGGATTTTCCAACCTGTTTAGAAGGAGTGAAGGTGTTCATGTGAGAAAAGAGTTGGGACTGTACAGAACTAACAGGTTTCAGTGGCTGCTGAAATTACACTTTATAACAAATGTCACAGCTCATTTAAACAATCCTAACAGAAAACTAGCTTACTAACATAAGCTAGCGCTGTTTGCAAGAGACATCAAAGCCGGTTTCTTTCCTCATTTGTGCATAGAAATCCATAAATGTATTTCTGTCCTGTTATTCATTTTATTGGTGGTTGAGTAACAGCATTGCAGCTCTTAAGTTATTGTGTTTATAACTAATTTTTTTAATGGCTCTTTTTTGTTATTTATGTTGAGACTCCTGCCTTAGGGGGTCATTGATATTTGCAACTTCCTGGAAGAAGACTTGCTAAGTGGACCAAGTGGGCATGCATTTTCAGTGGTTGTCAAAGTCACCCCTACCCTGACTTTCTTTGCTTTCAGCTCTTTCCAGAGATCTGCAGGTGATATTTGCAGAATCACACATTCAGTTGCCTAGAAGTGAATTTCAGATTAATGCCATCTTTGCCAGGGCCTGGATTTATGTGCATTTCTCAACTGATGAAAACAGTCAGAATGCGCAGGCAAATTCAAAATGCTGCAGATGTTGATGTTATGACTGGGATCGGAGGAGTGTGCAGTTGATCCAGCCCCACTGAAGGCAGCTCTGAAGAAGGGTTATACAGACTCGAAATGTTAACTCTGTTTCTCTCTCCATAGATGCTGCTAGACCTGCTGAGTTTTCCCAGCATTTTCTGTTTTTGTTTCTTTCAATAAACTCAGAACGATTGATTTATCATAAAACAAAACTTATTTTTTAAAACAAGTTGCAAGAACACACAATTGTAGTCTAGAAGTATAACTACCCGTCCCTCTTAAAATTCCCCAGCATGCGTGCACTCACACACACACACAGACCGACAAAGGACAAACAGATAGAGTCTCTGCAGAGATGGGTGGTTGAAGAAAAGACTTTATAAAGCAAAAAATAAAGTCTGCAGGGTTTCTATGCTGTTGATCTGGACCTCCCTTGTGTGTGCTGGTCCTAGTAGATGCCTGGAAGTTCTCACCAATAGAGCTTCGGCGTGCAGGAAACTGGAGCTGGATCAATCCTTCTTGTCTCAGCTTTGCGGGTTTCCAAAGAAGGACAAGTTCTACTGAGAGGAGGATTCCTAGCTGGATACTGATAACTACTCTATTTCAAGCAAGACAAAGAGAGGGCGAGCTGGAAAGCTTTTCCCTTCTCAGCTCATTCCTAACTGGATTAAAAATAAAGCTCAAAACATAAAGCTCCTCTGTCATTGATTTTTGGTAAATCACCAAATCTTTGCCTTTAAAACAGCTTTTTTCCCATCAATTAAAGTAATTACAGTTCAAATAAGATGAAGGAGCAGAAGAAGGCCATTCAGCCTATCGAGTCTGCTCCATCATTAAATGAGATCATGGCTGATCATCTGATAATCCTCAGCTCCACTTCCCTGCCTTTTCCACATAACCCTTGATTCCCTTACTGATTAAAAATCTAACTCAGCCTTGAATATATTTAACGACCCAGCCTCTATAGCCCTCTGCGGTAAAAAATTCCATAGATTGACTACCCTCTGAGAGAAGAATTCCTCCTCATAAGACCATAAGACATAGGAGCAGAAATTAGGCCATTCGGCCCATCGAGTCTGCTCTGTCATTCAATCATGGCTGATAACTTTCTCAACCCCATTCTCCCGCTTTCTACCCGTAACCTTTGATCCCCTTACCAATCAAGAACCTATCTATCTCAGTCTTAAATACACTCAATGACCTGGCCTCCACAGCCTTCTGTGGCAACGAATTCCATAGATTCACCACCCTCTGGCTAAAGAAGTTTCTCCTCATCTCTGTTCTAAAAGGTCTTCCCTTTACTCTGAGGCTGTGCCCTCAGGTCCTAGTCTCTCCTACTAATGGAAACATCTTCCCCACATCCACTCTATCCAATGCCAACATTGCATTTGCCTTCCTAACTACTGCATCAACCTGCAAGTTAACCTTAAGAGAATCCTGGACTAGGACTCCCAAGTCCCTTTGCACTCCAGATTTCTGAATTCTCTCTCCATTTAGAAAATCGTCTATGCCTCTATTCTTCCTACCACAGTGCATGACCTCACACTTCCCCACGTTGTATTCCATCTGCCACTTCTTTGCCCATTCTCCTAGCCTGTCCAAATCCTTCTGCAGCCTCCCTGCCTCCTCAATACTACCTGTCCCTCCACCTATCTTTGTATCATCTGCAAACTTAGCCAGGATGCCCTCAGTTCCTTTATCTAGATCATTAATGTATAAAATGAAAAGTTGTAGTCACAACACTGACCCCTGCAGAACTCCACTAGTCACCGGCCACCATCCTGAGAAGGACCCCCTTTTCCCCACTCTCTGCCTCCTTCCAGACAGCCAATCTTCATCTCAGCTGTCCCCCCTCAAGTGCCATGCTGGTCAGGTGATTTCTTGGAAAAGACATGCTTGTTCACAGTCCAATGTGAACTTATGACCATTTTAAAAAAAAATCCAAGTCAGCTCTCAAGTGTCCAAATAATGCAAAGTCCTTCCAAATCTTAAAAAAAAATTGTCCTGGAAGATATGGTTCTAACACACCTCCACCCTTAAAAAATGAAATGCTATTTCCAAATGTGTTTCATCACAAAGTGTTCAGGAAAATATATATATGAATACATAAAACAAAATTCAAACATGCACTCCCTCAGCCATTCATTTCACATACAGAATCTGTACAGTTACCTCTGAGTTTCCTGATTTCCAGATAGTTCTACAAAAAATTACATTCTTGATAATGCATCAGCAATTATACTACCCTTTCGAGCAACATTCTTTAGGTTAAAAGGCTGTATTAGCAAGCTCCATTTGGACAGTTTGTCACTCTGAGTCTTAAATTTTTCCACTAAGGCCAAGGGGATATGGTCAATATATACTGGTATTTCCTTACAGCTATGACGGATATATACCTTAAAATGTTTAAAAGACAGTAACAATCCCAGGGTTTACTTTTCTACCGTAGAATATCCCTTTGACTGTTGATTTAATTTTTAGCAAAGTACCCCACTGGTTTCTCGATGTCCAATTTGTTTCCTGCAATAAGAACGCACCCACTTCCAAGTCACTAGCATTGATTGCCCCCCTTGAAGGGTTTAGTGAAATTAGGGGCAGCGAACACTGGATCATTAGTCAGAATTGCCTTCAGCTTCTCAAAAGCTACCTGGCGCTCTCGTGACCATACCACCTTTGCCTTCTTTTGCAATAAAACCGTCAGTGGAGCAGCTATTGTGCTGAAGTTTGGCACAACTTACAATTGAAGCCGCTCATACCTAAAAAATTCATGATTTCCTGTTTAGTTTTCAGGACAGGGAATTCCAGCAAAGCCTGTACATTTGCTGTTCTTGGCAACACTTGCCCCTGCCCTACAATATCCCCTAGATAAGTTACTTGCGCTTTCGCGAACTTGCTCTTGGCAAGATTTATTACTAGATCTGCCAACTGTAATTGTTTAATTAGGGCTTCCAATTGTTTTAAATGATCTTTTTAAGTGTTGCTCAAAATCAATACATGAGGTGTCAGCTGTGGCTCAGTCCATAGCACCCTCGCCTTTGAATCAGAAGGTTGTGGGTTCATGTCCCACTCCCGGAAACCAAGAACTGTGATTGTACTCAAAAGAGTTGCAATCTGTGACTGTTGATAACGCGAAAGAATTTTCGGAGGTGTCAGCTGTGGCTCAGTTCATAGCACCCTCACCTTTGAATCAGAGGGTTGTGGGTTCATGTCCCACTCCCGGAAACCAAGAACTGTGATTGTACTCGAAAAGAGTTGCAATCTGTGACTGTTGATAACTCGAAAGAGTATCCAAGTAAAGTACACAATTAGAAACACTAGTTACAACTTGTTTCACTAGTCTTTGGAAAGTGGCTGGAGCATTTTTTAGCCTGAGTGGCATCACTCAGCATTCGTAAGGCCCAGCAGGCATGACAAAAGTCGTTATCTCCTTAGCTTGCGACGTTAAAGGTACTTGCCAGTGTCCTTTCAATAAATCTATCTTAGTAAGGAACGTGGCACTGCCAACCCTGTCAATACAATCTTCTAAATGAGGCATTGGGTAGGAATCCGTTTTTGTTACTGCATTAACTTTTCTACAATCTATACAGAATCTGGTTGATCCATCAAGTTTAGGCAATAATACTACTAGTGAACTCCAACTGCTTTGACTAGGTTCAATTAGGTGATTTTCTAACATATATTGAATTTCTGTCTTCACTTGAGTTTGTTGCTCTAGACGTAAATGATAAGGATGTTGTTTTAGAGGACAAGATTCCCCTACATCCACATCATGCATGGCTGAAGTTGTTCACCATGGTTTATCCCTACAGATTCCTTTAAATTCTATAAGTAACGCCACTAGATCTTCTTGTTGTCCTGCCTCTAGGTAAGAAAATATGGGCCTGAATTTTTAGCTCGCAAGGCAGGCACGATTGGCGGGCCCGGGATCGAACAAGAAGTGAACCACCAACCGCGATTGGCCCCCAACCACGATTTTACACTGGCTGGCCAATTAATGGCCAGCCAGTGTGAAGTGCGCACTGAAAAGCTCAGCACTCCTGGGGTGGGGGCAGGAGGAAAGTGGGGTGATGTCGTCAACGGGAGCACGTGCGAGCGCTCAAAGGAAGCTCCCTGAAGGCAGAGAGCTGCCTCGGGGAGCTGCAGACCCGAAAATGATCCAATAAATATTTAAAAAGCAGAAAGAAAACGTCCGAGCATCACAACCAGGCATCTGAAAATATAGATGATAAAAATGCTTCCTACAGATTTTTATTTTCATTTTATTTCTTTCCACCCTTGGATGTGTTTTCATGAAAAATGTAAAGGCAGCCTGGCCGACGCGCCTGTCCATCAACCATAAGGTTGGACGAGGGATGAAAACTCAATATAACATTCAGTCCATGGTGTCTAATTGTCCTAATATTTCAACGTTAGCTAACCGGATAGTGGGAGTTTCAATTTGTGAACTGTCTACGTCTCCTTCTGCCTCATTCTCACTGTTTCTTTCATCCTCCACTGTGCTTACAACTTTACATACCTGCTTCTTATCCACCTCCCTACAATGGTATTGTTTTAACATATTGATATACTTTTCACAGCCGATTACTTTTCCTGCAACCTGAAGTATCTATCAAATAATTTTCTTTACCAACCCTCTTAATTACGTTATATGGATGGCTGAACCATGCTTTCAGAGGATCCCCCCGTAATGGCAATAACATTAACACTTTATCCCCTGGTTGTAACGTGCAGGTCGCAGCTTGCTTATCTGCCCATTCCTTCATCTTTATTTGAGAAAATTTAACATGTTCTTGAGCAATTTTGCAGGCTCCCGTGAGCCGTTCCTGGAACACAGGCACATAATCTAACCTGGAAGACACCTCCATTTGTCCTAAAGACTTTTGTTTGATTCATTTCAGAGGGCCTCTTATCTCATGTCCATAAATTAATTCAAAAGGACTAAAACCAGTAGATTCATTCAATGAATCTTGGGTAACAAATAAAAGAAAGTCCAGTCCTTTGTCCCACTCATGGGGATATTTATGACAATATGCTTTAATCATTGTTTTGAGAGTTTGATGGTACCTCTCTAATGCTCCCTGTGTCTGTGGATAGTATGCTGTGGACTTTAACTGTTTTATACCCAAACTGCTCATTACATTTTGAAAAGTTTTGTCAGAAAATTGGAATCTTGATCCGACTGGATTTCTATCAGTAATCCATATCAAGTAAAAAATTGGGTTAACTTCTCTTCCACTGCTTCTTGTTCTTAAAGGGATGGCCTCTGGAAATCAAGTTGTCAAATCCATAATTGTAAGGACGTACTGGTGTCCTACACAGTCTACTAACGCCCTACTAAACGGCTCCTCAAAAACTGGTATGGGAATTAATGGTGCCGGTTTGATTTTAAGTTGTGGTTTTCCCATCAACTGGCATGTATGGCATGTTTATTAAAACGGCACCATATCCTTATGAAGACCTGGCCAGTAAAACTGTCGGTTTATCTGCACTTGAGTTTTCGGTATCCCTACATGTCCTGCCATAGAAATTTCATGAGCTATCCTTTTAATCTCTTTACAATATTTGGTACCACCATTTGATTAACAACCGTCCACTCCTCACCTGCAGGTTTCATTCATGTCCCATTTTTACTATAATAACCTTCTGGAAGTTCCTCAGCTTCAGCTGCAGTTTGGGCTGATTGTGCTATCTTACTTAGCCCTGGCATCAACAAGAGAAAATTTACTAAACATCTCTTTTGGATTATCTAAGTCTTTAAAGAAAGTTTAGCTATCAAATGTCTGTCTGTGGCATCACTTTGACTTCTGATAATGGACTTTGCTTAGCCATTGCTCGGGCCATCACACATGAAGCAAAAATTCCTGGAACCTTTTCCTGTAACTGCTCTTTCCCTTTAGCCTTACTTGGGCTTTCCATAATTATGGGAGAAGCTACTATCTTCACTCTAGCTAAATCATTTTCCAGTAGTAAGTCAACTCTATCTATAGGTAAATTCTGGACAAGCCCTAGCATCACTGTCCCAGATATTAGGTCCCACTCCAAGTGCACCCGGTACAAAGGTACAGGTATATACTCTCCACTGATTCCATTTATTAAAACTTTGGCTTTTAATGTGCTTTCTGAGGGAAAATGTATGCCTTTCCCCAGCAAAAGGCTTTGAGTGACTCCCGTATCTCAATATAATTATAGGTTTAGCTGTCTTATTTGAGGGATAAGGGATTACTTCTCCTCTCGGCAAAAATTCTTTATAGCTCTCATGTATCTTATTTACCTCTCCTGAACTCACATCAATGTTCATGCTTGGTTTCACAGCATAGTTAATGCTACAACTTGATCTGTTGTATTTTCAGTCAGGGTTCCTTTTCCTGAATCGCCCTTACATGCCGCAATAAATCCCATGGATTTCCCATGCAACTTCTAGCAATCTGCACAAACGTGTCCCAACTTGTAACACATAGGCCTTCAAATATCCCTTCCACCCTCAGACCTTCCTTTCTGGTCTGGGGAAGAATTTCCTGGGCATTTCCAGCTGTCCCCTCTCTTCCCTGGCTACTTGACCTACTTTCACCTTCCCACCTTCTATCCTTATTGGGTTTGTGGGGGTGACAGAAAAATGGTTTAGATTTATGGACCAGCTCATCCACCGGCAGCCATCCACTGCCTGTCTAGCTGTTGCAACCCTCTGGTCTTCAACATGGGTTCTAACTACTGAAGGAAGTGAATTCTTAAATTCTTCCAGGGGAATTATTTCCCTAAGGGCTTCAAATATTGTATCTGCCTTTAATGCCTGTATCCATTGGTCAAAATTACTTTGCTTTACCCTCTCAAGTTCAATATAGGTCTGCCCAGGTTGTTTCCTTATGTTTCAAAATTTTTGCCTGTAGCCTCAGGACCCAACTCATACGCACCAAGAATAGCTTTTTTTACTGCATCATAATCCACAGAAAGTTCTTCTGAAAGTGATGCATAAACCTCATGAGCTCTACTGACCAACCTACTCTGTAGGAGCAATGTCTAGTTTTCTTTTGGCCACTTCATTTGTTTAACTATGTTCCCAAACAAACTAAAGGATGTCTCTACGTCCCTTTCCTCAAACTTTAGGTGGGCTTGCACATATTTAAATATCTCCTCAATGGGCTTTGGGTTGGGCAGGTTTTTCGCCATCAGAACTTCCCCCAGCATCTGAGGCCTCTTTTTTAATGCCAGCCTTTTAAGCTGGTATTCCCTTTCTCCTTCCTTTGCCAGGGCCTGGGCTTATCTGTATTTCTCAACTGATGAAGACAGTCAGAATGCGCAGACAAATGCGAAATACTGTTCAGAGGATGAATGGACAACATCTGTGAACATCACTGAGGGGAATAGGCGTGATATTGCATTAAGATGAGGGTGAGTGTCAGTGGCGGATGGTCAGATGGGGATGTGAGGAGGTGCCTAGACAGAGCAAGATTGGTGCACCTGTAAGTTAAGTTAGTATGAGGTTTGATGTGCAGGCGTAGAATTAGGAAGAGTGTGAGGGTGGGGGGGGTACGGTGGTGGGTTGGGGTAAGAAAGACACCAGAACACATGTGAATGTGTCATGCCACTCACATTTCCTGCCCTGAATTAAACCTTTCCTGGCACTATATCCAGGAGTGTGGTATCACACTTTTGTCGCTGACCTCCTCAGTGACTTCCAAACAGAATCTCCCTGCCGATTCTTACAGAACATATCAGTTCTAGAGAGGCCAAAGCAAAACATGCTACTGCCTTACAAAGTTGTGAGTCCAATGCTCCAGGATCTGGCTCTGCTTAAGCACCTGCACAGTGCTTCAAACTTCATTCTGACAAGGCCCCATTAAATAGGTGAGCGGAAGGATACTGATATGGGTTGTCATCACACCCGCCCGCGCTAGTAGGTTGTAAATCCTGGGGCTGAATTTTATGTTGATCGGGCTGGCACGGGCCCATCCCGATTGGGCTTGAAATCGTGTGCGATGACGTCCGGCAAGCGTCATGACGTCATTGCGCACTTGCGCGATATTTCACTCGGCGGGCACGCACAAAAGTTGGAAACATGCCCGCCGACAATTAAGAGGGCAATTAAGCCCTTTAACAGCACAATTGTCTGCTATTTTTTGTCACCTGTCCAACATTATGGTTGGCGGACAGGCGAATCAGCCAGGTGGCCTTTACATTTTTCATGAAACCTCATCCAAGGGCAGGATGAAATAAATTAAAAATAAAAATCTGGGCAGCATTTTCAGGTGCCTGATTGTGATGTTCGGACATTTTTTTTCTGCTTTTTCAAACTTTATTGGAACATTTTCGGGTCTGCAGCACTGAGGCAGCTCTCTGCCTTCAGGGAACTTTCTCTGAGCCCTTGCACCTGCCTGCATCGACATCATCGTCCACCCTCCTCCCGCCCCCACCCCAGCAGTGCTGAGCTTTTAAGCATGCACTTCACGCTGTTAACTGGCAGTCAGGGGCCGATTGCAGTCGGCAGTCCAATTCCCAGCCGATCCTGGGCCCGCCGAGCTAAAAATTCAGGCCCTGTAATTAAAATGCAAATGCAATACAAAGCCACTGACAAACACACTTCAAAACTTCCAGGTTCCCCGTGCACTGCCAGGCTTCTCCACTATCAGCAAGTCGAAAAATTAAAAAAATAGAGCCCAATGTGCGATTTGAAATTGAGATTAGTTTTTCTAAATTACAAACAGTGATTACCTTTCAAACATAGTTAATTAGGGGTAAAGTGCTTTTAGCACATCCTGAGGGTTATGGAAGATGCTATATAATATGCAAGTCTTGCATTTTTTTGCTTTTCATTCATTTGTTTTACTACTTCTCCTCCTTTTTCTGAAGATATTGATTGCATTTTGGTTTATAATTCCATAGGTATCAGCTGTTCTCTGATGCCTCATTCAAGTAGCCATGCATGAGCTCAGCAGTGACTATTAGCAGATTATTTCACCCGCGGAGCAATACAGCACAGTCCCATCCAGTCCTCGTCTGATAATCAAATATGGACTTATACATCAGGGGTCATTGGATAGTGGTCAGAAGATGGGACTCTGACTAATTTTCTCCTGCTTAGCCAAGGTGCACTAGGGTGAACTGTAATATCTCTCAAATGCTAACTTAGAATCATTGAATTGTTACAGTACCTAAGAAGGTCATTCAGCCTGTCATGTCTGTACTGGCTCTCTGCAAGAGCTATTTGCCTAGTGCCATTCCCCTGCCTCTCCAGATAATAATTTAACTCTCTTTTGAAAGCCGTGATTGAAACTGCCTCCACCAACTTACAGGCAATGCATCCAGATCCTAACCACATGCTGCATGAAAAAGTTTTTCCTCAAATCACTGCTGCGGCTTTTGCCAATCACCTTAAATTGATGACCTTTGGTTTTTGATCCTTTTATCAATGGGAACAACATTTGTCCAGGCTCCTCATGATTTTGTATATCTCTATCAAATTTCCTCTCAACCTAAGGAGATCACAGCTTCTCCAACTTATCACAGTGACTACCACACAATATGCTTGTACAGGACCAGGAGAGTGAGCACATCCTGAATGGGGCATAGCCAGAGTGGGTATTCGGAATTTGGTGCAAAGCGGGAATTCAGTGCACAGGGGACGAGGTGCTCTTTGCATTTTTTCCTTGCAATCCAACTTCTTAAAACTTTAGAGCGTGCTGCAGCAGCAGAGACTACAAGGGAAAGGAATCATTGGTAAGTAGTGGGTAAGGTATTTACTACTTTAATCGCTTATAGTTTAAGGTCTTTTTGTGATTTACAGTTTGTATGCTCTACAGTAACGAGGATCAGGAAAGAAGGGCCCTAGAGTAATTGACTTAAAAGGTTTAATTTAGAGGGATAAAGTCATGGCAGGAGCGCTCAAAGCTGTTGTGTGCTCCTCATGCTCCATGTGGGAAGTCAGGGACATTTCCAGTGCCTGGGACCAGTATGTGTGCAGGAAGTGTGCCCAGCTGCAGCTCCTGGAAGTTCAGGTTTCAGAGCTGGAACAGCGGCTGAGGACACTGTGGAGCATCCGCGAGTCTGAGAGCATCGTGGATAGCACGTTTAGAGGTGGTCACACCGCAGATGAAGGGACTTGAGGAAGGAAGGGAATGGGTGACCACCAGGCAGTCCAAGAGAAACAGGCAGGTAGTTCAGGAGTCCACTGGGGTCCCGCTCGTAAATCGGTATTCCGTTTTGGAGGCTGATGAGGGCGCTGGTTCCTCCAGGGAGTGCGGACAGAGCCAAGCTTCCGTCACCACGAACAGCCTGCCTGTACAGGAGGAGAGGAAGGGAGGAAGAGCAATAGTAATAGGGGATTCTATAGTTAGGGGAACAGATTGGTGCTACTGTAGCCGTCAATGTGACTTCAAAATGGTATGTTGCCTCCCTGGTGCCAGGGTCCGGGATGCCACTGAATGGCTGCAGGGCATCCTGAAGGGGGAGGGTGATAAGGCAGAGGTCATGGTACATGTTGGTACCAATGACATAGGTAGAAAGAGGGATGAGGTCTTGCATCAAGAATTCAGGGAGTTAGGCAGTAGACTAAAAAGCAAGACCTCTCGGGTTGTAATCTCTGGATTAATCCCAGTGCCACATGCTAGCGAGCTCAGAAATAGGAGAATAGTGCAGATGAATACGTGGCTTAAGAGTTGGTGCAGGAGGGAGGGTTTTAGATTCCTGGATCACTGGGACCACTTTTGGGGAAGGTGGGACCTGTACAAGCAGGACGGTCTACATCTGAACCAGAGCGGGACTAACATCCTTGCGCGCGGGTTTACTAGTGCTGTTGGGAGGAGTTTAAACTAATTTGGCAGGGGGAGGGGACACAGAATGTTAGCAGAATAGGGACACATCATAATACAGTAAAACAGAGGGAGTACAGCTGCAATAAGTTTCAAGGGAGTAAGGCAAGGCTGGATGGCCTCTACTTTAATGCCAGGAGTATTACAGGTAAAACGGATGAGTTAAGGGTGAGGATTGACATGTGGAATTGTGATATAGTAGTCATCACTGAGATGTGGTTGAGGGAAAGGCAGGATTGACAGCTCAACATTCCGGGATATAGAATCTTCAGGCGAGACAGGGGATGGGGTAAAAGAGGAGGAGGCGTTGCATTACTAGTTAAGGAGTCAGTTACTGCAGTAAGGAGAGATGATATCTTGGAGGGGGCATCGAATGAAGCTTTGTGGGTAGAGCTTAGGAATAAAAAAGGGGCAACCACATAACCACATTATTAGGTGTTTATTATAGACCCCCAGATAGTCAGCAGGAAATTGAGGAGCAAATATGTGCACAATTTGTGGAGGTGTGTAAAAACAATAACAATAGGGTAATTATATTAGGTGATTTCAACTTTCCCAACATTAATTGGGATAGACATAGTGTTAAGGGCTTGGATGGAGTGGATTTCTTGAAATTTGTACAGGAGAACTTTTTAGGTGAATATGTAGAGGGTCCAACAAGGGACAGTGCATTGCTGGACCTAATTCTGGGGAATGAAGCCAGACAGGTGGCTGAGGTGGTGGTAGGCGAGCATTTTAGCGATAGCGACCACAACATGGTACAGTTTAAGTTTGTTATGGACAAAGAAATTGACAAGTTGCAAAAAAATGTTTTGGATTGGGGGGAGAGTGGATTTTAGTAAAATAAGGCATGATCTGGCCAAGGTAAACTGGGAACAGTTACTTGTGGGGAAATCTACAGAGGAACAGTGGGGGGTGTTCAAAAAGGAAATGGGGAGGGTACAGGCTCAACATGTTCCCTCTAGGGTGATAGGAAGGAGTAACAAGCCCAGAGAACCATGGATGACCAGAGATATTCAGGTTACAATAAGAAGGAAAAGAGAGGCTTTTAGCAGGTTCAAGGGAAGCAAATCAGCAGAGGCATTAGTGGAGTATAGGCAGTGCAGGGTGGAACATAAGAAAGCAATTAGGAGAGCAAATAGGGGATATGAGAAAGCTCTGGCTGGTAAAAGTAGGGAATATCCCAAGATATTCTATAAGTATATCAGTGGGAAGAGGATAACCAGGGAAAGAGAAGGGCCCATAAGGGACCAAGGGGGCAATCTATGGGTGGAGTCAGAGGACATTGCTAGAGTGTTGAATGAATACTTCACGTCCGTCTTCACCCAAGAGAATGAGGATGAAGGTATTGAACTCGGGGAGAGAGACTGCGAGGTTCTTAAGCAAATCGATATAGGGAGTGACAAGGTGTTGGAGGTGTTGGCAGGCTTAAAAGTGGACAAATCTCCAGATCCGGAAGATTTGTGTCCCACACTGCTGAGGGAGGCAAGGAATGAGATCGCAGGGGCTCTGACCCGAATTTTTAATTCCTCTCTGGCCACGGGGGAGGTGCCAGAGGACTAGAGAACAGCTTATGTGGTTCCGCTATTTAAGAAGGGTTGTAGAGATAAGCCAGCAAACTACAGGCCAGTGAGTAAGTTTCATCAATAAGTCCAGGATCATCATTTTACTATCATAACGGACCACAAGCCATTATCAGGACGATTCAGTGAAGACAAGGCTATGGCTTCAGCTAAAGTACAAAGGTGGGCGTTGATCTTGGCAGTGCTTGAGTCTACTTTTATTCATAGACCCGGAAGTCAAATTGCAAATGCAGATGCATTCAGTTGTTTGCCCTTGCAAGTAAAAGATGAGGGTGTTCCAATTCTTCAGGAATATGTCTTGTTATTGAACTTCCTGGACTCATCACCAATATGTGCTAAACAAAATAAAAGTTGGACAAACCAAGACCTGGTCTTATCCAAAGTGAGAAATTAAGCTGTTTATGGTTGGTCATAAACACAAGGATCTGAGTAAATGAAACTGTATTTCCAGAGAATATACGAGATAACCAGCCAAGGAGGTATTTTATTGTGGGGAGCTCGTGTGATTGTTCCTTCAAAAGGATGAAAGTCATTGTTGTCTGAATCTCACATTGCACATCCCAGAATTTCCAAAATGAAGGCAATGTCATGTGGTGGCCGGGAATGGATGGAGGAAATTGAAAACCTATTAAGAAGTTGTATGCCCTGTCAACAAGTGCAAAAATTACCTGCAACATCCCCATTACACCCCTGGGAATGGCCGGGAAGACCATGGGTACGAGTACACATCGATTATGTGGGACATTTATGGGAACAATGTTTCTCCTTTTCCTAGATGCTGATTCAGAATGGATAGATCTATACAAAGCGAGGTGACTCACATCTTCAGTGGCAATAGACAAGCTATGACAAAGCTTCGCTATAAATGGATTACCTGAAGTGCTAGTATCAGGTAATGGAACAGTATTCACAAGTGCTGAATTTAACCGATTTACAAGCCTCAATGGTATTGCTCATGTGAAAACATCTCCTTACCATCCTTCTTCAAATGGACTCACCGAGAGAGCAGTTCAGACTTTTAAATCTGGTGTGAAGAAATTGTCTGGAGATTCGATAGCGACTAAATTAGCATGATGTCTCTTCCGCTACTGAACCACCCCTCATTAGACAACAGGTGTTACACCTGCTGAACTGTTAATGAAGCGCCGTCTCCGATTGAGACTGAGCCTAATTATGCCAAATTTGAGGGGGAAGGTAGAAAGAAGGCAGGAAAATCAGAAACTGGGGCATAATTGTCACAGTCGGGACAAAACATTTAATGTGGGAGAGAAGGTATTTGTGAAAAATTTTACAGAAGGACCAGTATGGTTGTTCAGTGGGATAAGTGCAGACCTCTTTCCTACCATGTGAAAGTCTAATATTGAATAATTAAAAGACATGTGGATCACATGTGAAGTGGAGAAACCAAATATCCAGAAGTGATTCCAGTAGTGTTCGAGACTGACTCAACGTTTCCTGTTGAAAGAACTCAACCAAGTACAAATGTATTTGAAGGGCCAACTGTACCTGAAAGAGTCGAAGAAACAAATTTACAGGAACCTGCTGTAGAACCTGGTGCTCAGAGGACTTCAGTAAGGGAGACTTCACAGCAAACTTCAGAAGTTGTAGAGCTGAGATGTTCTACACACATAAGGAAACCCCCAGAGAGACTGATTTTGTAAATAACTGAATTGTGTAAATAACTTGATATACTGAAAAACTGTAAAATGTATTTTTCAGTAAAGAGGAAGAGATGTAGTAATCTGAGATGTAATATACCTCTAAGATAAGTATTGTAAGGTCACACGATCTTAATGTCCAATAGCAGAGTAGCGCAGGATACCTCAATGTGAGAGAGTCTTGAGTTAGTCACTGATGAGTGAAGACAGAGTTTTATGTTGTGAGCGCACAAGTATGGTTGCAGACTTTAGTTTGTAAACAAACTAAACCAGTTAACTCAACACAGAATGGGGATTGAACCCTGGGATCTTTCTGGTTTCTACTGCCTTATCTTCTTGCTGCTAAAACACCTGAGCAGCTGGGGAGTTAGAAATTAAGGGTGGAATTTTCCCAAATTTGCACTAAATGAGCACCAGTTTCTACAGCAGGTTCCTGTAAAATAATGTTTATTCTAACAACGATCTCCCGATGTTCTCTGTCTCTGTACTGACTCAGTCACCCCTAACAAGGCGTGCAACCCGGATCCTTTAGCCCCAACAACCAAGGGCACTGGATCCAACAAACCCCATGCCATTCGCACCAATCTGATCCAGACCAGCCATCCAGCCAACTGAGCCAACCAGCCCCCCAAGGAGTTGAATTACTATGGCAAGATACACTTTTACATGCATATTTTAGCCTGGAGCTATGGATAGTGATGGATCAATCACATGACTGACTGAGAATCTCTCATGTTCTTACCACCTGCCATTAGTTTATGTTGAAAGGATTTACAAGTTGATACCTGTTTGGCTGTGTTATGAACCCTGAGCTCTCCCTGAAGTGGGTATGAACCAGAGCTCCTGGCTGAGAGGCAGGGATGCTATCCACTGCACCACAAGACCTCCTCAATCTTACTTAACTGAACCAATTAACTCAACACAGAATGGGCATCGAACCCTGGGATTTTTCTGGTTTCCACTGCCTTATCTACTTGCTGCCTAAAACATCTGAGCAGCTGAGGAGATAAAAATTAAGGGCGGAATTTTCCCAAATTTGCACTAAGTGCGGTAGCGAGCGGGCAAAATGACATCCTACCCGTTGACGGCAATGTTGGATTTTCACGCTGTTTTTTTCATGCATTACCGGGAAACACATCATTTCCATGGTGGGCAGGCTCTCATTCGCCCTCCCACTATCACCCCATCATTGCATCACGTCAGCCGCCATGTTTAAAAGGCAACCACCAGCTCATCGTTATCAGTTCACCACTGCTGCCCGGGTGACATGGCCAGCAAAGGAAAAAAGACCGCAGCCCCCCGATTTAATGACCAGTCCCTCGAGCGACTGCTGGATGCTGTGGAGGCCCGTCAGGATGTCCTGTACCACCGCTCCGGCCGCAAGATGGGCAGCAACGTGACCAGTCCGGCTTGGGAGGTAGTGGCAGTGGTGGTCAGCGCCAATGCCCTTCAGAAGTGGACAGACACCCAGTGCCGCAAGAGGATGAATGATCTCTCCATTCCACCAGGGTAAGTCACCCTATTCATCACTCTCAACTCACATACTCACAAACCCAGCAAACATCCGGCAGGCATCCTGCTTACACCTTCTCCATCTCTATCCATGCAGGACAAGCTGGCACACAACAAGAGAGGTCACAGACGAGTGGCGGAATGCCCGAAATCAAGGTACTCACGGACCGGCCGGCGAGGATCTGGACTGGTCCTGTGCTGACCGTGAGGTCAGTGGTGCTCTACCAAGTGAGGATCCAGCAATGCAACATCCATCAGGCAATGAGTGATGTGTCCTCTTTCACAGACCACTGCCATGCACTAATTATCTCCCCTTGCTTTCGCAGACACATCTGCCAAACAGCTGACAGGGTACACGACCCAGGGCCTCCAATCAAGCCCTGAAGAAACCTCCAAAGGGGAATCTGAAGGGACCCTCCTCGAAGTTCCATCACACCACACCCTCCACCAGCGCAGAGACACATACCTCGGTGGGATCTAGCTTTAGCATAGACACAGTATTACAAATTAGTGAGCACATCACACTGTCTGATCCACAGCAGGCGATGGCAGGGACTTCCCAGGTCCTCGGCAGTCAGAGGACTGCCGGAGGCCAGAAATTTGCTGAGTCCGAGTCAGATGATGAGCCTTTGGACTCGGACATGTCACAGTTTCTGGAGCTGCAAAGGCAAGCTCGGGAACACCAGGAAGGGATGCCCGCTGCACTCCTTAGATTGCAAGGCACAAAGGAGGAGTCGGTCCGCCTTCAGGCCGAGGTGATAGCACCAGCATTGCAATGCACCAAGTTCAACACTGGTAGGATGGCGGCCACCATGGAGACTTTGGTCCAGAACATCGCTCTTGCATTGTTGTGTGGGCTCAACTCCATCGCTGATGTCATAGTTGGCCTACAACTATGTACATGAGAGGGGTGAGGGGCAGCTTGGTCTCACTCCAGTTACCCCTTCCTCTTAAAGAGTCAGCCAGGGGCCCTCAGGCACCCACAGGGAGGAGGATCAGCAGGTGCACAGTCTGGGTCCATCCACCAAGGTGACTCCGGGTGTGACCAGCCCATCTAAATCCCTTCTTCTTGTGACCGCAGCAGTTCCAGCTTCACAGGCCAAGGAGGGTGCCACTGCCACCCAGCAGGACCCCAAAAGCATTCCGGGGTCCTCCAAGTCTTGGCTCTCCAGAGGACGCCGGCCAAAGTCATCACATACAGGGCGTTGCAGTCAGTAGGTTGCCTCTACCTCCACTATGGATGTCCGGGGAGCACCAAGACGTCGTGGCAGGGTTAGGAAAGTTAAGGAGAATTATTTGCACAGCCTGGGCACGGGTGTTAATCACTTGTACATAGTGTTCACTATTGTCAATAAACTCTCAAGAATGTCTCCCTGCCTATGGCTCTTTGTTCTGATGAGCAGTGTTCCTGTCACTCAGATGTGAAACCTTTCTGCACAAGATAAAGGCAGGTGTCTCAGTCCAGGGCCTCTTCCCTGTGTTCTGTGCAGCCTTCAGACCAAAGTGATGGTCCGGCCACACACTCCCCGGAAACATTACAGATGCCTGCAGCGGTGCTTGTCATTGCTGCTGGAATGTCGTGGGCAGGCGCCACAGAGTTCTCTCATTCTCTTGATGTGCTCTCAGCACCTTTAAGGAGGGGCTGGCTTCCACCTCTTCAGCATCTGTGACCACTGATGCTGTGCGCCAGCTCCTGAAGGGCTCAGGAACTGAAGGCAGACAAAGCAACAGATGCTTCTAAATTTTCTTGGCTGTGTCTCTATGATATGACCCTGATCACAGAGCACAAGCGAGCTGCCCTAGGCCAAATGGGGTCAGACATTCTCAAAGGCTATGTGAAGATTTATAGAGTGTCCTCACTGCAGGTTGTCATCATCCTCCTGTAATCAAGCGAATATTAGGGCCTCCACTGCATCTCCATGACAGGGGCATTCTCACAGAGGATACTTGCGTTGTCATAAGCTAGACTGGAGTCAAACATTCACAAATGCGCTGTGAGGACCTCCTGAACACGCCTGCCTCATCTAGTCAGTGCGAGGGCCCCATTCCCATCATCATCGCCTCGGAGGACATTCTCACGCTCGTCCTCGTCAGCGTCCTCCTCATCAGAGGAGATGTGTAGCTCCTCCCTATCCTCCTCAGCCAGCTTGTCTCCCCGTTGGAGCACCTGGTTGTAAATGGTGCAGAAGGCGACGATGATGTGTGACACCTCTGCAGGCTGTATTGCAGGGCTCCCACCAGACTGGTCCAGGCACCGGAACGGCATCGTCAGCATCCCGATGGTCTGCTCCACCAAGTTGCAAGCTGCAGCATGAGCCTCATCATACCGTGCAGTCTGAGGCAGCTTCACGGGTGTCATCAGCCATGGCCTCTGTGAGTAGCCCTTGTCCCCAAGGAGCCATCCTTGCAGCTTTTGTGGACCCTGGAAGAATCAGGGGATCTGTGACCGGCTGAGGATGTAGGCGTCGTGAACACTCCCTAGAAACCGTGTAATTACCTGCAGGATGTATTTTTGGTGGGTTGCATATCAGCTGCACATTCAGTGAGTGGAATCCCTTGAAGTTGATGTTGTCCACCGTGTGCAACGATGGAGACCTGAGCACCACCTGAGTGCAGGCGGTCGTACCCTGCACCTGTGGGAATCCTGAGATCCAGGTGAATCCAATGGCCCTTGCATCCTGGCTGTCCCGGTCCCAGGTGAAATGCACAAAGTTGTGTGCCTTCATGAAGATGGCACCTGTGACTTCATGGATGTATTTTTGGGTGGAGGCTTGTGAGATCCCACAGAGGTCACCTGTGGAGCCCTGAAAGGAGCTACTGGCATAGAAATTGAGTGCCGCAATCACTTACACGGCCACTGGCTATGGAAAACGATGCAGTTCACTCACCTCAATTCCCCCAAAATGAAGGCCCCAAAGTACACGTCGCCTGTGTGCTGTTGTGAAACACAATGGCGTGCTTTCCTGCCAACGTGGACAGGCGATCTGGTGGGGTCCAAGAGCCTGGCTGATAGCCTTTTAATGATATGCTGATGTATTACAATGAGCTCCCCAACGACCGTTAATGGGAAACGCGGCCCACCATCAGCGGGCTGAGCGGATGATCGTGACCTGCCTTCCTGCCGTTGTGAAGCCGATCGCGCCATATTTTCTGCGCATGCCACCTATCATGCCTGCTGCCAGTGGGCATGAAAAGTTCCACCCTAAGTAACAAAATATGAAATAACATTAAAAACACCATTAATTTTGGGTTTGGACATATTGCGGAAGATATGAAGTTCTTAGGTTATCTGTAATGGACTCTGTTTTAAGTGTTTTCATATTTGCTGTTTGTAGTAACACAAGAAAAGGTGAATTCATTTGGTGTTATCCTATTTGCAGCTCCACAAATCAAAACATGATGTAATAATAGTCAGAGCCCACCTACATGCAAGTTCTATCAAATAAATAGATTGTGAAAACACCTTTAAATGTATTTAATTTGAAACTATTCTGCATATCATAAATATTGTTTTGTAACAATTACAAACAACCAACTCATAACAATTGACCTAAAAATTAAGCATGTAGGAAAAGAAAACAATTCAAGTCTATACTGTGTATTTGATGTAGAATATACAATTTTCAAATCACTTGAAGAACATCTGGAACTTCAACACAAATATGTTTTGGCTAAATAACTGGAATGCATTGCAATGCATAATTAACATTGCTGTCAAGAGCATGGAACTGATTGTCAAGGGTCATAGGTTCAAACTTACTGAACTTGTGAAATTAAAAGTGGGAAATAATTCAAAATATTTCACTTGACCACCAGGACGTCTTGCATATGACTACTACAATACTACTGTCCTAGAGTTTGCAGCTGCTGTAAAGTAATGGCAAAGGGCTTTTGGATTGAATTATTTTTACAAAGAATTTTCTTCAGTTAATTTTCCCAATGGTTATCATGCAGATCCTACTTGGTCTGCGTTTAGAATTTGTCTAATGTTCAGAGTGCTACAGGGCTAATAGCTAACAGAGCTGTTAGATGACAGATGCTATTCAAAATATTGAAGTATAATAGCTGTAAAGAAGAAGCTTAATGGCCCAGCTGGCTGTTTCCTGTCTATCATTTTTGTGTGTTCATAATTTGTTTTTTCAGCAAGGAATCAAAAGAGGGAATATGTTTAAAATGGAAAACTCACACAACATGCCAATCAAGAAAGACTTCTAGTTGTTATAGAATAGAACCTAGGAAACTATAAGCCTAATGCTTAACTAAAGTATACAAAAAGGTAAATAAAGTGTTAGGTTTCATTACTGAAATAAAGTACATAAATCAGAAAGGATTGCATTGTTGCTGCATAAGGCAGTGGCCAAACCCCACTGAAGTACCTGTACTATATGCAGTTCAGGCCGCCTTGATAGGAAGAGTGTTTTGCACTTGTGGATATATGGAGAAAAGAAATCATGATGATTCTAAGCATCAGGAATTATAGAGAAAAATAAAGGAAATTAGTCTTATTCTCTTGAAAAGGGATAGGTTAGTTGAATAAATTGAACTTCGTTCAACTTTACAAATTGATCCAGGCAATTTGTTTACTATGACAAACTGTTCAAATAACAGGTGACATAAGTTAAACATGGAAGGATTAGAAATAAGACAGGAAGTCTTGCAGAACTTTTAACACAAGGGTAGTGCAGTTGTGGAACACTGTATGTCACCAGATAAGGCCACTGAAATACTGAGAACCTACTCTTTCACCGATTTCTTAATTCCTGAAACACTCTGCAAGATTTCAACTCCATTTGTTCCTGTGTTATTTGTTTCAGCATGAACCACAACTTCTGGCTGTTCTTTTTCTTTCTTCAAAACCTTTAGCACCTGCTCCTTTTTATCCCTGACCTTGGCCCCGGAAGGTTGATATAGCTTTCCAGAATTTTGGGTGCTGCAACAAGAGTGTCTATTTATTCCCTTGACTATGGAATGCCCTTTTATTACTCAATTTTTACACTTCACCTCCCTATCTTTTGCAACCATTTGTTCCAAAGTGCTGTGGCATTGCTGGTGATTAGCCTCCTCTAAGTGGCCATTTCCAAAGATTGGGTGGTCTGGAGTCTGCTGACCAGCCTTCATCTAAGTCATAAGGAGAGTGATTTTCATCAAGGTCTCAGGTGGGAAAGGGAAGCCCCTGAAGAGTAAATGATCAGACTTCTTTCTGGGACCTGTAGAGTGTAGTATAAGGGGTTAATTTTAACTGTGTGATATGTTAATGAGATACAGTATATACCATCACAGGAAGTGATGCAATGTCTCACGATCCTGTCTCTCTCTTGTAGACCTCATGGCAAGGAAGCCACTATAATATGTTTCTTAATAAAGTTGGCATTTTCTTTACCTTAGCAGACTCAGACAGTACTATGAACAGCAAGGACACCTCAGTGTAGCTGATAATTTACTCATCTAGGACAAGAGAATAGTCATTCTAAGAGTTCTGAGAATTATTGCAACGATTGCACCAGGGGCATTTGAGCATCACAAAATGTCAAGCCAGAGCAAGGTATTCTGCTTGGTGGCTAGGTCTCTCAAAGTCTTAATTGGATTAAAGCCAGCTAGTCTGGTGCTTTGACATATAGTAGTTTTGAGATGTTAATTAGATAAACGTAAGGAGGATAGAAGGTAAAATGTAAATTTGCATTTATTAAAAGAAACCATTCAAGACTGTAGGTGAAATCTTACACCTAGCTAGAAGACGCCAAGCAATGTGTTTTTTTTCAGCGTACTATTAAAATTGGTGGGATGAAAAGATGTTATTGTTACAGGAGGTAAAGTTAAAAGCCTAGTGATACAATGGAAAAATTACATTCAAAGAGAAAGATATGTATAAAGGAAAAAGGAGATTGTGTGTAAGGTAGAGGCATTTTAAGATCCAACAAGTGTGAGAAGCCTCCAGCCTGTAAGCCTTAAGTTTGTCTGCAAAGACCCAGAGCTGGAAGAAACTCGTTTTGAATGTAACTGTCCAGAGTGTGCTCTGCCAGGGGTCTATTTAAATCCATGAGATTTACTGTTGCCTCAACAGGGGTGTAATTGAGAGTCAGATTAATTAGAGAATTTTTGTAGTTATTATTGTGGTAATTTTGTAGACATATGTAAGTGTTTACAATCTTTCTTGTATTAATAAATGTTTAATTTAGTTTTATAAAAAACCTCTTGAGACTCAGCGGTCTTATTACTACTGAATTCAAAGCCTTCATCTTGAAACATAGAAATTGCAAAAATGGGTTATGACAGTTATTTCAAGTTTCCCTTTGGGATTTGAACAACTCAGCCTTTACCATTGGCTGTGTCATAATAACGAGTCATCTACAAATTCTCTTTCTGTCCAGCAGAGTCTGAGAGATCAACCACAGGACTCAAATCTCCAGTCTCCTCCAAAGGATCTGAGGACCAGTTCTGTTAGACTAGTGAAAATACCACAGTGGTTGTCTCTATAGAAAGGAAATTGAAGTCAGAGACACGGGGAGGGGGAGATGTTGTATGATGGAGGGAGTCAGACATGTGGGGAGGGATGTAGTATGAGGGGTTAATTCTAACCTTGATATGTTAATGAGATACAGTATACATCATTCCAGGATGTGATGCAATGTCTAATAATCCTGCTCTCTTTTGTAGACTGCATGGCAAAGAAGCCACTGTAAGGTGTTTCTTAATAAAGTTAATGTTTTCCTTACCTCAACAGACTCTGGCCTTGTAGAGTAAGTGTTGAAACTTTGGATTGTGGAGTGCACTGTATTGGCCACAACAGCCAAAACGTCATTGAGGTCTTCTGTACACAATGTGATCTTAATTTGCATCACATCTATGAGGATCTTGCATAGTTCAGCAAAGTGATGGAAGGTATTATTGACAGTGCTATCAAGCAGTACTTACTCAGCAATAACCTGCTCAATGATGCTCAGTTTGGGTTCTGCCAGGAACAAGTAGTTCCAGACCTCATTATAGCTTTAGTCCAAACATGGACCTCTGAATTCCAGAGGTGATATGAGAGCGAATACCCTTGACATTAAGGTAGCATTTGAACAAAGATGGCAACAAGGAGCCCGAGTAAAATTGAAGTCATTGGGAATCAGGGAAAACTTTCTATTGGCTGGAGCCATATATAGCACAAAGGAAGATGGTTGTGGCTGCTGGAGGCCAATTATCTGAGCTCCAGAACATCTTTGCAGAAATTCCCCAGGGCAATGTCCTAAGCCCTCTCTTCTTCAGCTGCTTCATGGACCTTCCCTCCATTATATGGTTAGAAGTAGGATGTATGCTGATAATTGTACCATGTTCCGATTCATAGCTCCTCAGATATTGAAGCAGTCCGTGCCCACAAGAAGCAATGCCAAGACAAAATTTAGGCTAGGGCTCATGTGGCAAATAACATTTGTGCTACACAGATGCCAAGCAATGACCATCTCCAACAAGCCAGAATTCAACCATCTCCCCCTTGACATTCAATGGCATCACCATTACCATCAACATCCTAGGGGTTACTATGGACCAGAAACCTAATTAGACCAGCCACATAAATAATATGGCTAGAAAAGCAGGTCAGAGGCTGGAAATTCTGTGGTGACTAACTCAACTCCTGACTCCCCAAAGCCTGTCCATCTGTGCAAAACACAAGTCAAGAGTATGATGGAATATTGTCAAGTTGCCTAGATGAGTGCAGCTCCAACAATGCTCAAGAAGCCTGACATCAATTTACAAGATGCACTTTGGCAGCTTGCCAAGGCTCCTTCAGCAGCACCTTCCAAACTACGACCCAGAAGGACAAGGGCAGCAGAGACATGGGAACACTGCCACCTGCTAGCTGCACATTATTCAGACTTGGAACCATGTTGCTATTCCTTCACTGTCGCTGGGTCAAAACCCTGGAACTTACTCCAAAGAACAAATAAGAAATCATATAGATCACTCAATGTTATATAGCTGGTAAATAAGCTGCAGAAGCCCATTATGTGAGGTGAAATGAATACTCAGAAAGACATGCGTTAATTAACCACAACCAGTAAGAATTTTAAAATGGCAAATATGTTTAAGAAATTTAATAACTTACTTGAAGAGATAATGGAGTGCATTCATAAAGGAAATGTTGAGAACACTGCATATATTAATTTTCATGAGGCATTTAATAAGGTGAAGTATACAAAATTATAAAATTAAGGTGCAGAATATTAAATGGCGCTTGGCAGCATGGTTATGAAGTTGAATAAAGGACAGAAACAGACTGTAGTGGCGAATTAATTTGTTTTATCTTGAAGGATAGCAATCATGGTGTCCCCTGTGTTCAATGTTTGAACCATTACTTTTCTTAATGTATTGGTGACCTGCACTAGGATAAGGCAGGAGGGGGGAGCAATATTAAAATTAAAAAATGACGCAAAAAGAAGTGATGATTAGCTGTGAAGAGGGCCACAAGTGACCTTAGAAGGACACAGGCTAGCAGAATGATATTGAATAACATTTAAGGTAGAGAAATGTGAGGTGACAGTTTAGGAGGGAAAACTAAGGTGAGAAAATACACAATAAATGACAAAGCCTTAAAAGGATTAGAGCAACAAACTTCAAAGTTATGATGCACAAATGTTTTGAAGTAGGAAGACAAGTTCATAACCTGATTTGGAAGCTTTGCAGAATGGGATATAGAGGATAAAGCAAGTTCATACCAGACTTGCAGTTTGGAACCAGCAAAACTATTGTTTTTTTTTGCTGAATGCTGCTTCTAAACAATAAGAGAACAGATGATTCAGAATTTAGGAAACATGCTGATTTTGCGATTCTTGATACAGAAAGAATCTTAAACTCGCACTATCTAATTGCAGTTGCGCCTCCCATTGTCCGATTCAAAAGTTGTATGCTCTTCCCTGAACCTCTTCACAAAGAGGCTCATCCTCTCCTACACCCTCCTTCTTCCCTTCCACTTTCGGGGCATGGACACACTTTGGTCTGGCTTCATGTCTGCTTCAAGTCCTCCCAGTTCAATCTCCAGCCTTAAGCCCTGCTATACTTCTTCCTTGGTCCTCTAAACCTTTTTGCACTCCCTCTCCACTCTAGTTCTGGACTCAAGACTTTGCTGTGTTCCCTTCCTACACTGTTATTGACTCAACTGAATTACCTCCTTATCTTAGGCCACATTCCATTGGCCAGGATTTTCCGTGCTTGCTGGTGGTGTTGGGCATGTTCGGTGGCGTAAGCGGACAATATGGTGCGATTGGTTTCACAACGACGTGAAACCAGCTTGCGATCGTCCGCTCAGTCCGCCGATTGCGGGCTGTGTTCTCCTCCATCGGACATCGGGAACCTTATTATTAGGCCTGTCCTCTGGAATCATCCCATCTCCCACTGGATCATCTGCCCAAGTCGGCTTCACAACTGTGACGTGCAGAAATCGGGACTTACCCGCCAGGGCTTTGCTCACATCGTGGACATCCAAGGAGCAGAAGATGCTGGAGCCTGACACAAACAACATACTGGAGGAATGTCCTTGGCATGCTGGGTGAATTCTCATGGAACATGGCTCTGCTGCGAAGCAACGCACAAAAGTTGGATAGTCACCGTTGAGGTTCACAATGGGTGATGGTCGAGGGGGTGGGGGAGGAAAGGCTAAGATCAGCTGGGAGAGGAAGAGGTGACGGGGGCGGGGTTGAAGTTGACGGGGGGAATGAAAGTGTCAGGATGGGATGAGGTTAGCAGGGGGAGTGAAGATGTTAGTAATGGGTGAGGTTGGGAGGTGGGGTAATGAAGGTTTGAGGGAGAGTTTGGGTGGGGGGATAGAGAACATGGGAGGAGGGGGTAATGGGGGAGAAGATGGCAACTGAAGAGGTAGGTGTAAGGGGGTAGAATGTGCAAGGGAAGAAGTGCAGAGAGGGGAGGGTGTCCGGGAGAGGAAGGGGTGCCGAGAGGGGAGGGAGTAAGGGTGGAGGAAGAAGTAAGAATGGAGGAAGAAGTCAGGAAGGGGGTAGGAGTAAGGCTGGAGGAAGAAGTGAGGCTGGAGGAAGAGGTAAGGCTGGAGGAAGGAGTTGGCGGGGGAGGCACTAAGGGTGGCGGAAGAGGTAAGAGTGGAGGAAGGAGTCAGGAAGGGGAAGGGACTAAGCGGGGAGGGATTTGGGCGGTGTTGGGAGGACTGCACGGTGGGGGAAGGGGTTCTGCCCCCATTCCAGAGGTGGAGGGGTGTGGAGGGGGGGAAGGGAGTCAGGGTGGAGGAAGAAGTAAGAGTGGAGGCAGGAGCCAGGAAGTGTGTAGGGGTGAGGCTGGAGGAAGAAGTGAGTCTGGAGGAAGAGGTAAGGCTGAAGGAAGGAGTCGGGGGGGGGCACTAAGTGTGGTGCAAAAGGTAAGCATGGAGGAAGAGTCAGGAAGGGGGAGGGACTAAGCGGCGAGGGATTCTGGGGAGGGTGGTGGGAGGACTGTGATGGGTGGGGGGGAAGGGGGTTCCGGGAGGAAGGGGTTCCAGGGGTGCGAGGATGGATGGGGTCCGGTGGGGGGTGCTGTGCAGGTGAATATGCATGGGAGGGGTCGGATAGGTCCATGTCTGCCTTCTGAAGAGTGAACTGAAGGTGGGTGTGGTATGGAGGAAGGGTGACTGAGGACAGAGTGAGGCGGTAGGGTGGGAGGGTGAGGGTTCGACGGTAGTGATAGAAGGGACAGCGAGGGTGGTTGGAGGCAGACACGGACCCTGGGGTGGGAAGGAGGAGGTCGGAGAGGTGAATGTGGATGGGGGTGGGATTTTCAGGAAGAAAGGGAATGTGCATGTTCACCTGGATATCCCCAAAGGAAAAGGGTTGTGGCTAGTAGGTAACGGAGGGGAGGTGGAAAGTGACATCCGGGTTGGGGGCGGGGGTCAACTGCGATGGTGGAGAGGAAATGGACGACCGGGGAGAGTGAAAGATGGGAGTGCACAATGCAGTGAAACCAGACCATGCTGGCTAAATCGAAAGTGAAACAAGAGTCATGGTGAGTGAGATCAGGTGCTGCATGGGAGTGTGATCAGTGGTTGGGCGGAGATGCAGCTCAGCTCAGATGGACAACTAAAAGTGAACCTCAGCAGGTAGGATTCAAAATGCTGAGGACATTGAGATGAGTGTGAAATGTGAAGGATCCGTGTCCATGGGAGAGTGCTTGCATAAGGCTCCAAAAGGCCCTGCCACACATACACTTTACCCTCCAGAATCACTCATGGGCTGGCTGCTCTCCCTGCGGTGACGGGTCTTCCGGGCTGCTTATTTCCACCTCTTCACTGGAGGAGGAGTCCTCTTGGCTGCAGACGAGGACATGGATGGAGCTGAGGGACTGAGGGGCTGAGGGTGTTGATCCCTTGGCAGAGCTCCTGTGAACCAAAGTTGAGATAAGTAGCACATGGCAGCAGAGTCAAAAGCAGGAGAGAGAGTGCTTACAGTTGCGTTGAGGGAGGGATAATGCGGTGCAGGATCCTCAGATGGGTATTCGCTGTCGACCTCACCATTGCCACAAGCAGGGTCCACATTCTCATCAGTCAGCGCAATGGCACGCTTCTCAAAGTAATGTGGGATGCTCCACCCCTGGTCTGGGACCTCTCCCTGCTGATGTGAGCAGGCCTCTCCTGCGTGAAAACAGATGGAAAGAGTGTGAGAAGGACACAAGGCACTGCATGGAATGTTTGTGTGGTGAGCGGCGCCATGTACAGGAATGAGCTTGAGTGGATATGAGCTTGATGGAGATGTGAGAGTGTGTGAGAGTTGCTGGTGTCATCCCTTGAGGTGTGAGATCCTGTGGATGTGTGATGGGTTTGTGAGCATGAGAGTTGAAAGTGATGAGAAGAGTGAGTTACCCCGGCAGAATGGATGAGACCATTCATCCTGTAGTGGCACTGGGTGACTGTCCTCTTTTGCAGGGCATTGGTGTTGACCACCACTACCATCGCCTCCCAAGCCTGGTTGGTAATACCGCTGCCCATCCAGCGGCCAGAGTGGGGGTAGAGGACATCGCAGCGGGCCTCCATGGCATCCAAAAGGTACTCCAGTGACGTGTCACTATGCCTGGGGGCTGCAGTCATCTTGCCATTCATGGGCATCTTCCCTGCAGTAGTCATGGCCAGGAAGCACTGAGATGTGTTTGTGTGGCTGGACTTTAAACATGGTGCCTGGTGATGAAGCAGCAAGGCAAACGAGAGCCCGCCCATCATCAAAATGGCATGTTTTGCGGGAACGCGTAAATAATTTGGTGATATTGGGACGATACGGCGTGAAAACTCGCCATCGTGGCCGGTGGGTAAAATGTAATTTTATACGCCCACTACCGCACTTAGTGCAAATTTGGGATGATTCTGCCCAAGGTCTCTACTTCAGCTTTGGGTCCTGGGTCCTGCCCTCTCCCAATAAACCTCAGATGTCATTCTCCCCCTGTTCCTGTGTCATGCCTTGTCTTTGCCCCAGTCTCCCAGTTTGGGTCACATCTCCTGTCTCTCTTGGTCACATGCTGTAGCAGTTCCTAAATGTGCTAGTAGTGGCCAGAGTCAATGCTCATGATCCATTGCAACACCCAGACCAAGGATGCAAGGTTGTGGCTTTAGATCCACCATTTTGAAATCCTCCCCTGAATCTGACTCCCTGAATCAAACAGATCACTGATGATGTGCATGATTGGGCTCAGTCTGAGGAAGAAGCAAGGGAAGAGAATGAAATCAGCAGTTAGGTGTAGAGTTTGTGGTGACTTCTATTCTGCCAGTATTATGATGGAAATATTTCTCACTCGTCATGGCTTCGTAGAATCAAAGAATGATATAGGATAACAGGCAGCTTATTCCTTTTAGTCTATTTGTGTTTTTGTTACATGAACAGCCTAATCTAATCACATTGCTCTGCCCCAAATATCCCTCCCACTTCATCCTATAAAAACTCTTCTATTTCAAGCAACTATTTTAATTTGTTTTTAAAATAGCATATGAATTACTTCATCACCAGATTGTGACAGATAATTCCATATAATACTCGCCTTCCAAGCAAGGATTTTCTTCTACTGTCCCCTTTAATTATTTTTGTGATTACCGTAAACTTTGGTCCTTTTAAAAATTAATTCATTGGATGTGGGAATTGCTGGCAAGGCCAGCATTTATTGCCCCACCCTAATTGCTCTTGAGAAGGTGGTGGTGAGCTACCTTATTAAACTGCTGGAGCCTTTGTGATGTTGGTACACCCACAATGTTGTTAAGGAGGGAGTCCCAGGATTTTGACCCAGCGACAATGAAGAAATTACCCAAGCCTGAATGTTGTCCATCTCTAAGTGAACACTGATTGTTTCATTATCTGAGGAATTACAAATGGTACAGAATGTTGTGCAACCAGCAATGAACATTCCCACTTCTGAACTTATGGGGAAGGTCATTGAAGAAGCAGCTGTAAATGGTTGGGCCTAGGACACTACCCTGAGGAACTCCTGCAGCAATGTCCTTGGACTGAAATGATTGGCCTCCAACAACCAGAACCATCTTCATTTGTGCTGGGTACTCCAACCAGTGGATCATTATTCCTTGTGATTCTCATTTATTTCAATTTTGCTAAGATTACTTGATGCTACACTTGGTCATGTTGTCTTGATGTCAAGGGCAATCACTCTAACTTCACCTCCAGATCACATTCAGCTCTAGGATATAATGTGATCTGGAGCTGAGTGGTCCTGGCAGAACATAAACTGAGCACTGGTGAGCAGGTTATTGATGAGTAAGTGATAACACTGTTGGTGACCCCTTCCTTCACTTAGCTGATGACTGAGAATGGACTGTGGAGCAGTAAATAGCCACATTGAATTTGTCTTGCTTTTTGTGCACAGGACTTAACCTGGGCATTTTTCTAATTTGTCAGGTAGATACCAATATTGTGTCTGTACTGAAGCAACTTGGCTAGAGGCGTAGCTAGTCCTGGGAACACAATTCTTCAGCAGTTCCGTTGAAATACTGTTGGGGCCCATAGCTCAGTCATTTCTTGACATCATGTTGTATTAAATCAAATTTGCTGATGACTGGCTTATGTGATGGTGGGTACCTTAGGAGGAGACCAGAATGGATCATCCACTCAGCACTTCGGTCTCAAGATAGTTGCAAACTCTTCTGCCTTGAACATCACCACCTGGAAGTTTCACTCCAAGCCACACATCATCCTGACTTGGAAATATATTGCCCTTCTTTCATTGTCACTGGGTCAAAATCCTGGAGCTCCCTTCTAATAGCACTGTGGGTGTACCTACACCACATGGGCTGCAGCGGTTCAAGAAGGCAATTCACCACCATCTTCTCAAGGGCAATTAAGGATGGGCAAACACCTCCATTCACTCTACAAGCATGACCCCAAGCTTCCAGTGTCCTTTCATTTTCATTTTCCACCTTGCTCTCATGCTGGCATCTCTGTCCTTGGCCTACAGCAGTGTTCCAATGAAGCTCAAGGAGCAACACTGTAGAGTAAAGGATTATCATTTGTCGCTCAAAAATGCTGACAACCTTTAAAAAGAGGAAGAAAATATTAAAGCAGTGCCACGTACAAGAAGTGGAAGAACCACAGAGAAAGGAAGTAACATTCCTAGGGGAGGTAAATGATACCGAAAACAAAAATTGTTGTATTAAAATTGAAGTGGATGGATAGCACACAGAGTTTAAATTAGGCACAGGAGCAGGGGTTTCTGTCTTATCAGATAAAGTAAAATGGCTCAAGCAGATTACAATGCAACCCACATCTATCAAATTACAGGGTCCTGGTGGGACTACATTGAAAGTCAACGGCCAAACCCAATGTCAAAGTTGAAGTATAACGATAAAAAAAATCATCGAACCTCTCCATGTCATTCAAAATCAAGAATGCTCTCTACTAAGCAGAAAGGCATGTTTAAAATTGAAGCTCATCTATAAAGTGGATGAAGTTGCTGATGAGCATTACAGCAGTACATTGAGGAATGAATTTCCAAATTTATTTACAGGTCTAGGCAAACTAAAGGCCAAGTACCACATCAACCTACGAGCTGATGCTAAATCAATTTGCCTCTTTACACTGAGGAAAGTCGATCACCGACTCCTGGGAAAAGTCAAGGGTGAAACTGAAAAGATGCAACAGCAAAAGGTTACCTCACCAGTCACCATGCCAACAAAATGATGTTCAGGAATGGTCACGATCCCAAAGCCAAACAGCTGTATAAAAATCAGCATGGATTTGAATCAATAAAACAAATCAGTGGAATGTGAGATTCACCCGATGGCCTCAGTGAACAAGAGTCTTGCCAAACTAGCCAAGAGTATTCTATTCAACAAATTAAATGCAAACAGTGGATTTTGGCAGTTGGCTGTGGACAAAGAATCTAGATTGCTGACCACGTTTTAAAATTTATTCTTTCATGAGATGTGGGGGTCGCAGGCAGCACCAGCATTTGTTTCCCATCCCTAATTGCCCTTTGGGTTGCTTGCTAGGCCATTTCAGAAGGCATTTTAAGAGTCAACCACATTGTGGGGTGTCTGGAGTCACATGTGGGCCAGACCAGGTAAGGATGGCAGATTTCCTTCCCTAAAGGACATTAATGATCCAGATGGATTTTTACAACAATCAACAACTGCTTCATTCACTATTACTGATGAGCTTTTAACTTAGATTTTATTAATTGAATTTAAATTCCACCAACTGCTGTTGTGGGATTTGAACCCATGTCCCTGAGCACTAGCCTGGTCTCTGGATTACTGGTCCAATAACGTCACCACTACACTATCCCCCCACCCCAGATATTTAAAATGCTTTTTGATTGTTATGTTTTCTAAGATTAACATTTAGAATTGCATCTATTCCTGAAATTTTCAGAGAACAATGTTTCAAACTCTAGAAGGCATGGAAGGAGCAATATATCATATGGATGACCTACTTGTACATGGCTACATGTAGAAGAGCATGATCACAGAGTTAGAGCAGTCCTAAAAGTCTTATAAGTTGCAGGCCTAACATTGAATGAAAAATCTGAGTTTGCCAAATCTGTGATCAAGTTCCTAGGTCACATAGTTCAAACCACTGGAATCACAGTTGATCCACACAAAACAAAAGTAATTGGAGAATTTCCACAACTCAGGAACAAAACTGAGCTTCAAAGGTTCCTCGGGATGGTCAACCAAGTTGGCAAGTTCCTACCAAATTTAACGGAGGTCAAAAAGCCCTTGAGACTGCTGTTGAGTCAACAGTGGTGCAGAAATGTGAACCAGAAAAATGCCTTTGAAAAGATTAAACAACTTTCAATCTCCTCTGAAATTTTTTCACATTACAATCAAGAACTACTGACTGGCAGATGCATCGTCAACTGGTCTGGGGGTAGTTTTATTTCAAGTGCAGAGAGACAGCAAATGTAGACCAGTTTACGGTGCCTCACAGTCATGATCAGAAACAGAACAAAGATATGTCAGAATCGAAAAAGATGCATTGGCAGCGATGTGAGCATACAAAAAATTCTGAGACTTAGTTATGGGATTGCGGTTCAAAATTGAAATAGACCATAAGTTACTAGTCACTCGTCTGAACATGAAAGAAATTGTAAAGATGCCTCCAGAATACAGCAATTCAGATTAAGATTAATAAAATAGTACTCCATTGCAGAGGACGTTCACGAGAAGTATCAAACAACAGCAGACATACTGTCACGATGGAACCAAACAAGAGGATTTACACTTCATTGAGGAGGTGAAAGCATATACATCCCTAATTTCTCAATGCTTACCAGTTACTGCACAGCAGCAAGATGATGCGTTCTCCAGATAAGAGAATATTGTCTGGAATGATGGCCAGACTATATCCCCAGTAATCCAGTACTATGCAATACATTGAACGGCACAGTCATTGACGATCTACTAGTTTTCAAGGAGAAACTAGTCATACTGAGAGTACTTTGGCTTGAAATTCTTCAAAGACTTTCACCAAGGTCATTTAGGGATAGCAAAATGTCTTGCGAGTGTGTGGCAATCAGTCTGGTGTCCAGGCATTACTCATTCTACAGAAGAAATTATTTCTAATTGTCTTACATGTGCAGTAAACAGCCAAGAACAAAAATACTTACTATCACCTTCTACTTTTCCATCAAGGCCTTGGGTGCACCTGGGAATGGACTTGTTTGATTTTAAGGGGAAAACATTCCTTATTGTCATTAATTACTACTCAAAGTGCATCGTCATGATGGAACCAAAGAAGTAAACAGATTGAGAACACAATATCTCTGACACAGAAACTTAAACCCAATATCGCTACGAACAACCACGAGAGGGTAAAACAGTGTAAGGAATAGAGTAACAAGTTGGCTCGTAACTTTAACCACAGGCACAGAGCACATAAGTTACCAGTGCTGAAGCCCGGGGAGAGAGTATGGGTACGAGATCAACAGAGAGAAGGCACAATCATTGAAAGAACCCCACAGCCGAGATCATACCGGATCAAGATAGACCAGGGTACTAAAAGGAGAAACTGGAGCACCTTAATATCCTTGGAAAGAAAGCCAATAGAAGCTTGGCCTGACTACTCGGATGCTGAAGAGAAAGAAGACAAAGCTCTACTGCTAACCAGGAGAAAAACACTCATACTGACAGAAGGGAGAGTACGGAATATCTTTGACTTCAAAAGGAGATCAGAACTAAATCATGGAGATTGGTCAAGATGCCTCGGAGACTAAACCTGTGAAATCTGAGACTTCGGGGAGAGATGTGGATGTAAATACGATAGGGATAAAGACTTGGAGGGAGATGTTCAGTAAAAGGTTAACACCAGAAGTACATGATGCTGATACAATGATGATATAACTTCACATGATTGAGTAACGGAGATCTGGAGGGAGGAGAAGTCCCAAGTGCTGAGTTCCCAATATGTACATAGTAGCTATAAATAAATAGTAATGATTTTAATAAACTACAGTCTCGAGTAGCTTACTTTGGGAGAATAGGGAAGCCCTAAATAACCCTGTCTAGACCCTGAACACATGATGAAACAAGCACCTCATATTTTAATTAGGCACTTTCTAGCCTTCTAGACTCACCATTGAATTTTAGACAATTTTAGACCATAATTTCTGACCCCATTTTGTTTCTTTTATCTTCGCATGTTTCGGTCTTACTCTTGTTTTTATCTTGTTTTTGCTTCTGACGGCGGCTGTTCATTGTTCTGGTCACATCTTTTGTTTCTTTACTTGTCCCATTGCTACTCCCTTTGGCTCTGCATTATCAACTATTTTGTCATCTAATGTCTCGAAAATAGTTAATTTCCCAAAAGAGTGAAAACATATTGAAACATGACACCATATAAGGAAGTCCATAATACACATTCACTTATGTCTACAGTTCCTGGAATCTTTGAACGACATAAAGTACATTCTAGTTTATCAGAAATTGGGATTTTTGCAATCTGCTTCATCTGCTTGTGGCCCTTGGCTCAAGAACAGTATTTTCACAAAGTGGAGAGGATGGATTTTACACTCTATTTGGAGTAAAGTTCTGGGACTCTCATTGATGTGTGTATCACTTGACAGATACATTCAATATAACCTCAATAGGAAATACTCTATGTGCACACACAAATATAGGTTGAACTTGCATGTGGTACCAAGATTGTGGATTGCATTTAACAGTTAGAGTATATTAGTTTTTCTATATGGTATCAGAACAGATGAAGGGTCATCACCAACCTGAAAAGTTAACTCTGTTTCTCTCCACAGATGCTGCTTGACCTGCAGGGTATTTCCAGCATTTTCTGTTTTTATTAGGAGTGACATTTGTACTTGTAATGGGGAGCGCGAGGGCCGTGGTTATCCTGGGAATTTCTCTTACTTCTTTGCTGTAATTTCAATGGAACAAAGTTTTGGCTGAATTTACTAAATGAGTGGGAGAAGCCCCAAGAAAATTCAGGTCCAAATTGTGAAACCCATTGCATAGCCAGGTAAATATATGGAACTTTACTTAAACCTGATATGTATCAGAACAGGACTGATGTTCAACCAAGTGAGTCCCTTTCAAATACATCCCTGCCGCTGCTCATGGATCCCTTTCATTTACAATGTAACTTTGTGTTATCAGGGAAATAAAGTTCCATTTACTTAATAGGTTTTGCAATCTAGCTCTTTGAGATCATAAATCTCATTCCTAGCTTTTCCTAGGCAGTTGCTAACAGTGTGTTATTAAGTGTTTTTGGTAGAAAAGATATACTTTTTCATCTTATGTCCACATTGATTTTTTTTCAGGCATACCAACTCTTGTGAATTTATCGCGAAAGATGCAATTTCCAAGTAAAATTAAGTCTCGCTTGAGATCAGAGGGCTCTGAAATTTCAGGGTTTTTTAAGAATGTGTTTTTTTTTGAGGTAAGACAAGTGAACATGATCTTTCTATCCTCTGCTATGTAATGCTGAAAGGTCAGAGGTGAGACTACTAATAAAGACTGGAAGATGACAGCAGCCGTGTATAAGAGCTTAAAACTGTCAGTAAGATGGAAGCCCATGGAAAAGACATGAGAATGCCAACCACTACCTGGGACCTCGGCAGTGGCGGTGTCTCTTGAAGTCAACGGTGGTGACTCCAGCTGGTGTTTGTTTCTTGGCCTGAATTAACACCTTGTCCTGGGAATGGTAGCCTGGTTTCAGCTGTTGGTTTTGGGGAATGAGGTCTTCATCTTAGTGAGGATTCTGGTGAAAGTCTCAAAAGCAAGACTTCATATATTCCAAAACTGGCCCATGAGCCATTTAGACCTCTTGGATGTAGGGAATGAGTTTAAACCCAAAGATAAAAACAAAAAGCTAAAAGCTACTGCGGATGCTGGAAATCCAAAACAAAAACAGAATTACCTGGAACAACCATGAAGGCTCGAAACGTTAACTGATTTCTTCTCCGCCGATGCTGCCAGACCTGCTGAGTTTTTCCAGGTAATTCTGTTTTTGAGTTTAAACCCATGTGTGTTTTAGTCTTTAGGTTAGTTGGTTGGTTAAATTTGTAAATAAAGGTGTTCAAGATCATAAGGGATTTTGAAAGAGTAGATAAGGAGAAACTGTTTTTAGCCGCAGAAGCGGCAGTATGCAGAGGGCACAGATTTAAGGTGTTTGACAAACAAATCAGATGCATCATGAGGAAAAAAAAATGCAGGGAGTTATGATGATCTGGAATGCACTGGCTGAAAGGGCGGTGGAATCAAATTCAATGTTTTTCAAAAGAGAATTGGATACATACTTGAAAGGAGAATATTACCAGGGATACAGGGAAAGAGCAATGAAACTAACTGGATATTGCTACTACACAGGCACGGTGGGCCGAATGGGGAGGTATTATTCTATTCTGGTGGGAGGGCGACTCCTCCTTTACGAGTGCAAGGATGACAGGTAGGATCTTTTAAAAAAGATTTTGTAAAGCATTTTCATATCCAGAAAAGCAATTGTTGTGAAGAGCTCTGACTGGTTAGAGAGATTAAAGACGCCACCAATGAGCTATATAGGCCAGCTGTCAATCTATGATGGTTTATGTTTGAAAAGAAAATAATTTTTATACTAAATCTCTTTAGTTTTAAGAGTTTGGCTTTTGATTAATGAGATGGTAGCACTAGCATGTCTGATTTTCTTTCGCAAGTGAAGCACAGAATTGTCTTCTCTTCTGACCTTCCACTTTCCTGGAACTCTATGTTTGAATCCCTTCATTCAGGTTTCCGCCATGCCACAGTAACAAAATGGCTCTCATTGAAGTCACAAATGACATCCGGTATGCCTGAGACAAAGGTAAACTACCCTCCTTGTTCTCCTCAATCCACCTGCAGCCTTGAACATGGCTGACCATAAAATTCTGCTCTAATGCCTCTCTAATGTCGTTTGGCTGAGGGGGACTGTGTTTGTCTAATTTGAGTCTTATCTAAATGTAGCCAGAGAATCTGATACAACGGATTCTCTTCCCTCTCCTGCACCATAACCTCTGGTGGCCCCAAAGGATGTATCTATAGTCCCGTCCTAGTTCTTAACTACATGCTGCCTCTCAGTGACATCTGAAAACACAGCATTAGATTTCACATGATTGCTGACAACACCCAGCTTTACCTCAACACCACCTTTCTTGACTTGTCTACAGGTTCTAAATTATTAGACTGCTTACCCAACATCCAATATCGGATAAGCAGAAATCTCATCCAATGAAACATTGGGAAGATGTGAGCCATTGTCTTTAACTCCTACCATAAACTGGCGTCCCTACCTCCTGACTCACTGGAAACTGTATGAGGCTGAATAAGACTGTTGGCAGTCCTGGTGTCATATTTAATCCTTAGATGAACTTCTGAACACACATCCGTTCCATCATTAAGAGTGTCCATTGTTACCTCGGTAATATTGCCTTACTACATTCTGTCTCAGCTTATCTGATGCTGAAACCCTCATCCATGCTTTATAACCTCTGGACTTAACTATTCCAACGCATTCTAGGCTGGTCTCCACAGTCTACCCTCCGTAAAGTAGAGGTCATCCAAAACTCTGCTGCCCGTGTCTTGAACCTATCTGGTTCACTAATGTCCTTTCCAGGAGGGAATCTGCCATTCTTTATCTGGCCTGGGCCTACATGTGATTCCAGACCCACAGCAATGTGGTTGACTCTTAAAATGCCCTCCAAAATGTACTCAAGAGAAAATATTGTGTGCTTGTGACAAAGGGATGGCAATAATCATGGATGATTTTAATCTACTCATAAATTGGAAAATCAGATTGGCAGTAGTAGCCTGGATGAGGAGTTCTTAGAATGCTTTCAAGATAGTTTCTTAGAGCAGCATGTTCTGGAACCAACCAGAAAGCAGGTTATATTAGATTTGGTATTGTGTAACGTGACAGGACTAATTAATGACCTCAGAATAAAGGCACCTCTAGATAGCAGCGACCACAATATGATTGAATTTTACCTCCAGTTTGAAAGGGAGAAGAATGGGTCTAAGACTAGTATCTTAAGCTTAAATAAGGGTAACTATGTGGGGATGAAAGCTGAGCTAGCTGAAGTGAACTGGAAAACTAGGCTAGAGGATAGATCAATAGAGAAGCAGTGGCAGACACTTAAGGGGATATTTCAGAGTATTCAGAATAAGTGCATTCCTACTATAAAAAAAATTCTAAGGGGAGGACCCACCATCAGTGGTTAACTAAAGATGTTAAGGAAAGCATCAAACTTAAGGAAAAAGCATTAACTCTGCAAAGATGAGTGGCAGAACAGGAGATTGGACAGAATATAAAGAACGGCAGAGAATGACTAAAAGGTTAATCAGGAGAAAGAAATTTGAATATGAGAGGAAGCTGGCTAGGAACAGGAAAATGGATAGCAAGAGTTTCTACAGGTATTTAAAAAGGAAAAGAGTAAGTAAAGCGAGTGTTGGTCCTCTAGAGAGTGACAGTGGGGAGTTATTAGTAAATAGTAAGGAAGTGGCGGATGAAATGAACAAATATTTTGCTTCTGTGTTCACTACAGAGGATACAAAAAACATTCCAGTAATAACTGCAAATCAGGTGGTGAACGGGAAAAAGGAACTTTGTGAAATTGAAATCACTAGGAAAACTGTACTGAGCAAATTGATGCAGCTGCAGGCTGGCAAGTCTCCAGGTCCCAATGGACTACATCCTAGGGTCTTAAAAGAGGTGGCTAATGAGGTAGTTGATGTGCTGGTGTTAATTATCCAAAATTCGCTAGATTCTGGAAAGGTTCCATCAAATTGGAAAGTAGCAGATATAACCCCTCTATTGAAGATGGTAGGGAGGCAGAAAACAGAAAACTATAAGCCAGTTAACTTCCCCATGACAGACATCAAGCTATCAGAATTGATCATTAAAGAGGTTATAGCTGGGCACTTAGAAGAGCTCAAGGCAATAGGGAAGTGTCAACGTGGTTTTGTGAAAGGAAAATCATGTTTAACCCAATTTATTGGAGCTTTTTGAAGGAGTAACATGTGCAGTAGGAAAAGGGGAGCCTGTAGACGTACTGTACTTGGATTTCCAGAAGGCATTTGATAAGGTGCTACATTAAAGATTATTATGGAAAATAAAGGCGCATGGTGTAGTGGGTAACATATTAGCATGCATAGAACATTGGCTGGCTAGCAGAAAGCAGAGAATATGCATAAATAGGTCATTTTCTGTTTGGCAGGATGTGATGAGTGGAGTCCCACAGGGGTCTGTACTGGGGCCACAACTTTTTACAATTTACATCAATGACTTAGATGAGGGGAGTGAAGACATGGTAGCTAAATTTTCAGATCACACAAAGATAGGTAGGAAATTGTGTTGCGAAGATGACATGAGGAGATTGCAGATGGATATAGATAGGTTGAATGAGTGGGCAAAGATCTGGCAAATGGAGTTTAATGTGGGAAAATGTGAAGTTGTTCACTTTGGCATGAAGAACAAAAAAGCAAAGTATTACTTAAATGGAGAACGGCTGCATAATTCTGAGGTGCAGAGGGACCTAGGTGTTCTAGTACATGAGTCACAAAAAGTTAGTATGCAGATACAGCAAGTAATTAAGAAAACTAATGGGATGCCATCCTTTATTACGAGAGGGATTGAACCTAAAAGTAAGGATGTTACACTTCAGTTATACAGGGCATTGGTGAGACCGCACCTTTAATATTGTGTGCAGTTTTGGTCTCCTTATTTAAGGAAGAATGTAAATGCATTGGAGGCGGTTCAAAGGAGGTTTACAAGATTGATACCTGGAATGAGTGGGTTGTCTTATGAGGAAAGGTTGGACAGACTGGGATTGTTTCCACTGGAGTTTAGAAGAGTGAGGGGTGATTTGATTGAAGTATACAAGATCCTGAACAGCCTTGACAAGGTGGATGTCAAAAGGATGTGTCCTCTTGTGGGTGAGTCCAGAACTAGGGGGCACTGTTTTAAAATTAGGGACAGAGACGAGGAGAATTTTTTTCTCTCAGAGAATTGTGCGGCTTTGGAATTCTCTGCCTCAGAAGGTGATGGAGGTGGGGTCATTGAATACTTTTAAGGCAAAGGTAGATAGATTCTTGTTAGGCAAGGGAATCAAAGGTTATCGTGGTTAGATGGGAACGCGGAAGTCAAAACACAAGAAGATCAGCTATGATCTTATTGAATGGTGGAGCAGGCTCAAGGGGCCGAATGATCTACTCCTGTTCCTATTTCTTATGTTCTTATATACCCAACCTTAACAATGGGGGAGGCCAGCGTTTCATTGCAAAAGGCATGGCTGAAGCATTTGAAACCATCTTCCACCACAAATGCCTAGTGGATGATCCATCTTGACCTCCTCCAGAGGTCACCAACATCACAGATGCCAGTCTTCAGCCAATTCAATTCACTCCATATGATATCAAGAAATGGCTGAAGTCACTGGCTACTACAAAGGCTATTGGCCCAGACAATATTCTGGCTATAGTATTGAAGACTTGTGCTGTAGAATTAGCCGTAGCCAAGATGTTCCAGGCAGCTACAACACTGGTATTGACCCAACAATGTGGGAAATTGCCCAGGTGTGTCCTGTCCACAAAAAGCAGGACAAATCCAACCAGATCAATTACTGCCCCATCAGTCTACTGTCGATCATCGGCAAAGTGATGGAAGGGGTCATCGACATTGCTATCTAGCGGTACTTGCTTAGCAATAACCTGCTCACTGACGCTCAGTTTAGTTCCACTAGGGCCACTCAGCTCCTGACCTTATTACAGCCTTGCTTCAAACATAGACAAAACAGCTGAACTCCAGAGGGGAGGTGAGAGTCACTGTCTTTGAAATTAAGGCAGCATTTGACCAAGCTTGGCATTGAGAAGCCCTAGTAACACTGAAGTCAATGAAAATCAGGGGGAAAGCTCTCCACTGGTTGGAGTTATACCTCACACAAAGGAAGATGATTGTGGTTGTTGAAGGTCAATCACCTTATTCCCAGGATGTTGCTGCAGGAGTTGCTCATGGTAGTGCCCTAGGCCCAACCATCTTCAGCTGCTTCATCAATGATCATCCGTCCATCATAACATCAGAAGTGGGGATGTTCGCTGACGATTGCACAATGTGCAGCATGACTCTCCAGATACTGAAGCAGTCTGTGTCAATATGCAGCAAGACCTGGACAACATTCAGGAATGGGATGATAAATGGCAAGTAACATTTATGCTACACAAATGCCAGGCAATGACCATCTTCAACAAGAGAGAATTTAACCATCATCTTGGCATTCAATGGCACTACCATTGCTGAATCCTCCACTACCAAAATCCTGGGGATACTGTTGACAAAGACTGAACTAGACCAGCCATATAAATACTCTGGCTAAAAGAGCTAAAAGAATCAATGGTTAAAAATTCTGTCCCCAAAGCTTGTCGATCATAAGGCACAAATCAAGAGTGTGATGAAATACTCCCTGCTTGCCTGGATGAGTGCAGTTCCAATAATACTCATGAAGTTTGACACCATACAGGACAAAGCAAGCCTGCTTGATTGCCACATCAACCACCTTAAACATTCAGTCTGTCCACCACCAACACACAGTAGCAGCATTGTATACCATCTGTAAGATGCACTGAAGCAACTTGCCAAGGCTCCTTGTACAGCACCTGTCAAACCTGCAACTTCGACTATCTAGAAAAGACAAGGGCAGCAGATGCATAGGAACACACCACCTACAACCTCCCCTCCAAGCCACATGTGGTCCTGACTTGGAACTATGTCACCGTTCCTTCACTGTTGCTGGATTAAAATCCTGGAACTCTCTTCCTACCAGCATTGTGGGTGTAGTACATGTACTGCAGGTGTTGAAGAAGGAAACAAACTACCACCTTCTTATAGGCAATTAGGGATCAGCAAAAAAAGCTGGCATAGCCAGCGTCATCCACATCCCGTGAATGAATAAATAATAACTCGCGGCAAGTCCTTTGTGGCGTGCTCTTTTTCAACAAGCTTTTGCCCAGCAGTAAAATCTCCTTCATACAAGAGCAAAAGACTGTGGATGCTGGGACTCTGAAATATGAACAAAAACAACTTTGAATAAGAACAGTTCTGATGAAAGGTCATTGTCTTGAAACGTTAACTCCGTTTCTCTCCACAGATGCTGCCTGACCCGCTGTTTTATGTTGTTATATTCTTATATGGCTCGATGTCACGTTTTATTTGACTATCCCTCCTGTATAGGCCCAGTGCCCAGGTTTCATTACATTACAGGCGCTATAGAAATCGATCCTGTGTTGGTTGTTACGCTCGACCCTCTTTCAGAAAGAAAGACGGAGCATGCGCAACGCTGAGCAATGTGTGGGCGTGGTGACGTCAGGGCGCCGGTGGCCGCCGCGAGCCCGAGCTCGAGCCGCAGCAGTTATGTCCGGGAAAGAGGAGAGCGACACAGCAATGAAGAGCATGTGTGAGTAAAAGAGTCGCAATCCCGGGGACACTGAACGGACGGACTACCGGTTCTTCCTGTTGGGTGGAAGGATTTCCCGCGTTGGTGGCCCGTGTGCTGCTAATCAAAGGCCAGCATTGTGTGGGCCTGATTCCAGGCCAGGCCGAGAGACGTGCTTGAGTTTTCACTGATTGGGTGTTTGTGGTTCAGGGCTGTGCTGCTGGTATGGAAAAGCATAGGGAACTCCTTCCGCTTGGCTCTTCAACCAACACCGGCTCTGATTTCGCGTCAGGTGCTGGTGTGAAAACCAAAAAAAAATGCAAGCAATATTCAGCAGCTCCGGCAACATCTAGAGAGCGACAGTGTTAACGTTTGGCCCTTTGAGGGGTTATGGGGTTGTGTATAAGGGCATCAGCAGATACGGTGCCCCGCAAAATTCAGCATAACTCGCACAAACCCTCTCTAACTGCTCTGGCATCCGATCAAAGGAGAGCATTTGACCCTTTCTGCCTGTACTGGCAACTCCGAACAGTTATCCCATTTGTCCCACGTCCTTGCTCTTTCTCCAAAACTATGCATTTTTTCCCCTTTCTTGAGTACATATATCAAACTCCTTTTTGAAAGTTTCTTCCACCATCCTTTTGGTCAGTGGGTTCCAGATAAGTTTCATTAACGCCTAGCATATTGTATGATTTTCTTTATTAATGCATAATATTCTACAGGTTTATTTATTCATGCATTTTGATGCATATTTGTGTTTTAATAGATTGGGAAGGGTTAAATGGAGGGGCTTCAAATGTTCTTGGGCCCAGGGTCCAAGAATTGTTAATAAAGGTTTGTTCAGAACTGCTGAAGGGTCATTAAATACCTATGATGTCAACCGTATCTCCCTATCTCCACAGATGCTGCTTGACTTGCCGAGTATTTCCACCATTTTTCTGTTTTATTTCAGATTCCTGGCAACTGCATTTTTTTTACTGATATGCAAAGTTATGCATGTGCTGTTGCCTTAAAGTTGTGAACTGATTTCTAATTATATCATGCAACTGTAATGAAAAAGGGGCATCAAATTTGATGGATAACAGTGAACCTCATTGGGAATGCCCTCAGCCATATGATGGGCAGTGATTTGTGCAAGTTGCAGAGAGCTTGTACAGAGGGATGAAACCGTCACCTCATAGTAATACAGTTTAGCCATAAGATGAAATGTGAACATGGTTTGATTTGCAAGTTTGCACTTAAGTCAGCTTGTCTGATCATTTTTCAAGCACTGTCACTAAGATTTCAGGCAAATGTAGTAGTGGATGAGAAATACTGAGTCCACTTGAATTGTGAAGACTTCACAGGATAGATTAAGTATAGATTTTGTTGTTCTAATCATGACCTGTCCTAGGTCCACATCATCCACACATGATTTTGTGAGGTACATCATTATATTTAATGGTAGGAAGCTGTGAGGCTAGTTCATTGTAACCTAAGACAGAAAATGCTAGAAAAAAATGTCAGCATTATCAATGAGAAAAGACAAGTTACGTTTAACTTTTGCAAAAAATGATGCATTTTTAACTGGTTTGTCAAGTGGTTGGGAAAGAGATGGCAGATAACTTTAATGCGGATAAATGTACTTCTTAAAACCCGCTCCCCTGTCATTTCCACACTCACTTCCCGCAAGAAGTATGACGAGCTCATGAATTCCTTTGTCACTAAGATTGAGACTGTCTGATGAGCTGCATCCCTCGCTTCCACCGGAACACCTGACCCAATATCCTTTAATGCTCCTTCCTGCCCTAGCCCTGACCTTGCATCTTTCTCTAGTTTTTTTTTTTCCAATCTCCCCTCCTGCCTTCTCTGAGGCCACCTTGTCCATCAGATCCACCTCCTTTTCCCTCGATCCTATTCCCATTAAACTGATCACCCAACTTCCCCTCCTGGCCCCCATGTTAGCCGATATTGTAAACGCTCTCTCTCCAGGTGTTGTTCCTTCTCCTTTAAATCTGCCATTATCACCTCTCTCCTCAAAAAAACAACTATTGATCCCACCATCCTTGCAAACTACTGTCATCTCCAACCTCCCGTTCCTCTCCGAAGTTCTTGAACACGTTTGTTGCCTCCTAAATCCGTTCCCATTTTTCTCAAAAATCCATGTATGAATCCCTTCAATCAAGTTTCCAATCTGTCGGCATACCAGTGTTGCTAAATTATCAGACTGCTTATCTGACATCCAGTACAGGATGAGCAGAAATTTCCTTCAATTAAATATTGGAAAGGCTGAAACCATTGTTTTTGGTCCAGGCTCCAAACTCCGTTCCTTAGCTACCAATCCATCCCTCTCCCTGATGACAGTCTGAGATTAAGCCAGTCTGTTTGCAACCTTGGTGTTACATTTAATCTTGAGATGAGCTTCTGACTTCATGCTCTTGTGCCATCATTAAGACCACCTATTTCCAGCTCTGTAACATTGCTCGACTTCACCCCTGTCTTAGCTCATCTGCTGCTGAAACCTTCATCCATGAGATTTGACAATTCCAAAGCACTCCTGGCTGTTTTTCACATTCTACCCTCCATAAATTTGAGGCTACCCAAAACTCTGCAGCCCATGTCTTAACTGGTTGCAAGTCTCGTTGCCTTTCACCCCTGTGTTCACTGACCTACATTGGCTCCTGCTCAAGCAGTGGCTTGATTTTAAAATTCTCATCACTGTTTTCAAATCCCTCCATGGTCTTACCCCTCCCTATCTCTGTAATCTCCTCTGTGCCACAACCCTCCAAGATATCTGAGGTCCTCTAATTCTGACCTCTTGTGTACCCCCAATTTTAATTGTTCCACCATTGGTTGCCGTGCCTTCAGTTGCCTAGATCCCAAGATCTGGAATATCCTCTCTACAACTCACTGCCCTCAAAATGGCATTTTTGACCAAGCTTTCAGTCTTTTCATGGCTGGATGTCATACTTAGTTTTATAATGCTCCTGTGAAGCACCTTGGGACATTTCCTTATGTTAAAGGTGCTACATAAATATCAGCTGTTGTATGTTTTTCATATTGAGACAGTGGTGACCTAATAAATGGTTGGAAAAAATTTGGAAATTTGGAATTTATTGAACGTTCACTGAAAGCGTCCAGTCATTGTGAAATGATTGAGACCAGTCTAGTAAACAGGACTGGGCATTTTATTGTAGACAGGGCCTCTGTCTGAGGCCGAATCAGATTGTTCGCAACATTGGTGTCACATGTGACCCCAAGGTTAACTTTCAATCACACATCTGTGCCATCACTAAAACCACCTATTCCCAACTCCAATATTGTCTTTTTCAACAGCATAAAACCCATCACATTTTTATCTCTCTTCAGTTCCGAAGAAGAGTCATATTGGACTCGAAACGTTAACTCTTTTCTCTCTCCACAGATGCTGCTAGACCTGCTGAGTTTTTCCAGGATTTCCTGTTTTTATTTCCAGTATTGGCTGGCTCTGCTCCTGCATGAGCTCATCTGCTTCTGAAACCTTCATCTATGGTGTGGTTACCTGTAAACTTGACAATTTCAATGTACTCCTGATCAACCTCCCACATTCTACCTCCTGTAAATTTGTGGTCATCTAAAACTCTTGTGTCCTTACTCACTTTGCTCGCTGACTTATCTTCGCTCCCAGTTAATGCCTTGATTTTAAAATTCTGATCCTTGTTTTCAAATCCATCCATGACCTGGCGCCTCCCTACTTCTGTAATCTCCAGCCCAGAATCCTCCGAGATATTTGCACTCATCGGAATAATCTGTATTTGCAATATTTTTGATTACCAATGTTGTCTGCTGGCAAACTTTTCAGTATTCAATAGACTAAGATTCCAGCAAAATAAACCAAAATTGAAGTTATAAAACTGCTTCTACTAACCAAGATTTTAATGAGCGCATTTCATTTCCAGAAAAATTGTTTTGGGGAGAAAATGCAAATGGTATTTACCCTAGGGGAGCCTCAAATAATTTGACCTGTATTTAGAATTTGACACTGGTTGAAATAATTAGGGAAACATATGTGCCTCTGGCAGTTAAACAGTAATATACATTTAGAGGATTAGAGGACTGGATTTTAAATCTATTGTGGTTTAATTGAGATTACCTGTGAAGCTGGCAATGTTTGTATTGTCTTTGTCTCTAAGGAAAGTGACTTGAGAAATACTTTCCTCGAATTTTGTCATGGATAGGATTTGGCTGAGGCAATAGTAATGAGGATGAAGATTGTTCACTTGATTCAACCATGGCATGTGAGGAACAGAGGCCCAGATGGAAGTGATTAATAGTAGCTCCTGCCCGCTCCCACCAGGAAGAATGTCAAGGCCTCAGAAGGTGCAGAGGAAACTTGTTAGAATGGAACCAAGGATGAAAGACTGCAGTTCTATGACGAGATTAGAGAAACTGCAGTTATTCTCAAAATGAGAGCATGTTGTGTTGCTAACAGAATGCATTACATTTGTGTTTTATTTGCTAGACTTGAATATTCCCATGTTCTCCTTGTCAGCTTCCCGTCTTCCAACCTCAGTGAACTCAAGCTCATCCAAGACTCTGCATGGTTCCCAACTTGCAGCAAGCCATGTTCACTTATCATACACTGGCTTCTAGACCAGCAAAATCTTAATTTTAAAATTGCCCTCATGTTGTCATCCCTCCATCCCTCGTTGCTCCCTATCTGGACTCAGAAATGCAGGCACTACCCACTCCTCTGAAGACAATAACGTTAGCATTGTGAGCTTTAGAGCCTGCCTGACAATAATCAGATTTGACTTTGAATTATTCTACAGCAGTGTTTCCACTAAGCTGCAGAGTAACCTGAAGGCCTTGTTCTGTGAGAAATAACGTTTGTGCATGGCTGAGCAAAAAATTGAAAGGGATTTCAGTGACAAAAATGGGGTATGTTCAATAAATAAATTTTAAAGAGAGCATTTCTCTACAACAGGCATGATCAGATTAAACATTCCAAACAAACTGTTAGGTGTGTCTTTTGTCTTGTCCTTAATGTGAACCAATCAGAAATCTGATCCAACCCACTTGTGTTGCAAATAGATACTGCCAATGTTTTGGATTGATGTTGAAATACAATTGTTCTGATCTGCCTGTGATTTTGTAAATAATTCACGTTCTGGCCACTCCTTTGGAGAAGTATTATGGAGAATAGATTTGCATTCAGGAGGCCAAGTTTGTTGGCTGCAAGGTTTTAGCTGATATCTTGTTTTACCTGTAGCCCCATAAAATGGTTGGCAACATTGGCGCTTTGAAACTACTGCCCTTATTAGACACCTGAGAAAAGTAACTGTCAGGTAAATTTTGGCTGTTCTGCATGCAGGAGAGCCTCAATTAGGTTAAAGCAGTGCCAGTGAAGTTGGGGTTCTCACATGCCCATTGTTGAAATATAAATGGAACCCTCTTCAGTGGAATATAATCTTGTGTATTCGAGACAGATAAAGAAACACACGATCTGTAGTGTTTTTTTAATTCACTCATAGGATGTGGTCATCGCTGGCTAGGCCAGCATTTATTGTCCATCCCTAATTGCCCTTGAGAAGGTGGTGTGGTGAGCTGCCTTCTTGAACTGATGCAGCCCATGTGGTGTAGGTACACACACAGTGCTGTTAGGGAGTGAGTTCCAGGATTTTGACCCAGTGACTGTGAAGGAGCGGCGATATATTTCCAGGTGGTGGTGTCCCCATGCATCTGTTGCTCTCGTCCTTCTAGATGGTAGCGGTCGTGGGTTTGGAAGGTGGGCTCTCAGGAGCCTTGGTGAGTTCATGCAATGCATCTTGTAGTTGGTACACGCTGCTGCCGCTGAGAGTCAGTGGTTGAGGGAGTGAATGTTTGTGGATGGGATGCCATTCAAGTAGGCTGCTTTGTCCTGGATGGTATCAAGCTTCTTCAGTGTTGTTGGAGCTGCAAGTGAGGAGTAATCCATCACACTTCTGACTTGTACCTTATAGATGGTGGATAGACTTTGGGGGAGTCAGGTGGTGAGTTACTTGCAGCAGGGTTCCTAGCCCCTGATCTGCTCTTGTAGTCACAGTATTTATATTCCTAGTCCAGTTCAGTTTCTAGACAATGGTAGCCCCTAAGATGTTGTTAGTGATGGATTCAGCGATGGTCATGCCATTGAATGTCAAGAGGCAATGGTTAGATTCTCTGTTGGAGATGGCTATTGCCTGGCACATGTGTGGCACGAATGTTATTTGTCACTTGTCATTCCAAGCCTGGATATTGTCCAGGCCTTGCTGCATTTGGACATGCACTGCTTCAGTATCTGAGGAGTTGTGAATGATGCTGAACATTGTGCAATCATCAGCGAACATCCCCACTTCTGACCTTATGATGGAAGGAAGGTTGTTGATGAAGCAGCTGATGGTTAGGTCTAGGATGCTACCCTGAGGAACTCCTGCAGTGATATCCTGGAACTGAGATGATTGACCTCCAACAACCACGACTATCTTCCTTTGTGCTTGGTATGGCTCCAACCAATGAAGAGTTTTACCCCCCAGTTTCCATTGACTCCAGTTTCCATTGACTCCAGTTTTGCTAGAGCTCCTTGATGCCATACTTGGTCAAATGCTGCTTTGATGTCAAGAGCAGTCACTCTGACCTCACCTCGGGAGTTCAGCTCTTTTGTCCATGTTTGAACCAAGGCTGTAATGAGGTCAGGAGCTGAGTGGCCCTGGTGGAACCCAAACTGGGCATCAGCGAGCAAGCTATTGCTAAGCAAGTGCTGCTTGATAGCACTGTTGATGACTCCTCCCATCACTTTACTGATGAGCGAGCATAGACGGATGGGACGGTAATTGGGTGGGTTGGATTTATCCTGCTTTTTATGTACAGGATGTGAGAATGGATACTTTGTTTTAATATTTTTGGGTAATATTGTGTTATTCTGTGAAGAAGACTGTGTGTGTGTGTAAATGATTTAATTAAGCTGGGAAAAGCTTCTTAGAGACAGGTTGTCTGGGTTAAGACGTGAAAGAATAGAGGCATTAGGTGTGTATTTGTAGTAAGATATTATGGTGGGTTTGAGATACAAATAAATAGGTTGGATCTAAAACATTTGTATTTTTAGATAAGTTGAGAGTTCATTTGAATATCAAAGAGAAGTCAGAGGTTACAAGAAACATTTTAGCATCTTTCAGGAGTTCCATGGGTAAACAGAAGAGGGTATATTACATTTTATTGACCTGAAAACAGAGATAAAATAGAGACATGAGAAATTTTATATTTGGGAGGTGTGAGAACAATAGAAACTGAGATGAAAGCCGGTGGGTGGGTGGGTGGGGAGGGGCGGGGGGGTGGGGGGGGGTATTTTAGAGCTACTGTGGAGAGCTTTGGGTTGGCTGTTATTGGCTGTGGCTGTTGGTTGTGTGAGGAGGATCTCCTGGAAACAGCTCTAGGCTGGGAGAAGATGCAGTTTGAATCAGTCAAGTCAAGCCAGAAAAGCCTTGGGCTGTAAAAAAGCATTCTCAAGCCGTGGATTTCCACAGCAGAATGTAAGAGAGTTTGAGGTCATGTGGTATGCCTTTATTAAAGCTACAGCAGTTTGCCTTTGATAATATTACGTATTTTTATAGTTATAAATCTATAAGGGAGTGTTGCCTAAAAGGTGTTTACTTATGGGTCTGACCAAGTAGGGAGTTTTTTGGGAGAATGTTTTGTAAGACTAATTTTAGTTGCATAACTGTAATCTTGTGTGCCTAAGTTTTTCTTTTCTTTTTGTTAATAAACTTTTACTTTTAATTTTTAAAATCTCAGAAGTATTACTGGACTTGCTGCTGCGATCAGTGCATTTTCTTGTTTTCAGAATACAAAAAAAGGATATAGGCCATAAGCCAAGTTTCCCTCTGGGATTTGGTTTGCTCAGCAATTAACATCTGCTGTGGTCATAACAAGGAGGTTCATGGATAATTTTACACATTACCGTGTAGATACCAGTGTTGTAGCTGTATTGGAACAGCTTGGCTAGGGGTGCAGCAAGTTCTGGAGCACAAGTCTTCATTACTATTGCTGGAATGTTGTCAGGGCCCATAGTCTTTGCAGTATCCAGTGCCTTCAGCCATTTTTGATATAACGTGGAGTGAATCGAATTGGCGGAAGTCTGGCATCTGTGATGCTGGGGGCCTCCGGAGGAGGCCAAGATGGATCATCCACTTGGCACTTCTGGCTGAAGATTGTTGCAAATGCTTCAGCTTTATCTTTTGCACTGCTGTGCTGGGCTCCCCCGTCATTGAGGATGGGGATATTTGTGGAGCCTCCTCCTCCAGTGAGTTGTTTAATTGTCTACCACCATTCACAACTGGATGTGGCAGGACTGCAGAGCTTAGATCTGATTCGTTGGTTGTGGGATTGCATAGCTCTGTCTATTGCATGCTGCTTACGCAATTTGGCATGCAGGTAGTCCTGTGTTGTAGCTTCACCAGATTGACACCTCATTTTTAGGTATGTCTGGTGCTGCTCCTGTCATGGCTTCCTGCACTCTTCATTGAGCCAGGGTTGGTCCCTTGGCTTGTTGGTAATGGTAGAGTGGGGGATATGCCGGGACATGAGGTTACAGATTGTGGTTGAGTACAGTTCTGCTGCTGATGGCCCACAGTGCCTCATGGATGCCCAGTATTGAGTTGCTAGATCTGTTCGAAGTCTGTCTCATTTAATATGGTGGTAATGCCATACAACATGATTGAGGGTATCCTCAATGCGAAGATGGGACTTCGTCTCCACAAGGACTGTGCGCTGGTCACTCCTTTCGATGCTACCATGGACAGATGCATCTGTGGTAGGCAGATTGGTGAGGATGAGGTAAAGTATCTTTTTCCCTCTTGGTTCTCTCACCACCTGCCATAGACCCTGTCTAGCAGCTATGTCCTTTGGGACTTGGGCAGCTCAGTCAGTAGCTGTGATAGACATTGAAGTCCTCCACCCAGAGCACACCCTGCACCTTCATGTGGTGTTCAACATGGAGGAGTACTGAGTCGATGTTGAGTGCTCCCAGGGCAATTTCCCCCTGACCCTATACCTCTGCTGGGTCTGTCCTGTTGGTGGGACATTATCTGTAAGGCTTGCTAGGCCATTTCAAAGGGCATTTAAGAGTCAACCAAATTGCTATGGGTCTGGAGTCGCATGGAGGCCAAACCAGGTAAGGACGGCAGATTTCCTTCCCTAAAGGACATTAGTGAACCAGTTGTGTTGTTACAACAATCGTTTTACAGTCATCATTAGACTTTTAATTCTTTTTATTGAATTTCAATTCCACCATCTACCACGGTGGGATTCGAACCCGGGTCCCCAGAGCATGACCCTGGGCTTCTGGATTACTAGTCACATGACAATACCATTACGCCACTGCCTCCCACTAATCTGGGTAATTTGGGTTAATCACATTTCTAATGAGGGTACCACATTTTTCTAAGAACTAAAAGGTAGACTACTTTGAGCTTCACATTGGATTTTAGTATTGGAAGGTCATTGATAATACTATCAAGGTATCAAAAGTGCTATAAGGGGACACAGTTTAAAATTGAGGACTCTCTTTTAAGACTGGGATGAGGAAATGGAAGGAAATAGATTTCTAGATTCTAAAGGCGTCTAGTTGTATGGGGAGAGAGCAGGATTATGGCATTGAGATAGAGGATTAACCATGACATTGAATGGTGGAGTAGGCTCGAAGGGCTGAATGATGACCTACTGCACCTATTTCCTATGTTTCTGTGAGGAGAAACTTTTTCCCTGTGGGTCGTGAGCCTTTGGAACTCTCTCCCCAGAAAGCAGTGGAGGCAGAGTCATTGAATATTTTTAAGGCAGAGGCAGATAGATTCTTGATGAACAAGAGAGTCAAAAAATATTGGGGGTAGGTGGGAATGTGGAGTTGAGGCCACAATCAGTCAGCCATGACCTTATTGAATGATAGAGCAGGCTTGAGGGGTCGAATGGCCTACTATGTTCATATGTATGTTCCAAGAGTTTTTTTTAGCTTTGCATGTATCTAAAACTGCTGTGAATTGCAATAGTTTCTAAATTAATCGCTTAAAATTTAATTTAAATAATTTAAAAAGTCCTTTTTCAAAATTGAGTTACTTTTGTTAATGACCTTGCAGGATTTTACATTATTTCCTTTAGATAAACGTTTATTTGTTATTGAGCCCTTGCTCGGAGATACTACCTATTATTGGTGTAGCTGCTGAATATATAGTTCAGGAACAATTGGTAGATCTCATTGTATCAAAAGAATTGTCTCTGACAAAAGTAGCAGAATTTTAGATTAATTAAGGCCCTGATGGCATATATCCTCAAGTCTAGGGCCTAGACTGTTTAAAGAAGTTACAGAGGAGGTAGCAGAAGCTGTAACCACAGAGGTTCGACAAAGTGTCTCACTGGAGGTTTGTTAGGAAAATTCAGACATAAGGTATAAGAGGAAATGAGCAGTATTGAAATAAAGGAACAGGGTAGGCCATTCATGATTACAAGATTGGTATAGCACCAAAGATGACAGTTGGCATGAAGCTGCAAATGCCCACTGTAGACTCAGCCAGGCCTATCTGAACTTGTCAAGATTATTAGGCTGTGCTTTCCAAAAGATTGTGCTTGACCTAGGGCCGAATACAGCTTTACCATGGCACTAACTATAATGATGAAAATGACATTGGCACTCCATTTGTTTTCCATGGGTTCATTTTAGACAACATGGGAGACATATGCCACATAAGCCATTCTGTATACCACCACTGCATTAAATGGGTAACAGATGTATTATAGCTGAAATTTCACCAGTTAATTTTGCAGAGTGGTAGAATTTTTCCTGTTCCAGGAACTGTTCACATGATGCATGTAGTTATGTGCAGAATGCCATGGATTAGAGTTTCATGCTATGAATATCCAGCTTCTAGGTGAGGTTAAGCGCATACTAATGCATGTGAACACCTATCAAAACAATTTTCCAAACAAGTGGAAAGGTTTCAACCTGGCAGTTATACCAAAAGATTGCAGTTGAGCAGTTAATAAAGCATAAAGTATCCCTGGGCTTTATTAATAGGGACATAGAATACAAGAGCAGAGAGGTTATGCTGAATTTATATAAGACACTCATTAGACCTCATCTAGAATATTGTGTACAGTTCTGGTTGCCACATAGGAAGGATGTGAACACATTGGAGAGAATGCAGAAGAGGTTTAGAAGAATGGTTCCAGGGATGAGAAACTTCAGCTATGAGGATAGATTGGAGAGGTTGGAACTGTTCTCCTTGGAGAGAAGAAGGCTAAGGGAAGATTTGATAGAGATGCTCAAAATCATGAGGAGGCTGGACAGAGTAGATAGGGAGAAGCTGTGCCTGCTCATAAAAAGATCAAGAACGAGAGGGCACGGATTTAAAGTGATTTGTGAAAGAAGCAAATGTGACATGAGAAGATACTTTTTCACACAACGAGTGGTTCGGGTCTGGAATGCACTGCCTGGAAGTGTGGTGGAGGCAGGTTCAATCAAGGCATTCAAGAGGGCATTACATGATCATTTGAATAGAAACCATGTGCAAGGGTACGGGGAAAAGGTAGGGCGGTGGCACTAGGTCATAATGCTCACTTGGAGAGCCAGTGCATACACGATAGGCCGAGTGGCCTCCTGTGCCGTTAAAATCCTGTGATTCTGATTGGCAGTCACTGACTCGACCTCACGTAAAGTCTTTCTTGACGAAACTATAGCTGTCATTTCTCTGTACAAATTTTCAGTTGTCCACACAGTATCTTCTGTCTCCTTGCCTAGCAGCTCCAGGACCTCTTCAAGGTTGATGGTCCAAAGTCTTGGATGTGGGGTTGGGGGGTTCCTTTCTATGTGCCCGGTGTTTGTTCAGTTGAGGAGATTCTTTTACCTTAAATCTGTATCCTCTGGTTATTGACATTTCTGCTGTTGGAAACAGCTTCTCCTTATTTTTTTACTTTATCAAAACCATTAATGATTTTGAACACTGCTATCCAATCTCCTCTCAGCCTTCTCTACAGTAATGAGAGCAACCCCGGCTTCTCTGGTCTCTCTAGTAATTTAAGTTCCTCATCTCTGGCACCATCCTAGTGTATCTCTTCTGCACTATCTCCAAAGCTTTGACGTCCTAAAGTGTGGTGTCCAGACTTGAACACTATATCTGAGCTGAGGCCTAACCAGTGTTTTGTAAAAACTTAGCATAACTTCATTGCTTTTGTACTTGATTTCTCTAATAATAAAACCAAGGATCCCATATACATTTATAACAGCCTTCTTAACTTGTCCTGCCATCTTCAAGGATTTGAGTATTTATAGCCCAGGTCTCTCCCTTCCTAATACCCCTTTAAAATCTTACCATTTAGTTTCATATTGCCTTTCCTCATTCTTCTCTTCAAAATGTATCACTTCGCAATTCTCTGTGCTAAATTCTATCTGCCATGTGTCTGCCTATTAAATTAGTCAGTGTCCTCTTGAGGTCTGTTACTATCCCTTAATTGTTTACTACCTTTCTGAATTTATGATGTTTCCAAGTTTCATGTCATCTGCAGACTTTGAAATTACGCCCTCCATATCCAAGTCCAGGTCATTAATATATATCAAAAAGAGCACTGGTCCTTTTGCTGACCACTTGGGGAACATTGCTATATACCTTCCTCCAGCCTGAAAAACAACCATTCATCACTATTACAAAACAAAAACAGAATTACCTGGAAAAACTCAGCAGGTCTGGCAGCATCGGCGGAGAAGAAATCAGTTAACGTTTCGAGCCTTCATGGCCCTTCGGCAGAACTGAAGCATAGTTAGAAGAAGGGAGAAATATTCACTGCCTTCTGTCACTGAGCCAATTTCGTATCCATGCTGCTAATGTCCTTCATCCCACAGGTTTTAAATTTGCTCTGAAGTCTATTGTGTGGCACTTTGTTGAGCACCTTTTTAAAGCCCAGATACACCACACTACCCTCATCAGCCCTCTCTGTAGTTTCATCAAAGAACTCGATCAAGTTAAACACAGTTTCCTTTTAACAAACCCATGCTGACTTTCATTTGGTAGCCCATACTTTTCTCAAATCCAGTTAGTTTTGTCCCAGGTTATTGTCTCTAGAAAGCTCCGCATCACTGATGTTAGACTGACTAACCTGTGGTTGTTGGACTTATCACTCGCCCCTTTTTCTAAATGACAGAGAAGAAAATCTTACCCCTAAATTAGTCATTTTCTTTATTTCGGTTGTATCAATTGAGGTTTTATACAAACAAGTGGAGAGCATTGATTGGATTGTTACTTGAGCACATATAAAGAGACACTTAGTGACACAACAGTAGAGTGAAGTCAGGAAATATAAATTTGTAATGTTTCAGTCTGTGAATAAATCTATTCCAAGTAAAGAATGGTTCCGGTTTCTTCCTTCACCAACTGCCTGTCAGGAGTGTAACACTTTAAAATGAGTCTTTTGATCATTCATTGTGATTCAAACTTTTGCGTTAATGAATATTTGTCTTGTGTGATATTAACAAAAAATGAAAGTTTGCAGCTTCCTGCATCTTGGATCAAAACAAGACTTTCACAATAGACTAATCTGACAAAAACTTAAACTCTTTTTAAAAGCCTGGTAACCAGTATTATTTATATTTGGAAGTGGAGTACGGGCAGGGGAAGAACAACTTTCACTATCTAGGAGTTCCTTATTACTTCTGGCTGCACCGACCTCTCCTTTGCATAATATTATGAATCAGCAAATTGTCACATGCCATCAAATGTCTCAAAGATTACAGATAATTTCTGTGCTATTAACGTTGAAAACTTCCAGACACAATTATACCTAAGGGCCATGACGCAGATGGATATCTTCTATCAAATGCAGCAATTAGGATTTTCATTCCAAAAAAATATATTCCTATACCTAAATTCATACAACATTTTAAACGATGATTTGGGATGGAGCCCATATCCTGAGAGGAGTGTCTCAATATAATGTACTAATCAATCTTCCATGGCATTGTCCATGGGCAAGTTGAAGAATATGCTTTTTGACATCCTAGTAACAATGTAAAATATCCTACCTTGCTGAATTTCATTGTGCCATCCATAATGACATGAAGAGCAATTTTTTTTTAATTAAGAATGAAAACTCTTAAATGTTTAAGGTTAGCGAAGGCCTCATAGTTGCTAAGACTGGTACACTGGTATAATGTAAGTGGGTTAAGCTGTTTTCAGCTGATCAACCGAATGATGTGGGGAGAAGGGAAAGTAAGATCTACGTCATTTTGAGTTGAAGAAATGTAAATAACTTGGGTATTAGTTATTTTTAACTCTAGGAATTGGGGGCATCTGTGGATGTTGTATTTACTGAATTGATTTTACTCTGGATTTCCATAGTTGAACGTGGTCCAAAGAAGAGACAAGTGAAGACACTAGCAACATCCCTCTTGGAAGCATTAGATTATGACAGCTCAGATGACAGTGATTTTGAAGTGGGAGATGCTTCAGGTAAATACTGTTCATAAGTGTTTTTGTGGAATTTGTTTTGATCTGTACTGTGAAGCATTTTTTTCCCTCCCCTTCTGAAAGTGTGGGCTTCCTTATTGAGGCATTGTTTCATTGCTGGTTTTGTGCACTTCATGAGTTTCCCATAATTCATATGTAAGCCCAGGATGATGCATGTTGGCAGACTATTTGATTGTGCCCCAAAACTGAACCTGCTTGTGTCTAGTCACAAGTTCACATACAAAGCTACTTCCAACAAGAATTGCAGTACGGTGTGAGAGCTTAATTGTAGTTCTCCAACTGTTGTCCTTGCTGAAACCACCTAACTTTCACCAATTGAGGAATTGAACCTATGACCTTCCTGATCTGTACAACCAGATCTGTGTAAAGCAGATAACCCACTGGGAAAGAAGATACTACACTGAAATATAGATTTTGGTGTGAGGTAAGGGAATGGCAAATGATGGAATATTCAGTTGGCCCGTCAGCACTTGGGAAGAGAAAAGACAGATTCTGACAGGTTCTACAGTCAAAGCATTAATGTTTTCAAAAAATACGGATTAGTTTCTTTAGAATATGATTAAAAAATAGGTCATGACAGTAATATTTGTTGATCAAACATCTGATACTTCACAAGTGACTACGGATATTTCTCTTGGAAAGGTTATGGTCTTAAATTGGCATCTGTTTTGAGCAAAGCTATTTGATATAGCTTTAATGGTGTTTAACAGTTTTTAACAGTGTTTCTCACTTTCCCAGTTAAACTTTGAGTGTTTGGGTGGTGCAATGTGTCATCCTTTCACCACTAATGCGATTAAAGTATTCCCTTCTCAGTGGTTATAATGATAGTAAATGAGCTTGGAGAGTTCTAACCCTGTTCCCAATGGGCACAGAGCCACAGCACATGGACATTAAATTAATCCCTTTGTCACTGTTTAAAAATAAGGGGTTACCCATTTAGGACAGAATTGAGAAATAATTTTTGAGGGTTGTGAGTCTTTGGAACTCTCTTCCTCAAAAAGTGATGGAAGCAGAGCCTTGAATATTTTTAAGGCAGAGGTAGATAGATTCTTGATATGCAAGCGGGTGAAAGGTTATAGGGAGTAGGTGGGAATGTGGAGTTGAGGTTGCAATCAGATCAGTCATGATCTTATTAAATAGCGGAGCAGGCTCAAGGGACCGAGTGACCTACTCCTTGTTCGTATGTATTAAAACATTTGTTTAAAATTGTGCATTATGTAATGCAGGGTCTTCCATTCCAAAAGTTTCAATTGTAAACTGAACTATAGTACACTATTAAGAGCTATAATTTTCTCTGATTGAACTACGTAGACTGCTAGATTACATTAGCCTGTCTCATCACCTTTGAACAAATTAAATAGTTTAAGGACAAAGCCATTTTATTTGGTGTATCGATGACGCTTCTGTGATCAATGGAGTGTGATGACTTTGCAGTGCTAAATGTTTACCCTTCACCTCAGAATCTCCCCTTTATTAGATCCCTTGTTGTAATGATTGCTAACCCATCGACAGGGTTGTAATAGAATCCCCACTGGTGGAACATCCTACGTTGACGCTAAACTAGATTATGCCGATGACTAAATATGAAAAATTCAGATCAAACATACATAATACTCACCAAAATGTACCTTCAGATAAAGGCTTTTTAATATAACATTTGTCAACTATATGTTAATCAACTTGGTTATTTAAAAACACTTAAAAAGCTAATATTACTTTTGTAACAGATTCTGATGGGAGTGGAGAGAGTGCTGGTAAGGACAGTGAAGAAGGTTCAGAGAGTGAAGGGGGACAAAATGGCAGTGAAGAGGACTCTGAACAGGATAAAAAAGATACTTCTGATGGAAAGATAGAAGCTGAATGCAAGGACGATCAGTCAGAAGAACCTGACCTGGACACCAAAGAACAAGCTGAAAGCAAAACCAGCAAGAAGAAAACTAAAGAAATAGTGGATGATGCTGGGCCAGATGAATCAAATGATGGACAGAAGAAATGGAATTTGCGTAAAAAGAGGACAATGCTGGATATGATATCAGTGGAAGAGTTGAATGGTTTTGATGATTATGATAGTGAAGATGATAATGACTGGCGACCTTGCAGTGGAAAGAAGAAAGGAAAAGGTGTAAATAACGATGATGGTGATGAAGGTGGTGGTGAGGATGATGATATCAGTGACAGTGAAGATGGAAACCCTGATGATGAGGAAGACAGCAGCAGTGCCAGTGAAGAAGATAGAATTCGAAGAAAAAACAGACCTTCCAGTCAAAAAGCTGCCAAGACAGAAGGAACGAGTGATGGCTTTATCCTGACGCAGAGTACGAATTATGAGGTACTGTGATTAATCAGTTATGTTCAAACATATCATACAGAACTGTTGCCTATTAAAAAGCTATATGCAAAAATGCTTTTATGTTAGAAAAGGTACATGATTAGAAGGTTTTAAAACTGGAAAGCTGAACACTATTGTATGGTCAGTAATAGTGCAACTATTTTCAAGGCGCGTAACTCTTGTTGAAGTGGTTATTAATACAAAATGAAACATATAAAATTTGTCCCATAGTGACTGAGCAAAACCTATCCATAGATATTTCATTTTTCCAGTTGTGCCTTCTACTTTTACAATCGAAGTGGGTAAGAATTCAGTTTACAATGAGTAATCTTTAACAGCTTTTGACCCTTGTGTTTTACCGCAATTAAAGTTAGTCTATATCCTACTTTCTACCCTTACATGTCTTTTGTAGGGTAGGATTATTAAATGTCCAATGTTTTGAAGATTGCTGCTTTATACTTAAATGTATTTGAGGGAAAAAAGGCCCAAGTCAGAATGTAGTGAGCTCCTGATCACAGCTGATTGCAGTCGTAGCTAAATGCTCTGGAGGAGGAAAATTAAAATTTGAGAGTAGTGGCTCAAGATCACTTTGATGTATTAACTAAAGAATGGCATAGTTACTTCCCCACTTACCGAAATCTGGGCCAAGATGCAAGTTTGTGTATTAAGTAAAGGATAATGCCAGAACTCAGGAAGTGAGACAAAGACATCATTGCAACTCTTTGTAATGATTATAGCAGCACCTTAGCCCTGTATATTTCATGTAATTGTTTACTGTAAACGAGGAAAACCTGTTCAGCTATGATTACTGTATTGCCACGTCAATATTTGAGTAAGGATTTAGCAGCTCCAACCTTGCTCTTTAAGTGGAGGTAGGAATAACAAAATGATATCTAAATGAATTGTGTTTTGGAGTTAATTAGATTTACTGTTTTAATGCCAATTATAATTGTTGACTAGTAACAAAATCTTTTGGAAGAGGTTTCACTGGGATTTTCAATTGTGGTTAGTTATTTTAAGTATTGGTTTGTGTATTTAACATACTTTTTAAAAAGGTAATCTACATTATGAAAACTTAAGAAAACACCTTGCTTTATAAAATTTATGTTTAAAATCAATTAAAACCCAAACTTAAAAAATCCAAGGAGTGTACTTTAAAGTTGTGATTTTTCAAAACTATAGGGGAAGATCTTGGAGTTCTCGTAAGATTGCCGAAGACCTCAAAACGAGCAATGTTCAATGATTTTCCTCATTTAGATGATTACTCTGTCCTGATATATGTAGACGATCAATAGGGAAGATTTTCAAAATTGATTACTGGTTGTTATGCCCATCACTTAGCAAGAACATTTACCACAAGAAAATCTGAATTGAGGCAAGCATGGAAATGCTTAAGATGGAGTTTGGAAATTTGCTGACAATATTCTGTTGTTGGCATGAATTCTGAATTAAGAAATATGTGGCATCTGCTCAGGGCCCACGGTACCATCCTTTGCTTTGTGGTAGCACTTTAATGGAGTCAGAATATTGTGGGTTCACTCCAGAAATCTGAGCACACGTTATTGAAGTATAGTACTGAAGAAATGTTGCATAGGTAGAGGTACTGTCTTTTGGATAAGATGTTAAATTGAGGTCCATCAGCCCTCTCAGCTGGACATAAAAGATTCTATCACACTATTCAAAGAAACAGGGGAGTTCTATGATCAGCAATGAGATACTGACCAGATAGTTTAGTGATGTTGGTAGAGGCATAAATATTGGCAAAAGCACTGACAGAACTCCTGATAGTTCCAACACAGCTTTTTCTGAAGTAATATTCAACGTCCTTTTGAGCGCTTCGTGTTTTTCCATGGCTATATATTGATTCTGCAAGGAGTCTTTCAGGGCCGCAGATTCTTTGTGTGCCTTTTCTGCCTGCTGTTTTGCCCGGCTGCATATCTGGTTGAGTTTTTCCAACTCCTGCTTTGATTTGCCAATTGTGGAAGCGGGGTCATTATTTCCTCCTGATACTTTTGTGTCGTCTCTGAAATTTGTTTGTTTAGATCTTGAACAGCTTGGTTCATTGAAGACTTCAGTATGTCGTGCATTTCCAAATTTTGCGCTTCAAATCTTTCAATTCAGCTCTGATGCGAATGTTTTCCTGTAGTACAGCTTCATTTACTTGTTGCACGTTTTGCTTCTTTTGAGTTACCTCAGATAGCTTTCCTTCATTCACAGCTAGCTGCTCACCCTGCAATGCCATCTGCTGTTTCAGGCTGGGTACTGTGTCAACATTTTCAAAAAAGCTCTACTTTTATATTTTTCGGCTGGTTTTCAGTCATTTTTTTCTTCTGCATTAAACTCTTTCAGCTTGTGCATTTCAGGGCAATGACGTGGTCAGCAACCATCTTGTTTACGTGAATATTGTTGCCCTTGCTCTGGAGTCTTTTGTTACCGTTGTCCTGGGATTTTATGTTGCCCTCTCACTTGTTGCTCTCAGCGCTTTATTGGGAGTTGCCCTCTCTCTGGGGCCTCTTGTTGCCCTCGACGCCTTGTTGGGCATGTGCTAGATTGTCTTCTGGGGGTCTGCACTCTCCACGACTTGGAATTTAAAATACCTGTGAAAGCCTTTTATTATCTCATCAAATGTTATTGAGTATTGTTCTATATGTTGGCTGTGGAGTACTTCACCAGCAAATGAACCAAAGACAAATAAAAACTTATCAACTTGTACCTCTTCTGATTCTTTATTTAATCTTGCACTTCTCCCGTACACTAAATATTGTCTCATCCAAGACTCCCACTCTTTTGTCTGGTTTAGCCCTTTCCTTGGCCAAAATGCGTCTGGCTCTTCTAATTTGCTGTCCATGGCTGTTTTTTTTTGTAGTTATCTTTTTAAATGTCATTGCCCCTTTAAGGCAGTAACTTTATTTAACTTCAGGCTGTCTCTGCAGCCAGTCAGTTTCGTTGTTCTGCATTTCCCACCCTTTTCCGATCTTGGCAGACTCTCCAGCGATCGGCTGCTTCATTTTTTTTAAACTTGTAGAATCTTTCCTTTTTTCAAAAGGAAAACGACTGCAGTGATTTCTTTTCTGGGTGATTCTTTCTCACCCCTCTTTTGCCTCTGCAGGTCTTTTTTTAACGTCTCACGCTTTGGGAGCTGCAGCGGGTGCGCATGTTTTTTTGAAAGCCATGAGCTGTGAACGCGACAGGTTTTTTTTTAACTCTCAGTGCCATTTATTTTAAACTCTTAAGAGCAGAAGCAATTATTTTTTTTTCTTCACTGAAATAATTTACTTTTCCCAACTGAAATAGGTTCCCTGCCTCTGAAGCTGTACAGGCTTTTAACTATTTTTTTTTGATTGTGCCCTGCAGGTTTCTCTCTTGACTCTGCCTGCCAATGTTTTTTTCCAGGTTTTTATTAACTTGCAGCTATCTTCCAGTTCTCTAATGATATGCTGAACAGTGGGACTGCCACCTATTCTATAATATAAGTACAGCTTTTTTGTATTTTTGCTCAGCCTCTCGCGAACGAACCAGCTCCTTTTAACTTTGCGTTACTCAGGGTCTTGCAAGTTTTCTGTAGTGTTGCTCACTGATCTTGTGATCAGAGCAGTTTTTCACCCTGTGCCACTCGGGCCTCATAATGAACTTCCACTCATTCTAGTAGATTCCTCAACTTCTAAGTCTGTAGCAAAATTTCTTAAACCGTTTCTTCAATTTTTCATCTTAGGTGCAAGTCTCTCCAGTTAGGCTTCAGCTCTTTTTAGTTTTCCATATCTTGGGATGCTGTTCAGGGTTTATGGTTTAAAATGCAACCTTTCTTTTCACTGCTGTTCACCGTGTTGTGTACCATCGCTGATCACCATGTTGTATTTTGGGTTTGTTCGATGTCTCAATGATGAAATCTTGAGACTTGTATATTTAAACATGAACCGTTTATTGGTAGTCTTTAACTATTTACAGATTCCAGGTTGCTGCATGGTGCTGCTACCAACTGTCACCAGCTGCTTCTGGAATGTTCTGAGTCTAAATCCATGTGACTCTATATGTCATATAGTGGGCGGTGCTATTCTCTAGTCACACACTGATGCTTGTTCTGCCGAGTACCTTTACATCCCAATGGCATGCAAGCACATACAACATCATACAGAGTGTGTGTGTGCATGTGTGTGATATAATTTTAAAAAAGACAAAGATGACAATAGGGTCCGAGCAGAGACTGAATTGGATAGTTCTACTGCTATCCTTCAGTTTTGCTAGAGCCGACCAGACTGTGTTAATAAAGTTTATAAAACTTGAGTATTGATGGAAAAAGAGACATGTCAAAGCTTAAAGACTAAAAGTTTATAAAGGAGTCTCTGGGGAATCTTTGCCATCAAGACTGTCATGGTTCTGCAGGGGGTGTGTCATTTGGGTGATGACTGTCTCCGGGAGACTTTGCTGGAGTGGAGCTACCATCGCAGGTGACTTGAGGACTAAATCCATTGAGTGAGAAAAGTGAGAGATCTTACATTCCAAAGGCCAAGCTGAAAAGACTGAGAGATTGCACGTGGTGCCACATTTGATCAGGGGCGTGATAAAAATGCTTGACATCTTGTGAGATAGTCTTTGTTGTATCTGCTATTCCATGTCCGGAGAACCCTGGATGTCAAGGGACGTAAAGGTTAGGATTAAGGAAAAAAGATAAGCTTATGGTAGATACCGAGGGCTCAATATGGCAGAGTCCCTAGAGGAGTATAAAAAGTGCAGAGGGGAACTTAAAAAGGCAGTCAGGAAAGCTAAGAGAGTGCGTGAGAAAGTATTAGTGGGTAGAATACAGGAAGACCCAGAGGGTTTTTAAAAAATATATAAAGAGCAAGAGAATAACTAGGGAAAGAGTAGGGTCAATTAGGGACCATAGAGCTAATCTGTGCATGGACCCGGAAGACCTGGGTACGGTTTTCAATGAATACATTGCATCGGTCTTCACAATGGATAAGGATGATGCAGGTATAGGCATCAGGGTGAAGGACTGTGAAATATAGAGCAAATTCACATAGAGAGGAGGCACTAGCGGGTTTAGTGGCCTTAAAAGTGGATAAGTCTGCAGGCCCACATGAGATGTATCCCAGGCTGTTGAGAGAGGCAAGGGAAGAGATATTGGGGGCCCTGGCAGTAATTTTCAAATCCTCTCTTGCCACAGGTGAGGTGCCAGAGGACTGGAGGACTGCTAACCTTGTCCCATTATTAAAAAAGGGAGGAAGGGATAGACCAGGAAATTACAGGCCAGTCAGTCTAACCTCATTGGTGGGGAAGTTAGTAGAAAGAATTCTGAGGGACAGAAAATATCTACACTTGGAGAGAAACGGATTAATCAGGGCTAGTCAGCATGGATTTGTTAAGGGAAGGTCATGTTTGACAAATTGATTGAATTTTTTGAGTAGGTAACCAGGAGTGTTGATGAGGGTGATGCATTTGATGTGGTCTACATGGACTTTAGCAAGGCTTTTGATAAGGTCCCTCATGGCAGACTGGTCAAGAAAGTAAGAGCCCATGGGAGCCAAGGCAAAGTGGCACGTTAGATCCAACATTGGCTGAGAGGCAGGAAGCAGAGGCTGATGATAGAGGGATGTTTCTGTGACTGGAAGTCTGTTTCCAGTGGGGTTCCGCAGGGCTCGGTGCTGGGGCTCTTGCTGTTGTACATAAATGATTTGGACTTAAATGTAGGGGGTATGATCAAGAAGTTCACGGATGACACGAAAATTGGTAGAGTGGTAAATAATGAGGAGCCGTAAACTGCAGGAGGACATCAATGGATTGGTCAGGTGGGCAGAGCAGTGGCAAATGGAGTTCAACCTGGAAAAGTGTGAGATAATGCACTTGGGGAGGGCTAACAAGGTGAGAGATTACATGGTGAATGGTAGGATTCTTGGAAAATACTGAAGAACAGAGGGACCTTGGTGCGCATATCCACAGATCCCTGAAGGTAGCGGGGCAAGTAGATAAGGTGGTTAAGAAGGCATATGGGATACTTGCCTTTATTAGCTGAGGCATAGAATATAAGAGCAGAGAGGTTATGCTGGAACTATATAAAACGCTGGTTAGGCCACAACTGGAGTACTGCGTGCAGTTCTGGTCACCACATTATAGGAAGGATGTGATTGCACTGGAGAGGGTGCAGAGGAGATTTACCAGGATGCTGCCTGGGCTGGAGGGTCTGAGCTATGAGGAAGGATTGGATAGGCTGGGGTTGTTTTCCTTGGAGCAACGAAGGTTGAGACGGGACCTGATAGAGGTGTATAAGATTATGCGGGGCATAGGTAGGGTGGATTGGAAGGCACTTTTTCCATGAGTAAAGGGGTCAATAACCAGAGGGCCTCAATTTAAGGTAAGAGGTAGAAGGCTAGGAGGGGAGTTGAGAATTTTTTTCTCTGAGGGTGGTGGGAGTCTGGAACTCACTGCCTGAAAGGATGGTTGAGTCAAAAACTTTCGTAACATTTAATAAGAATTTAGAATATTCACTTGTGTTGCCATAGCCTCCAGGGCTATGGGCCAAGCACTGGAAAATGGGATTAGTGCAGTCAGATCTTTGTTGACCGGTGTGGACACTATAGACCAAATGGCCTCCTTCGGTGCTGTAGACGTCTGAGTCTATGTGTAACATATAGTTTGTGCTGACCATAATTTGCCTGTTAATTCATATTTAATTTAGGTAGATTCTGATTTGTGTTAAAGTAATAGTTACAAAAAGTGGAGTTTTGTTGGTAGTTTCTCACTTGTGTATCATTTAGTAGACTTGGTTATTTTGGTTTATGGTTCCCCCATGGGGATCATAACAAAAGTACACCAGGTTCACAATGAAACTTGTTCAAATGGTATGAGCAAAAGGCTTTTAAGGTTAGAATGTTGTATTATACCAGAAAGATGGAAGAAAGAACTTGCATCTATATAATGCCTTTTATGATTTTGTGCTGTCCTCAACTCCTTAACAGGCAGTTGAATACTTTTGAAGTTTAGTCACCGTTGTAATGTAGGAAGATGTACTATAAGGTAAAATGGGTAAAAGTCATTGGGACACTTGACAGCATTTTAGTGTAGGCCTTAAAGATCTCCAGTATGGTGGAGTAAACTGTGTAAGCTACTGGGGAATGTATTTCTGCACCATCCTGAGTTAAAGGACAAAACAGAGACAATTTTTTGTTTGCCTTTGCATGAATATTGTTATGAATGTCTAATGTCGTGACTCCAATATTTTAGAGGTGTAGCTTTTTAGTTTTAGAAATGTAATTTTAAATGTAAGTGCAATGGGAAAAATCTCTGGTAAACATCTAGACACTGGCAAACCACGCAACTAAGATAATTACAATTCAAAAAGTAACTTGTGTTTACTAAGTAAAGGTCATAAACAACAGGTGGGCTTACTTAGCTAAAGAACTGGAGACATGACGCTTACATTTTTTCAGTAAAGGATAAGTTATGCATGTGGTTTGCAGAATTAAGAGAAACTTTGAAATTAAAAGGTAGTTAATTTGCAATTCTACCTGGGAACAGGCTGTGTGTGACACATTGACATGGAGATGGGTGGAGCTTAGTGAGATATTTTGTTTTTAGCTTATTTCTGAGTTCAGTTAGAGCATATCCAGCGGCAAGACTGGTTGATGCTTGTCTGGTAAAACAGCTTTTGGTCTTATGTAACTTGTAGCTTCTTGGAATTTGAGAGATAAAGCCAGACCTACACTGAAGCAGAGTAAATGCTAGATCTGTTGTCCATGATGCAGCCTGTGATTGAAAGTTAGGATTTAATATAAGACAAAATTGCTAAGGGGAAAAGCGACTGGAGGATTTGTTCAGCAAAGAAATCTACTATAATCCTTTCAATAAAAGGCAGTTAACCTTGTTGGAGTAGGTGTTCTGGAAGCAATCATCTTGGTTGCGTTTTGAAGCCATAGCAGTGTCTATTGGAAACCAAGGGTGTTTCCTGATGTTTTAAGCTACTGTACAGGAGTTGCAGGGAGGCCCATGCTTGAGCTGTGGAATCCAGAGTTGTGAGGTTTGGAGGGTAGCTTAACCAAAAGCTAGTCGAAGGACTCCTATGAAACCTTGTAACTTGGCGAATAGCTGGAACACTGAAGAGAAATCAAAGTGAATTTCCGAGAGCAGTGATATACCTTTTGAGTTGACCCCAGGAAAAGTGAACCTTAAAGACTTCGTAAGGTAAAGGAGTTCTTGGGGGAATAGAAGGCAGAACTGAGTTTATAGCATAAGGCTTTATAAGCTATTGTGTTAAGTTAATAGTGCTTACTTTGTTTAATTTCTCTTGTATACAATAAAGTTTGGTTTTGTTGAAAAATGTGAAATTGTGTGGCGTAGTTCTGTCGTTTAATTGATGGTTATTGAGATTTTTTCTTTAAACTTTAATGGCCCCTAATAGGATTACAGCAACCATGCTTTTAAGCCCATCTCTTATCAGGTGTGCGGGAGACCCATTTGTAGTATAACTAGCAACAAGAACTTTGATTCTCAGTTTTTTTATGCAAAAACCTTGTGTCTATGATGTGAAACTTGTATGGAGATTTGCCTCTGTCAGTCCATGTCCTTCTTATTCTTTATATGGTTTTCAGAGTTGCATATAAGAACTACGAGCCTGCACCGCCATTCAATAAGATCATGTCTGACCTGATTGTAACCTAAACTCCACATTCTTGCCTACCCTTGATAACCTTTCACTCCATTGCTTATCAAGAATCTATCTACCTCTGCCTTAAAAACATTCAAAGACTCTGCTTCCACCGCCTTTTGAGGAAGAGTTCCAAAGACTCCTGGCCCTCTGAGAGGAAAAAAAGTTCTTATCTGTCTTAAATGGGCAACCCCATATTTTTAAACACTGACTCTAGATTCTCCCACAAGAGGAAACATCCTCTTCACGTCCACCCTGTCAATACTGTATTAACTGTGTTAACTGTATTCCTCTCTGCAGATGCTGTCAGACCTGCTGAGTTTTTCCAGGTATTTTTGTTTTTGTTTCAGATTTCCAGCATCCGCAGTGTTTTGCTTTTACCTCCTCAGGATCTTGTATGTTTCAATCAAGTCGCCTGTTACTCTTCCAAACTCCAGTGGATATAATCCTCACCTGTCCAACCTTCCATCATAAGGCAACCTGCCCATTCCAGGCATTTATGTAATAAAAAATACAGTGGGTTCAGAACTTGTCATCTTCAATGTATAATTACTTTGTGTATTCACTATTTGGAATTGTTTTGGCAAATAGTTAATTTTTTTACTTTTTAAAATTTTTTAGGACTCCTTTTTAGCAGAGAGAGAACAAAACTTCAGTTCTCAGAAAATGGACTTAGTACAGATATGCTGTGTTTGTCTGGGAGATAACAGTGAAGATGCAGACGAAATTGTCCAGTGTGACAATTGTGGAGTGACTGTACATGAAGGTAAGTGCATTGGGTTTTAGCAATGTTTAATTGTAAATATAAACAATTCAGCTTTAATTTGTTGACTAAATAAAATTGGCAATGAAGCTTTGGCAATAAGAGCCATGGATAACATCCTAGATTTATATTTATACAATTGCGTCACTACTAGGGATATTTTGTATCACTTCCATCTGCATGTGACTGATGAGATTTCATTTACCATTGTTTAGTTGCCAGAAACAAATTCAAAAGTTCCAGTTGATTTTCCCATGTGATCTTTGATTGACTTCATGTTATAGGCCATATGCTTTTCCTTGGCTTCAGTTATTATATTTGTTGGTGCAAATTTATCTGAAGAATTGGGTGTCACCCACCATCCTACAATTTAACACCTTTTATACACCTTGAAATAATAATCATAGCTGTATGAAGGGTTGTAAACAACTTGATTAGTACCTCTATTGTCTTTTAATGTACCTGATTAGCAAATGTGTGTTTTTCAATCTGAGTAACCCAGATAATATGAATTTGTGCCTCATGCTTATTTATTTGCCATACTTCAAAATTATAGGTAGTCTGTTTTAAAATAAGAATTTTGCACTTGTTGCCATCCCAGTTTTGGAATAGTGCCTCATTTCTTTAACTTTATTTAATGTATTTTTATGTATGATAAGACAATCTAGGATGTCAAGAATAATGGTGTACATGAGAATGAAATTGACTCAGACTTGAATAGACATACTGGAACTTTCTAATGGCTTCCCCCATTTCAAATGCCATTTTTTTCCCCATTGTGGTCAGTTTAATTGCAGATCATTTAGACATTTCTGTGGGGACAGCATGATCATTCTGAATGGTTTAGCAGTCTTGTTTAGTGATGGGCAGTTCATTATATTAAGGAAAATCAGATTTTGAGTTCCTTATATGTTGAAAATAAAAGAAGCTGACGAGTTATTGACAGCATGACATGGAACACGAAAGAAATACATTACTTGAATTTATACAGCATCTTTAAAAATGTTGCCTCTGATCCTTCCTGGGCTGGAGGGAGACACGTAGTGCCAATTTTCAAAAGGGAAAGCGAGGCAGAAGTAGGGAACTATAGGCCCATTGCCTTACCTTCTAGCATCTTATCTATGATAGAAATAGGATTGCCTGGGTAAAAAAATGAGTTACTAAGATAATTAACATGGCCTCTTAAAAATGATAGGTTGGGTGAAATTCACTGAGTAGACATTGCATACTTGTTCAGAATGGTTTTGATTAGGTGCCACACTAATTTTCTACAAGATCTTCCTGTGGTATCCTGCGGGTATCAGTGTGGTGGCTGTTTTGTTTTATGATTTTTCACTAATGACCTGAATGGGGAACAGTTTGCAGATGATATGAAGATTCTTGTTTAAGCTCATGGATAAAAATAAACTACTGCAACCAGATGTTGATGTGATGGGGGAATGGGCCTGCATTTAGAATATGACATTTAATGTAGATAAATGTAATATTATGCAGGACAGGGCCAAGACCTTTTATACTTATATGCTATTAAGTACTAAACTAAAGTCTGTTGAGAAAGTAAAAGATCTCCATGTTATAATTCATATTTGATATTTCATATTCATAAAATAATACGTTATTCTTATAGTAGATCTTGATTAGGCCTGTGGATTCTCTGTATAACCTTCAAAAGATAACTGGGGACCAGTATCTGGGGTAGCGTGTGAAAGGTTGCTTCAGTACTGAGTAATATAAATTATGGTCACTCTGATCTTGTATATTAATTTGAACAATTTAGAAAGAGAGAAGGATTTTTCAGATATTTGTCTTTCTAAATTGGCCTTGGGCTTTTTCTTTTTTCTCTCTGCTTCCACCACCCCCCAACCCCTGGGAACACCATCTTTCTTAGGAAAAAAAATCTAGGTGACAGTGCTGGAACTTATTGAATGCTTAGTTTGTTGGGATAAAGGTAAGCACATGATACAGTTGTACACCCTGTTTAGTATCACTGAAAAATGGTTACCTAGATGGTGTGCAAACAGATCAATAGAAAATCAAAGCAATCTCCATACCTATCTAAGCCCAGTATCTGAGGGTGTTGGACCCAAATTACAGTTAATAGGTTCTGCAGTTCAGGTTGCAAATGGTAAACTTCAGTGGCACCAAAAGGAGAGTTTAATTTTTAAAATATCTTCATTTAGTGGTGCTTCTTGGAAATGAAGTTTGAAATAATTTTTCCAGATTAATAAAAACTAATCTGTTTTGTGCAACATGTGTTTCAGCTTCATGCTATCTTCAAAGAGGTTCTTCTGAGCTGAGATCAAAACTTGGGCATGTAAGAACTTAAGATATAGGAGTAGGAGTAAGCCATAAAGCCCCTTGAGTCTGCTTTGGCATTCAATAAGATCATTTGACCTCATTCCACTTTTCCCACCCGATCCCCTTTTCCCTTGATTTCCCTAAAGTCCAAAAATCTATTGATTTCAGCTCAAATTTATGCAATAACTGAGCATCCACAGCCCTTTGGGACAGAGAATTCTGAAGATTTATATCTCTGAGTGAAGAAATCCCTCCTCACCTCAGTCTTAAATGCTCAACCCTTTGTTCTGAGACTAAGCTCCCTCATTCTGGACTCTCAAGCCAGGAAAAACAGCCTCTCAGCATCCACCCTATCGTGCCTCCTCAGAATCTTGAGTTTCAAAGCGACCACCCCTCATTCTTGTAAGTTGGTCAGATGGGCTGATCAGTGGCAAATGGAATTTAATCCAGGTAAGTGTGAGGTAATGCACTTGGGCAGGATGAACAAGGCACGGGAATACACGATGAATGGTAGGACCCTGGGAAGTACCGAGGATCAGAGGGACCTTGGTGTGCATGTCCACCGGCCCCTTAAGGTAGCAGGACAAGTAGATACGGTGGTTAAGAAGTTAAATGGGATACTTACCTTTATTAGCCGAGGCATAAAACATAAGAGCAGGGAGGTTATGCTGGAACTGTATAAAACACTGGTTAGGCCACAACTGGAGTACTGTGTGCAGTTCTGGTCACCACATTATAGGAAGGATGTGATTGTACTGGAGAGGGTGCATAGGAAATTTACCAGGATGCTGCCTGAGCTGGAGGGTCTGAGCTATAAGGAGAGATTGGATAGACTGGGGTTATTTTCCTTGGAGCAGAGGAGATTGAGGGGGGACATGAATGAGGTGTATAAAATTATGAGAGGCACAGATAGGGTAGACAGGAAGGAACATTTCCCCTTGGTGGAGGGATCAATAACCAGGGGGCATAGATTTAAGCTAAGGGGCAGGAAGTTTAGAGGGGATGTGAGGAAAAATTTTTCCCCCAGAGGGTGGTGGGAGTCTGGAACTCTGCCTGAAAGGGTGGTAGAGGCAGAAACCTAACATTTAAGAAGTATTTGGATGTGCACTTGCGGTGCCATGGCATAACAAGGCTACGGGCCTAGTGCTGGAAAATGGGATTAGAATAGTTAGGCACTTGTTTGACTGGTGCAGACTCAATGGGCCAAAGGGCCTCTTTCTGTGCTGTAGACCCCTATGACTCTATGAGCTCTTGAGAGTATAGGTCAAGCTCTCATCATAGGACAACAATTCTATCTCAGGTAAAAGCAAAATACTGCAGATGCTGGAAATCTGAAATAAAAACAGAAAATGCTGGAAAAACTCAGCAGGCCTGGCAGCATCTGTGGAGAGAGAAACAGAGTCAACGTTTCTTTAGCCTTGAAGAAGTCATTTGGACTCAACGTTAACTCTGTTTCTCTCTCCACAGATGCTGCCAATCCTATCTCAGGAATCATTTAGTCAGTTTGACTTGAAACAAGCAACTTCAGACCAAATATATAATTCAACATCTTTTGAAGTTATTCTGAGGCAAAATGCAATAGCCAACTATTTTTCTCAAAATTACATTAGATCAATAGTTCACAGGTTATTCAAATACAATTGCCACTTTCAGCTAACAGCTTGACTGGAATGCCCAAAATACCAGCCTGAGCAAATAGAATTGAATGGCACCTAAGTAGAAAGTTTAGGTGCAACTTGGAATGATATATTTGAAAAGACTTTTGTGCATCAGACTATAGTGTAAATTATTTCCCATCTTTCCGAAATAGCTAATAATGATTGAATTTAAGCCTGTGTTTTAACCCCTTAAATGTTGTACCTAACAATTTAAAAATGCAGTTGGGAAATGGCAAAGAATACAGTCAATATATTAGAAATCAAAAATTCATATTTTGAAGTTTGAACTTCGGAGACATGCACATTATCAATGTTACTGGCTTTTTGTGACCATCACTTTATTTTTAAGAAGCTTTGTGTTGGGCAAAAGTTTAGACAGTGGAACCACATACTTCAATTTTAAAACCATTAGTCAAGTTTCCTCTTGGTTTACTTGTTCACGGATGCAAGATGCTAGTCAAAGCCCAGGCTGGGAGATGTTTACCAGCAGTGCAAACTTGCCATCTGGTATCAGTGTTTTCTTGTTAAAACAGAATGGTCATAAAGCACTTCTTATTGAACTGTCGTCTTATTGAATTGCCTGTGACAGTAGACTGTGTTTAAATTGTTTTTGAAGAACTTTGAATCACTGATATACCTTTGCTTTTTAAAGTAAAGTTCTTTAAACTCTCCTATGCTCTGGGATAACTTCACCTAATTTAAATTGGAAAATAATTTATCAAAACTACATGTGGATAGCTAAACAATTAAATAACCAGAACCATCCTCTCTGTCAAGAATATATATATTTGCAGCATTAATGCTGTGATTTAACTGATACTAGAGGCATAATTATAATGCAGCTTGGAATGGAAAAGTCACAGAATTCAGTTAACTAGGATAGATAAATTATTTTGTAAATTCGAGTGACAGGATGTGAATATGATACAATACAGAGTTATTGTTACCCTTTATTCCCCACATGAGTTTTAGGTTTACCCCATCTCATAAGAATACGACCTTTTCAGAAATAAACCTTTATTTCTATCTCAAATTGGCAACCACAAAGCAAATCGGATAAATTTAAGCATTGAATGAGCTCTGGACAAAGTTTGTTTGCTCGCTATCTTGTCCCAGGTATGCTGAGTGATACAGAGAGATTATGTGAAGGGAAACCAAAACAGGTGATAGAATAATATGTATGTAGATTGCTCCAATTTGGATAATAGTTACGGGTTTGTTTTTAAAAGCCTTCGATGGGGATTTATTTTGCTTTGTGGAGAAGATGAAGAGATGTGAATTGGACCTCAAGTTGAATACTTAACAATAGAAGTGCTGGGATGAATCTGGTCTGAAGTAAATGTCATTAAAAAAAACAATTTAATTCTGCAGTTGGCTGGTACAAGTTAAGCCAGTATTAAAGGAATGTAGGTGAAGATAAGAACTGAACACTTAGTTCTGTGTACTGTGTTAATGGAAAATTATTTACTGGGACGGGTGGCAACTAGCTAAATTGTTGGCTTTAAGTATGTTTCCTGTGAATGACACATTTGCTACTTGCAGTTATTTTCCGGTGGTGACTTATTTTGATAGTTTGTGTCACTTTTTCTTCCCTCTTCACCTTGTAAATTTATACAGGCTGAAATAAAGGTTAACAGGAAAGCTCGTCTTCATTCCAGTTTAAATATAACGGTACTTATCTTCACTTCATTCTGCAGCTATTTATGAGGGCCGTAATTGATAGATTTTGTTGTATAATGATTTGATGTGGAATAAACAAAGTTCTGTTTCAAGTAATCGTTTCCACTCCACGCCAGCATATTCTACTTAGAGTACCATTGCAGTACAGTACAAGCTCATATGAGCTACACAGATGCCAGAGTGTTTTATGCCAGAATTTTAAAAAAATTCTTTCACTGGATGTGGGCTAAATGCCTTAATCTCTAAATGCTCTTTAGAAGATTCTGGTGAGCTACCTTCTTGCAGTCCGTGTGGTGTAGGTATGCGTACATTGCTGTTAGGAAGGGATTTGACCCAGGGATAGTGAAGGAACAGCGAAATAGTTCCAAGTCAGAGTGACATTGGCTTGGAGGGAAGCTTGTAGGTAGTGGTGTTCCTATACATTTATGGCCATTGTCCTTTTAGGTGGCAGAAGTCGTGGGTTTGGAAGGTGCAATTGAAGGAGCCTTGGTGAGTTGCTGCAGTGCATCTTGTAGATGGTACGCACTGCTGCCACTGTATGTCAGTGGTGGAGGAACTGAAAGTTTAAGGTGGTGGATGGGGTGCCAATGAAGCAGGCTGCTTTGCCCTGGATGACGTTGAGCTTCTTGAGTGTTGCTGGAAGTGCACTCATCTCGGCAAGTGGAGAGTATGCCATCACATTATTGACTGGTGCCTTGTAGATGGTGGACAGGCTTTGTGTAGTCAGGGGGTCAGTTACTCACTGCAGATTTCCCAGCCTCTGACCCATTCTTGTAGCCACAGTAATTGTATGGCTGGTCCAGTTCAGTGATAACCTCCAAAATGCTGATAATGAGGAATTCAGCGATGGTAATGCCATCGAATGGCAAGGCAAGATGGTTAAATTCTCTTAACGGAGATGGTTATTGCGTTGCACTTGTGTGGCGTGAATGTTACTCGCCACTTATCAACCCAAGCCTGAATTTTGTCCAGGATTTGTTGCATATGGACAAGGACTGCTTCAGATCTGATGAGTCATAATTTAAGAAAAAATTCATTCACAGGCTGTGGGCTTTGCTGTCATTTATTGCCCATCCCTAGTTGCCCTTGAGAAGCTGGTGGTGCTAGGCCGTTTCAGAGGGCATTTACAAGTCAGCCACATTGCTGAGAGTCTGGAGTCACATGTAGGCCCGACCAGGTAAGGACAGCAGATTTCCTTCCCTAAAGGACATTAGTGAACTGGATGGGTTTTTATGACAATCAACAATGGTCTCATGGCCATCATTATTCCATATTTTTTATTGAATTCAAATTTTACCACCTGCCATGGAACCCGGGTCCCCAGAGCATTACCTTGGGTCTCTAGATTTCTAGTCCAGCGACAATACCACTATGCCATCGCCTTCCCTAAGTAGTGCTGAACTTTGTGCAGTCATCAGCGAGCATCCCCACATCCGACCTAATGATGGAGGCATGATCATTAATGAAGCAGCTGAAGATGATTGGGCCTAGGACACTACTTTGAGGATCGCCTGCAGTGATGTCCTAGGACTGAGATGATTGACCTCTAACAACCACAGCCATCTTTCTTTGTGCTAGGTATGACTCCAACCGGATTTCTCCTGATTCAGTACTATTGCTGGAATGCTGTCAGGGCCCAAAGCCTTTGTAGTATCCAGTGCCTTCAGCTGTTTCTTGATATCATGTGGAGTGAATCGAATTGGCTGAAAACTGGCATTTGTGGCGCTGAGGACCTCAGGAAGAGGCAGAGATGAATCATGCACTCAGCACCTCTGGCTGAATATGGTTGCAAGTGCTTCAGCCTTGTCTTTTGCACTGATGTGCTGGGCTCCCCATCATTGAGATGGGGATATTTGTGGAGCTGCCTCCTCCAGTTAAATTTTTAATTGTCCACCACCATTCCCAACTTAATGTAGGACTGCAGAGCTTAGGTCTTATCCGTTGGTTGTGGGATCGCTTAGCTCTGTCCATCGCGTGCTGTTTCTACTGTTTGGCAAGCAAGGAGCCCTGTGTTGTAGCTTCACCAGGTTGACACCTCATTTTTAGGCTTTGTCTGGTACAGTTCTTGGCATACTCTCCTGCATTCATCATTAAACCAAGGTTGATTCCCCAGCATCAAGGTAATGTTAGGGGTGGGGGAAGATATGACAGGCCATGAGATTGCAGATTGTGGTTGAATACAATTCTGCTGCTGATGGCCCACAGTGCCTCATGGGTGCCTAGATTTGAATTACTAGATCTGTTCAAAATCCCCCATTTAGCATGATAGTAGTGTCACACAACACACTGGAGGGTATCCTCAACGTGAAGTTGGGAATTCGTCTCCACAAGGTCTGTGCTGTGGTCACTCCTACCAATATTGTCATGGACAGATGCATCTGTGCCAGGTAGGTTGATGAGGGCGAGGTCAAATAGGTTTTTACCCTCTTGTTGGCCCCGTTAGCACCTGCTGCAGACCCAGTCTAACACCTGTGTCATTTAGGGCTCGGACAGTAGTGGTGCAACTGAGCCACTCTTGGTGATAAACGTTGAAGTCCCCTAACCAGAGCAGATTCCGTGCCCTTGCTTCACTCAGTTCTTCTTCCAAGTAGTGTCCAACATGGCGGAATACTGATTCGCCAGCTGACGGGGGATGAGGGGTGGGGTGTGGTTGGTGATAATCATCTGGAGGCTTCCTTGCCCATGTTTAACCTGACCCCATCAGACTCATGGGGTCTAGAGTCAATGTTGATGATTCCCAGTTCAACTTCCTCTTGACTGTGTACCACTGTGCCACCACCTCTGGCGGGTCAGTCCTGCCAGTGGAACAGGACATACTGAGGGATGGTGATGGAAGAGCCTGGGACCTAGTCATACTCACCGAATTATACCTTAAGACAATGTCAGGCTGTTTTTACCTTCTCTGCCGATGCTGCCAGACCTGCTGAGTTTTTCCAGCTAATTCTGTTTTTGTTTTGGATTTCCAGCATCTGCAGTAGTTTTTTGTTTTTAGTTTTTTGTTTTTATCAGGCTGTTGCTTGCCTACTCTGTGGGACGGCTCTCCCAATTTTGACACAAGGCCCCAGATATTAGTGTTAAGTCAATGCAACTCAGGTTTGTATAACCTTATCTGTTCCCTATCTGCTTTTTGAAGTTATTCCTAAATGAAATGAAAAAAAAATGAACAAATGCTTTACTAGCTCAGTATTTTAACTAAGTGATCCCGTATTATAAGCTATTTAACAAATCTAGCCAATCCGATGTATTTAGCTGAAGTCCAGCTTTCATCAAATGCTGATTTTGCACTGCTGCTTGTTTGGCCAATATGGAAGACCAGGATCTGTGGATTGGCTTATGGCATTTAGTGAATCTCTCTCCCACCTCCCAAGGTAAGGTCGTAGATTCAGGATTTGGTGTAAATTCCAGAAGCTTACTCAGTGCGGCCACCCATAATTCAAACTAAACGAGCAACAAGAAGCTTGTTTCGAAAATGTGGCTTCAGATTAAATGTGTAGTCGTTATTCATCCCACACCAAGATGTAATTCTGACTTTGAAAGATTGAAAAGGTATAAACAGAAGTACATTATGCTGAACCTTATAAACATTAAAAACATGGTGCTAGATTTTTAAATAAAGTACTGTTCTGTACTGAAATAAGGTGTTAAATTCAAGGAAATTATTTTAAATTCACTTAAAGAGAGAAGTCACAGAATATTTATGCTGTATCCCGCATTCTGTTCAAGGGATATGGTGAAAGATGAAACATTTTCTTTCCACCATGCAATTTATGGTACAGAACCTGATAACATTTCTGCCATGTATTTGAAGTTTCACCCTTTTTCTGGTAAATCTAAACTGTTTATTGTTTAGGTCGGAAAATATATCCATGGAGTTGAAAGATATGCATCCTACTAGTCCAAGTTCCAAAATCTCTGTCATTCCTTCCTGTACTATAAATGCAATGACATTGCTAGCTTATCAGCATGGTACATTTTCCAGAGCTATGATTTAACATATAATTTTATGCAGTGCTTCTCTACGCCACATGTGGTACTTTAGATGAGAAATTTTAGTGTGTAAGTATAAGTGGTGTGTTAATAGGTTGGATTTGAGCAAGCTGTTAAGAGTAGGTTGAGCTTTACTCAATACCTGACCATACTTATATTTGACCTGTGAATGCTCGATGCTAATGATCACTGAAGTGAAAGTATATAATTAGTAAAATGTATATATGTGCGTATAATCCAAGAATATCCAATAATTTAAATTAACTCAGTGGCCTTCTGCAAAAGAAATTTAATGAATTAAAGGACATGAGGGAACCAAAAGGAGTGGTGCTATATTGGGCAGTGAAGGGAGATGAAGGAAATGAAGTAAAATTAATTTCCCAATTGGCTAAAAATGAATCTAATAAACTGGGGAAGGAAGGAATGAAATGCAATGGCATGGAATTCAATAGTAATTTTTGGGGATTCTTTACTTGCTAATATCAAAGTAACTTGTGATATATGTTTCTTGTACTGCAGGATAAGCCTGTTTAATCAAAGATTTCATTAATTTATACCCAGGATCACAATTTGTGCTGAGTGTGGAGCAACATGGGTTAATGATATGTCAGTAACCTTGGAAGTGGAACTGGCTAACCTTGATTTAATGAAATGAAAGCTGCTTTTTACCATGTTGGGAAAGGAAAATGGAGATTATCTAGAAGGAACAAAATTTAAGATTGAGAAAAATAAATCATTCCAAGCTACTGAATAAAATCTTGCATTATTTGACTTGTGAGCTAATGGAGTCAGAGTGAATGGAATTAGGGAACAATTGCGATGAATAAAAGAAATTTGCTCATATAGCCTGAGTAGGCCAATCAAAAGTTACTGCATTAAAAAAAATGAAAGCCAAACCTTTTATAAGCTAGTTGTGACACAAAATTGTAGCAGTGTTCAATTGAAAGCAAGTGGTCTGTATATCAGATAATTAAAAATAGTAATAGTTATCAGTGTGACTGCAAAGTCTGAGTTTTAACACATGTTGCTCATATGTATTGTTCACCATTAATCTTTTACTTCAACCATGCCAACACGAACTTCACAGTGGAGGAGCAGGCCATTTGGCCCATCATGCCTGCAACCAGCTCTCCGAATGCACAAATAACCTAGTGCCATTTTACCCACCTTCTCCCTGTAACTATGCAAATTCTTCCTTTTTGGGTAACAGTCTAATTTTCTTTTGAATGCCTCGATTGAACCTGTATCCTCCACACACTCGGGCAGTGCATTCAAGACCTTAACCACTAGCTGCGTGAAAAAGCTTTTCCTCATGTCACTATTGCTTCTTTTGCCACTTCCATTAAATCTGCATGCTCTCGTTCGGGATCCATTCACGAGTGGGAACAGTTTCTCCCTATCTACTCTGTCCAGACCCTCGTGATTTTGAATACCTCTACCAAATCTCCCCTCAGCCTTTTCTTCTCCAAGGAAAACAGTATCAACTTGTCCTCTTCTCCAATCTATCCTCATAACTGAAGTTCATCATCCCTGGAACCGAACAGAAATATCTGGAAAAACTCAGCAGGTCTGGGCCATTTCAGCATTGGTTACATGTAAACCATCATATTGGCTATTACACTGTTGATTAAAAATATTGGGGCTATTTTTTTTGCAGAGTATTTCAAGAATGGTGGGACTGATTTGGAAATTATCTCAAAAGACTTTGAGCAGTGGATTTTCCACAAAATATTCAGAATCACCTGGCAGTAATTAGCAGCTGTCCCAGGCTGCCAACAGTAGGATTCTTCAGAGCATATAAATAATCTAAAACTGATTGTATTAAATAGAAAGTTTCCTTAGCAGTTTAATATATTGCTAGTTCACACATTCAGCTGCTGAAAATGAATTGATACGGAAGGAAGACTTATCCAAAACTTGTGGTAATTTGTGTGATTTTGTAAGGATAACAAGAGTTAATAAGGATGTTGGCCCTTTATGCTCTCTCGTACCCCTAACAACTGCTTTGTAAGAATAAATCTTGTGACGACTTCTCTCTTGCATAATACCATAAGTAATGAAACTTTTCGAATGCACAGTGCACTTGACATTTAATACTAAAGCAAAACTAGTTTAAAAAATTTTGAATTTTTAGCTGATTTTTACTGCATTTATCTACATGAGTGAAACCATATTAAAACTTGGAAAAATTGTATTTCAGTGCCATAGTGCAAACAGAAGTGTCAGTACATAATAGGACATAGCATGCTATGCCAATAGGTTTAAATTTTGTCAATACACTTTAATATTACATGCTGCTTGGATCATAACTTCAAATAGTCCCTGTCACAATGACCATCCAAAATGTATTTTAAGCCATACAACTCCAGTTTGGAAGGACAAAGTCTATTTTTGGACTTTTAGGTGCTTCTAACAATTTAAGTGGACATAGCTCAAAAAATTGACTATACACCATTGTGCTTGCTGAAATTTTTGTGTTTTCACTGAATCATTTCATATTTCACTATGCATTATAGCTGTTTCAATAATTTTATCACTTCTTTATCAATTGAAAATATGTTTGATAAGTAGTTAACCTTTTGTGGTCATTGTTATCATTTCCATCCTTCCATCTATGTAATATGATGAACATGCATTAAATTCACTGGGGGATGGGATAGCTTCATATGATGTATTTTTGCTGTTGCCTAAAGAGACCAATAGATGAATGCCAGGTTCTGCCATAAGTGGTTATCAGGTGTCGTCGTTTGTTTGATGCCTGTTGCTAAGTCACTATAACCACTGATTGTCATGGTCGCGCATGCTGGCACACAGGTGATGTTGCCTTTTTCCTTTGTCGGTTAGTGTTTCACAGGTGCAAAAATCAATGTTCAGGACTTTCATGTCACACTTGTGAGCATACTTGCAGTGGAGCTTTGGGCATCTTACTGTTCTTCTGGCTCCAGCCTTATCTCCATTCAGAATATCCCTTGGAATGCGTTTGTCTTCCATCCTGCAAACATGCCTGTGCCAGCGATGTCCCCTCTGCTTGATATTTGGGAGATTTGCCTATGAGAGCACTGCTGCATTTGTGATTTTGTCCTTCCATGAGATGCGCAGTGTGTGCCACAACCAGTGAAGATGAAAGGTGCTGAGCTTCCTTTTTTGATAGCTATAAGTTGTCTCACTGCCAAACAGCAAGATGCTGAGAACACAGGCCTCATAAACTAGCATCTAGGCCATAAGAGTCAGCGTTTTGTTGTTTCATCACGTTTTATGTTCAACCAAAATGGTAGCTGTTTTCTCTACGCACGTATTGAGATTTGCATTAAGAGACAGCTTGTCACTGTGGACCGAAGGTAACAGAATTTGCTAACCACTTCCAGAGGAGTGTTATTTCGTGTGATCAAGGGTGGAGATATGATACCCTGCCTCATAACCATAGTTTTCTTGAACAGGGAAGGTAGAATGTGGGCTGGACAGCAGCAAGAGTTAGGACCGGAGCCCAGTAAACAGGGCTCTGAGCGAGGTGTGGGATGTGTGCTCAGGGAACTGGGTCTCTTTGCTCTGGGGAGATTGGTTTCGTTAGTTGGCTGGTGATGCAGCTAGGCCTGGTTTCCAAGAGGGTGGGGCTGAGCGTCTAGTGGGCTCAGGGTGAAGAGAAGTCTGAGATCAGTTTGGGGTGGTTGGGGAGGGAGAGAAATTTAAAGTGTAATAAGTATTTGAATACAAGTAATTTAGTGCTGAGGTGGGTGTTTATTGAGGAGGCTAAATTGTGTAGGTTTTATTGAGGTTGGGGCAGTATTCAGGTGGGGGCTTTAGTGCTATGGTGGGGGCTTTATTGAGGGGGCTCATGATGAGGTTGGGTTCTGCTGGCTGTCGCTGGGGATGGGGTAGTTAACCTAACTGATCAATACAGTAAAATACATTAAAAGGTGGGACCTATAAGAAGATTCTCCATTTACACATTATATGAAGAATTTGCCTTTTTTTCTGACCAGTCGTTTTCCTCATTTCACCGATTCAATGGTAAATTATAATTTGAGTAAACTAATGCTGATTTTTGGAGCAGAGTTACCGAACAGTGAGCATTGATTAGTGAGCATTGATGTTATTTGCAAAGGGCTATGTTGAACCTTTTTCATCACACAATAACCCATGGGGTATCATTTATTTTCTGCATCAATGTATTCCCCTTTTTTTTCCTCTCATTCCATTGGATGTTTCGATTTCTTGCTGTGAGTGCTGCCTATCCTTTGCAGAGTATAAGCTCCGTGACTGATGGGGCATCACAGCTGTGTCTGCACACATGCAGCAGGTGTTGCTGATTGGTAATTATGATTCAGAGCTGTAATCAAATTACTTGCCCTTTCTGCCCCCTCCCCACCCTGCCTTAATGGTACAAATAATTACAAAGAAAGATTTGTTCGTTCTATTGAATTGCCTGCTTAATTTTTTTCCACATGAACTTGGTTTATGAGGTAGACTGTTCAACAACTTGCACCAAATATACAGCTCTTGTGGACAAGTTGAACATTTTGGAGGGTTGCTTGGTGTTACACTGAGTTGCACAATTATGAGTCAGAATTATTCTCGATCTTGATTGATGTATAGGTTAGATGAAAATTTTACAGCATTACTTCAAAGAGAAAGGAAAGTAAAAGACATCCCAACAAAAATGTTTTGACACATGGGGTTGCTTGCTGTTTGTGACTCCAAGGAGCAATCTAGCAGACATGGAGTGTGGACTAGACTGTGTCTTTTCAGAAGTCATGAAATTGACTTTTAAAATAAATACTATTTTTGTGTACTTCTCGATATGTTTTACAAAAGTGTTTTTCCTAGACCTACTTTGCCCCTTACATGCAATATCCAGCAACAGTACTGAAAAAGATTATCAACTTTTTCAGAAAAAAAAATCGATTTGCTGTTCACTGACCCATCATGAAAAATGGACAAGTGGACAGCAGGTGAGAACAAGTTCCGTTTAGCTGTAATGCCTATCATGGCGTAAATCCTGACGTAAACTTGAGGCCATAAAAACTCTGCTGCCATGGTTTAATTTGTGCCAAGTTCTATTCTCCAATCACCCCTGTGTTCTCTGACTTATATTGGCTCCGCAACATCTAATTTTTGTCTTCAAATCCTTCCATGGCCTCACCCCTTCCTTTCTCTGCAATCTCCTCTAGCCCATGCTTATCTAACTCTGGCTTTTTAAGTAGCCCTGATTTTAATTGTTGCATCACTGGTTGCTGTATCCTCAGCTGCCTAGGTCCAAAGCTCTGAAATTTCCTCTGTCAACTTCTCCGCCTCTCTACCTTGCTTTCCTCCTTTAAGATACTCCTTGCCCAAGCTTTTGGTGTTCAGACCTAAAATCTCCTAATGTAGCTCAGTGTCAAATTTTGTTATGTAATGCTCCTGTGAATTGCCTTCAGAGGTTTTATTCTTTTAAAGGCGCTATGTAAATGTAAGTTGGTGTTTTTGGTTTTCTGTCTGGGCTCATAACTTGAGCATTGGAGGGCTGCCAATGGCTGTAGAACTGTGCCAGGAGGAATTAGTGCCTTCTGGAAAGATGAATTGAAAATTTGTGGTGGGGTGGTGGGTAGAATTAAGGCCTGACTTTCATGCAGTGATGACAATGATTTTAATTTCACTGTATCTTGGTTCAATTCTGACTTCATGCCCACAATTGAGTATAAAATTTCATAGTATCATAAATTGAAAAATTATTCACTGCCTTTTACAACCTATATTCTATGTTCTTTATTGTGGCTCTATCCAACCAATTTAATCTGCGAATATTTCTGAAAACTTTCCTGCTGGTTTTTCTTTCCGTCCCCCCTCTCTTCTTTTTCCCCCATCCAAAGCTAAAGCAAAATCCCAGGATAGTTATCTAACTTACATCCTAGTTTACAAATCTTGGGCTAGTTACCTTCCTGATGTGACCATTTTATAGCCCATGTAGCTGAGGGCTCACCCTGTTCAATGCATCATTTGATTAACTGTCTACCAGTGCTTATAAACCCCATAATAATATTTCTGCCCAGTGTTTATCGAGCTGATTTTTAATGAGCGATAATTCACATGTGGTTAACTTTATTTGGGAGTCCAGTGCACATGCCTGTTTCACTGCTTGGCGAAGGGAAGAGGAGGAATATTTTTATTGATAATTCTTGCTTGTGGCTGTTTATTTCAGTCTTCATACTCTACTCAGTTTCAGTTAGATAACTTGTTTGCATTCTATTTAGCATTCTAACAATTTAGAATGCTACCATTAGATGCTACCATTCTTTTCTTCAGTGAAAATCAGTTCAGGTCTGTGAATCTGCACTTAGCTTAAGAGCCCTAAATCTTGAATAATCCTTGCTGCTTTTCTGTGAACCCACCTGGCACATCAAAGCTGTTTTCACAGTGCAGTAGGCAAAGCTGCACACAATATTGTAAATGTGGTTTTAACTATGTCAAGGCTTGAATCGCTTATTTGAGCATTTGGCAAATTGTACTTGAGACTCATCCCAGTATATGATTGTGCTCGAGACCATAGGAATGTTCATATATGGTTATATGTGCAGAAGTAAGTAAAAGTATCATTAATTACTCATTGTGCTTCTTGCACTAAGTCTTCAGGCTGCCCCCTTGCTGTATGCTTATTCTTCTCTGAATCTCAAAATTTGTAAAATGCAACTGGCGCAATAACTTTTGAAGCCTTTTCAGAGCTTTGGTCCAGTATCCCTTTCTAATATGCCCAAATAATTGAATATCTGCATTAGGATATCAATTGTGTGTTTTACCAGAATTCATTTTGATTCATGTGTTTTGTTGTATTTCTCTCTTCAAGTATTTCTCTCTTCAAGGATTTCTCGATAGATTTGTGCTATGTGCTCATCCAGTTTTACAGTTAATATTCATAGTGGCCAACCATCTAGTCCTCCTGTTTTTTTTTAATAAGAAGCACTGTGGATGCATGCTGCCGAAGTATTGCACATTTACTTCAAATGTTTTGTCCTTGTGGCACACCATCACTTGCCCATCCTACTCATACTTGCTGCAGCTATATCATTGAGGAGCAGGAGACTATCACCACACTTAATCTTCCCTTTTGAGGTTGGTTTTAGAAGAAGCAGAAGACTAAAATTGGGTTACTGATGGGAGCTCTAGACAGGTATGCCTAGTTCTAAAGGCTTGGTTCTTGGTATAAGACTGCATGGACATCAAATGGGAGTGCGATTAATCGCATCTGTTCTTTTCCCTCTGCATGAATTCTTATTCCTCCAAATCCATCACTGCCATTGAAATTCCAAAGCAATTGCTCTACTGAGCACTGTGGTGGTGTTAATGAAACAGCAGCTGTTAGCAATTGTGCTTCAAAGAGTTTAAATGCAAAAATGCAGCTGTAAGCACCAGTAGCAAGTAATGCATCATGTATAATGAAAGTACAGATGTGAGAAAATCTCCTCCACACTCGCCCACCATTAATTTCAAACTAATATGAAATTATCAAGCACACCTTCCAAGAATGAAACGCTGAAGATTAGAGCATGAATTCTCAGCAGTGCCCATTGTATACAAACAAGCACCGTTGAAGAACCAAATATGATTGAAAATTGCAGATTTTAATGTGGAATCATTGCATGTAGGATTTCAAGATATTAAGAGTTGGATTCAGGTTCCGACTTGATGTTTGGCACCTAGTAAATTCAGCATTTGAGTTTACTTGGCCAATTCAGCAATAAATTCTCCTTTACTGCTAGGGTTTAATGTCTGAAAATGCCATTGCTAAGTTTTGGTAGTAGGAATCCCAATAGCCACTGTAATTGGTGTGCACCAAACAATTCTTTCCCCCAATTTATTTTAACCTCTTGAGTATGGATTGACTGAAGAAATGTTTTTTAAAAACAAATGGAGCATGAACTCTTGGAGCTAAGCAGAGAGTGTGTGAGGAGTGGGGTCATGAACATTGAGAGGGGAGTAGGGCCATTAATAGCCAGAAAGGAGTGGTGGGGCCAGTAACAGCCAGAGAGGAGTCTGAATACAGCATGATAGGAGAGAGTAATATCTTAATGTGTGAAATCACCGGGAAACAAGTAATTGTTTGGTTGGGTGAGTATTTTACTCCAAGTGTGTAATTTATAAATAGTTGTGAAGTTTTATTAGTAGTATTAAGGTTTCCCAGCAGTAGTAAAGGTTACTGAGAGTAGTAGGGTTTATTAAGTAGAAATTAATTAAGATCCAGTAATTAATTAGCTAACACAAAATAAAGATGGCAGGGCAGGTGATGTGTTGTGACTGCTGAATGTGGGAGCTGCTGGACACAAGTGAGATCTAGGGCAAATATGTCTGCTGTAAGTGTCTGCAGCTTGAGGAGCTTTATCTCAGAGTCATTGAGCTGGAGGCCGAGCTGCAGATACTGTGATGCATCAGGGTGGGGCAAAGTTACCTGGATATTGTTCCACGAGATGGTCACACCCCTTGGGATAGGCAGAACTTAGGAGTTGGTCAGTGGTCAGGGACAGGAGGGTGTGACTGCTGGTCAGGCAGGTATGCGGACCCAGCATGTAGTGATGGAGGAATCTCAACCTGAATTTGTCCAACAGGTACTACTACATCCTTGCTACCTGTGTGGATGAGGAGAAGGACTCCAAGGTGGATGAGTGGGAGTGGACTGACGATGGCACCGTGGTGAAGAATGCCATTCAAGTGGGTGGAGCAAAGAGGAATGTGGCAGTGATAGGAGACTGTATAGTCAGAGGGCTAGATACTGTTCTCTGTAGCACGAGAGGGAACTCTGAAGGTTGTGTTGCCTGCCTGGTGCTAGGGTTAAGGATATCTTCTCACGACTGGAGAGAAACTTGGAGGGGGAGGATCCAGTTGTCATGGCCCACGTGGGAACCAACTACTTGGGTAGAACCTCGAATGATGATCTGTTAGGAGAATTTGAGGAATTAGAATAAAAATAAAAACATAATGCATCAAAGGTAAACATTGCTGTGTGTCAGCAGCAAATGTGAGATAGGAGTAGCCTGTGATTAGAGGAGCAGCTGCTTGCAGGATCTTCCATTCCAACTTAGCTGTTTGACCAGCATTTTGAAAACTGTCACCAGGGACCGTTTAGAATGGCTTCGGGCGCCAGATGCGGCCCGTTGGGCCGCCGGTTGAACAAGCCTGGTCTAGAAGATGCATTTGCAGAATGTTTTCATGACAGTTTCTTGGAGCAGTGGGTGGTGGACCTGACTAGGGATAAAGCTATTTTAGATCTAGTGTTGTGTAATGAAGCAGGCTTAATTAGCAAAGTCATAGTCCAAGATGCACTGGGAAATAGTGATCTTAATACCATTCAATTCCAAGTAAGGTTGGAAAGTGACATATTCCAATTGCAAACAAAAATCTTAAACTTAAACTTAAAGCCAATTACATAGGTATGATGGGAGAACTGACTAAGGTTAATTGAGTAAATAGACTGAAAGTTATGGAGGTGAATTAACAGTGGGAAACATTTAAAGGAACAATTCAAAATGTTGAACAAAAATATATTCCATTGAAGAACAAAAGCTGAGCAAGAAGGAACCACTTGTGGCTCAATCAGGAAGATAAAGATAGTATTAGATTAAAAGACGAGATTTACAATGTTGCAAAAAGCAGTAGCAAGTCTGAGGATGAGGAATATTGGAGAAACCAGCAAAAGGCCACCAAAATTTTGATAAAAAGGGAAAAAATAGAATGAGAGTAAACTACCCAGAAATATAAAAAGATTGTAAGAGCTTTTATAAGTATATAAGAAGGAACAGAGTAGCTAAAGTAAGCGTTGGTCCTTTAGAAGCAGAGACAGGAGAAATTATCATGGGGAGTGAGGAAATGGCAGAGGCATTGAACAAATATTTTGTGTCTTTCGCTGTAGAAGATAAAAATTCGATACCAGAAATAGCCGATAACTTAGGGGCTAAAGAAGGTGAGGAAATTAGGGAAATTAATATCAGCAGAGAGAAATTATTGGAGAAACTTAAGGGACTAAAACCTGACAATCCCCGGGACCTGATGGCTTGCAGCTAAGGGTTCAAAACAAAATAGCTGCAGACATAGTGGGATGTGCTAGTTATGATTTTCCAAAATTCCTTAGATTCAGGAATGGTCCCACTAGATTGGAAGTTGGCAAATGATGCATCACTTTTCAAGAAAGGAGGAAGAGAGAAAGCAGTGAACTATAGGCCAATTAGTCAGTTGTTGGGAAAATGCTGAATCTATTATTAAGGATGTCTTAATAATGCACTTAGAAATGCATAGTATGATTAGAGCAAGTGAACATGGTTTTCCTGAAGGGAAATCCTGTTTGACAAATTTATTAGAGCATTTTCAGGATATAACAAGTAGGGTGGATAAAGCGACTACAGTAGATATAGTTTACCTGGATTTCCAAAAGGCATTTTATAAGGTGCCATACAAAAGATTAATTGGCAAATAAGGGCTCATGGAGTTGGGGGTAATCTTTAGCATGGGTAGAGGATTGGTTAATGGATAGGAAACAGCGAGTGAGCATAACGGGTCTTTTTCAAGTTGGCAGGCAGTGAATAGTTGAGTGCCACAAGGATCAGTGTTAGGGCCTCAGATGTTTACAATATACATCAATGACTTAGATGAAGAAACAGCGAGTAATGTATCAAAGTTTGCTGATGATACCAAACTATGTGGAAAGGTAAGCTGTGGGGAGGACACATGGGCTACAAAGAGATATAGAAAGGCTAGATGAGTGGACAGCAGTGTGGCAGCTGGAGTATAATATAGGCAGATGTGAAGTTATTTACTTTGGCCGTAAGAATAAAAACAGAATATTCTTTAAAAGGTGAGGAACTTGTAGGTGATGTTCAAAGAGACTTGGGTGTGCTGGTACAAGAAACAAAGTTAGCATGCAGGTACAGCAACCAATTAGGAATGCAAGAGGCACGTTGGCCTTTATTGCTAGGGGATTGAAGTACAAGAATGAAGACGTCTTGCTACGGTTGTACAGGATTTTAGTGAGACTGCACCTGACGTACTCTGTGCAGTTTTTTGATCTCCACATTTAAAGGGTATACTTGCATTGGAGGCGGTACAGTGAAGGTTCACTAAATTGGTCCTTGGGGAGAGGGCACTATTCTATGATGAGAGGCTGAGTAAATAGGGCTTCTATTCTCTGGAGTTTAGAAGAATGAGAGGTGATCTAATTGAAACCTACAAAAGTCTGCAGGGGTTTGTTAGGGTGGACATAGATTGTTTCCATTGGTCGGGGAACCTTAGAATAAGGGACCGATCATTTAGGATTGTGATTAGGTGAAATTTCTTTCCTCGAAGGGTTGTGAACCTTTGGAATTCTCTACCTAGAGGATTGTGGATGCTCCATCATTGAATACATTTAAGGCTGGGATAAACAGATTTTTGGCCCCTCAGGGAATTAAGGGAAATAGGGAGCAGGCAGGAAAATGGTGTTGAAGCCCAAGATCAGCCACGACCGTGTTTAATGGCAGAGCAGGCCCGATGGGCCGTGTGGTTGTCTCCTGCGTCTACTTCTAATGTTCTACCACACTCCTCCATGCATGCCAAGATTTCACTTCTTCACTTTCTGCTTTCAGCCAATTTGTGTGCCTTGTAGCAAAAAACTTAAGAGACTGCAAGTACAAAGCTGCTGTGAGAAGATTTGAGCTGTCAGAATGGCATATTTTTTACTTGTCAGGTCATAATTCTGCCAATATACTAAATGGAGTGTTCTGTGCAGCTGTTCGGCACAAGGATGAATGTAAATTTTGCCAATTTTCAGTATATATTGTGGCATACCATTACTGGATAATTGAAAATTTGGTGATAGGAGATGGGACTAAAAATGCTTTTATATTTTTGTGTTTTATTTGAAACTGCCCCTCCAATGCATTCACTGATTATTTACACACTTTCCCTCCCCTTGTAATATATTGTATTATTCTCAGTACCTTTCAAGTACTCTGCATAACAACGGTTCCTGCACTTCATAGTAATTCATCGTACACAATGACCTGAAATTTTTTCTGAAAGACATGAAAAAATGCTATGTAAAACACGAAGCTGTAAAATTTAGCTCTGTAACATCGATAGTTTTGACACTGTCGAGACACTGAGACTATCAACACACTGGATGAAAAATACTTTGGGGGAGTGTGTGCAATTCCGACTTAGCCCTCACTGATTGCCATGTTGTTGAGAGTGATAGCATGGGCGTTAAGTGCATGTGCTAGAAGTATGCAAAGTAGTCAGATTGTGATGTCAGTTGCTGTCTAATGGTGATTTGACACCTGACCTGCCATTTTTGGTCTTGTCACTATAGTTAACACTGTCAGTTAAATATGCATGGCTAAGCATATGTTGAGCTTTGCAAGTAATCCTCTAACATTCCCATTTGAAGGGATTTATCCAACTTGCAGGTTAGTTACTTGTCACTATCTATTGGCTCTGGCAGAGCTTGTAGGAATACTGTGGTTTTTGGAAGACTTCGGAAACATTGGATAAGTTTTCAGGGAGTGGTGTAGGCCATTGGTTGTTATTGCCAGAAAAAAGAGACATTTTTGTCAAAACTTGTTGTCTTGCACTCATCAGGACATTTTGCAAGAATACAAATCTAAGGGAGATAACTTTATACTGCATGAGAAGAGAGTGCTGATTGGTTGACAAGTAGACTGATTGGTGGAGCTGTTGCCAAGTAGAATGTACCAGTCGATGGTTACTGACAATTAACTACCAAACATTGTATGAAATTTAAACCAGGCAGCTTGGCTCTGGTCAAGGAATTGCCCTGAAGAATGAACCAGCAAATAGTTGTCACTTATTTTGTTCAGCTAAAACAGGTGCAATGTCCTGATGAGTGCAAGACAAAAAGCTTTGACAAGAATGTCTCTCTTTTTCAGCCATACTCAAGTTCTGCACTACCAAACTACTGTATCTATACCTGAGACATTGGCTGCTACTAGAAAGCCTCTTGGTGCATCATTTGTTCCCAGATATCCAGTTGCAGTCCCCCTTGGGCTGCAGCATCAGAGGAAAATGGAGCAGAGGCAGCAGAGAAGCAGAGGAGGAGGGCCCTCAGCAGGAGGCCATACCCACCTAGGGTTTTCAGGTACCACTTCTTCAACTTGCACCAAAGTCAGGAGCAGTGCGTTTAGTGGCTGGGCTTCAGTAGGAGGTGGTCATGTAGCTCTGCCCACTCTCGGAATAAGACCTGCTGCCATCAAGCAGGGCGAGGATGGCACTGCCAGTGGCTGTCAAGGCAATTGTAGCTCTGAATTTTTTTTTGCTGGTACATCTTTTCCATTGGAACAAATAGCATGTTCAGAGGCCCAACACAGATAGAGGGGGATTTCATTGTCTTCTCCCTAAATAGAAGTGAAAGAAGCATACAAATAACTTTGGAACAGTGGGCTTCTCCATAGTGCACGGTCCATCAACTGCACATTCGTGGTTTTGCAGGCTCTTGATGTTCAGATGTACCATAAACATAAAGGATATCGTTCATATAATGTGTATTTGGTGCGTGACCACACCCAGCACATCATACTGGTGATGTCTGGTATCCTGGCAGTAGTTACAATGTATTCTTCCTGTGACAGTCTGGTGTCGATTGTTCCAGCTGCCACTTTGAACCCGAGGGCAGGCTGCTTGGTGACGAAGGCTGTTCCCCCTACACTGGTTCATGACTCCCCTCTGCATCACCACCACATGTGGCTAACACTCGTACAATGAGAGGTCTGTTGTGACAAGGAACATCATCGTGCAGATGATGCAGTGAAGCAATGGTTCCACTGCGTGGACTGCTCAGGGAAACTTCCAGTACTTGCCAGAGCAGGTGTCCCAATTTGTGGTGGTCTGTAGAACCCTCCAAAACTTGCCTATCATGATGGTGTGCTCCTTGCCATCACAATTTCAGGAACAATTTCTGGAAGAGGAAGCAACAGGCACATCCACCTTCCTGGCTGGTTTTTTGAGAGTTCATCACCAGCCTCAGGTCCCCCTGAAGGAAACTCCAGATCCTTGTTGCTCAACACTTCCCCACCTTTCCATCTCTCTGTTACAGCCCATCAGTGGCCTCTTGGTCACAATCCCGAAATAAAAGGCAGCACAAAATAATCATCCCTTACTAACTTTACTCAACAACACATTAAATACTCCTTACAATACTGGATTGATCACCTTTAGTGCCTTTACATAGTAGCACTAGACCAGGCAATGCTACCCCGGTGGCTGAGTATAGCTGGTCTTTCAATGGGGTTGCCTGGAGCTGACCTTGCAGGACACCCTCATACATCGAAAAGGCCTTGAAGATTTGACTTTGGACTGCACCACCTTGACATGGGTCGCAGCAGTTTGGGCTGGCTGGCTGATGGGGAACAGCAAGGAGAGTGGCAGTGAAGTTGAGCACGAATGCTGTCATCTTGAGAGGACAACAGGTTCTTACTCCACAGAACCACTGCCACTCTTCAGGGCAGCATTTCAATAATCTTCTGGACCACAGATTTTTATAATCCTGTAAGATCCTGAAAGCCCTTTTGTTATGACTGGGATGCGAGGAAGGCGCAGTTTAACTAGCTCCACTACTCCACAGGTCAGAGATTTTAACCAGGCTTCTTTCAAGAAACAACAAACTCATTGGCTTATTATAAAACCAGTCTGGTCAAATAGAAAGGAAAAGCTTATTAACATACAGTATGAAATATAAAAGTATAACAGTTACTTTTTTGAGATACCCCAAGTCACATGCACAAGTACCAAAAAAAAAATGGAGGACTACTGCCAAAGGTTAATGGTTCAAGAGAAAAGGAAAGATGGAGTCCTTGAAATGGCATCTGGGTTATGCAGTTGATGTTTCAGTGCTGATCCATGAAACAATTGGTCACTCTTGCACTGTCTATCAGGCAATCTTGAGGAACACCTCCAGGTACTCAATTCCAGCATGTAGAGCAACTTAGAAGCAGCTTATATTCACTACTTGCTGTGGACTGGCCTGGACTTCAAAAAGGCTGCTGTCTTCCTTCACAAGCAGTTGGTGGTCGTCCTCCTCAAAGCAAAACCAAAACCAACTTTTAAACACAGTTCCAGGCATATTTTTTCCCCCTAGAGCTATAAACTACCATGTGACCCCTTTTGTACACAGTTCATCATGGTCAAGAGGGCTCCAGCTTCTTTACAACTGCTTAATTAACTTTTCTTATAAATGGTTGTTTCTTCCAAGAAAAGCAATCAGAGTTCTTGCATTAACCCTTTAAGGAACAATGCCTTTTAAAACACACATTCTTCCAGAATGTTCTTAGTCCTTGAAGATGAACCGTTTTCTGTGATTGAAGTGTTCGTGACACTTTTGAGCATTGGTATCCACAGCCATAACGGAAGCAGTCTGAACTTATATGGGAGCAAGCAGAGACTTCATGACCTTCATCTTCGCTTCTACCACAGCATTCAGAGTTTGCATGCCTTCTGCTTGCGCTAGAGTGGAAACTGAGACCTCGGTCACTTGAGATGCTGCGTTATGCCTATATTTGCAAGTTTCTCATGGAATTGGCCACCTCATCCTTGCTGGAAAGGATGGACTCCAAGCTATGTGCGAAACCTTGTGCACAGTTGTAACTAGACTCCTGTGTGCTCTTTGAGGGTGACAGTAGATATTTTTAGCCTTTTTCTGTACACCATTCCATTGAAGTCCTCATCTGAGACATCTATAGCAGAACACATACGATCTTGCCCTCTGGTGAACTGGCACGTGCCCATTCTTTCTCCCTGGCCTGGCTCTAGCCCACTCATGCCCTATAACGTACAATGCAGATTCTACCTCTATACTACTCTCTAGAGTGCGCGCAGCGCCAGTTTTGAGCTGGTGGCTGAGTGTGTCATCAAGTAATGGTGTTTCTTCCTCAGAAGTCTACTCTTCCTCTAGTCCTTGATCCAAACAGCAGACCCTGGGTATCTGAAAGCATAAGCGCACAAAGGCAGGGCTTGGGTGAAGGAAGAGGGGAAAGGTGTGTGGTTACGCAATCTGTAGCTTGCATATTATACTAGGTAACAGGATGAGGTTCAAGTATCATTTGAAAAGATGAACAGGTTAGGAACATTCTGACATTCTTGGTGGCTTCAGAGACACTGATGACCACTACCTTAACGATTGCTGCTCCAATTACCCTCAGGACCTTCTCAATGGGGTCGTGCACATGCAGCTGGTTTGCTGATATTGCCATGTATTATGGACCACCTTGCCCAGCACATGTGAGGGAAGTTTGCCAGTGAGTGTGTTGCAAAGTGTTTGGGTGATGTGCCTGCTACAGTTGAATAGCTGGCAATCTCTGCAAGCTGAAAGATGAGTGTTCAGCTTCCAGCAGTGCAAAGTTTGTGAGGGAGATGAAGCATATGAATATAAGGCTTGTTTTACAGATTATTGGTAGGTGAGTCAAGGGTTTGTGGTAATTGGAGAACCGTGTGAGGCTAATGGTGCAATTAATATGATTTGGCATTTACAGATGCATTCACTGACTTTGACCACTCATGAGGTCATTGACTTTTTGCACCACTGCATCCAAGTGCTTGGTTCTAGAGTGTTCTCATTGACTGCAACAACCACTTTACCCTACTGCTTTGAGCCCTTCTTTATTCTTCGATGGGATGTGGGCTTCCCTGGCAAGGCCAGCATTTGTTGCCATCTCTGATTATACTTGAACTATAGACCCATAGAAAGTTACAGCACAGAAAGAGGCCATTCAGCCCATCGTGTCTGCGCTGGCTGAAAAAATAACCACCCATTCTAATCCTACTTTCCAGCGCCCCATCCGTAGCCTTGCAGGTTACAGCACTTCAGGTGCAGATCCAGGCACCTTTGAACTGAGTTGAAGGTTATTGGGATGTTAAGCCCCCTTTATCCTTCGATTACAAGCTAATTGTGTGTCTAGATTTGAAGGCAGGCAAATTTCATAAGGCTTCAGAGAAAAGATATTTTGTTAGTTTTACCTGCTAAACTGCTAAGAGTTGCAATATAGAGGAGTTTGCAGGCCAGGGACGTTCTCTCCATGTTGTAAATGTGACTTCTTTCAAACGTTTGAATTTTCATTGAGACAACCTGTGGTTATCTCGTAAGCAGCAATACTTAGAAACATGATACTTTTACTAAGCAGCAGTAGTTAAACGTATTTTTATGAATTTAGAATCGGAGCAGTTGTCACATCATAAAGTAAGAGAGATCTGCTTAACAGGTAAGAAATAAGTTTATGATCCAAGCTTTCTTATCTCCAAGTTTGATATTGTAGTGATATTTAAAATTGCCTGACTGTGTTCTTCATCCAACTACCTCTCCTGAGGAATTTCATTGTGATCCTTTTAGAAGAGGGCTTAAAACAATTAAATAGATTTGAGCCCTTGGGGTAACACTTCCAATAACAGTCCAAAGTGCTTTGGACTGCAGACTGGCTACTTTGGCTACTGCAGTTGTTCTGGTTTATGTTCAGATGATCAAAAGGAAGATGGATGTAAGTCCTCTTTCACTTAATCCAAACCAAAAACAAGGCCGTCAAGCTGTTGCTTCTCTTTAGAACGTCACACTGAAGCATATCTTCCCAAGAACTGCACTTCCCCTCGATGGTGATGAGGAGCATATTTGTACTTTCCTAAATCACTCCCTGGTCTTGTTGCTGTAAGGTCAGAAAACTGATTCCTATTCCAGAGATGATCATCATCACTTCCCCTTGCTTTTGAGAGAAGGGAAAGTGAAGCTTGTGTGATGATACTAAGTTTCTGCTTCCCATGGCCATTTGCAAAAAAGCATCCTGATTCTGGATTATACAACACGCTATTAGAATGTGTAACTGTGCCAATAGATTCACTATCAATATATACCCTGCAAGTGCACAATAAATAAAATGGACAACTGTAGCAATGTAAAATTCTGAAAAAGTATGAGATTGGCAGAGATTGTCACAGTAGGTTCTACTATTTTCAAAATCATCCCACTATACAAGAATTAGATTTGTTCCATATGGGAGAAGTAGAAGCAATCTAAATTGAAGTGAAGTGGATAAGACTTACATTCTTTTTCTGAAAGTTATCAGTGCCCTTCTGAAGAGTTGTAAACAAGCAGAAAGCACCTTCCACTGATCCAAAATATTTCTGATTATTTACCTGTGCTGCATGATGGCTTCTGCAGACCACATTTCAATTTCAGTATTTAGTGTTTCTGTCTTAAATGCAATGGCCTCCTTAAGAAGCAGGAGCAGCAGTGAACCATATGGTCCAGGCTTGCTCTGCTATTCAGTACAATCATGGTTGACCATCGACCTAACTCTGCTTTTCAGCCCACTCCCCATATCTCTTGATTCCCTGCAAGACCAAAAGTCTATCTCAGCCTTAAATATATTCAATGATGGAGCATCCAGAGCCCTTGGGTAGAGAATTCCAAAGATTCGTAACCCTTTGAGTGAAGAAATGTCTCCTCACCTCGGTCCTAAATGCTCAACCCTTTGTTCTGTGACTGTGCCCTGTGTTCTAGATTCCCCAGCCAGGGGAAACAACACCTGTGTCCTCTTCAGTCAAGCTCCTCCAGAATCTTGTGTTTCAGTGTGACCACTTCTCATTATTCTAAACTCCAGAGAGTATAAGCCCAATTTACTCAGCCTCTCATAATAGGACAGTCCTCTCATCCCAGGAACCAATCTAATGAGGCTTCACTGTACTGCCTCCAAGGTAGGTATATCCTTCCTTAAATATGGAGACCAAAACTGAACACAGCACTCCAGTTAGTTTCTTTCAAACTTATTGAAGAAGTTATAGCAGATGTGCATCAATATTCCAAAAATGTGGGAAGAACCACCTGGAGTTAGGTATTATATTGAAAATATTTGTAGATACTTTCATTAGAGAAATATCCACATGACTCAGAAATTATGTGCACTTTACCAGTGTAACTTCATAGCAAGTGATTTATGACTTCTGTGATTGAACCTGTCATAGACCATTGTTTGCTGAACTACATCTGATTTTTTTCTCTTGAGCTGAATACTTGTAAGTTTGTGCAGGTGATAAATCTTGTACTATAATTTTCTTATAGATGCAGTTGATGCAATGAGCGCTACATTTCATTAATCACTTATAGATCCAATGAATGCTGGAATACAGCACTGTTTAAAATGGCAATGTTATGTCAGATTGATTAAACAAGATGTGGAAAAATATATTGCTTGAATAAGCAATGATGAGCCATAAAGTAGTACAGACCAATATGTTTGTACCTATAATCTTGCATGTAAAGTAAACCCTCAGAAAACGGGAGACCTGGAGCAGGGGAGAAGCAACAAAAGACTGGAGAGCCTAGGCAAGAAGCATACTAAAAATTTGGACAGAAGAGAACCTAGCCGATTAATCAAATCTGTCTGAATCAGTTGTCTTGTAACTAAGCACCACTTACTCCCACCTTTTCCTCCCTCAGTGCTTTCCACTCACCAGCAAGTAATTTGTTAATCATCTGGCAGGGACAAAAGCATGATTTTTTGATATAATTCCGCGAAATTCCTTTCCCACCTTTTGAATTTGAGCTCCCCAAATGGACTGCTAAGGTTCAAGAAGGCAGCTCACCACCACCTTCTCAAGGGCAATTAGGTATGGACAATAAATGGTAGCCGCCAGTGACGTCCACATCGCATGAAAAATTTTTTTTAAAGTGGCATGCTGCCCACCTAACCTATTAAATGCAGCAATATCAGACTCCTCCAAGAACTCGATCAGCTCTCTTTTGAATCTTTACATTGAATTTGTACCCACTGCATCAACTGGCAACCTATTTCCAAGTTGAACGATCTTAAGTGAAAAGCAAAAACTGACATTTAACCCAGTTCTATGCTTGTATAAGTGATATCTATCTGCTTGTTCGCCCTAACTTAGGCAATTCAAATACTTTATCTGTAAGTAGAATGTCCCATCAAAAGATGGCATTTCTTGACAGTACAGTTACTCTCTTAGTGCTGCATTATCAGCCTAGATTGTTGCGCTCATGTCCAGGCATGGGACTTCAACCCACAACCTTTGACTCAGAAGAGAGTGCTACCAACTGAGCCTTGGCTGGCATGTCATTAAAATACATTACAGAGGTTCACTATATCACCCACCATGTGAGATATGACCATGACACAGATTAGAATGAGTACAAATAAATTGTGTTTCATGATGGCCTAGCACACCTCTGGTCATAAAGTTTGGTTCTCATCATGGCTAATGGTCTACCCAGCTTTCCATTGGTGAGATTATTTGCACATCTCACTGAAAACTCAAGTTGCATTCATAGCACTTGTGTGAGATAATTCGAGTTTCGTTATGTTGAATTCATCTTGTATTGCAGGGCAGATTTCGGAATGCTAGAACAGCTGTTCATGCACAATTGCTTAAAACTTGTGGCGGCAACTTTAAAGAAACTATGCTCATGCGAATTACTTCCTCATGGCTGTTTTTTTAGTTCTTGCTGTGGACTTTCCCTGAAAAAAAAGACTTGGATTTGTATAGCATCTTATCACTTCTTTCAGAAGCATCTCAAAGTGCCTGACTTGCAATTAATTCCTTTTCATTTTTTTTGTCATCAAACAAAGAAAATGCTTTGCATACAGCAAGATCTCCCATTCAGCAATGTTCAGATAATGTTTTGATGTAGTGATATTTTAAGGAGGAATGCTGCCATGACACCTTTAACCACTGCTGCAGGTAGATAATAACCGACCTTAATATCTCAATCAAAATGTAGCGCTCCCTTAGTAATAATGCAGGAGTGTTAAGGTGGTTTGGTAGAAGCGGAGACCGTCAATGATTTCAAACAGAAATTGGATAGGCGTTTGAGGTAAATAAACTACGAGGATAAGGCGGGAGATTGGGACTGACTGGATTGCTCTACAGGGAACCGGCCTTGACTCAATGGGCCAAATGTCCTTGTGCTGTAATGACTGTATGACTCTATACCTTGTGTACAATCTAGTCCTTTTAGAGAGGGTGCAGAAAATATTTACGAGAATGGTCCCCGGGATGAGGGACTTCGGCTGTGTGGATAGATTGAAGAAATTGGGGTTGTTCTTGAGAAGAGAAGGCTGAGAGGAGATTTGATAAAAGTGCTCAAAGTTGTGAGGGTTCTGGACAGAGTAGATAGGGAGAAACAGTTGCCTTTGGCGGTGGGTGTGAGAACCAGCAGACTCAGGTTTAAGGTGATTGACAAAAGAACCAAAGGCAACATGAAAAAGATTTTTATATAGCGAGTGGTTAGGATCTGGAATGCATTGCCTGAGAAAATGGGGGAGGCAGATTCAATTGAGGCTTTCAAAAGGGAATTGCCCAAGCACTTGTAGATGAAAAAAAATGTGCAAGGTTATGGGGAAAATGTAGGGTGGCGGGTTGAGCTGAATTGCTTTTGCAGAGAGCTGGCATAGACTCGACAGATGAATGGCCTCCTGTGCTGTGACTATTAGATATTTCTATTCTTCATTTTAGGTGCTTCCCTGATGTCTTAAGAGTTTAAAAAAAGTCCATAAGCTGATTGTGATAACCAAGAAAACTAATGGCCCACGTCAGAAACTTTTCCAGAGCTCTTGTATCCTGTACCATGTAAAAGGACCAGAGCCGGGCACAGTATTTTAAATGGCACCTAATCAAGGTCTTAAGGGAACTATGGTATGTTTTGTTTGATATTGGATCATTCTAATTCCAATACTCTATTTGTTTTTGCTGTAGCCTCTGCTCATGATTATTTAGAGGCTCACGCACTATGAAACCTAGGTTTCTTTTCCTCTCAACCAACTTTAATACAGACCTCATATGGTATACGCATGTCTGGCATTAGCCCTATCCAGGCTGACAACAATGTGTATTTATGCCATCTGCCAAATTTTCCCCCTCTTTTTGTTCTGACACCAGCACAAATCTTTGTGTTGGTCTGAATGTCTGATTCCATAATTCATGTGTTTTGGAGGCAAAACTTTTAGTTTTAGGAATATAAATTTTAGGTTGGAGATTAAAGTGTTAAATGTAAGATAAATAGAAAAACCTGATTAAGAGCAGTAAACAACACTAAAGTGAACGCGAATCAAACAAGCCTAGGTTAATTACAATTAAAAGGTAACCTGCGCTTATCTTACAAGGTCACAGTTGGAAGTGAATAAACTTAACAATGGATGACCTATCTCTGGACCTCTAAGTGGAACCAGGGATTTTGGAGAAGGACAATTATATCCATTAGAGATGTAAATTATTCATATGGGTCACAGAATCAAAGGGTTTGGTTTTGAAGGTAAAAGATAGCTAATTTGACTTTATGATGGAAGGGGTCCTCAACAAGCGGCTATCAAGCTGCACTTATTCAGCAATAACCTGCTCACTGACATTCAGTTTGGGTTTGCAAGGGTCACTCAGCTCCTGACCTCATTACAGTCTTGGTTCAAACCTAAAGAGCTGAAGTCCAGAGGTGAGGTGAGAGTGACTGCCCTTGACATCAAGGCAGCATTTGATCGAGTGTGGCTGTCATGAAAGTATAACAATTCTCATAATATTATTGTGATTTATTGTAAAGTAGGTTAATAGTGGGGTTTGGATTGTTTGTGTGTGTGAGATTTAATTGAATTGGATTGAATTAGAGCCATCTGGTCTGGAGGCTTTGACTCATCAAAAGAAACTAGGTTTGAAATGCTAAATATGTAAACATGGCTGAAATTTTAGAATATGAGGTGAGGAGAATTTGCATTTTTAGATAAATCAGTGTAGTTTGAATTTCAAAGAGATGGTAGGATGTTACACCAAGCCAGAGAAGCTAGGCCAAGCAGTGTGTTTATTTTTCCCGAACGTTACTGACAATGTTAGCACCGTGAAATGATTTATATTATAAGAAAGGTAAAGCTCCAAAGACATATGGGAATAATGGGATTTACATTAAAAGGGAGAAATATTTATAAAGGAGAAGAGGCTGTGTGTCAAGGAAGGCATTATAAGAACTACTGGAAGTATGAAAAGCCTCCAGTATTTGAACATTGAGTCTACTATCTACAGAAACCGAAGCTGGGAAAAGCCACTTTGAATTCTACTGTCCAGGGTATTGTGTTGACTTGCCTGGATCTGTTTAAATCTATTTGATTTTACTGTTGTCTTAACAGGGGTGTAACTGGAAACCAGATTAATTATGGGTTTTAGGAGTTATTATAGTAGTAATTTGTAGACCTATGTATGTGCTTGAAATCCTTTCTTTTGTTAATAATTATTTAATTTATTTTTCTAAAAATCTCAACTCTTAGTGGACTTATTACTACTGAATTCATGGCGTGCATCCCAAAATAAAATGCAAATTACAAAACCGTTGTGATAGCAGGATCAAGTTTCCCTCATGGATTCGATCTGCCTGGCAAACATCATCTGCCGCTTCATAACAATGGCACCAAGGAGTCCTAGCAAAATTTGATTCAGTGGGAATCGGGGAAAACTCCCTGCTGGCTAGAATCATACCCAGCACAAAGGAAGATAGTTATGGATGCTGTCTGTCAATCATCTGAGTTCCAGGACATCACTGCAGGAGTTTCTCAGGGTTGTATCCTAGGCCCAAACATCTTCAGCTGCTTCATCAATGACCCTCCTTCCATGATAAGGTCAGGAGTGGGGATGTCCATTGATGCTTGCACAATGTTCAGCATCATTTGCGACTCGTCAGATACTGAAGCAGTCCATGATCAAATGTAGCAAGACCTGGGTAATATCCAGGCTTTGGGCTGACAAGTGGCAAGTAACATTCACGCCACACAAGTGCCAGGCAATGACTATCTCCAACAAGAGAGAATCCAACCATCGCCCCATGACATTCAATAGCATTTGCATCACTAAATTCCCCACTATCAACATCCTTGACCAGAAACTGAACTGGATTAGCCATATAAATACTGTGACTACAACAGCAGATCAGAGACTAGGAATCCTGCAGAGAGTAACTCACCACCTGACTCCCCAAAGCCTGTCCGCCATCTACTAGGCACAAGTCAGGAGTGTGATGGAATGCTCTCTACTTGCCAGGATGAATGCAGCTCCAACAACACTCGCAGAAACTCTCCAAGACTCCTCAGACAGCACCTTTCAAACCCATGACCACTGCCATCGAGAAGGACAAGAGCAGCAAACACATGGGAATACCACCACCTGCAAGTTCCTCTCTAATCCACACACCATACTGACTTAGAGATATATCACTGTTCCTTCACTGTCGCTGGGTTAAAATCCTTGAATTCCCTCCCTAACAGCACTGTGGGTGTACCCAAATCACATAGACTGTAGCGATTCAAGAAGGCAACTTCTCGAGGGCAATTAGGGAGATGGGCAATAAATGCGGGCCTAGTCAGCAATGCCCATACCCCATGGACGAATGTTTAAAAAAAAACATTTCTGTTTGGATTACCCCAAGTATGCCATGTTGTCATAGAGATGGGCTGTGAGGGTTAGAATGTTTTAACTTTTGTGGGTCTTGTCACAAAAGGCAGTTGCAGATTTGGACTTTTTCAGATTTGTGTAGGTTGCAGCTCACTTAGTTCATGAAGGAAAGAGAGACTGGAAAATTAGCCTGCATTGGAGCTAGAGAAAGAAATCCATGGTGACCCTCACAGTGAGAACAAGCAGTTAATTTGGAGAATGCAGTGAAGCTGAAGTTTGAATTGAGAATTCCACAGTTGTCAGGTTTTGAAGAAACTTGGAGGATCATTTTACCAAAAGCTAATGGAAGGATCCCCATGAAATTTCATGCTTCAGAGAATAGGAGAAATTGAAGTGAGTCCTGGAGGGCTTTGGCATACCTTTGGGTTGGTCCCAAGAAAAATGAATGAACCTTCAAGATCCCATAAGGCAAAGGAACACTTGGGGGGTGGGGGAAGTAAAAGTAAAACTAAAACTGGATTCATAGTGCATGTAGTTATAAACTATAGTGTTAAATTAGCAAAGGTTTCTTTGTTTAAGTGCTTTTATGTATACAATAAAATTTGTTTTTGCTTTAAAGATGTGAAGCCTTATGGTGTAATTTCTTTCCTTTAATTACTGGGCATTCGGATTTCTCTTTAAACATCCCCAGTTCCTACTGGGATTGTAGCAGTATCATGTGGACAGTAATCCCCAGTGCCTTCAACCAGAGCATTGATACAGATTGTAAAGAGGAACTAGAGTCCTAACTAGAGCCCTAATACTGGACCCACTGGGATTCCACTAATGGTTTGTCCTCAATTGAAGCTGCTAACGTTAATGACAAGAATGTGACCATTTTCCTGTTCAACCCAGGATCAATATGCCATTCCCACAGGAATCTTATACAGTAATTATTGTGTGGCAATTTTTCAAAAGCTTTTTGAAAGCACATGTGTGGTCCCTATAGTGAGTTAAGTCCTGTACAGCGCAGTGACTCCCATATTAAAAACTGGGGGACATAAATATAATCATTAATAAATCCAGTAACAAATTCAGGAGACACTTATTATTGTAGAGTGTAGTTAGAATGTGTGAATTGCAACCAGAGGGAGTAGTTGTGAATAGTATAGATGTATTCAAGGGGAAGCTGGATAAGTACTTAAGGGTGAAAGGAATAGGAGGATATATTGGTGAGGTTAGATGAAGCAGGAGTGGGAGGAGGCCCGTGTGGAGTATGTATGGGCTTTTTGTTTCCGAAAAGCATGTTTCTCTGCTGTAAGTACTTTGTAAAAGAATCTCCCCGACTTTGACCTAATTTTCTCCTCATGTGCAAATACATACATACATAATGGAACACTGTAATTTTGCCTTTACCATTTGGGATGAACGTCTTTGTGGGCGATTAAGACAATAGCATTAGTACTCAACTTAACTGTTCATTAAGTTTGTAAAAGCAATTACTATTGAGTGCATGCATTTCAGACCAGGAAACTTGTTTTTGTGTGGAGAACACTGTTCTTGCATTAAGATAGAAGCAAAATACTGCGGATGCTGGAAATCTAGAACAAAAACAGAAATACCTGGAAAAACTCAGCAGGTCTGACAGCATCTGCAGAGAGGGATACAGTTGACTTAATATTGAGTTCAACAATTTCAGATCATGAACACTCTCCATCATCCCCATCCCCTTTCCGATGCCCCTTTTTCCAATAATTTATAATTTTTTTACAAATATATTTTTCTTTTCACTCCTATTTTTAAATTTATTTTGATCTATTGTTTCATCTCCACCTTTTAGCCCATTTCGACCCCACCCCCACTAGGGCCATCTCCCACTTGCTCGTCCTGCTTTCTACCCTTAATGTCCCCATTAGCACATCCTTTAGATAATATCGCCACCATCAACACCCCTTTGTCCTTTCGTCTATGACATCTTTGGCAGTCTCTTGGCCTCCACCTATCACTGGTCCCCTATCGAGCTCTACCTGTCCCACCCATCCCCCTCTACCAGCTTATATTTCATCTCATTTCTATATGTCTTAGTTCTGATGAAGGGTTATACGGACTCGAAACGTCAACTTTATTCCTCTCCGCAGATGCTGTCAGACCTGCTGAGTTTTTCCAGGAATTTTTGTTTTTGTTCTTGCATTAATTTGCCTTCAGGGGTGAGTGTTGTCATTCAAAGATTGTTGGAGAGTGCCACTAATTGTAATGTCAGTAACCTTGACATATTGTTTGTATTGTGTCTCAGTAATAATGTTTGGCATATACCGCTATACGTGTGGCATAGCTGTAGGTAGTATATTGCTAATACAAAAGCAAAATACTATGGATGCTGGAAATTCGAAATCAAAACAGAAAATGTTGGAAATACTCAGGTCAGGCACCATTTGGGGAGAGAGAAGCAATTAACAACTTGAGTTGCTGACCTTTTACCAGAACTTGTAAAAGTTGGAGATATAACAATTTTTAAGCAAGTACAGAGATCTAAAATTGTTCAATTCAAATGTTGAGTTTGGAAGGCTGTGAAGTACCCTTTCAAAAGATGAGGTGCTGTTCCTCAAGCTTATGTTGAGTTTCATTTGAATGGAATAGGGGCCAAGGACAGAGAGGTCACAGTGGACGGAGAATTGAAATGCCACGTGTTTGGAAGCTCAAAAGCTCCCTGTAGCTCTTGTGGGTTGAAGGGAGATATTATGCAAAGCTGTCACCCAATGTACTTTTGATCTCCCCAAAGTAGATGAGACCACATGAGCCGTGCATACTAAATGGAAAGAAGTACAAGTAAATCTCTGTTTCGCCTAGGAGGAGTGCTTGAGCCCTGGATGGTGAGAGGTGAGCAGGGTAAAAGAGCAAATAATGGCACAGGAAATTAGAGAGCTTTACTCTGAACCTTGACTGTTTTGTAGAAGGCAAACGTGTTTGATATTGACCATGGGTACCTAAATTGAGAAAGTGTGTCAAGTGTGAGAGAGGCAGAGGGTTAACCTCCATTATTTGAGTGAACACACAAAAATCAACAAATCGCCTCCAGTAACATGTGATGATTTCTCTCTTTACTACTTTTCAAACCCAAGCATTCAGTTTTGAATGCTACAAAGCATCAAAAGACAGTGGCTCAAATAGGAATATTGGGTCACCATACAATACAAGGAACTGGAACACAGCAAGATTGACCTGGAGTCTTGTTCAGACATTCCTGCCAATCTTCACTTCTCTGGTACAGATTGTTGGCTATAGCACCAGTTTCCTTCCTGATGCACAGTTGACAGAAAATGTGCTTAATGACGTATAAAGATAGAACTGGGAAATTACTTTGACATTTTTGTGAGCAGTATCAGAAATGGGAGACCTTTAAATACAAAGCTTTTTTTAAAAAAAGAATAGCAATTCAGATGTTTTATAATTGAATTTAGTGTCTGTTTGTCCTTGGTGCTCTGGATTTTAGGAAAACTGATCTCTTACCACTTAGTCTATTAGATTGCCATTGCACATTTAAATCATTTCGCAGTTGATTTTTAATTATAGAAGAATTGGGCATTGTGGTTTTAGTTTTCAGACCTGAGACTCATTCTTGAATTGATCTATAATATTTTTCCCAATTCATATCCTCAGATACCATTTATTATCACTATGTTTAGCATTCTGATGGCAGGCACACTTTACTGAAGATGTCCTGGACATAACAGTCCTTGTATGCTACAGTGCATTGAACATCCCAGAACTGGATTTAAGCTATGTCAATAAAAGGGCATCACTCAGATCTGTGTGCTGCTTTTTTGGGTTAAATCACAACCCTTTCTGTGACTTCCAGCTCTGACATTATCTCTGGCAACCTGCAGGCTCCCCAAAAAGCAGTAGGAACAAACAACCACAGATATAATTGAAAGCCTGTAAAATTCATGGGAGCTGACCTACGTTGTCATCTGACAGGAGTGCTGAAGAATGTGAAAGTTAACCTCTACCTGCAGCAAAATCGCAGGGCTAACTCGAAATCATTTAAGGGTATCTCTGGATTAGTGGGTAGAAAATATCCAGGATTCCTGTACCTCATTTCTATCTTGCATCTCCAGAAACTAGTGCATGTACATGGATGTCCAAATTGGGCTAGACTGTGATGCTTTCTGCCTATAGAGTCAAACTCAATGCTCACTTGTGCTTTCTACACTTAATGTGAAGATTGGCCACTGAGGCGAGATACTGTGGGGCACTTAGTTCCCGCGGAACCATGCCCCAATGTAGAGCCAATTCTGTTGGAGCAAGTCTGGTTTCTTTCACTGCCACAACACTCTTTCCTCTTCATACCTTTAAAGTTAGTGATAAGGGTTCAAAATGCATGGGAGGTGGGAGGTGAGGGGTGGGTGGGAGGTGAGGGGTGGGCAAGCTCATCCTTGATGTCACAAGTAGCCCTTGCAGATTGGGGGGTGAAAAATTCAAGAAAGGCCGTCCGCATAAAATATTACCGTACGTGGCTCTTATGGCTTCTCTATGGTCTGGGGCTGAGCATTTGCAGGCATCTAGTTGAGAGTGGGAAAACATACAGAGTTATGATTAGAGGAGCAGCGATTGTGAGAGAGAAAATCTGTGAGGAACTGCTCCTCCATCCACAGATTCTGTTTCTCCCACGCAGAGTACTCCAGCTCCTCCAATTACGGGTTCCCTCTCTTAACCTTGCTGCTGCTTCAGAGACACAGTGTATGATTGGAAGACAGCAAATGCGGGAGGAGAGAGGGAGGTCAAGAAGGTGACAGATGCAGTGCAGGTAAAGCTGCTCCGGCTGTGCCTGTGTGTGTGAGAAAGAGAGGAAGGAATGGTGGAGAAGGAAGCCTCTCAGGCCGAGAGAGAGGGGATGGAGGCATCGTTGCTCACTTTGACACTTTACAACTTATTTTTATTTATGTATATGATTTCCCAACTTTTTTGAAAAAACCTTTTATTTTTCCTTCTAAAATTCTCCTCCTGCTCTTGGTTTCCAAGTTTATAAACTGCTCCTGGTACAATAACCAGCAAAAAGAAAAAAGCTAAATCCTTTCCAACAGCTTTTTTCCTCTTCTATATTTGTCCAATAAATTATTTTGGGAATAAAGTTTAAAGTAGAGAGACCTGGGCTAATGGGGGAAACCCAGTTTTTTCTGTTTCCCTTAGACTTTTCTTTAAATGTTTCTGCTATAGAAGTGTCTATCTGTATATGAGGGTTTTTTTGGCTATTGTGTGTTTTTTTAAAATACGTTTTGATGGGGAGGCAGTGGCATAGTCATATTGTCACTGGATTAGCAACCCAGAGACCCAGGGTGTAATGCCCTGGAGACCTGGCTTCAAATTCCAAGGCAGATGGTGAAATTAGAATACAATAAAAAACCTGGAATTAAAATTGTAATGATGACCATGAAACTATTGTTGATTGTCATAAAAAACCATCTGGTTCACTAATGTCCGTTAGGGAAGAAAATCTGCTGTCCTTACCTGGTCTGGCCTACATGTGACTCCAGACCCACAGCAATGTGGTTGACCTGTAAATGCCCTCTGAAATGGCCCAGCAAGACACTCAGTTGTATCAAACCGCTAAAAAGCCAATAAAAAGGAATGAAACTGGATGGACCACTCGGCTTTGACCCAAGGCACCGGAAACAACAACGGCAAACTCAGCCCTGTTGACCCTGCAAAGCCCTCTTTCCGAACCTTTGGGAGCTAATGCCGAAACTGGGAATGCTGTCTCTCAAACCAGTCAAGCAACAGCCTGACGTAGTCATACTCACGAATCGTACCTTATCGATAATGTCCTAGATACCACTTTCACCATGCCTGAGTATATCCTGTCCCACTGGCAGAACAGTGGTGTACATTCACGAGTGAGTTGCTCTGGGAGTCCTCAACATCAACACCAGACCCCATGAAGTCTCATGGCATCAGGTCAAGCATAGGCAAGGAAACCTCTTGCTGATTACCACGTACCGCAACCCCTCAGCTGAATAATCAGTACTCCTTCACGTTGAACACCACTTGGAGGAAGTCTGAGGGTGGCAAGGGTACAGAATGTACTCTGGGTGGGGGACTTCAATGGCTATCACCAAGAGTGGCTTGGTAGCACCACGACAGACTGAGCTGGCCAAGTCCTAAAGGACATAGCTGCTAGACTGGGTCTGCAGCAGGTGGTGAGGGAACCAACAAGAGGGAAAAACATTCTTGACCTCATCCTCACCATTCTGCCTCTGGCAGATGCATGACAGTATTGGTAGGAGTGACCACCGCACAGTGTTTGTGGAGATGAAGTTCTGTCTTCACAATGGAGATAGATGCTAAATGGGATAGATTTTGAACAGATCTAGCAAGTCAAGACTGGGCAGCCATGAGGTTTTGTGGGCCATCAGCAGAAGCAGAATTGTGCTCAACCACAATCTGTAACCTCATGGCCCGGCACATCCCCTGCTGTACCATTACCACCAAGCCAGGGGATCAACCCTGGTTCAATGAAGAGTGCAGGAGCAGCACCAGGCATACCTAAAAATGAGATGTTACCCTGGTGATGTTATAACACAGGACTACTTGCATGCCAAACAGCATAAGCAACAACCGTTGGACAGAGCTGAGTGGTCCCACAACTAACGGATCAGATATAAGCTCTGCATTCCTGCCACATTCAGTCATGAATGGTGGTGGACAATTAACCAACTCACTGGAGGAGACGGTTCCATAAATATCCCCATCCTCAATGATGGAGGAGCCCAGCACATCAGTGCAAAAGATGAGGCTGAAGTATTTGCAACAATCTTCAGCCAGAAGTACCAAGTGGATGATCCATCTTGGCCTCCTCTGGTGGTCTCCAGCATCATCGATGCCAGTCTTCAGCCAATTCGATTCACTCCACGTGATGTTAAGAGATGACTGAAGGCACTGCATACTGCAAAGGCTATGGACTCTGACAAATTCCTTGTGCTCCAGAACTTGCCGTGCCCCTAGCCAAGCTGTTCCAGTACAGCTACAAAACAGGCATTACTCGGCAATGTGGAAAATTTCCCAGGTATGTCCGTTACACACAAAGCAGGATAAATCCAACCTGGCTAACTACCGCTCAATCATCAGTAAAGTGATGTAAAGGGTCATCAACAGTGCTATTAAGTGGCACTTGCTTAGCAATAACCTGCTCACTGATGCTCAGTTTGGGTTCCGCCAGGGCCACTTCAGCACCTGACCACATTACAGCCTTCGTTCAAACATGGACAAAAGAGCTGAACTGTGTCTGCTCTTGACATCAAGGCAGCATTTGACTGAGTTTGGCATCAGGGAGCCCTAGCAAAACTGGAGTTAATGGGAATCGTGGGGGAAAACTCTCCACTGGTTGGATTCAAAGCTAACACAAAGGATGATGGTTGTGGTTGTTGGAGGTCAATCATCTCGTTCTAGGACATTACTGCCGGAGTTCCTCAAAGTTGTGTCCTAGACCCAACCATCGTCAGCTGCTTCATCATTGGCCTTCCTTCCATCATAAGGTCAGAAATGGGGATGATTGCACAATGTTCATCACCATTCGCAACTCCTCAGAAACTGAAGCAGTCCATGTCCAAATGCAGCAAGACCTGGACAACATCCAGGCTTGTGCTGACAAGTGGCAAGTAACATTCATGCCACAAAAGTGCCAGGCAATGACCATCTCCAACAAGAGAGATTCTAGCCATCACCCCATGACATTCAATGACATCAACATCACTGAATCCCCCACTAGCAACATCCTGTGGGTTACCATTGACCAGAAACTGAACTGGGCTAGCCATATAAATACTGTGACTACAAGAGCAGGTCAGAGGCTAGGGAATCTTGCTGCAAGTAACTCACCACCTGACTCCCCAAAACCTGTCCACCATCTACAAGGCGTAACTCATGAGTGTGATGGAATATTCTCCACTTACCTGGATGAGTGCAGCTCCCATAACACTCAAGAAGCTCAATAGCATCCAGGACAAAGCAGCTCACTTGATTGGCACCCCATCTACATTCACTCCCTCCAGCACTGGCGCACAGTGGCAGAAGTGTGTACCATCTACCATCACACTGGAATGCTGTGTTTGGTTGCAGTAGAGAGCTTCAGTTGGAGATTGGTGACTGAGGGAGTTCAAGGGTTAAATTCTATCTAAAGTCTAGTCTTTCTTTAATTTAACAATTAACTAAAAGCTGCTGTTAGGGTTTGAAGAAGCTAAGTTTTAGTCCAGCCTTAAAACAGGGCTCATACAGGCTGTGCTTGCAACTGCAACTAGTTAATTAGATAACTGGCTTAATCAAGTTTTCAGAGGCTAGGTTCAGAGAGTATAAAAATAGGCTATCTTATTGTGCTGACTTTGTCTGCACTGGAGTGTTGTGTTTGGCTACAATAGAGTGCTTCAGTTGAAGTTTGGTGACAGGGAATTCAGTGAGAAGGGAGGAGATGCTCCTTTTTCTACCTTTCCTCAGAAAGAAGAGCGGCGGTCTTGGTAAGGAGGAATTGGTGAGTAAATTAGAAAAGTGTAATATTTTTAAAGTTCCTATATTTGGATTTAGCTGAGAAGTGCCAGGAATAAGGGAAATCTAGGGCCAATATAATCAAGTAATATAAATAATCCAAAATAGAATAAAGTTAACATAAGAGAAATTGAGTTAAGGCATGGCAAGGCAGCTCAGAAACGTGGAATACGTGTACTGTAATATGTGTGAGGTCATGGACGCGACCGGTTCCTAGACAACCACATGTGCAGGAAGTGCTGTCAGCTGCAAAAACTCGAGCTCTGGGTTTCAGAGCTCGAGCAGTGGCTGGAGTCACTGTGGCGCAGCGGCTGGAGTCACTGTGGCGCATCCACGAGGCTGAGAGCTACATGGATAGCACATTCAGAGAGGTGGTCACACTGCAGTTTAAGGGCCTGGAGACAGAGAGGGAATGGGTGACCACCAGGCAGTCCAAGAGAAGTAGGCAGGTAGTGCAGGAGGCTCCTGGGTCCCGCTCAAAAATTGGTTTTCTGTTTTGGAATCTGGTGAGGGTGCTGGTTCCTCAAAGGAGTGCAGTCAGAGCTAAATTTGTGGCACCACGTGTGGCTTGGCTGGACAGGCGGGGAGGAAGAAGAAAGGAAGAGCTATAGTGATAGGGGGTTCAAAACAAAAACAGAATTACCTGGAAAAACTCAGCAGGTCTTGCAGCATCGGCGGAGAAGAAAAGAGTTGACGTTTCGAGTCCTCATGATAGGGGGTTCATTGGTTATGGGAACAAACAGGCGTTTCTGTGGCCGTAGACGTGACTCCAGGATGACATGTTGCCTCCCTGGTGCCAAGGTCAAGGATGTCATAGAGCAGCTGCAGGACATTCTTCTGGGGGAGGGTGATCAGCCAGAGGTTGTGGTCCACATTGGGACCAATGTCTTAGGTAGGAATGGGGATGTAGTCCTGCAATCAGAATTTAGGGACCTAGGTCGAAAATGAACAAGCAGGACCTCTAATGTAGTAATATCCGGATTGCTACCAGTGCCACGTGCCAGTGAGTACAGAAATAGGAGGATAAGGCAGATGAATGCCTGGCTGGAGAGATGGTGCAGAAGGGAGGGCTTTAGATTCCTGGTACACTGGGACTGGCTTGGGGGGGATGGCACCTGTACAAGCCGGATGGGTTGTACCTGAACAGAGCTGGGACTGAGTTCCTTGCGGGGTGTTTTGCTAGTGTAGTTGGGAGGGCTTTAAAGTAACTCGGCAGGGGTGTGGGAGCCAAGAAAAAATATTAGAGAGGAATACCAGGGTACACAAAATACTGGGAGGAACAGATAGCATTAGTATAGAGAATAGTAAACAGGTAAAGTCAGGGTAAAGGAGAAAGTAACAAAATCTAAATCAGGGTTACTATGCATGTATGTGAATGCACGGAGTATAGTAAATAAGATTTGGGAGTTACAGATGTAGATTGCTGTGTAGAAATATGATGTTGCGGCGTTAACAGATACTTGGCTCAAGAAAGGACAGAACTGAGTGTTAAATATTCCCGGGTACAAGGTGTCAGAAGAGATAAGAAAGGAAGGAAAGGAAGAGGGGTGGTGGTATTGATTAAGGAGAGCATTGCCGTGCTGGAGAAAGAGGATGTTCTAGAGGGCTCAAGGACAGAATCAATTTGGCTAGAGTTAAGGAACAAAAAGGGCTCAATTACATTGCTCAGTGTAGTCTATAGACCACCAAATAGTGAGAAGGATGTCGAAGAATAAATCTGCAGGGAAATTAGAGATGCAGGCATTATAGAGTAATTATAATAGGGGAACTTTAATTACCTGAATTACTTGAATGTAGACTGGGACAATGGTAGTGTAAAGGGCAGAGAGGGGCAAAAGATTGTGTTCAGGAGAATTTTCTACAGCAGTATGTGTCCAATCCAACAAGAAAAGATGCACTGTTGGACCTGGTTCTTGGAAATGAGGTGGACCAAGTAGATAGTGTCAATGGGGGAACATTTAGGAGACAGCGATCATTGTATTGTACGTTTTAGGATGATAGAAAAGGACGATGGGCAGTCCAGAGTAAAAATAATTAACTGGACAAGAGCCGACTTTGATGGGACAAGAACAGAGCTGGACCAGATAGACGGTAATGAAAGACTGGCAGGAAAAACTGTAGCTGAACAATGGGCCATCTTCAAAAAAGTATTGGTTCGGGCACAGCCAAGGTATATTCCATTGAAAGGGAAAAGTAGGGCAAACAAGTCCCGAGCTCCCTGGATGCAAAAGGAGATTGAAGTTAAGATAAAGAAGAAAAAGTGCGCTTATGACACGTGTCAGGTAGAATGAGGAACACAGAGGGTTCAGAGAGGAGGTGAAAATGCATATTAGAAAAGCGAAGAGGGATTATGAGATAAGACTGGCAGCTAACATAAAGGGAAATCCCAAAGTTTTCTATAGGCATGTAAAGAGTAAAAGGAGTAGGGCCGATTAGGGACATAACAGGGAATTTACACATGGATGAAGGGGACATGGTTGAGGTATTAAATGAATACTTTGCATCCGTTTTTACCAAGGAGGTAGATGCTACCCAGACCATGGTGACAGACGAGGAAACTCTGTCACTAGAAGGGTTCAAAATTGATAAGGAGGAAGTGTTGAATAGACTATCGGTACTTAAAGTTGACAAGGCATCGGGACCGAATTAGATGCATCCAAGGATAATGAAGGAAGTGAGAGCAGAAATTGCAGGGGCATTGGCCATAATCTTTTAGTCTTCCCTAGACTTGGGGGTGGTGCCAGAGGACTGGAGAATTGCAAATATTACGCCCTTGTTCAGAAAAAGTTATAAGGATAAGCCCAGCAATTACAGATCAGTCAGTTTGACTTCAGTGATGGGCAAGGTTCTAGAAACTATTATTCGGGATAGAATTAGTAGTCACATGGAAAATATGGGTTGACAAGGATGAGCCAGCATGGATTTCTAAAGGGGAAATCATGTTTAACTTAATTGCTGGAGTTTTTAGAAGAGGTAACAGAAAAGGTCGATGAGGGTGATGCTGTTGATGTGGTGTACATGGACTTTGAAAAGGCATTTGACACAGTGGCGCACAACCGACTTGTGATAAAAGTTATTGCTCATAGAATAAAAAGGACAGTAGCAACGTGGATACAAAATTGGCTGAAAAATAGGAAGCAGAGAGTAATGGTCAATGGAACAAAAACAGAAAATGTTGGAAAAACTCAGCAGGTCTGACAGCATCTGTGGAGAGAGAAACAGAGTTAACATTTCAAGTCCGTATGACCCTTCTTCAGAGCTGAAGAGAAGTGGAAATGTGATGAAAGTTACACAGTTTAAGGGGGGTGGAGTAGCTGAAGCTGGATAGGAGGCCAGCGATAGGTGGGGACAAAGGAGGGATTGACAAAGATGTTGTGAACTAAAGGACAAAGGGAATGATAATGGTAGTGGTAAGGGCTGAAAAAGATGCTGACAGTGGAATAAGGGTAAGAAAGCAGAATGTGATAATAGTAGAACAAAGGTAGTATTGTGTGAAAGAACAACATGGAACACGTAACAGATGGCCCTTCAGTGAATGCGGTGGGGGGGTGGGGTGGTGGGGAAAAAAGGGATAGAAGGGGGGATAAAAAAGGGGATACACCCATGGATGAATGAATACAAATAAAAATAAGTGGATAAAAAGTAAAAATGAATGTAGAAAGAAGGGGATATAAAAGGTGGTGGGGGATGGAGGAGAGAGTTCATTATCTGAAGTTCTTGAGCTCAATGTCAAGTCCGGAAGGCTGAAAAGTGCCACTAGTCAATGGATGTTTTTCAGGCTGGAGGAAGGTTTGTAGTGGAGTTCCCCAGGGGTCGATATTGGGACCCTTGCTTCTCCTGATATATATTAATGATCTAGATCTTGGTGTGCAAGGGACAATTTCATAGTTTGCAGATGATACAAAGCTTGAGAGTGTTGTGAACTACGAGGAGGATGGTGTGGAACTATAAGAGGACATAGACAAATTGGAATAGGCAGATAGGTGGCAGATGAAGTTCAATGCGGAGAAGTGTGAGGTAATGCACTTTGGCAGGAAGAACATGGACAGACAATACAAAATAAGGGGTGGAATTTTGAAGGGGGTGCAGGAGCAGAAAGACTTTGGTTTATATGTGCATAGATCATTGAACATGGCAGGACAGGTGGAGAGAGCAGTTAATGAAGCATATAGTATCCTGAGTTTTATTAATAGGGGCATAGAGTACAAGAGCAGGGAGGTTACGCTAAATTTATATAAGATCCTCGTTAGACCTCAGCTGGAATATTGTGTACGGTTCTGGGCACCATATTATAGGAAGGATGTGAACACATTGGAGAGAGTGCACAAGAGGTTTACAAGAATGGTCCCAGGGATGAGAAACTTCAGCTATGAGGATAGATTTGAGAAGTTGGGACTGTTTTCCTTGGAGAGGAGAAGGCTGAGAGGAGACTTGATAGAAGTTTTCAAAATCATGAGGGGACTGGACAAAGTAGATAAGGAGAAGCCGTTCTCACTCCTAAAATGATAAGAACGAGAGGGCACAGATTTAAAGTGATTTGCGAAAGAAGCAAATGTGGCGTGAGAAAAAACTTTTTCACACAATGAGTGGTTTGGGCCTGGAATGCACTGCCTGGAAGTGTGGTGGAGGCAGGTTCAATCGAGGCATTCAAGAGGGCATTAGATGATTATTTGAATAGAAACAAGATGCATGGATATGGAGGAAAGGCAGGGCAATGGCGCTAGGTCATAATGCTCATTTGGAGAGCCAGTGTAAACACGATGGGCCGAATGGCCTCTTTCTTTGCCATTAAGATTCTGTGAAGATGCACTGCAGGAACTCACCAAGCCCCCTTAGATAGCACCTTCCAAACCCATGACCACTACCATCTAGAAGGATATGGCTAGCAGACATGTGGGAACACCACCACCTCGTAGTTCCCCTCCAAGCAACTCACCATCCTGGCATGGAAATATATTGTTGCTCCTTCACTGTTGCTGGGTCAAAATCCTGGAACACTCTCCCAAACAGCACTGTGGGTGTACTCATACACAGACTGCAGTGGTTCAAGAAGGCGGCTCACTACCACCTTCTCAAGGGCAATTAGGGATGGCAATAAATGCTGGCTTAGCCAGTGAAGCCCACAACCCATGAATGAATAAAAACAATGTAGAAAAAGCTGGGATTCCAGTCACTCCAGAAGAGCCCATCCTTCAGTTTGCTTTAATATGAACCACTGGAGGTGGACTACTGGTTGTTGGACTGGGGAAGGTGAGGTGTTGCTGAATGAACAAAAATTGTTTAATTGTTGTTGGACTCTTGGCCACATCCCAGCACTCAGTCTATTTCTTTAATATCCTTTATTGGAGGCATAATGCGAGTTTACAAATTCCTGCTTTGAGACCTGTTGGTTTGTAACTTAAATCTTTAGATTGAAAACCCTTGAAATCCAAAATGTTGCCCCATAAAATTTACAAGTGGCCCTCGAGGAAATCTCAAAAAGATCCCTCAAAGAAAAAATTATTTTGACCCTTGGTCAGTATATTGGCTCAAACATCACTAAGTACATGAAAAGATAAATACCACTCACATCTAATGTGAGAACTTAAGCCTGATATTGTTTGCTATGAATTAAGAGTATATAATGTTTTGATCAACTCTACCGACCTTGCTAAATACCTCTGCGTGTAGTGTGTGATTTCAAATATATTGCATTTAAACCAAATGCGTAGAGATAAAATATTTTAATGGTTTTGCAATTATTACATTCATTCAGCCTAGTGTTTGGACATTGTAGCAGTCTCCAAAGAGAATCACAGAATCTTACATTTGGCGCAGGGAGTCTGTACTGGCTCTCTGAAAGAGAATTCTACCTAATCCCACTCCTCTGCCTTACCCCTGTAACCTTGCACATTCTTTCTTTTCAGATAGCACTCCACTTCCCTTTTGAATACCTTGATTGCACCTGCCTCTACCACCCTCTCAGGAAGCTCATTCCAGACTCCAGTAATCCACTGGGAGAAAAAAAAATTCCTCATCACTATTACTCCTGTTACCAATTATTTTGAATCTGTGCACTCTAGTTCTTGATGCTCTCTTGAGTGGGAACAGTTTCTCATGATTTACCCTGTCCATTTCCCTCAGGATCTTGAATATCTCTATCAAGTTTCTCCAAAGCAAACCGTTCTTAACTTTTAAAAAGAAACTTGAACTTCCAGTTGATAGCTGCAAGGATGTCATGAGAAGATTTTACCTTTTAAGACTTTTGAGTAACGAGCAGACTAAAAGCACTATTGACTAAACACTAATGTCGGCAAATTATACTTCAAAGTACAAAATAGAACTTTCCGCTTTTACTTTTAATACAACTGATAAACCCACTTCAAAGGTAAACTTACACTGCCCCTTAAGTAGCGATTCAATTTTTCCTGGAACCAGTCCAGATTGATTCTCAGCTTCTGAGGATTTACTTTGGTTCCTTTCCTTTCCCAGCCTGCTAACTTGTAACCCTAGAGCTCTCCTTCATCGTAAGGAGTTTTCCTGGTGATTCTCCCCATTGCGCAAGCTAGGCGAATCTTCCAGCCTTACTTCAACCTATCCAAACCGATTCCAAGCTCCCATCTTCATTCCTGCATGGCGAATCATAGAGACTTTTGGCCTCTGGTTGCTCGCTCTCACTCTCTTGGATCCTGGCAGAATACCTGAGTCTGAGTGTTTTGGGGATATCTTAGAAACCCTTCCTTGCTCAAACTCTATCTATATGGCAATGTGAATCCCCTAGGCCTTGTGCTAATGCTGATTAGCCATCCTTGAGACCACAACTGTCTCTTATCTTGGAAGTAAACGGACATATTAAAGCATAATTGTCTGCAAAGTGACATTCTCAGCACCCCTGGAACTTTGGAAACTAGCCTTCTAACCACTGGAAATACAAATGCTCCTGTGATTGTCTCCAAGTGTGAACAGCTTGCAGCATCTTTCCAGCAAAACAATCTGGGCCTTCCTTGGATTTAACACAGCCCCCTCACCCAGGTCTGTTGTCAGACAGAGTTCAGGTCACATGATCCCCTTCATTTTACCCTAAAAGCTGCAGTCCCAAAACACAACAATCTTAAACTTCATAATCGTAACAACATGTACTTCCACCATTGTATATGTTTTTTTTTACACTGAACAATGTGTTATTAAAGTAAACCTTGTATGACAATCTGTTTTTCAAACACTTCAAGTTTTTTTAATTCATTTACGGGATGTGGGTGCTGCTGGCTAGGCCAGCATTTATTGTGCATCCCTAACTGCCCTTGAGAAGATGGTGATGAGCTGCCTTCTTAAATCGCTGCAGCCCATGTGGTGTAGGTACATCATCAGTGCTGTTAGGAAGGGAGTTCCAGGATTTTGAATGGCGATAAATTTCCAAGTTAGGGTGATGAGTGGCTGGGAGGGAAACTTCCAGTTGTTGGTGTTCCCATGTATCTGCTATCCTTGTCCTTCTAAATGTTAGCAGTCGTGGGTTTGGAAGGTGCTGCCCAAGGAGCCTTGGTGAGTTTCTGCAGTGCATCTTGTAGATGGTACACACTGCTGCCACAGTGTGTCGGTGGTAGAGGGATGTGATGAATGTTTGTAGGTGGAGTGTCAATCAAGCGGGCTGCTTTGTCCTGGATGGTGTCTTGAGTGTTGTTGGAGCTGCGCTCATCCAGGCAGTTGGAGAGTATTCCATCACTCTCCTGACTTGTGCCTTGTGGATAGCGCAGAGGCTTTGGGGAGTCAGGAGGTGAGTTACTCGCTGCAGGATTCCTAGCCTCTGACCTGCTCTTGTAACCACAGTATTTATATGGCTGGTCCAGTTAAATTTTTGGTCAACTGTAACTCCCAGGATGTTGGTAGTGGGGGATTCAGCAATGCTAATGCCATTGAATATCAAGGGGTGATAGTTAGCTTTTCTCTTGTTGGAGATAGTCATTGCCTGGTACTTGTGTGCCATGAATGCTGCTTGCCACTTGTTAGCTGAAGCCTGGATATTGTCCAGGTCTTGCTGCATTTAGACATGGACTGTTTCAGTATCTGAGGAGTCGCAAAAGGTGCAGAGCATTGTGCAATCATCAGCGAGCATCCCCATTTCTGACCTTATGATGTAAGGAAGGTCATTGAAGAAGCAGCTGAAGATGCTAGTAATTGAGGTCGAGACAGGAATAACATAAAATAAAAACAGTAAAGAAACTGGAATAATGCAGAAGGAATATTCAAAATTAAAAGGAAAACATAATCAGTTTAGAAACAGAAAGCATTTTTTTAATTAATTCATGGGATTGAGTATTGCTAGCAAGATGAGCATTTGTTGCCAATCGCTTTTGAACCATTGTAGTTCATATGGTGTAGGTACTTCCACAGTGCTGTCTGGGAGGAAGTTCCAGGATTTTGACTCCAAAACAGTAAAGAAAGAAATAGCAATTTAGTTCCAAGTCAGGATGGTTTGAAGGGGAACTTGGAGGCGATGGTATTCCCTTGCATCTGCTGTCTCTGACCTTCCAGGTGGTAGAGAGTGTGGGTTTGGAACGTGCTTTCGAAGGAGCCTTGGAAAATTGCTGGAGTACATTCATGCTTCTGCCACTGTGGCTGTGATGGAGTAAATATTTGAGGTGGTGGATGGAGTGGTGATCAAGTGGGCTGCTTTGTCTTGGATGGTGTTGAGCTTTTTAAGTGTTATTGGAGATGCACTCACCAGGCAAGTAGAGAGTGTTTTCATTACACTCCTGACCTGTAGATGGTGGACAGGCTTCAGGGAGTCAGGTGAGTTCCTCTCTGTAGAATTTCTAGTCTGTGACCTGCACTTGTATCCACAGTATTTATATGGCTGGTCCAGTTCAGTTTTTGGTCAAAGGTAACCCAGGATATTGGTAGTGAGGGATTCAGCAATGATAATGCTGTTGAATGTCTAGGGAAATTGGTTAAATTCTGTTCTTGGAGACGCCCGGCATCTGTGTGGCACAAATGTTACTTGCCATTTATCAGCCCAAGCGTGAATGTTGCCCGGGTTTTGCTCCTTGCGACCGCGGATTGTTTCAGTATCTGAGGTGTTGCGAATGTTACTGAACACTGCATTCATCAGTGAACATCCCCACTTCTGACCTTGTGCTGGAGGGAAGGTCAGTGATGAAGCAGCTGACGATGATTGAGCCTAGAACAGTACCCTGAGGAACTCCTGCAGCGATGTGTTGGGGCTGAGACAATTGGCCTCCAACCATCATGATCACCTCTTTGTGCTACATATGATTCCAGCCAGTGGAGAGTTTCCTCCTGATCCTTCATTGACTTCAATTTCGCGAGGGTTCCTTGATTCCACACACAGTCAAATGCTGCTTCGTAAATCAATGGCAGTTACTGTTGACTCACATTGATGTTCAAATGCAGGGAAAATTGCAAATTTGTGCCCAGGGTTTAATACCATCATTCTCAAGTAAGTATTTCAAGCATGTTTATCCTAAGTTTTTGTAGATCAAGAACAAAGTTCAAAGTAAGGGTTTTTTTGTTAAGCTTAGGAACTTTGAGTGCATGAAGCTTCAGTGAAGAGTGATGAACTTTGGGTAGATAGCGTAGACTACATTCCAGAAAGAGAAAAGAATTTAGTGACAAGATAATTATTCCAGTTAATAAGTGAATTTGTTATTGAGCACTTTCAGAAACTACCTTAGAGTGCGACATATACATCAACTTGGTATGTAAGATGAATCCATTTTTTTAGTGTCAAACTGCATGTTTAGGACTATACTCGTATTGGGAGACAGTCTCAATTTTTCAGCTCAGAAATACACACTTAAGATTATATTTACCTCCTAAGTCAGTGCATAAGATCAATAAGGCGTTACAGGCCGTGTTGACAAGAAAATACGTGGGACTTTAAGACTTGCCTACGCAGCACATGGCAACCAACAAACCAAATTGGTCCTGCAAAAAGAATGAAGGATGGAAGTGGTTTCAAGTTGAAAGTCATAACGTTTTCTAACTCATCAAATAATTGTGCTGCACTGAGGGAATTCAGCGTAGGTGGAAAAGCTGTGTGAGAATGGAAGAAGGTGAAACCTGTCCTGAAGAAGATGCCCCAGACCAAATGCATCATAAGGACAGGGACCAACCATGGCTTGATGTTGAGAAGCATGTATCAGAATGTGTCCTTGAAAATCGTCAGAATGGTTACACTGTCACCAGAAATGCAATGTGTATAAATGCATTTAAGTTGGCCACATCAAACCCTGAGTCCAGTAAAGATTTCAGAGCAACAGATAGATGGTGTAGCCTCTTTATGGAACAAAAATGTGTGGTGTTGTCGCAGAAGACCAAGATCGCTCAGAGACTGCCAAAAGACTTCAATGCCAAAACTACTAGTTTGCCGCGATTTAGCAGTAAAAACGCATGCACCCATTATGTCACAACAGCAACATGAATTAAATGCTCATGAATTTTGATATGCCCAGCCGCCCAAGTGTGGAGTGGAAAGGTTTGAAAATAGTTCTAGTGAAAACCACACAATAAGATTCACGGTGATACTAGTCTGCGGGGTCGATAGAACGAATTAGAGCCTATGCTCATTTTTAAACATAAAACCATGCTGAAAATAAAATTCCCTGCAGGAGCTTTTGTGCATGTCCATGACAACGGTTGAATGGATGAGGAGTCAAGTTGTGGATTAATAATTTGTGAAATAGGCATCTCGGTGGCCTGCGCAAAGAATGCAGTTTATTAATGAGGGACATATTCAGATCCCAGATCAAGAGGTGCCTGCGAAGAAATGACACCCACGTTGCAGTTATGCCGGGGGCATGATGACTGTCATTCAACTTTTGGATGTATGCACTAACAAACTATTCAAGGATCATGTTCACACTGAAAGGACTATGTGGATAGTTGGAGGAAAAATCTTCACAGAGTGGAAATATGCATGCTGCCCCATTTGATGTTTTGTGTGGTTTCGTCATCAAATTGTGAGGTGCTATTAATGTACAAACTGTCATTGGATCATTCAGAAATACAGAATATCCAATTCAATGGATGGCGGGGAACATGATTCGTTGTGGAGGGATGATTATGAAACCAAAAGCAAAACGTCTGATCCAGAGTGGGGTCCTTGAGATGATGCCATAGCCAAAGTGACTCAGGATGAATTTGATGAATTTTGTGTTATAAGCCAATGATGATAGAAACATAGAAACTAGGAGCAGGAGTAGGCCATTTGGCCCTTTGAGCCTGCTTCGCCATTCATTATGATCATGGCTGATCATCCAACTCAATAGCCTGCTCCCACTTTCTCCGCATACCCTTTGATCCCTTTTGCCCCAAAAGCTATATCTAACTCCTTCTTGAAAGCATACAATGTTTTGGTCTCAACTACTTTCTGTGGTAACGAATTCCACAGGCTCACCACTCACTGGGTGAAGAAATTTCTCCTCATCTCAGTCCTAAATGGTCTACCCCATATCCTCAGACTGTGACCCCTGGTTCTGGACTCTCCCATCATTGGGAACATCCTTCCTACATCTACCCTGTCTAGTCCTGTTAAAATTTGATAGGTTCCTATGAGATTCCCCCTTCATTCTTCTGAACTCCAGCGAATATAATCCTAATCGACTCAATCTCTCCTCATATGTCAGTCCCGCCATCCCAGGAATCAGTCGGGTAAACCTTCGCTGCACTCCCTCTATAATGAATTTGACGGTTTTCAAACTCATACGATTATGGGTCAAACCAAAATTTAGAATCATTTCATTAAATCAATGTGCCGTGTTTTGTTTAATTTTAATTACCTGTGTTTTTTTCCACATTTCAAAATGGCAGCCACCTACACCAAGACCAGTAGTTCGCATTTTATACTTGGTGTATAAGTCGGCCACGTTTTTGGAAGAGAGTTTTGAAACTTCAGAGGTCAACTTATATGCGTGATCTACAGTATGAGTTTTCTTGAAATAAAGTAAATGTGATTTGGAAAGATAAAAAATATTCATTGTGCGTTTAATATTACTTGTATTAACATTTTCGTTAGCTTGAATTTTGAAAAATTTCAGGAAAGCTATTCCTACACATGTACTTCAATCACTAATCATACCTTGCGTATGTTATCATTGCTGAGTATTTGGTATGCTGATGACATACACCATCTATAAGGCTTATCTTCAAGATTTATTCCTGTCTGTTTCATAACGTAGTTTCCAAATGTAAAGATTCCTCTGTAGTCTTGTCACAAATAAAGTGTTGTTTATTTTTATTTATGGTTAACTTCAAGTTTGGAAAGAGGCATGTTTTTGCATTGTACAAATATTCTAGATTTGTCCCCTTTCTGGAATCTGGACATCTGGCCTAGGTAATAGAATCATGTATTTATATAGAATCTTATTAACCTTCAAAAAAATCTCAAAGTGCTTCACATACACTGAATTACTTTGCAATGATTACTATTATGTAAGTAAATTTAACAACCATTTTGCGCAGAAACATCCCATAAACAGCAGTGAGGTGAATAAATTGTTTGGTGGTTAGAGAAGAAATGTCGGGAAGGATACTGGGAGAAATGTCTCTGAAAAATGCCATGTGATCTTAATGTCTTCCTGGACTGCCAGAATGGGCAGATGAGCTTCAGTTTAGCATCTCATCCAAAAGATGGCACTCTGACACACACCGCAGCTTAGTTCTGTACTGAAATATCAGATTAGATTGAAGTTTGTTACGATCTTGATAGAGACCAGTAGTCTTTTCTTTTAAAGTAGACAAAATTTGAAATCTCAGTTCTTTACTAAGAGAATGAAGCCACAAAATTCCATGGTTTAAAATAGAAGTGTTTTTGTTGTACACTAAATACCATCTGTTCTATACTTGCACATCCAGAATTAACATGAGTTAAACATGAGTTAACAAGCAAATTGTGGCTGAATATAGACTATAAATTGCACCTTAAAGGACAGACACAACTCAGACAGATCTTTCGAATTCGCTCAGCAGTCCACTCAGATTTTACTGATCATAGTGAGTCACAAAATCCTTCAAACTTTGTCTTCCTCAAGAGAAATTTCAGCTTCTTCCCTGCTAGAAACTTGTCATATCCCCAACTGACAGCAGCACACAACCAACCAGAGTTCCACTGGCACAGTCTACTCCACAAATGGTCCATGTCTGAAGAACCTGCTCAACTCAGTCTGGATGGTATAGATCCACCATTGTTATCTTCAAGTAACAGAAACAGCTGCTGCAACTTATTCTTTTTGCTTATTCTCAGCTTCTGGATATAGCCTCCTCTTGTTGATTCTTTGGGGTGCCTGTTTTGCTCCAGTTGACTCAACAGCTGCTATTACACAGCTTGGACTGACCTGTGTCCTTTTATACCTTTCAACACGTTTTAGTTTTGATTTCCCAACTCAGCTTGCTTCTGATTTCCTTAGAGACTGGGAAGTTCAGTTTCATTTCTGTGTTGATCTTTTCTGCTTGTCTTTTTGTTTCTTTTCAATTCAGCTCCTGTTTTGAGATAGGGTCTATCTTAAAAACATACAAATTACATTTAAAAATATGGATTCCCTCAAGTTTAACTACAATCATTTGAGCTAGAGGTGAGATTGCTACCAACTGAACAAACTGATGCTTGAAGTGATATAAGAAAAGATAAATGGAAAATAATAGACCCCTGCAAATCACAAGAAGGCAATGATTTAACATTAATCCAAAAGCAACATACTGAGGATGTTGGAATCTGAAATAAAAACACAAAAATGCTAGAAATACTCAGCAAGTCTGGAAGCATCTGTGGAGAGAGAAATGGTGCTAATGTTTCAGGTTGTGACTGATCAGTGTCAAAATTGTTTATTGATAATGCTCTTGTTCAGTGCCATGGGATGTTTTGCTACGTTAAAGGTGTATATATCAATGCAGGTTATTTTTATCCTTTTTTCCTTGATAACAATAAGTGGCACCCTATTAGGAGTTCCTATGCTATTTTATAACTTTGCTATCTTGGATCCTTGTTGCATCACCACCTATTGCTGCATTACTTTTTTCCTGTAAATTACTTCAACTCCTTCCCAGAAAACATTCTTTCAACTGTTTTTTTGGTATCTGAAAATTCTAATGCATATCGTCCTCTTAGTTCACAACACCATAATTAAATTCATGACTTAGTTGTCTTTTGTGCATCAATGCCTTCATAAAAGTTTTTTTCTTGAAGGTCTTGGCATCTTGCAAAAGCTTCAGCTTAGACTTGAAATTTTTGATAGCACTATGGTTTTGTTAGCTGAAGTCAGGTTCTGCACTCTGAGCGTACTCAATGTTCCCAGTTTCCCAGGATGCATCAATAAATTCCATCAGTTGAACTGCTGAAATATGTTTACTTTCTAAAAAATTCTGTTCTTTCTCAAAATTATTTGAGACGAACTTCGAAAGCTTCATTCAGATGAAGTTTGTATTGAATGTTTTGTTAAAAGTATGTCTGAGAGAGAGAGAGAGAAATGACTGGCTTACGTGCCTGTTTTAGCTTATGGGTCCTATAAACTTCAGGAAACATAGCTGAGAGAAATCGAGGTGCAATTTGCACTGGTTTCCCAGACCTGTTGAAATTAGGGTGGGAGAGCAGGACAACCTCCCATGAAAATTACTGGCTATGTTTCTTTTTCCTCATCTTCATTTATTTTTGTGATTTTTGTGCTGTGTATTCAAGTTGTTGTAAAAGGGTATTGAACCTTGCAGGATTTTTGAATCAGCATTGGTTAGTGTTATATGGAACAATGTAATACATCAAATCTCTTTTCACCATCATGTATGGAATGTAAACCATTGTCAAATCTGCTAACAAAAATATACAGATGGGAAGAGAAACCAGAAACAGACCACTTACAATTCTTTATTTTTATATTCAGAATATAATTGTTGCAGACATGGTTTTGTTTGAAAGTGTACATTAATGAGATAGATTAATTAGGATTTTTTTTCAATACAACGGAGTTGCTTTCTGAACATTACAAAATTGTATTTTTTTTTTTAATTCCTTTATTAACATTTCATTGACTTGTATGTTCAGGTTTAGGAACTCAGAGATCCTGTTTGAGCTTATTAATAATGCCTGCTTGTTAAAAGTGAACAATTTCGAAGAAGGTGACTAGAGATAGTTTTGCTTATCTGGTAAAGCATCGTACAATAAAAACAATTTATTTTGTTTAACTTCACCCTGAATTTCATTTTATGCATTATAATAAATACCCTGAAGTTTTGCTTGACACTTTTTGAGGCAGGCTGGAGAAATGTTTCGCAATCTTTGCTCTGGGCATGAAATTGATTAATGTTCACGATAGAACAGATTGCATTTTGGAAGAGCTATGCTTGATGGACCAAATGGCCTTTTTCTGTTAATATTTTCTTAGGTTCTGAATACGAATATACACATTCCCCAGTGTAAGAATACAGTCAATCATGTAACAAAAAAAGACCAAAACAACTTCAAGTCCAGCTATATTTTTGTTCCCCACTTCAGTGGTGCTAATCATGAGGAAACAGAGTTTCTGTTTAAATTGTTTTGCATATTGCTGAAAACCCGGTCAGACAGCATTTTAAAATGCATTTTTTAAAGAATTTGCTTTTAAACAAATTCCATTGTATATTTAAAAGTGACTTGAAGCTAGATTAAAAGAGCTGAAAATGGGATTATCACAAAAATAAGCATTTTAATCACAGTGTCAGTCAAGCACTTCTGAACAACCTAATTTACTAAAGCACACTTCAAAAAGAAACACTATTTTCTCGTGAAGTTGTGGTACATTAGTCAATTTCTTAGTAAATTAAAGAAAACACCACGTGTAAAAGCTTTTAAAATGCTGTGTAATTTTTATTCATTCATGGGATGTGGGCATCACTGGCGAAGCCAACATTTATTGTCCATCCCTAATTGCCCTTGTTCAGAGCGCATTTAAGAGTCAACCACTTAGCTGTAGGTCTGGACTCACATGCAGGCCTGACCAGGTAAGGACAGCAGATTTCCTTCCCTAAAGGACATTAGTGAGCCAGATGGGTTCTAACAACAATTGGCAATGGTTTCATGGTCATCATCAGACTTTTAATTCCAGATTTTTATTGAATTCAGATTTCACCATCTGCCGTGGTAGGATTTGAACCCAGGTCCCCAGAGCGTTACTCTGGGTTTCTGGATTACTAGTCCAGTGACAGTACCACCATGCCCAGGGGTGATCCTCACTCCCAAAAGAACTATCTTAATTTTGAAAGCCTCCCTAAAGACCTACATGTGAATGCAGTTAGTGGAAACCCCCAATGATTAATTTACCCTGAGCATGACCAGTTTTGTGAGCAAGCCCTATGTCCAACAAGCTGTTTTTTAAACCGCACAAAGGATTGTGGAAACTTGAGTTAGGCTGAATGCAAATTGCACTTAAAATTCTGTGATATTCTGCACTGATTTCAGCTGAATTTAATTGAATAAAGCCTGGCCCAATTAAGTGGAAACTCCTGGCTGTGATACCTGCCTCTAATTTATGCATCCGGAAGACCATCTTGATGTGTATTTTTAAACAGAAGTAAAATTAAATGCAGGGTTAAGGTGTATATATGAAGTATAAATGGTCATTCATGCAATTTATACAGAATGATGTACAGAGTTGAATAATTCAATGCTGCGACTGACAATACAATCCTATAATATTTAAAGTAGAATTTTTATTTGTATTCTAAATCAGCTCTGACATGGCATATACATCCCTATTACTATTCAGTGGATCCTCTAAGTGTGAGCAGCTTCATGGGAGATGTAATATAGTTTCTTTGATACTTGTAACACTTTCAGTTTTTAAAAAAAACTTTTGAAAGGTCAATATCATGAAATGCAACATTTTGAGTTTATTATGGCAAAATGAGATACTATGTTGTCAAGTTAATAACTAATTATTCGCCTGTTTTCTACAGCATTAGAGTTCAGATTGCAAATTGGATTTTTGAAAATATTTAGGCAGAAAGAAAGTTAGTTTGAATCCATGAATTGTATATGCAATTTACTGGACTTTAGGAGTAATATTTTTACATCACCTAAAATGTACCCATTGCCTGAAAAATTTGAAAAATTCGTTTTCAAAAGATTTTCATGTTACTAGTATTTGTTATTGTTCAAAGATAACTTCAGATTCAGAATGCAAGTAGCTCAAGTCTTTTCAATGTATGTGGGTGAAGATGTTTGCACTTGTAATTTAAAATAATCTCCAGCCAGTGCTGTCAATTGCATATACCATTCACCCGGTGTTATGGCACTCCATCCACCACCCACAAACATTCACTCCCTCGACCACTGACGCACAGTGGCAGCAGTGTATACCACCTACAAGATGCACTGCAGCAACTCACCAAGGCTCCTTCCAAACCTGCAACCTCTACCACCTAGAAGGATAAGGGCAGCAGATGCATGAGAACACCATGACCTGCAAGTACCCCTTCGAGCCACAAACCACCGTGACTTGGAACTATGTCACAGATCCTTCACTGCCCCGGGTCAAAATCCTAGAACTCCCTCCCTAACATCACTCTGGGTGAACCTAAACCACATGGACTGCAGCGGTTCAAGAAGGTGGTTCACCACTACCTTCTCTAGGGAAATTAGGGATGGATAACGATTGCTGGCCTAGCCAGTGATACCCACCTCCTGTGAAAGAATTTTAAAAAGACATTCTTGAGGTAAAGTCTTGGTATCTCATGTGATATGTTTTCTGTCTTTTCTGGTAGGTTGCTATGGTGTGGATGGAGAAAGTGACTCCATTATGAGTTCTGCCTCTGAAAATTCTACAGAACCTTGGTTCTGTGACGCATGCAAATGTGGAGCATCACCTAGTTGTGAGTTGTGCCCCAATGTGGATGGAATTTTTAAAGAAACAGATGCTGGAAGGTTTGTTTTATTAATATTTATTTCTTCAATAAAAGAGAAATAGCTTTATTGTAAGCCTTGTAAAGTTGTTAATCGGCTGACTGAATGTGGTTCTTAGAATGTTAACTGAAGTAGCATTGTAGTTTGTAATGGTCAGAGTAGAAGAGCAGACCCCACTAGTCATACATTAGCATTAGGATTGACAACTCATGTTGGATATATTCCTGGAAGTTTGTTCCCATGACATCTTAATGTGCGATTACCGGCCACGTATTACCTGTTGTTTGCAGCAGTTATTGCATTTACCTTACTAATGTAGATTACACATAAACCATCACTTTCCTCTGACCCCATCCAAGAGGGAACCTTGGCACTCTGTTCTTGCTTGGAACTTTCCCGAACTAACTGATATCCTTGCCCACTGTTAGTAATTCCATACGTAGAGCTGTATTTAAAAGTCCTGGGACCTTGGACACAACAAATGCCCAGGGTCTTCTGCAGACCTCTGCATAATTTTCTCTGCACGTCATCCAACCCTGCTCAGCCCCCAGTTAGTATATCCATAAAATCTGTTTATATATTTAAGCATTAAAATTTTGCACATTTCCATAATGACATGGTAGTTCAAAGGCAGGCTGCAGACTTGGGAAAAAGATGCGGTGAAAGTGAGGCTGCAGAAAAAGAAACGAATTGGAATAGAAATGTTATCACAAGCACTTACTGAAAATGACTGCTGCTTCCACCAGACTTTACTGCCTTTGATGTTCTCACCAGTCTGAGTACAATTGCACCTGCTAATGGAAGCCCACCCTAATCCTGTACTCACCACATCTGCCTGCCAACAGTTTTTCCCATTGGTGCACTTGCAGTCCCAATCAACACTTCCTTATTTTCTCAAGGGTTTTCACAGCAGTGTCAAGAAATCCATCTGTAACCCTGAGACTCTGGGAGTGTGAACAACCCTAAAATTAGTTGGGAAAGGAATATGCTGAACTACCTGTTATAAAATGATGGCATTGATTGTTCAAAGTTTGCCATTAAATTGCTGGTACAGACAGACTTTCAGAATCTTTTACCAACACTTGTCATTGTTGCTACAGGCAAAATGTGAAGGCATGGAGTAACTTATTGTTTCATTAACTTATTTATCCTGATTATAAGTTTAGATACACAAGTTTAATGAAGAGGAAAAAGGTTACAAGTAGCACTGAAGGCGCCTGCCATGCCATGTCATGTGTGCCCTGCCTGAAAGCAGGAACTTCGGCCTATTGTCTGCTGATGATTCACCCTAAGTTGTTTTCTTAGCAGTTTTTGTCAGTGATGGTTTGCCATTGCCTTCCATTCTCAGGAGCAGGGTGAGGAGGCAGGTCCTAAGTCTACTTCAGCCAGAGCGGGAATTAAACCTGCACTGTTGGCATTACTCTGAACCAAATGCTAGCCATCTAACCGACTGAGCTAACTGGCCACTGGCAATGAAAGTCCACCTGCTCCCTGGGAAGAGGATCTAATTCCAGGAGGCTGCAGATGTCAGCAGCGACTTGCTGTGAGGACATGAAGCAAAGATGCCCAGGCAGGTCTTTTGAGCTGATCTTCTGCCTGTGCTAGGGTCTCACTACCTTCTAGCTGAACCTTGGGTCTATCCCACTGTGGAGTGGCATGTGGTTGAAGAAAGATAGTTGATGCTGCTGCTGGCAGTGGTATGGCCTCCGTCCTTGTCCCTCAGCAGAGATGGAAGGTGGAACTGCATAAGTTGTTCCCATGTCACATTTAAGGTTGGCAACAGGGAAGTGCAGCTGAAGGTGAGTTAAGTTAAAGTTACGTGATATGTATTCCAAGAAGTTGGCAATCACCTGTCAAGCAGTGATGGTGCTCTTTGAGAGAAGTACTGTAAACAGTAACCTCTCATTTGGCCATGACTGGAGCCCTTGCATTTCACTGTTGAAAGCTTCCCAGCTGAAGAAGCTCTTCCTTCTGTGCACTCGCCTCAGTGGCCCTAGCATGGTACTGATAGGTTGGGAAACAGGTGCCCTGGCTGGAAAAGTCTGAATCCAGGGCGAAAGAAACTCTTAATTTTCTTGGATAAAAGCAAAATACTGCAGATGCTGGAAATCTGAATCAAAAAGAAAAATTGCTGGAAAAACTCAGCAGGTCTGACAGCATCTGTGGAGAGAAAGACAGAGTTAACGTTTCGAGTCCATATGACTTCTTCAGAATGTTCTGAAGAAGAGTCATACGGAATCGAAACGTTAACTCTGTCTTTCTCTCCACAGATGCTGTCAGACCTGCTGAGTTTTTTCAGCAATTTTTGTTTTTGTTAATTTTCTTTAATGGTTCCCTGCTGGCCTCAGAATGCACAGCAGGGAAATCCAGAAGAGGACAGGATGATGTTGGGATATTGACCTAATGTCAGTTTTGGGTGTTCAACATCTGCATGCATGCAAATCTGCCTCCCCTTGGTTCGGAGAGCTCCTCCGTTAACTCTGCTTCTCTCTCCACAGATGCTGCCAGACTTGCTACGTGTTTCCAACTTTTCCTGTTCTTATTTATGATGGAATCAAAGTTTGTTAAATTCTATTTGCTGGAAGAACTGTGTTAATGACACAGTTACGCTCAGTTTAATAAATTGTAAATAGTTGTCATTATTTAAGGACCTTTGAAAATCTGGATTTTAACCCATTGAAATTGTGTATTTGTTACATGTTGAATATTAAATTGCTAAATGACAGTGAAATAACACCACAGTTTTCTTCTCTTCCCTCCTCTCCCACATTTGTTGGTTCATTGCTCTGGTATGATAGCGCAGATACTGGTTGGCTATTAGTAAACTGCCCGAGGTGCCAGTCATGTATAAACCTTGATGTTGCAGGGAGCATCATGCCAAACCAAACCCAGTCCATGCCCACTTTCTGCAGGTACATCTCATGCTAATTAGGAGTGAGAAGCCTAACCTGTTTCACTTTCCTTACCCAAACATAAAAGCATCAAGATCAGTAATAGAACCACTGGGATTGTACCAGCTGAAATTGTTTATTATACTTCCAGAAGAAGTTCATGTACCTAAAAGCATGCATTGAGGTGTCAGCTGTGGCTCAGTTCATAGCACCCTCACCTTTGAGTCAGAAGGTTGTGGGTTCATGTCCCACTCCAGGACTTTGAACAAAAAAAAAGTCAAGAACTGTGAATGTACTCGAAAGAGTTACCTAAAAGCATGCAGGTGAAACTTATTTATTCTGCATTAACCGTGGATTACACTGGCTGTCTTGTACATCTTGTGTTTTAGTATTTTTATACATGTTTTTGAAGATTGAATCCAGTTTGATCAAACTATAGGTTTACTTTAGACCCATGTAGGGTACAGAGGAGATTTACTAGGATGTTACCTTGGATGTAGGACTTCAGCCATTAAGAGAGGCTGAAAAAGTTAGGACTGTTCTCCAGGGAGCAGAGAAGGTTAAGAAGTGACCTATTAGAGGTTTTCTTAATGATGAGGGTTTTGACAGAGTAAAGAAAACCTCGAATCAAACCTGGATTAATGACCTGAGGAAATGGATTTAAAATCATTGGCCAAAGATCTAGAGGGAATGAAAAATATTTTCACCCAGAGACGTCAGGATATAATACTCTATCTGAAAGGTTGATGGAAGCTGATGCCAAAGATAAACTTAAACAGGACAAGTACTAGGGGATGAGGAACTTGTGGGTTTACAGTCAGAATGGAGGGGTGAGAGACTAAGCATGACTGCTGTTTGAAAGTGCAGCACAGGCACAATAAGCCAATGGCCTCCTGTGTTGTTGGTTTCAGTGATTCTAAGCACTCTCAGCCTGCTGTGCATTTTCTCTTCAGGTGGGTTCATGTTGTTTGTGCCCTTTACGTACCTGGTGTGGCATTTGGAGATATAGACAAACTTCGTCCTGTCACTCTTACAGAAATGAACTATTCAAAATACGGTGCAAAGGTAAGATTATATATTTGTGAGAGAATGAAAATGTTCCTGATTAAAGGAATTAAAGAAAATAGTCACCAGAGATTCCACTAAGGTTAGGTATGCAAAATTAAAAATATGATTAGGCATTTTGAATAAAATATACACTGTACCACTGTTACAAGAATGTAGACTGTGGAAAATTTGTGGCAAACCAAGTAGCACAGCAGAATAATGGTCATATAATGAGCAAGATTTTCTCTTATTGTAGTTTGTAGTGGCTCTAAGCCTTACATTTGTGCTTCCCCCTCCTCACACGCACACTCCTCCATCCCACGTGTTCATCCCTCCTCCTCACGCGCTCACCCCTCCCTGTCATACGCTCATCCCTCTTCTTACTCGCACACCCCTCCCTCTTCTTACTCGCACACCCCTCCCTCTTCTTACTCGCACACCCCTCCCTCTTCTTACTCGCACACCCCTCCCTCTTCTTACTCGCACACCCCTCCCTCTTCTTACTCGCACACCCCTCCCTCTTCTTACTCGCACACCCCTCCCTCTTCTTACTCGCACACCCCTCCCTCTTCTTACTCGCACACCCCTCCCTCTTCTTACTCGCACACCCCTCCCTCTTCTTACTCGCACACCCCTCCCTCTTCTTACTCGCACACCCCTCCCTCTTCTTACTCGCACACCCCTCCCTCTTCTTACTCGCACACCCCTCCCTCTTCTTACTCGCACACCCCTCCCTCTTCTTACTCGCACACCCCTCCCTCTTCTCACTCGAACACCCACCCCTTTTCTCACTCGCACACCCCTCCCTTTTCTCACTCGCGCAAAGGCACAAAAACACACACACACACTTCTCTCACCTGCATTCACACTCACCCCTCTCTCTCTTGCGCGCGCACCTGCTCCGGACCTCCCCTCCCACACGGGAGCCCGTCCCAGCCTCCCTTGCCCTCCCGCCCGCGCGCCAATGTGGTGCCGTTATTCAAGAAGGGAGGAAGGGATAAACCAGGGAACTACAGGCCAGTCAGTTTAACCTCAGTGGTGGGGAAACTATTGGAAGCAATTTTGAGGGATAGAATTAATCTACACTTGGAAAGGCAAGGATTAATCAAGGACAGTCAGCATGGTTTTGTTAATGGGAGGCCATGTCTGACCAATTTGATTGAATTTTTCGAAGAGGTGACCAGGTGTGTAGATGAGGGCAATGCATTTGATGTAGTCTACTTGGACTTCAGCAAGGCTTTTGATAAGATCTCGCATGGGAGACTGACGAAGATAAGAGCCCATGGGATCCAAGGCAATTTGGCAAATTGGATCCAGAGTTGGCTGAGTGGCAGGAAGCAGAGGGTGATGGTTGAGGGGTGTTTTTGTGACTGGATGCCTGCGTCCAGTGGGGTTCCACAGGGATCAGTGTTGGGTCCTTTGCTGTTTGTGGTATATAAACGATTTAGACTTGAATGTAGGAGGTTTGATCAGTAAGTTCGCGGATGACAAGAAAATTGGTGGGGTGGTAAATAGTGAGGAGGATAGCCTTAGATTTCAGGAGGATATAGACGGGCTGGTCAGATGGGCTGATCAGTGGCAAATTAAATTTAATCCGCATAAGTGTGAGGTGGTGCACTTGGGCAGGACAAACAATGCACGGGAATACACGATGAATGTTAAGACCCTGGGAAGTACTGAGGACCAAAGGGACCTTGGTGTATGTGTCCACCGGTTCCTTAAGGTAGTGGGACAGGTAGATAAGGTGGTTAAGAAGGCAAATGGGATACTTGCCTTTATTAGCCGAGGCATAGAATATAAGAGCAGGGAGGTAATGCTGGAATTGTATAAAACGCTGGTTAAACCACATCTAGAGTATTGCGTGCAGTTCTGGAATCTGCATTACAGGAAGGATGTGATTGCACTAGAGAGAGTGCAGAGGAGATTTACCTGGACTGGAGAGTTTTAGTTATGAGGAGAGATTGGATAGACTGGGGTTATTTTCCTTGGAGCAGAGGAAATTGAGGGGGGACATGATTGAGGTGTATAAAATTATGAGGGGCATAGATAGGGCAGGCAGGAAAGAACTTTTCCCCTTGGTGGAGGGATCAATAACCAGGGGGCATAGATTTAAGGTAAGGGGCAGGAGGTTTAGAGGGGATGTGAGGAAGAATTTTTTCCCCCAGAGGGTGGTGGGAATCTGGAACTCACTGCCTGAAAGGGTGGTAGAGGCAGAAACCCTTATAACATTTAAGAAGTATTTGGATGTGCACTTGCGATGCCATGGCATATAAGGCTATGGGCCTGGTGCTGGAAAATGGGATTAGAATAGTTAGGTACTTGTTTGACTGGTGCAGACTTGATGGGCCGAAGGGCCTTTTTCTGTGCTGTAGACCTCTGAGTCTATGACCGCACCACACAAAGATGCACTGACCCCTCACTCACTCACCCCTCATTCACTCATATTCTCTCTCTCTGACGCACACATACTCACTCCTCTCTCAATCTCTCACACACCCTCACACTCACTCACATGCACACTCACGCCCTTGTAGATGGGTATATTACCCAAGGCAAACTGCTGTAGCTTTACTAAAGGCATACCACATGACCACCTAAACTCTCTTCGACTCTGCTTTGGAAACCCATGTCTTAAGAACAAGACTGCTTTTTGTAGCCCAAGACTTTTCTGACTTGACTAGATGGCTGATTCAAACTACATCTTTCTCCCAGCCTAGAGTTGTTTCCAGGAGGTCTTCCTCGCACAGCCAACCCCTAAGGTCTCCACAGTGAATCTAAAATACCTTTTCCCCCTGCCTTTTATCTCAGGTTTCATTGTTCTCACACCTCTTTGAAACCCAAATCCTTCCAAATATATAATTTTTCATGTTTCTATTTTGTCTCTGCTTTCGGGTCAATAACATGCAATATATGCTCTTCTGTTTGCCCATGGAACTCCTGTAAGACGCAAAAATATTTCTTGCCGCCTGACTTCCCTTTTGATATGCAAATGAACTCAACTTACCTAAAAATGCAAATTTTATATCCAACCTATTTACTTGTACCTCAAACCCACCATAATATCTCATTACAAATGCACACCTAGCACCTCTATCCTTTCATGTCTTAACCTCCCAGGCAATCTGCCTCTTGTAACTTTTCCCCAGCTTAATCAAATCACACGTGCACCCCTCTCTCACACAGCGCACACACACCCCTCTCTCTTCGTCTCTTTGTCTCACAAACGCACGCACACACACACACACTCTTCCCCCAGCTCGCTCTCTCTCACACACACAAACCTCCTCTCACACACACACACACACACACACACACATGCTCCTCTCTCTCACTTGTCGCTTCCTCACCTGCCCCTCCCACGCACTCACTTCCAGCCCCCCTCTCACGAGCGCGCGCACACACACTCACATCCACACACACAAACCCCTTCCCACGCACTCACCCCCACCCCCTCACTCTCATACACGCACGTATACACACACACACACCTCCTCTCACACACACACACATGCCCCTCTCTCTCACTTGTCGCTTGCCCACCTGCCCCTTCCACGCACTCACTTCCAGCCCCCCTCTCACGAGCGCACACACACACACACTCACATCCACACACACAAACCCCCTCCCACGCACTCACCCCCACCCCCTCACTCTCATACACGCGCGTATACACACACACACACCTCTCCTCCATCTCTCTCATTCCCTCTCTCTCTCTCTCATTCCCTCTCTCTCATTCTCTCTCTCTCTCTCTCTCTCTCTCTCTCTCTCTCTCTCAAACACACCAGCCCTTCTGCATCTCTCTCACATGCATGCACTGGCCTCTCTCTCACATGCCACACACACGCACACACTCGTGCCCCCTTCTCCCTCTCTCACACATGCACATGCACGCCCCTCTCTCTCCCTCTCTTATATGTGCATGCATGACCCTCCCTTGCTTTCCCACGCGCTCTTTTGCTCTCTCTCGCGCACTCCTTCCTGGTAGGCTCATGGCAACCTATCAGCAGCAAACATGGGAGAGAAACAGCATGGGAGCAGCCCCTTGTACAAGTCGCCAATTTCATTGATTGTTCTTACTGGCATTTGATCAGTGGCTCTGGGGGCCACATAGAGGGACTTTGCAGGCCACAATGTGGCCCACAGGTTGTGCAAGCCTGATTTATACTCCAATGTTTTTGTAAATTCACAGGTCTGCAATTGAGACCTTCACTGAGCCCTGCAGAACCTGTTTGATTGCACAGATTTATATCATAAATGCGAACTGTGCAATTCTGGCACCTATACTTGTGCACATAACGCAACCCCTTTATTGTGCATGCTTGGCACATGGTTTCTGCTGAATCATTCAAGTTTGGTTTGCTACAATGCTTAGACGACTTCGCTACTTAATTCCTTCTCTTGCTCGTTTAGGAGTGCAGTTTATGTGAAGACATACGATTTGCTCGAACTGGTGTATGCATAAGCTGTGATGCTGGTATGTGCAGAGCTTATTTCCATGTGACCTGTGCTCAGAGAGAAGGGCTACTTTCTGAAGCAGCTGCTGAAGAGGTGAACCACATTCACAACTCCTTCCTGCTTTCCTTACCCTTTCTTGAATAGCTGAGAGTTAATTCCTGCACGATAACTTGCTTCCCAGACAATAGTTTTTTTTGTCTGTTTTTACATTTAAATGAATGTCATTTTAAAGAGCTTTATGAAGTTGCTACATATTTCATCAACCTACTTATTGGGGATTCTCAAGACAAAATGGCTTAAAGTCTGAAGAAAAATAATAGGTGAGGGTGCATCCATTTTACTACATGTAATTAACATGGGTAAGCCAAGCATGACTTTCTTTTCAAATTATTTTTTTATAAATGAGGAATGGACAGCAATTATAGACGAATACCCTTGTTTCAGTTACTATCAACTGTTTACCATTCATATTGCTGATTCTTTTTTACATTAGCGAGGCATGTGTTATAAGTATTAACTTATACTTGTCAGAGGGCACTTTAAAATAAGAATTGGTGTATGTTTAGTAACAACTTTTTAAACAGAAAGTCAATTCAAAGACTCTTGAAATTCAGCAGTTTTAGGCTTTCTATTTTATTGGCTGCTCTTTGACGTGTGCAATTTAATTTGAATGCACTCACCGGCCCATTTTTCATCCTGTTAAATAATCAAGACTACTTCAGAGCATGAAGCAGCATATCTGCACGCACTAAAAGCTTGTTTTTAGTGGGGCTCTGTATAGAACTTGATGTTGAGATGATGCTGCCTTTGTATGTGTGCGTGTGTGTCTCCAATTGTATAGGCTAACAGCATAACTATCTGCTCTGCATCAGTAACATTCAACAAAACGTTACATCAATGTAAGAGAAAGCCATGTTTGAATTTTCTTTATAAGACAGTAGAATTCAGAAAGATCAAGAAGGGTGGAGATGGGCCATTGGGTCAGATTGACGAGTGGCTGGTCTCTGGCCAAAAGATAGAGTACCCCAGAAGCAAAAGAGACAAAGGCAATAGAAGAAGACATGAGCATAATGTTGAGGTTGGGTTTCGTTGTGGTGAGATGACGGGGAAGATCATTCTCAGTCAAAATGGAAAGGTTGGAGGGGGTATTGAAAGTCCAACAAATATTTATCCTGACAGGAGTAAGGTTGGCAGGGGATCAAAAGAAAATTAAGCTGAAGCATTCAGGGGCTTATTGAGTTTCTGTATCAAAGCTTCTGTATCTGTAAATAAAACAACTGCAAAGGCCACAAATCTGAAAATGCTGGAACTAATAGGTTTGCTGGTAATATTTTGAGTGTAGATGCAAGTCACCTGGGGCCAGGAAGAAAAACAAGATTCTTAAGGACAAAATTAAAGGGGGCAGGCTAAAACACAAGCAAAAGCTGGGAATGCTGATATTTGTATGAGGGCAAATAGCGAGTAAATTTTTGAAAAATTAAAACTAGTGGTGATATTGGAAGACAGTCATAATCAGGCAAGAGAAGTTATTTAAAGACCAAAAACACCTTACATTTATAAAACACCCATAACTTAATAAAACACCCCACATTGCTTCAAAGGAGTACAATCAAACAGAAATGAAAACAGTTAAGTCAGACAATGGATAGAGAGATTTTCAAAAAAACAAAATGTTAGTTAAAGAATTGGAAAGAGAGGGAAGAAACTGGAAAGAAAATGGGGAAATGAATTATAATTGGTGCTGACTTCATAGCTTATACATTTTGTAGTGATCGCTCATTTTAATAACTTTAATGCAATCTACTTTCTCCATTTGACTATGTAGCAAATGTAAAAAACTTAACCCTTAAGCAAATGTTAAAAAAGGACCAGAAATTGCAATTTCAACAACTGTCCTTCCAAGAAAAATCAATTTATTTGAAGTAGAGTTGAAAGCAGATTTGTTTTTGATGAGCTTAATTCTTTTTACCCAAAATTCAGCTTAGCTTTTTTGGCTTGATTTTCTAGTAATCTTTTCTTTTTTTTGAAAAAAAAGAAAAGACAACTCTGACTAAAGCAAAAAAAAAGCCAAAAAGAGACAGTAACCATGCTTTTTTTCACTTGTACTATTCACTGCAGCAATTCAGATTTGGTTATAGAGTTTCATTGGTTTGAATAATCAGATTGAATTAAATTTATTCATGAGGGTGATACATTCTTCTTTACTCTGAAGCAATTAAAGCAACTTTTAAAGTTGAAGAATTTCAAGAAGCCAGTGTATAAAAATCAAAAAAGTATGCAGCTTTTTACTGTAGTGAATAGAGGATAACTAAAAAGTGCATAATTCATACAATTTTTTTTAAAATAAAATCTAATTTATTTTGTAGAACTGTTTCAAATTGGTTATTTGTCCTCCAAAATCAAACTATTCGTTTATTGGAGAAGTGGTTTTATAGTGCACGGGGAGGGAGCCAAAAAATTTTTACTGTCACCAGGTAAAGCAGCTGACTCAGTTACCAGCCTGCCTGGGTCCTTTCCCAGCTATTGGGTAAGTTACTAGCACTAAAGAAAATAACATCAAAGATTGACTTCAAAGCAAGTGCACATGTGTTGCCTCTGCCTCCCTACACACTGTAAAACCACTTCTCAGACGTCAACATTACTTGGTGACACCACTGTTGGAGGCATAGCTGAAAGCTACTGACTTTGATGCTTTCAGCCACTGACTTTGAAGCTATGTGCCATTCTAGCAAGAGGGCCTTTGCACCTAAATTATGAGTTTGCTGCTAACAAAAGTAGTGCGACTATTGTCAGAGTTCTAAGTGCAGTGGTGGTGATTCAGCTGTATACCTGGGGCTTTTATTTCCATGATTGTGCTGTCAGGCTGGGAAGCACATGTAATTTATGAAACATCAAGGCTCTCATTATCTGCCGGGTTTCTGCCCAGATAAAAGCTTAATCTGTGTTGAGCCAAGTCAAATAGTGTAGAAGATCAAGTAAATGAGTTATCACCATACTACAGTATGTCCAAGCATCCACAGTCTTCTGTTAAATTCATCCGTTGAACCCTTTGTTTGAACCAGTCCATACCTACAAAACTGGCCAAGCCCTCTGGCATGAATGGCAAGTCTCTGCCAATTGCGCTTGTTTGTGGGATTCAGTACATTCTGCCCAGATTCCCGGGGCATGGGAACCGGTGGCCATGAACCCAGTGCACACCAGTTGACCTGTAGTGAATCAACATTAGAACTTTAAAAAAAATCTTTGAAGGATAACTTATTTTTTGACTTTTTTTTTTACATGGAGAGAAATATTAAAAACTATGGACTCAGAGACTCAGAGGGTAATTTAAAACATTACTGTAATAGGTTGCAGAACTGAAAGATAAATACTGCTTACTAAACAGTCTCCAAATTTACTCTGAAGAATATTTTTCTTCCCCGTACCTTTTATATAACACCATTCTGGCGCCTTGAGGTGCCACTGACTGTTCCAGTGATAAGTTGATTAAGCTAGTTGATTGCATTGATTCATGGGAGATTTTGCATTTGGACTACAGTTAATCAGGTTGTTGCAGTTTCACCTTGCCCTGACAGGAGCAATGTTGGGTGCATTTTGCAACAATTTACTGAAATTCAAGTTATCAGGTAACGGCTGTGAATATTTCAGTTCTGTAAGTGCTTGCACTAGAAAACTATTAACTCAACTGAAAAGAAAGTAGGGAACCTAACCAAACAGTTGGGATTTCATAAGGAAAGCTAGGCATAACCATAACTTTTATTGATGTGGAGAGACCTGCATTTATATAGCACTTTTCATGACCACTCGTTGCCCCAAGGCAATTCAAAAAGTACTTCACTGGCTACGAAGTATGGTTCTTGTTGTAATGTAAACATTTTTTACTGTGGAGAAACATTGCAAAACGCAACATAGAAATTGATGTTGATAAAAGGAGGAGAGAATAAAAGGAATGACAAAAAGCTTGATCAACAGGTTGGGTTATAAGGAGGAGAAGGAGGCGGAGGAAGTTACGGAGATGGGGTTGGGTGAGGTAATGGAAGGCATTTGAATAAGTGGATGAGGATTTTAAAGTTGAGGTGTTGAGGGGACTGATAGCCAGTGTAGGTCAGTGATCACAAGGGTAAAGGTAAGTGGGATTTGGTGTGGGAAAGGATATGGACAGCAGAGTTCTGGATGAGCTCAAGTTTATGGAGGATGGGAAGCCAACCAGGAGAGCATTAGGATAGTTGAGTCTTCAGGTGACAAAAACATAGATGAGGGCTTCAGCAGCAGAGGCAGGAGCAGAAATGGGTGATTGTTGGACATCTCGAAGTACGTCATCTTTATGGGAATATTTGGCGCCAGTTCAAGGTCAAATAAGTTGCAAATCGTTGGCTTCAACCAAAGTTGGGGAAGGGGGTAGTTTGGCAATGAGAGTACTAAGATTGTGGTGTGACCAATGCTTACATCTGACCGATATTTAATTGGGTGAAATTGCAAGTCATCCAAGACACAGTGATGCACAAGATGCACAGTGGTAACGGAGGGGCCAAGAGCAGGGGAAGCAAGGTATACATGTAGAATCTGGTGCCATGTTTACAGATGATGTTTTCAAAGGCAGCGTGTAGATGAGGAAGAGAAGGGAACCAGGGGCTGATCCTTGGGGATTCTACAGGTAGCAGTATGAGAAAGTTGGAAGGAGAGAAGCCAATGCTGGAAAGACTCTGGCTACAAGTGGATAGTAACAGTGAAACAAAGTGAAGACAGCCCAAGTGAACTGGAAACTGAGAAGTTTTCTGGATGCCATATTCAACTATGTCAGATGATACAGAGAGGATAAGAGAAAAAGAAATGATAATGTAACAAGGCCACACACTGGATGTCATTTGTCACTTTGAATAGGGTATTTGTGCACTGAGGCAGGTTTGAAAATGAGTTTGGAGAGATTAAAATATTTATTTGTAGGAAAACTGGATACAGATTTGGGGCCAACGACATACTCAATTACTTTGTAGAGGAAAGCAAGGTTGAACATTTGGAACTCTTGAAGTGGGGTTTTTGAGGAAATAGTGGTGCCGAATTTCAACAGATAGAGGGAGACATGAGGAAAGGAAACCATTGCGAGCATAACGGCCAAGAGGGGAAGTTGGATGATCAAACGTTTAGTGGGAATGAGGTCAAGACCTCATGCCCTGTAGAGAAACATGTCATTCGGACCAGCGGATCTGTGCATGTATTTATGCTCCACACAAACCTCCTCCGACCTTGAATTACACTATGTGGAAGCAGATTCCACATTCTAATCTAAGGTTTTTTGAGTAAAGAAGCTTCTCCTGAATTCCTTATTAAATTTATTGTATTTTTGTCCCACAATTTTGGACTCCCCTGTGAATTGAAGCATCTTCTCCTTGTCTACTTTCTTGGACCCCTTCATAATTTTAAAGCCTGATTTAAGCTCTTGCCTTTTTTTTCTAACAAAAGAGCCTCAACATGTTCAGCCTTTTGTGGTTGTTGTAACCTCTCAGTTCTGGTATCGCCCATCACCAAGAGTGGCTCGGTAGCACCACTACTGACCAAGCCGGCCGAGTTCTAAAGGACATAGCTGCTAGGCTGGGTTTGCGGCAGGTGGTGACGGAACAAACGAGGGCAAAATATACTTGACCTCATCTTCACCAACCTACCTGCCGCAGATGCACCTGTCCATGATAGCATCGGTAGGAGTGACTACCACACAATCGTTGTGGAGATGAAGTCCCATCTTCACATTGAAGACACCCTCCATCGTGTTGTGTGGCACTACCACCATGCTGAATGGGATAGATTTCGAACAGATCTAGCAAGTCAAGACTGGGCATCCATGAGGCGCTGTTGGCCATTGGCAGCAGCAGAATTGCACTTGAGCACAATCTTTAACCTCATGGCCCAGCATATCCTACACTCTACCATTACCATCAAGCCAGGGGATCAACCCTGGTTCAATGAAGAGTGCAGGAGGGCATGCCAGGAGCAGCACCAAGCATATCTAAAAATGAGGTGTCAACCTGGTGAAACTATAATACAGGACTACATGCGTGTCAACCAGCAGAAGCAGCAAGTGATGGACAGGGCTAAGCAATCCCACAACCAACGGATCAGATCAAAGCTCTGCAGTCCTGCCACACTCAGTCGTGAATGGTGGTGGACAATTAACCAACTCATTGGAAGAGGAGGCTCCACAAATATCCCCATCCTCAATGATGGAGGAGCCCAGCACATCAGTGCAAAAGATAAGGCTGATGCATTTGCTACAATCTTCAGCCAGAAGTGCCGCGTGGATGATTTATCTCGGCTTCCTCAGGAGGCCCTCAGCATCACACATGCCAGTCTTCAGTCAATCTGATTCACTCCATGTGATATGAAGAAATGACTGAAGCCATTAGATACTGCAAAGGCTGTGGGCCCTGACAATATTCCGGCAATAGCACTGAAGACTTGTGCTTCAGAACTTGCCGCGCCCCTAGCCAAGCTGTTCCAGTACAGCTACAAGACTGGCATCTACCCGGCTATGTGGAAAATTGCCCAGGTATGCCCTGTACGCAAAAAGCAGGACAAATCCAAACCAGCCAATTACCGCCCCATCAGTCTACTCTCGCTCATCAGTAAAGTAATGGAAGGGGTCATCAATAATGCTATCAAGCGGCACTTGTTTAGCAATAACCTGCTCACTGATGCCCAGTTTGGGTTCCGCCAGAATCCGCCCTTCGGCCCATCGAGTCTGCACCGACACGTGAGAAACACCTGACCTACCTACCTAATCCCATTTACCAGCACTTGGCCCATAGCCTTGAATGATATGACGTGCCATGTACTCATCCAGATACTTTGTAAAGGATGTGAGGCAACCCGCCTCCACCACCCTCCCAGGCAGCGCATCCCAGACCGTCACCACCCTCTGGGTAAAAAAGCTTTTCCTCACATAACCCCTCAACCTCCTGCCCCTCACCTTGAACTTATGTCCCCTTGTGACTGACCCTTCAACTAAGGGGAACAGCTGCTCCCTATTCACCCTGTCCATGCCCCTCATAATCTTGTACATCTCAATCAGGTCGCCCCTCAGTCTTCTCTGCTCCAACGAAAACACCCCAAGTCTATCCAACATCTCTTCGTAACTTAAATGTTTCATCCCAGGCAACATCCTGGTGAATCTCCTCTGCACCCTCTCAAGTGCAATCACACCCTTCCTATAATGTGGCGACCAGAACTGCACACAGCACTCCAGCTGTAGCCTCACCAAGGTTCAATACAACTCCAACATGATCTCCGCACTTTTGTAATCTATGCCTCGATTGATAAAGGCAAGTGTCCCATATGCCTTTTTCACCACCCCACTAACTTACCCCTCCGCCTTCAGAGATCTATGGACACACAAGCCAAGGTCCCTTTGTTCCTCAGAACTTCCTAATGTCATGTCGTTCATTGAATACTTCCTTGTCAAATTACTCCTTCCAAAGTGTATCACCTTACACTTTTCAGGGTTAAATTCCATCTGCCACTTATCTGCCCATTTGACCATCCCGTCTATATCTTCCTGTAGCCCAAGACACTCAATCTCACTGTTAACCACCTGGCCAATCTTTGTGTCATCCGCAAACTTACTAATCCTACCCCCCCACATAGTCATCTATGTCGTTTATATAAATGACAAATAAAAGGGGACCGACCACAGATCCCTGTGGTACCCCACTGGACACTGGCTTCCAGTCACTAAAGCATTCTTCTGTTATTACCCTACGTCTCCTATAACTAAGCCAATTTTGAACCCACCATATCAAATTACCCTGTATCCCATGTGCATTTGCCGCCTTTATAAGTCTCCCATGTGGGACCTTGTCAAAGGCTTTGCTGAAATCCATATAAAGTACATCAACTGCACTACCCTCATCTATACACCTGGTCACCTCCTCAAAAAATTCAATCAAATTTGTTCGGCATGACCTCCCTCGGACAAAGCCATGCTGACTATCCCTGATCAAACCTTGCCTCTCCAAGTAGAGATAGAATCTCTCCTTCAGAATTTTCTCCAATAGTTTCCCTACCACTGACATGAGACTCACTGGCCTATAGTTCCCTGGCTTCTCTCTGCAACCCTTCTTAAATAGCTGAACCACATTAGCTGTTCTCCAGTCCTCTGGCACCTTCCCGTGGCCAGAGAGGAATTAAAAATTTGGATTACAGCCCCTGCGACCATCTCCCTTGCCTCCCTCAGCAGTCTGGGACACAAATCATCTGGACCTTGAGATTTGTCCACTTTTAAGCCTGCCAACACCTCCAATACCTTATCACTCTCTATCTCAATTTGCTTAAGAACCTTGCAGTCTCTCTCCCCGAGTTCGATACCATCATCCTCATTCTCTTGGGTGAAGACGGATGTGAAGTATTCGTTCAACACTCTAGCAATTTCATCTGGCTCCATCCATAGATTGGTCCCTTATGGGCCCTACTCTTTCCCTGGTTATCCTCTTCCCATTGATATACTTATAGAATATCTTGGGATTTTCCCTACTTTTACTAGCAGAGCTTTCTCATATCCTCTGTTTGCTCTCCTAATTGCTTTCTTAAGCTCCACCCTGCACTTTCTGTACTCCACTAATGCCTCTGCTGATTTGCTCCCCTTGTACCTGCTAAAAGCCTCTCTTTTCCTTCTCTTCGTAACCTGAATATCTCTGGTCATCCATGGTTCTCTGGGCTTGTTACTCCTTCCTATCACCCTAGAGGGAATATGTTGAGCCTGTACCGTCCCCATTTCCTTTTTGAACGCCCCCCCCACTGTTCCTCTGTAGATTTCCCCACAAGTCTACCTTGGCCAGATCCTGCCTTATTTTACTAAAATCCACTCTTCCCCAATCCAAAACATTTTTTGGCAACTTGTCTATTTCTTTGTCCATAACCAGCTTAACTTGTACCATGTTATGGTCGCTATCACTCAGCTCTTCACCTCATTACAGCCTTGGTTCAAACATGGACAAAAGAGCTAAAGTCCAGAGGCAAGATGAGTGACTACCCTTGACATCAGGCAGCATTTGACCTGGTGCGGCATCAAGGAGCCCTAGCAAAACTGGAGTCAATGGGAATCAGGGGGAAAGCTCTCCACTGGTTGGAGTCATACCTGGCACAAAGGAAGATGGTTGTGGTTGCTGGAGGTCAGTTATCTCAGCTCCAGGACATCACTGCAGGTGTTCAGGGTATTATCCTCAGCCCAACCATCTTCAGCTGCTTCATAAATGACTTTCCTTCCATCACAAGGTCTGAAGTGGGGATGTTCGTTGATGATTGCACAATGTTCAGCACCATTCGCGCCTCCTCAGATACTGAAACAGTCTATGTCCAAATGCAGCAAGACCTGGACAATATCCAGGCTTGAGCTGACATGTGGCAAGTAACTTTCGCGCCACAAGTGTCAGGCAATGACCTGCTCTAATGAGAGAATCCAAACCCCATCACTGAATCCCACACTATCAACATCCTGGGGGTTACTATTGACCAGAAACTGAACACCACTAGCCATATAAATACTGTAGTTATAAGAGGAGATCAGAGGCTCAGAATTGTGTGACAAGTAACCCACCACCTGACTCCCCAAAGCCTGTCATCCACCTACAAGGCACAAGCCAGAAGTGTGATGGAATACTCCCCATTTGCCTGGATGAGTGCAGCTCCCACAACACTCAAGAAGCTTGACACCATCCAGGACAATTTGGCACCACATCCACAAACATTCACTTCCTCCACCACTGAGGCACAGTAGCAGCAGCGTGTACGTTCTACAAGATGCACTTCAGTAATTCAGCAAGGCCCCTTCGACAGCACCTTCCAAACCCATGACCACTGCCATTCAGAAGGATCAGAGCAGCATATAGATGGGAACACCACCACCTAGGAGTTCCCTTCCAAGTCACTCCCCATCCTGACTTGGAAATACATCGCCACTCCTTCACTGTTGCTGGGTAAATACCTGGAACTCCCTTCCTAACAGCACTGTGGATGTACCTACACCATGTGGACTGCAGCGGTTCAAGAAGGCAGCTCACCACCCTCAAAGGCAACTAGGGATGGGCAATAAATGCTGGCCCAGCCAGTGAAGCCCACATCCCATGAATGAATTTTTAAAAATCAATCCTTATTGTGCCGTCTCCAATTTCTCAATGTACCCTTTTTATAATATTGTGACCAGAACTGAGCACAGTATTCTTAAATATGGTCATAAGAGTGTAAGAAGTAGAAGCAGGAGTAGGCCGTTGAGCCTGCTCTGCCATTCAATTTGTTCATAGCTGATCTTCAGTTTTAACTCCACTTTCCCGCCTGCTCCCCAGATCACGTATTTCCCAGAGAAATCAAAAATCTATCTCAGTCTTTAATATATTGAATGATGGAGCACACCACCCTCTGGCGTAGAGAATTCCAAAAATCCACATCCCTCTAATCGAAGAAAATTCTCTTTATCTCAGTCCTAAATCTTACCCTGAGACTGAACCCCGATGTTCTAGATACCCCAACAAGTGGAAACAATCTCATAGCGTTGACTGTGCTAATCCTCTTCTGAATCATGTATGTTTCAATGAAATCACCTCTTGTTAGCTCCAGAGAATATAGGTCCACGTGCCTCAGCTTCTCCATCATAGAACAACCTTCATGTCCCAGGGATCAATTTTGTGAGCCTTTGCTGTCTTGCCCCCAGTGCAAGTATAGTAAAATTTTTGCAATCTGGCATGCTCCGGGAATAGGTGGTGCCAAGAATTCAAAATTGCCAGTTAATGAGGAGTTACATTGCTGCAGACACAAGACAAGCAGCTGCTCTGTGAGGGGAGAGGGGAATCAGCTGGCCAGTCAATGGCTTGTGTACCTTGTACCTGCCTGACAAATGAACACTTTTAAACTAGTAGAATAGATTACAGGATGGCCGTATCATTGTCATCAATAATTCACTAGATTGGAAAATGCAGCAGTGCAACAACATAGGGCTGTTGCTACTGTTCAGTGGGAACCTTGCTGATATAGGAAACTATCACCTGAACTTCCAGATGATTTTTTGCTGGTCTGCAATAAGATATAGCCTAAATGCCATTGGATGTTGGGGACGGTGCTTTTGGCGGGCAAGGGAAGGGAATTAGTTGATCTCGGCTCACACAGAGGGTAGAATTTTTCTGATCCTGTGGGCTTAGCTTGTTGGCGGGAGCGGGAGGAAATTCTGATATCCTGGCTTCGGGTCAGCGGTCTGATGCCTTCCCATCTCTTGACGATCTTCCTGGAAACGGGTCAACAAACACCAGCAGAGGCTACCTCTCAGCAGCAGCATGTATCATTGTCATCATTTGACTAATCTGTTGCCTATTTCTGGGCTGACTGGGGGCGCTGACAGGATCTTCCTAGTGACAGAAGGACTACACACTGGCCAAGTCCTGCAAGTGTCTTGAGGTGGCGTGCCAGCATCTGGCCACAGGGACCTGCGAAGCCTCCTATTCTTCCCCTCCCCGCTGGAGCAACACTGATCAGCAGGCCGCAGCTGCTGTCACCGGTCATCCTGTGGAGGGTGTGGCCTGGCAGCTAAGGCTAGAGTTTAGTTTTTAAAAATTCAATCCTCTTCAGAGGGCACCTCAAGATGGAGATGCCTTCACAATTCCCATTCTGCAGCTCTTTTTAAAAAAAAAAATCAAGCTGTCAGTTCACAGTTGCTTTGAGTGATAACTTTTTTCGGACCTTCTGGCAGCTTTGTGGGTTTCTGGCTGACTTTTTAAAAAAATCAGAACTGACGGATTGGGGGTATATCGTAAATTCCAATTATTGGGGCATTTCGAGTCATAGAGTGCTGGATAACACAAAGTTTACTGTACATTCTTCCTTAAATATGGAGACCAAACCTGCGCACGGTATTCCAAGTGTGGTCTCACAAAAGCCCTGTAGCAAGACTCCTTTATTCTTGTACTCCAAACACTTTACGATAAAGGGCAACACATTATTTGAACATAGGAGATAGAAGCAGGAGTAGGCCATTCGGCCCCTCAACTCTGCTCTGGCATTCAATAAGATCATGGCTGATTTCATTGTGGCTTTAACTCCACTTTTCTGCCTGCCCCCCCCATAACCCTTGACTCCCTTGTCAATCAAAAATCTGTCTGTCTAAGGCTTGAATATGTTCAATGACCCAGCTTCCAAAGCTCACGGGGGAAAAGAATTCCAAACACCAACGACCCTCTGAGAGAAAAAAATTCCTTCTTATCTCTATCTCCACCTTATCTTTAAACTGTGCCTCCCGGTTCCAGATTCCTCCATGAGAGGAAACATCCTCTCAGCATCTATCTTGTAAAGACTCGCAGAATCTTATACGTTTCGATAATATCACCTCTCTTTCTTCTAAACTCTAATGAACATAGGCATAACTTGAACTTCACAAGGCAACCCCTCCATCCCAGGAATGAGTCAAGTGCATCTCCTATATGAATGTTTCCAGTGCAGATATGTCCTTCAGTAAAGTGACCAAAACTGTACGCCATACTCTCAAGTGTGACCTCACCAGTGCCCTGTACAGTTGTAGCAAGACTTCCCTACTTTTATATTCCATCCCCCTTTCAATAAAGGCCAACATTCGGGTTTGTCTTTCGAATTACTTGCTGTACTGGCACGCTGACTTTTTGTGATTCATATACAAGGACACCGAGGTCCCTCTATACTGCAACTTATTGAACTCTCGCTATTTAAATAATATTCCACTTTTATATTCTTCCTGCCAAAGTGAATAACCTCACATTTTCCCACATTTTACTCATCTGCCAAATTTTTGCCCACTCACTTAACTAAGTACTTCCCTTTGCAACTCTTTCTTTCCTCCTCACAACTTGCTTTCTTACATGTCTTTGTATTGTCAGCAAATTTGGCTACAACACAGTCGGTCCCTTCGTCCAAATCATTAATATAGATCAGAAATAGTTGAGGCCCGGGCACTGTTTTTTGCCATCCTGAAAATGACCTATTTATCCTGCCTCTCTGTTTTCTGTTAGTTAGCCAGTTCTCTCTTCTTGCTAGTATATCATCCCCAAAGCCATAAGCTCTTGTGTAGTAACCTTTGTTACGATATGGCGGATGATGTGTGCCAGGCAGATCAAATCCAAGAGAGAAACTTGATCACGTGATCTCAGCGATTTTGCAATTTGTATTTTATTTCGCATGCCTTGAATTCAGTAGTAATAAGTCCACCCAGACTTAAAGATTTTTTACAAATCTAAATTAAACATTTATTAACAAAAAAAAGATTTCAAGCACATACATAAGTTTACAAATTACTACTATAATATCGCCTAAAACCCCTAATTAAGCTGACTCCCAGTTACATTTCTGTTAAGGCAACAGTAAAAACAAATAGATTTAAACAAACCCTGGCAAAGCAACGCAATACCCTGGCCAGTCACATTCAAACTGAGTTTCCTCCGCTTCGGTTCCTGTAGCTAGCAACTTGATGCACAGAGGCCGGAGGCTTTTCATGCTTGTGTTAGATCTTAGAATGCCTTCTCCCTGACACGTAACCTCATCTCCTTTATGCATGTTTCTCCCTTTTAATGCAAATTCCATTGTTCCCATATGTTTTGCAACTTCACTTTTGTCATAATATAAATTTTTCATAGTACTAATTTTATCAGTAAGCTTTGGGGAAAAATAAGCACACTGTTTGGCTTAGCTTCTTTTAGCTAGGTGTAACATCTTATCATCTCTTTGAAATTCAGACTAACCTATCTATAAATGCAAATTTTCCTCTCTCCTCACATTCTAAAACTTCAGCCATGTTTATGTATTTAGCATGTAAATGTATGTACATACATTTTATGTATTCAAACCTAGCTTCTTGTTTGACGACTCAAAAATCCCCAGACCAGCTGCCTCCAATTCAATTAAATCCCACATACGCAGAGATACACACAGAGAAACTAATCTAAACCCCACTATTAAACCACTTTTACAATAAATCGCAAAAACATTATGAAAATTATTATATCTTCATGACACCTTTTATGTGGCACCTTAGCGAATGTATTTTGGAATTCCAAGTACGGTACATCTACTGGTTCCCTTTTATTCATTCTGCTTGTTACATCCTCAAAGAACTCTAATAAATTGTCAAACATTATTTACCTTTAGCAAAACCATGTTGACCCTGCCTGATAGTATTGTGATTTTCTAAATGTCCTGCTACCACCTCTTTAAGAATGGATTCTAGCATTTTCCAGCAAGACAGACACTGGGTTAACTGGTCTACAGTTTTCTGCTTCCTGTGTCCCTCCTTTCTTGGATATTAGCGTTCCATTTGTGGTTTTTTAATCTGGCAGTGACCATTCCAGAATCTAGGGAATTTTTGGAAGATTGTAACTACTGCATCCACTTCTTTTAAGACCGAGAATGCAGGCCATCACATCCATGGGATTTGAATTCCATTAGTTTTCCCATTAGTTTTTCCATTAGTAATAGTGATTGTTGCTTTTGTGCCCTGCTTTTCGACAATTCTTGGGATGTTTTTTGTATCTCCTTCTGCTGTTCAAAGACTCTACCATTTCCTCGTTTCCCACTATTAATTCCCCAGTCTCACCCTTTAAGGGACCAATTCTCACGTTAGCTAGTCTTTTTTTTACAATTTGCCTTCCTAATTGTTTGCTGTACCTGCATGCTAATTTTCTGTGTTCCTGGTAGGAGCAGACCCAAGTCCCTCTGAACATCAACATTTGCAAGCTTCACATCTTTTAAAAATATGCTTTTCTATTTTTATGACTGAAGTGAATAACTTTTCACTTCCCCACATTATTCTCCATCTGCCACCTTGTTGCCCGCTCACTTAATGTGTCTGTATCTGTTTGCACCCTGTTTGTATCCTCCTCACAACTTGCATTCCCACCTAGCTTTGTATTGTCAGCAAATTTAGATAGATTACACTCTGTCTCTTTATCTAAACCATGAATATAGATTATAAATAGCTGAGACTCCAACACTGATCCTTGCAGCACTCCACTAGTCACAGCCTGCCCACTTGAAAATGCCCTGTTTATCCCTAACCGTTGCTTATATGTTGCCCCCAACTCCATGAGCCTTTAACTTGTGTATAAGCTTTTTCTGTGGCACTTTATTGAATGCCTTTTGGAAATCCAATTATACTAGTTCACAGAATCTCACAGCGCAGATATCCTACTTGTTACATCCTCAAAATATTCTAATAAATTTATGAACACTACTTTCCTTTCGTAGAACCATGTCATCTTTGTCTGATCCTATTATGATTTTCTAAGTGCATTGTTAAAACTTCCTTAATAGATTCGAGCATTTTCCCAACAACTGATATCAGGCTAACTGGCCTGTAAGTTTCCTATTTTTTCTCTCCATCCTTTCTTGAATAGTGATATTATTTCCCATCTGCTGAAACCATTCCAGAATCAATCACTATCTCTTCTTAGAATTCTGGGGTGTTGGCCAACAGGTCCTGGGGATTTGTCAGATTTCAGGCCCTCCAGCTTCTCCATACTTTTTGTCTGCTGATTTTTATCATGTTAATTTCTTTAACCTTATTAGCCCCCAGATTACCCTTTATTTCTGTTGTGTAACTTGTGTCTTCTACTGTGAAGACGTGAAGTTGGACACAATATTTGTTCGCTGTCTCTGCCGTTCCCTCATTCCCAATGGTAATTTCTCCTGTCTCTGTTTCTAGGGAACCAACATTTACTTTAGCTACATAGATAAAAGCAAAAAACTGCGGATGCTGGAAATCCAAAACAAAAACAGAAACAGAAATACCTGGAAAAACTCAGCAGGTCTGGCAGCATCGGCGTAGAAGAGCACAGTTGACGTTTCGAGTCTTCATGACCCTTCAACAGTTCTGAGGACTCAAAACGTCAACTGTGCTCTTCTCCGCCGATGCTGCCAGACCTGCTGAGTTTTTCCAGGTATTTCTGTTTCTGTTTTTGTTTACTTTAGCTACTCTCTTTTTATATACTTGTGAAAGCTGTTACCATCTGTTTTTATATTCCTATCTAGTTTTCTCTCTCCTATTTTTTCCCTTTTATCAACTTTGTAGTGGCTCTTTAGTTTCTAAAACACTCCCAATCCTCTCACTTACAACATTCTTTGCAAGATTACAATCCTCTTTTAATCTAATACTGTCCTTAACTGTGTTAGTAAACTACGGATGAATTTTTCTTGCTGAGTTTTTGTTTTTCAATGGAATATAATTTTGTTAAAAGTTCTTTATCAATTGAGCATAACTTCTCTGCTTTTCAATTATACTTCAATTACCTATACTCCAGACAGTGTTCTTTTGCATTTCTTGTGGATTTGTTAACCTGAGTTGCTACTTTAATGATTTGTGAATCTGTGCCCTCAGATCCCTTTGCTCTTCTAGTCAATTTAGACTCTTATACTCTGGATTCCAAGTCCAAATCATTACGTAAATTGGGATCCTAGTATTTTCTGCCAGTCTGAGTAACAACCTTTAATCCTCTCTAATTTGTTTTGAATCCACTTTGTTATTAAATTCTGCCACTTGGCACCTGACTTTTCATGCTATGACTTTTGTCATGAGCCTGCTATGCAGTACCTTTGCAAAGGCATTTTGATAGGATGGAAACTAGAAAAAGTAATTGCCACATTCATTGCAAGAAGGCCTGTAATTGTTGGTAAAGTTTAACATCAAAGCTTAATTCAAGACATTATTTGCATTTTGTTACAAAATTGTGAAGGAAAGAGTGTATACACTGTGTCAAGAGGAGGTGCAACTTCAACAGGAGTTTATTGAAGTCAGATTTTAGTGTAGCGCGTTTCAAATTGAAGAAAAGCAATGGAAAAAATTGTTTCTAATTTCAATACATATTCAAGTTTTTGAAATGTTAATATGTGCTTATTGCATGTAAAAGCATCTGCTGTGGTAGATTGCAACCAGCTGCTCAGTTTAGAGGTCTGAAACATTGTGTGCTGTAATTGTTGACTATCTTTGAAAAAGATTGGCAATCAGGACAGATGCCATGACAATCCTTTTCAATTGAAAAAGCTCTTGATATTTTAAATAACTTCCTTATATATGGAAAATTGAAGTGTCTCTGTTTTTGGTCTTTTGGAACAGGATATAGCTGATCCATTTTTTGCATATTGCAAACAGCATGCTGACAAGTTTGATAGAAAATGGAAACGAAAGAACTATTTAGCTTTACAGTCCTACTGCAAAATGACTTTGCAAGAGCGAGACAAGCATGTTACCCCAGAAGCACAGGTATGGGTGCCAGAACTGCACCATACTGCTTAGCAATATTTTGTTCAAAAAATAAATAGCCATGCAAGTTAAATGAAATAAGAATGCAGTCACATATGGTCAATGGATTTGATCAAATTTAAATAAAATGTTGCATTTTTATTTCCAGCATGCCAAAACCTTATTGTTAATAGTTATAAAGGTGAAATATTAGTATATTGCAAACTTCACTCGTGCACCCAGTATTAAAAGTAATGGTTACCCTTGCAACCAACATTATTATAGCTTTTCTTTAGAGCTCTGTCTAGTAGCTGCAAAAAAATCTAAAATATATCTATTGTTACGATCCTCTTAGGGACTGTTAATATTTGAAGAGAAATCCAAACACCCTGTAATTAGCTGACAGAACTGTGCCATAAAATTCATGATTTGTAAATAAAAACAAACGTTATTGTATATAAGAATTAAAGCAAGCACTATTAACTTAATACTATAGTTTATAATTACTTATGCTACGAACTCAATGCTACTTTTTACTTCCCCCAAGAATTCTCTCATACATTATAAGAATCTTGAAGGTTCATTTAGTTCTTTAGGGACCAACCCAGAAGTTATGCCACAACCCTCTGGAATTCACTTTAGTCTCCTTTGTGTTCCAGCTATTCTCTGAGGTAATATTTTATGTGGATCCTTCCATTAGCTTCTTTGCTAAGTGATCCTTCAGCATTTATTTAATACCTCACTACTCTGGATGCCTCAGCTCCTTGTTCTTGTTGCTGGCAGATACCCAATTGCTATCTCCCAGCTTGCAAGCTAACTCTGCTGATTGCTTTCTGCCACATGGCTCTGTGAGGACCACTATAGATTTCTTCCACTAGCTGCAGTTTAGGAAATTTTCCAGCTGCTTTTTCCCTCATGAAATCCAAACTGAGCTTGACCCCCACATGTATTCCATGTGGTGAATTCTCGGCTTAAACTGCAGGTCTGATGAACATTTGTCTCCGGTTGACACACTCAATCCAGTAAGATGCTGTCTACAGCAAACCAAAATGGCAACTGCCTCTGTCTGTTCCCCAAACTGAACTGCTTGCTTCTGTCAGCAAACACGGGGAGATAAATTAAATAAAGGGATCTTCTGGCCTCTGCAGCCCATCTGTATGACAACATGGCATGCTTTGGGATGTTCAATCAGAAATGCGAACTAATTATTTTTACCTTCAACACAACTCTTTGATTATGTAACTCATAAGAATAATTTATCTCCCTAATGGATATTATTGTGCTCTCTCCAGTCTCTTGGGTTCTACTAAGAGGCCCAGGGATGGGTTACCTATTGTTTAGGTTTTTTTCATTATCAACTCTGACCATGTAAGATAAACACAGGTTAATTAAACTTAGGCTTGTTTGATCTGAGTTTACATTAGTGCTGTTTATCAGTTTCTTAACTAGGCTTTTCCATTTATCTTACATTTAATCCTTTAATTCCTAAAACTAAATTACATTCTAAAACATACGATTATTAACTAGATATTCGCAACTCTATATTTTTACAAATGTGATGAATTTCAAAATATCTTGTCATTGTGCACAATTTGCTAATTCTAGTTCCCAATAATTGGCATAAGAAATGTACAAATTCATTCATTGTTTCATAAGGTAAATTCAAGTTGGCACAGGACATAATGAAAGAAGCATCTTTGGAAAGGAGGTAGGGGAAGGCTGGGATACCTCCTGATAACTAATTAGAAAGCAATGTCACAGTTGAGAAATGATAAAATTTGCAGCGATTGAAGGGAAAAATAAATCAGACCTTAAAAAATAAGATAATTGTTTTTAAAAAATAAAATGCAAAACGTATGTCTTTTAAATGTTTGGGCAGTCACACAATCAAAGCACTGAGGAGTTTAAGTAATTTCTTTACTTTTTTATGCACTGGTTAATGCGTTTACTTTGAACTGTGTCTGCACTATTTTAATCTCAAAGTTAATTTGTTTAGTTATTAATGGGTAAACAATTGTTGGGGTAAAAATAGCTCAAACAGGCATTTCATCAACAAAAACAAAATATTGCACTCATATAGCATCTTTAACATCGTAAAATGTCCCAAACTATCTTTGATACTGAGCTCCACAAAAAGATAATAAGGCAGACAAAAGAGGTAGGTTCATAAGAGTGTCTTAAAGGAGGAAGCAGAGGTAGAGAGATTTTGGGAGAGAATTCCAGAGTTTGGGCCTAGTGGTTGAATGCATGGCTGCCAGTGGTTGATTAAAATTGAGGATGCGCAAGAGGCCTGAATTGGGGAGGGTGTTGTGATTTGTAGGGCCGGAGGAGATTAGAGATGGGGAGAGGTGAGGCCATGGAAGGTTTGGAAAAAAAAGATGAGAATTTTAGAATTGTGGTGCTCCTAACCAGGAGCACAGGAGCGATGGTTGAACTTGACTTGGTGTGTTAGGATACAGATGCGATAGTTAGATTAGATAGGGGCAGCAGGGTTTTGGATGAGCTTAAGTTTATGTAGGGTGGAAGATGAGAGGTCAACCAGGAATTTTTTGGAATAGTCAAGTCTAGATGTAACAAAGGCATAGATGAGGACTTTAGCAGCAGATGAACTGAGGCAGGGCTGGTGTCAGGCAATGTTACAGTGGTGGAAATAGGTGGGATTAGTGAAGGGAAGGATATGTGGTCAGAAGCTCATTACAGGGTCACAAATGACACCAAAGTTGCAAATAGCCTGGTTCGGCCTCAGACAGTTGCTAGGGAGAGAGAAGGAGTCAATGGTTAGGGACTCGGTCTTGTTAGAGGAACAGAAGACAATAGCTTTGGTCTTCTCATTATTTAGTTGGAGGAAATTTCTGCTCATCCAATAAGGGATGCCGAACAAGCAGTTTGACAATTTACATACACTGGCAGGGTGGTGGGGGTTGATAGAGGTGGTGATGAGGTAGAGCTGGATGTCATCACTTACATGTGGAACCTGATGTTATGTCATTGCCGAGCAGCATGTAGATGAGAAATGTGGGGGCATCAAGGATAGATCTTTGGGAGACACCAAAGGTATCAGTGCAGAAGAAAAATCATTATATGTGAATCTCTGACTACAACTGGATGGATGAAAATGAAACCAGGCAAGTGCAGGCCCACCTAGCTAGCCGACAGAGGAGAGGTGTTGGAAGAGGTTGACGTAATCAACAGTGTTGGGCTGCAGGCAGACCTAGAAGGATGAGGAGGGATAATTTACCGCAGTCACATTGGGTGTCACTTGTTTCAGTGCTGTGGCGAGTATAGAAATCCGATTGGAGGGATTTGAACATGGAGTTCCAGGAAAGATGGGGATGGATTTGGGAGGCAACAACACATTCAAAGACTTTGGGAGGCAAGGAAAATTGGAGACAGGGTGGGTAGTTAACAGGGATGATGGGGTTGAGGGTTTTTTTAAGAGAGATTTGAAGGGGTTGGGGTGAGGGGCTAAAGTACCTCGGAAGAGCCAACCATTAACAATATCAGTTAACTTTGGAGCCAGGAAGTGAAGCTGGATTGTCAGCAGCTTAAGTGTGAATAGTCTTGAGGCAGCAAAAGGTGGGTTTCATGGTTAAGGTGAGCTTGGAGAGGGCATGAAGGTGTGTGTAGGAAAGAAAGCAGAGAAACAAGTTCTGGGCTAAGTTGACAGGGAACCTTGGAGCACGTTTGGCCTGCTGGGCTAGTGGAAAAAAGGGAAATGACAGAGGCATCTGAAGGATGGTCTCCGTCTTACTGACAAAGAAGTCCATGAGCTCTTCACACTTGTTTTTGGTGAGGGTGGAGGAGGGGTGAGAAGTTTAAGAAGATGGTAGGAAAAAGAAACCTGGGCTTATGTTTGCATTCTAGGTTGATCCTGGAATAGTGAGTAGTTTAGCAGATGGGACAGGATCCAATATCTTTGGTCTTACCACTACTGACGATGAATGGCTAAACCATAGAAAGGTTTAAGTTTGCATTCCTTGGGCTAAAGGGAACAGAGGTGTAGACCTTAATCAGGGGCATGGCCAAGGTGAGATAAAGTAATGATTTTAATGGGGACTTGGGGCATCCCAGGTGGAGGTGAAGATGTGGTTGAGCAGGTAGTTGCAGATATGTCGTGGTGAATGGAGGAGCAAAGGCTAGACAGCAGGGGTTTTGAAAGTGCAGTTGGAAATGCTTTGGGAGAGAGTTTTTTCCAGGGGTGCTCCCACAGAAAGAAATAAGGGTGAGAAAGGGAATTAAGATGTGGATAGTAAGTGATCGTTGATTGACACAATACGAGTACCAAGGCCACAAAAGATGGCAGGTTCAAATGAGTAACCGTGAACATGGTTGGGGTGTTTATATGGAAGGCAAGATGAAGTGAGCATAGTAGGGTAGTGAACTAGGATGTGAAAGCATGATGAGTTGAGATGGAGGTTGAAAGCACTGCCAATGAGAAGTTGTTTGGTTCAAAGCCGAGGGTGAAAATCAGTGAAGATATCTGGCTGAGACTATTTGCATGGTACTTGGCTGGGCAGTGGAGAATGAGGATTTTAAAAGAGAGGCAGGAGGGATGGATGAAGAGACTAAAATCAATGGAAGTTGCAAAAGGAATAGGCAGAGAGTCTACCAGTTAACCAGTGCACACTAAAAATATAACCAGTGGAGATTAAACTCTTTTTGTAGTTCAGATTAAGAAGCATATGAAATTAGGCAAATTCATACTTCTGTTGCACCACATGATGGATAATTTTGTTAAACTGATGAATGTTGAGGAACTAAAATGTGTTTTGACTTAAAAGTGTAACCATAATAAATGAAGTGCTGCTAATGTTATGTTCTCAAAAATATTTTTTCTAATTTGAATGTAAAACATGCTTCAGTGTTCAATTTAGTATTGTTGATGATATTTAAAATTTCCTTTATGTTTAGGCTCGCATTACTACAAGACTGCAGCAATATCGTGCTAAAGTGGAGCTAGCTCGCAGCACCAAACCCAATGCATGGGTTCCCAGGGAGAAGCTGCCACGACCACTCACCAGTAGCGCCTCAGTGATACGCAAGCTTATGCGGAAAGCTGAACTGATGGGAATTAGCACAGACATTTTCCCTGTAGACACGCTAGATACCAACTCCAGTGTAGATGGCAGGAGAAAGCACAAGCAGCCAGCTTTGACTGCTGACTTTGTGAATTATTATCTCGGTATGGAAACAAAAAAAAACAGGATTGAAAATAATTCTCTTAAATTAAATTCTTCACCAATTCCTGGGGTAAAATTCCACGTGCTACTATTTTTCATATTGCAAGAAACACTCCACCCTTGAACAAAGGCTGGGGCTAAATTCACCAGTCTTAATTTTGTGGTTATTTACTGAAGGTACATGTGTATATTGGTTCAATATGTCCAGAAAATTAAGCTATTGACTGCATTCTGATATTTTACACACGTGTTAACTATTGTTAACTAATTTATTTGACTGGCATTTTATTAATTTCCAGTCTCTTAATTCCATCTGTTCTATTTACAGAGAGGAACATGCGCATGATGCAGATACAGGAAAACATTTGTGAACAAAAGAACTTAAAGGATAAACTTCAAAATGAGCAGGAATCACTTCATGTAGAGTATAATAAGGTACAGTTAAGTTCAAGTGTCCACTATACTTGATCTATATTCAATGTGTTCTGTGTGTATATATAGATTCATATTTATATCAGAGGGTGGAGTAACCCTGGAAGGGAATCAAAATCATTATACATAAGTCAGGAATATTGGAAATAAGAAGTGAGTTCATGGCAGTTTGACTGTTACATTTTATTTAGAAAGGGAAAACAATCTTTATGATAAAGTGTTTACTGGCAGCCTCTGTATTCAAGGATCCTTACTAAGGAATTGCCATCCATTTCTTTTTGCTGAGATGAGATGCAGAAGGGAGAGACTAGAAACAAAATCTTGATGCGCCGAATTCCAGGGGATCCACCTCCAAATTCTTGTTAAGTGGAGCTTTGCAGCAGCTGAGGAGGCACCATTCCCACACAGATGCGTCTCTATGTAACCCAATATGCCTACAAATGTGGCCTATGTCAATAACAACATTCAAATGCCAAATGAAACACAGTAAAGCAGTAAATGTGTGAAAAAGTGTTTATTCAATTTGTTCACATCTTAAAATGACCTGACCTTGAGAAATGCTGGGGATTTGCATTGATAAAAGCCGGAGGTTAGCTCCGCAAAAACTCTGTAATTTTTTCTGCTTAGCGTGCTGTTTCTGGATGTGTGCAATAAAGTCGGCCATATCTTCAACGCAGTCAAACATATTTTCGGTGTTTTTATATTGCAATGCAACATCCTAGAGCATCTCTATGGCTTTTGTGGCATTGGCTAGGGAAATAGGTGGGTGAGCAGGCGGGAATTTATTGCACTCTTCAGGGTCATTGGGCTCCTCGGGTGAAGAATTTACTACATCTACGATGGCATCATCAGTCAGTTCCATCGTGCGACGTGTGGCATCGTCCACTTTTGTGTAATTTTCCATGGTTTTCTCTGATGGAATTTCCATGCATGCTTCGCACAGCCTCATCTCGGATGGTTGACCTCGCTCTGCCTCATCCTCGTTTTCAACATCTTGTGCAGTTGTAACCTTTTTGAACCCAGTGTGGTGGAAGCAGTTGGCAGTTGTGACTTCTGTCACTATCTTCCACACCTTTTTCATCATGAACATGGCCTGTAGTATGGTTAGATTGAACTCCTTCTTAGCGATGACCTCAATAACCTGAGAGATCAGCTGCCATTGGTAGTGGATTTTCAGGTTCCTAATCACCCCCTGATCCATTTGCGGGAGCTTGCCTGAATGATAACAATCTTCCTTTTCTGTCCTTGATATGTTTTGTCCACTTTCCTGACCCACACCTCAAAAATGTTGGAGGCCATCCAGGCAGTTTTGTTAGCCTCATATTGTGCAGTTAGTGCCTTGACATGTGTGAAGGAATCTGGCTTCTTGGACTTGCATACCACAAGAAGCGGCGGCTTTCCAGTACCATCCATGTTGGTGCAGACCATAACAGTGAAGAGTTCCTTGCTCTGCTTGCCACGGTTACATGTTTCACCTTTAAACATCAAAGAGCGGTCTGGCAAAAGATGGTAAAAACAGTCTGGTTTCATCTGCATTAGAAATGTCTTGAACAAGTATGCACCAAAAGACGCGGACAAGACCATTTTGAACTCGATCATCTGTCATTGTTGCCATAACCGCCGCATCCTCACCATTCACTGCATGGAAGACAATGCAGAGCCTTTTCTTCAATCAGTCCAGCCATCTGTTGCTGCAAGTGAATGCCATCTGGCCCATCTTCTTTGCCAGGGCGATTTGCGTTTCCTGTAGGATTGATTGGCAAGGGGAGTGTCCTCTGCTTTGGCTGCCTTGAATTACATTAGCAGAGCTTCTTCGACATCAGGATATGCAGCCGTTTTCATCCTCTTCCTTGCTGGAGAGAATGCCTGCTTGCCAACTATTCCAAGATGTTTGCCTTGTGTTTCGTAATGGTGGACAAACTCGATGACAGAATCCCCCACTCCTTTACGAGCCCACTTTCCAGTTCGTGTCACGGTTTTCCACTTGTGATTCTTGGCCAAACCCCCAAGTTATTGATAATATCTAGTTAGGAGCCAATAAAGTTTTGTTTAAGTAGCCAAAATTTGAGATTCAGGACACTTGCTCAATGAAGAAAGCCACAAGATTCCACTTTGAACATACAACATTGAACTTTACGAGACAAGGTGAGAAATATAAAACAATTTACAATATCTATCTTATACTTTGCATTCAGGGGAAGTTTAAGGTACATGTGAATTAACAAGCCAATTGTGGTCAAACACACCACACCACACAACAGATGGCAGATGCAATCAAGACACAATCAACCAATCACTCTGAAACTCTGTCCCTCTCTCTCATGAGGGATTCCAATCTTCACCTTCAAAGATCCCACTTTGAAATTCTCTCCAAAAGTCACTCCAACTCAGGCAGTGCAACAATGGCCTTCCTCACAAGGTTTCATTCTCGCCTGCTGAGATTCCGTTCCCCTGGATTCCCGAGCATACACTTGAACATAAACTCACAAGCACAACTTCAGCTCTTCAGCCTCACAGAACAGAACAATTCGACAGGATAATTTCACAGCACCGAGTCACCAACCTTCGGCTTCGTTTTTGGATCTTCATGGTTTCTTCTGAGCACTCTTCGATTACCAAGGCTTTCCTTGAGCTCTCTTCATTTAAAATCTGCTACCTGGAGCTCTTTTCTTATTTGGAGCCATTTTTCCTTGTTCTTCTTTAATTGAGCTGGGGCCTTTTCCCGTCCCTGTCCCGTCAGTGGGGCTCTTCGTTTGGGACCTCTCCTTCCTTTGGGACCCCTTCCTGTTCCTTGCCTGGGACACTACTCTTCCATGGCGCTCCGCCCCTGGTCACCTGATGCAGGTTTTCATGCCGTTTTCCTTCTTGCACAGGCATGCTGGGCCCCCAGAATGTGAAAACGTAGAACTGCGCATGTGCCGTCTGCTCCCTGTCTATGCATGCGCAAAAGCTCCGAGGTTCGTCGGGAGTTGAAGTCCACGCTCAACATCAAGGTAAGTCTAGTTTTTATAACAGCTTCCTTGAAAGAAAGAAAGCTTCATGACAGTAAAGGTTTCTTTACAATGGCTTAACAGTTTCTTTATAAAAAGTACTTAATATCATAAACTTCTAACAAATACCTTATAACATACTATGCACATAATCTTTTCCTTTTGTTGCACAATTACACATATTATAAAGTTACAAAGATTTAACCAAAACAAAAGCCAGTATATATAACAAATAAAATTAGCAGGATTTAAACATCGTGGATTTATAACTCAGAAATTGCCTTATTTCCTACACACTTTCTTTAAACTCTGAATAGAACACCAATAATTAAATGTTTTTGGCCATAATAGTTTCATGGCTAACAAAAGGTAGTGAAGATACATTAAAGTTTTCTTTAGAAAAATCTTGACAAGCTTGTATCTCTATTTTGTACCAGGGTTTTCAATCTTGCTGTTGTGATTACAAACCAATACTCCAGCAGTCTTCCCCTCTTCGCATAAGGATGCATATTATTCATGCTATGTAATACAAATGACTTGCTTAGGTTTCTCAACTTTAACTCTTCTCCTCTGTAAATGGAAACATGCCTTCAGTGGGTCCTTTAAGTTTGCACATGTTCATATTCTTCCTGGTGACGCTTGACAAATGGAACCTTCATCTCCCTTTCTTTCACAATTTTATCCAAGCATTTGTTTACTCTTATTTTCTAGTTCTTATTAATACTTTTATTCAGCTCAGCAACTACTCTAGTGAGTTTAATTATCTTTGTTTCAGAGTTATTTGTGGAGCCCTTATAAAAGCTTAAAATTTCACATGGGCATCAGTTCATTTCGGAATCTTTCTTCCATGGTCACTGACTGCTCCTTAGGTTCTATCAATTCACTTGTTAGATTCGCAATCTGTTTCTTAAAATTTTCCTTATCTGCTTTTAAAGCTTGGATTTTCCCTTCCATACCACACATCTCATCTCATCTTCATGTTCTCAGGAATACATCGTTATTCAAGAATCTCTTTGCTCTTTTCACAGTGAAATTCCTACAGCTCATCAGTTTTGGTTTCAACCAACTGTTCCGGTTCATCAGCAATTCCTTTTGCTGTAACTGACACTCGAAGTGTTGTCATCAGTTCTTGCTTTTCATTAACAAACTCATCTTTCGTGTGTGAAAGTTGGTTCTCTGCATTAATCAGATTTTCCTTTAATTGCTCTTTATCGGCAATAAGTTTCTCATGTTTGGTCACAGCAATTTTTAGGAGTTTGACTTGATCAAGCACCTGCTGCAACACAGTCCTTGCCATGGTACTGCCTATGCAGGCCAAATCATGACCCAGGATAAAATCTACCCTTTCAACAGCTAAACTAGGAACAATTGCCACAGTAACAATTCCATTTACTAAGTCACTTCCTAAATTGACTTTACACAAAGGAACAGGTTCATAAATCCCATTAATACCCCCTATTAATATTTTTTCTCCTCATTCAAACCGTCTGGAACACAAATTGTCATCAGCCACCTTCAATAACGACTTGCCCCGGTGTGTCTCAAAATATTAATTTGTTTATTTGCTTTGTTAGAGGAGTAAGGGAACACCTCTCCTTTTGAGACAAAGCCTCTAAACCCTCCAGTAATTTGACTCATTTTAGCGGTAGTCAAGGAAGCATTCCCTTGACTATCCTAAGCTATATGCCCTTTTCTAGTAGGCTCTGAGGGAACATGTTTCACTTGTACTATTGCTATGGTTTTAACACCCATTTCTATTTTTGGTATAACCTTTTCTAAAGACTCCTAAAGCATTCCTATTACTGCCATCTGTTGACCATTCAACTTCTAACAATGGGCTTTGAGGTGCCCTGTCTTATGGCAATAAAAGCATACTGGTTTCTTTACATCAGTTTTATCCTCTACGCTATCATTTTCCTGAGCTGGAACAGCTTTTGCCTCCCCCATAAAGCTAGGCTCTTTTTTATTTCTCCAGCTTCCTTATGGATTTACAAATGGAGATCTACTGCCCCTATGTGATATATCATATCCATTTGCCAGAACCACTGCTTCCCGTACATTAGAAAGCCTATAGCCTTTCATGTGTGACCTAATTGCTATTGGGATGATGTTTCAAAATTCTTCCAGTATCATTAGCTCCCTCACATTCTCAAAATTTTGTTCTAACTTCAGGGATTGAAACCACTGGCCCCACAACATTTATTTCTCCCTAGCAAGTTCTACAAACATTTCATTTGGTCTTTTCTTTAAAGTCTGAAACTTCAACTAATATGCTTCAGGGGCAAGCACATAAGCATTAAGTATCGCAGGTTCAACTACCTCATAATCTGAGGATTGTTCTTTGGAAAGACTTGAATACATACAGCCTTTCTGACCAAAACACGTGCAAAATGAGAGTCCATGTAGCCACCCTTTTAAATGAGATACAATATCTCTCAACTCCATCTTCAGTGAACTTTGGCTTTAGATGAAGATTTAATTATATCAAAGCTTGGAATGGGACTCACTTCCTCATCTGCATTACTAGACTCTCTTTTTCCCCCTAACCTAAGCTGCTATCTAGCCAGTTCATGATGCGTAATTTATTTCTCTTTGAAACTCCAGCTCAAGCTTTCGCATTTCTACCTCAAGTACAACTTCAAATCTTTGGCCACATCGAGCAGAACACTGCTGCTCCCACGTGATACCTTTGCCCCAATGGTCCGCAACACACAGTCCCCAGAGGCTGCCTTCTTGGATCTTCAAGTCTACTTCTGAGCCCTCTTCAATTACCAGGGTTTCCCTTGAGCCCTCTTCAGTTAAGTCTGCTACTCGCAGCCTTTTCTTATTTGGAACCGTTTTTCTCTGCTCCTTTTTGATCTGAACTGGGACCTTTTCCTGACCCTGTCCCCTCTCTTGGACTCTGTCTTTGGGATCTCTCCCTGTCCCCTGCTTGGGACGCTATTATTCCATGGCACCCTTATCCTGGTCACCTGACCCAGGTTTTCACGCCATTTTCCTTCTTGCGCAGGGTGCGCTGGGCCCACAGAACGTGAAAATGTAGAACTGTGCATGTGCAGTCCACTCTCTGTCTGCACATGTGCAAAATCTCCGAGGTTCATTAGGAGTTGAAGGTCCTGACCTCTGCTCTTAGCACCAAGGCATGCCTCGTTTTCATAACAAGTTGATGTATCAACTTTGCAGAATAAAATGCTTCAAAGCGTTATACCATGACTCCAACTCCTGCATCAAGACTGGAGTGGGCACAACAGACTCCTTGAACATCATTACTGGAGTAGAGCAAAGCTACATGCTCTCCTCATTCCTTTTCCTCCTCTTTATTGATTTCATCATGAAGAAGTTGGAGGTGGGTGCAGACTTTGGTCTCCCATGGCAACACCACTAGTTGACAGACCTGGCTTTTGCAGGCAACATCGCCTTGCTGGCCGATGAATCTTGCGTGCTGCAAGACATAACCACCGGTCTTGAGAGTAGCAGTGCCAAGCTTGGTCTGCGCATCTTGCGAGAAGACCAAGACAATGATGACCAGATGGCAAGCGGGTCCTCCCATCGCCATCGGGCAACAGAACATTGAGGATGTCAACCACTTCCCCTATCTAGGAAGCAATGTCTTGAGAGAGGTTGATAGCGACATTGATGCCCACACAAGCATAGGCAAAGCAGCATCAGTCTTCCAATAGCTCCACACGGTCTGAGCATGCAACACCATCACTCTGTGATTCTCTAAATGAACATGGTCGTGAAGCTGCATCTCTACACGTCCAGAGTAGTACCAACTGCAACCTGTGCCAGCAAGGCATGCAAGAGAACAGCGGAGGTGTCATCTTAGTTAGATGTGTTTCACCAGCATTACCTATATAAGATCCTGGGTATCACATGGAGAGAAAGCATCAAAAATGAATAAGTGCTGTAGAGTACTGGTCATTGGTGCCTGTGGGACATTGTAACAGAGAGATAACTGAGACTGGCACATATTTTGCCTCCTGGCCTCCCAGAGTGGCAGTAACATGGGCACCACTATATGGATAAAGAAGATGGGGCCAGCAAAAAACCTGGCAAAGTTCATTTAAGGAGCACATCAAGAACAGGACAGCACCTGGGCTGGAGCGAAGGATATTGTGTTAGATAGGGCCGTTGTCGAAGTCTTACTGCCCATTGTCCTGCATGGGACCAAAGGAACTAAGTTTTACAAGCGATGTTACCTTCTCTCTGATTGATAACACTTTTAAATTTCTCTCAGGTTTAGTCATACCTGCAGGTTTTGCACGTCCTTTCATGGTAGGATCTTGATGTCAAATGATGGCTTGCCCCAGTGCTCCGTGATTTCACGCTGTTGTGTGGTCAAACTCCGCTCTGATCGATCATATGGCAAGCTTAGACAAGTTCAGCTAACCTGGAATTACCAGTGTAGAATTTCGACTTATCACGGACATCGCTGTACGGAATTTGCTATTCTGCTGGCAGGAATGGTTGATGACTTCGACATAACCAGAATTTTGTTTCATCATTTTGTGTCATCCGAGCTTGACTCATCTCGATTTCTCTGTCCACAGGAATGGTGTGAGAGGACCTTTAATACTATGCTCAATGCAGAGCAATCAGCAAGCACTATCACCAGCTCAACCCCTACCCCAAGCCCTGACGACAGTAAAGCAGGTCAACACTGCAACCACGGTGCAAATGCTGCAACTCCTAGCCGGCATTCTAAAGCCACAAGAGATGCTGGAACCTAGTAGCAGCCGTCCATGGCTGACAAGGGTTTGAGTAACCTGCCTCCATAACAGTATATCTTATACTTATGGTTTACACTAATTTCTTTTTTTTTGTTCTGCAAAATATCATAGCTGTGTGGCATTCAGGTGACAAATACAGTTTGGAGTTTGCCAAATGTCACACCTCACTTCACATCGTCTTGTGTAAGAGATTGTTTTTAGTCTGTTAGTTTTAATATGAACATTTGAGAAGATTTTGTAAATCTTAATTATGCGCTAACACTGTTGTATTTTGTTGGGAGGGTGTTGGTTACAGATTTGTATGTCTTAAAGAAGCCTCTTCATAGTCTTCTGTAGGTTAACTGTAAGACTTTAATTACTAGAACTATTTACACATGTACGGTAAAGAGTACAAACTAGGAGCTGTCTCCATGCTTCGGTCTGCACATGGCTCTGTCCAACACCAGAGGGTTTGGGTCATGTGCATCCTTACATAACTGTGTGCCGTACTGTCCTCAGTCCCATCATAACCCTATGTGTCATACCTTATACTACTCCTCCCCCCAAGTCTTTACCCAGTGTGTTTGGAGTTATACTAGTTTGCTTCATGCCTTAGATTGTTATCACTCCCATACATTTATGTTGTTGTTATTACGTTCTCACTATTACTACATCATCACTACCCATCTCCCCCTTCTAGTCCTTGAATTTAAAGGTTCAGGCAGTCTGGAAGCTCTATAACCCTTCCATATCTCACTCGCAGTTCTGTCAGAGGATTAGTAGGTCCTGCTGTTGCTGATTTTTCTTGTTGATCTGAAGGTTGAGCTGCCATCTGGGAATGCTTTCATTCTTTTCTTCCGTTCCTTTGTGTCAAACCGCACTTGTTTGGTTCGTCTGTTGCATTGATCTGTGGTTACTGCTAATCTAGCTCAATTTTTGCAGAGTGGACGAACCCATTGTGTTTGACTCCTTGTCTCTCTCTCTTTTTCTGTCATTTTGTGGGTCATCTCAATGTCCTCTGTGACTGAGGAAGAGCATTCCTGTGATGAAAAGGCTTAGTGGTGCGCTCACCCATGCATTTCATTGTTGGCCATGGACAGCTGCTACCAGGTTCCAGTATCTCTTGTGGCTTTGGAATGCCAGCTAGGAGTTGCAGCCTATGCAGAGTGAGTGCAGTGTTGACCTGCTCTATCTCCAACAGGACATAGAGGGTTCTCAGACTGCTGATAACTCTTTTTCACTTCTTCCACTGGAGACATTGTGGTTACCTCCTGGGTGCTTGGCTGGTCTGACAATTGAGGGTTTTCCAGGACCTGTAACGGGACTTGACAAACCTCCTCTGTAAAGAGAGAAGACAGTTCAGAGCTGGAGCCGAGTCTGAATATCCTTTAGTGTTCAAGTATTCGGGACCATGCGGTTTTGGTTAGCCAGTGATAGTGGCTGTATTGACATCCTCTGCTGCCTGGAGGAGATCCAAGGCTACATAGGCATCCCTTCTCAGGAAAGAGGCTGGTTACGGATGACATACATCAGCTCAAACATCTGTTTTCTGCCATACCTCAGTGGTTCCAGGATCATAACAATGACTGGAAGTCGGATTTCTTCAGGCCCGTAAAGTGGTGTGTCCGTTGTTTGAAGCCAGAGGTCTTTCAGCCATTGTTCTTTGTCTGACAGGATTACCACGCTGGTTCCTTTAATTTAAATTTAAAATTTGTTAGATGGCCATCGACCACAAATGTCTGCATTCCAAAATGAGAAAGCAAGATCTTTGACCTCACCCAAGAAGCATGGCTGTGTGTCTTCTGCGTTTGCAGCCTTGATCTTGTGGATCATCTTTGGGCCTTCATGCGTTTCAGAGTTTTTGCCTTGCACAGTTTGCCGTTGTGTCCAATCCTGATGCTTTGGAAGCATTGGGCTGCACATGCAGCACATAGATCTTGCCTATGAGGGTGCTTTGCTTCACAGTGCTGTCTTTGTGGCTTAACTAGCTGGACTGAGGCTGGCCTTTGCACCGTGTTTTATTCCCTTGCCTTAAGATTGTCCTGTGCTGCTCATGGAGTTCTGACTGCCTAACTATCTGAATTGCATTTTCCAGGGCTAGATCTTTGTTTGCTTGCAGAAGGTCAGAGTGCGGCATTCACTCCTCCCACCACTATTCTGCTCTGATGAGCTCAGACTTTAAATCTCCGTACTCATAACCTTCTGCCATCCTGTACAAATCATTGATGAATGAAATGACTGGTTCCCTTGACAGTTGGACTTTCATTGAATTTAGCTCTTTGGAGTATTTTATTGCTTCTCATATTAAAGTAAATGTTGAATAATTTTAGTAGCTCTTTGAATTTTGCAGATGATTCATTAATTCCCTGTCTTACAATTATGCTGTTTGTAATCGGGCCTATCGACTAAAGCATCATGTTCACCTGTTTTCTTCTGACTTTTTATTTAAACCTGAAGCGATACTGTATCTTAAGAATCTTTTCCCCAATTTTGTGATTGGCATGGGCCTTGGATTAGTCTGAATTGACTTGGAAATGTGGCATTATGATCCATGTTAAAAAATCTTAGAAGTGTATACGCAGCTTTAAGAGATGTCTGAATTTCAAGATGGCATCGGTGTTCACTCGGAGACAAAGGGATTTCCCATGCTTGCTGGTTTTGGTGGACTCCGCAAAATGGCAATGGTGCTCTTCTTGGAATTTTTTTTCTAAAAATGGCTGCCTAGTTCAGCTGCCTGCAGATTTATTTTGTTCAGTGGTTTACTTTGTAAACTGTTGAGGTGGTCGAATTGTGGCTTCTGCTTGTTTTTTTTTTAACAGCTGGAGAGATTCTCATTATTTAAATTTTTTCTCTCTTTTTCTGTCGATTTTAGCGGCAGGTTTTTGACACTGAATTACTTAAAGGAGTTCTCATGGCTTGCTGCATTTTAAAAGATTTAGCTCACCCTTGCAGGTTCTGTCAACTGCATTTTGAAGCTGGGCTTCCAAAGGAGATTGAATGGATTCTTTGGATGCAGTAAAGAATTTTTAATCTCTGCCTTCATCTTCCAGACCTTTCTCTGGAGCCTTTTCTGGGGATTTTTTTCTCTAGACCTCTTCTTTAGAAGCTTCTTTTCAGGTCAGAATGCTTGGTTGTATTTTTCTCAGTTTTCCAGCACCTTTGGTTTGTCTGCATTTTAGCGAGGTTCTACGTTTTTGCCCACTTGCTGCCACCATGTTGGGAGGCTGTTAGTTACAGATCGGTTTCTCTTAAAGAAGTACCGTAGTCTTCTGTAGGTTAACTGTAATTAGTAGAACTATTTACACACGTACAGTAAACGGTACAAACTCGGAGCTGTCATCATACTTAGGTCTGCACGTGACTGTCCAACACCACACTGACCCTGGGTCTGGATCATGTGCATCCTTACATCAATGTGTGGGCAGTACTTTTCTCAGTCCCACATTAACCCTCTATGTACCAGCCCCTTATACTATATGTTTAATCCTGAGAACTAAAGAAACCATGTTGCATAATTCTGGACAGGGTTTAATACTAAAATGCAATTTTTTGATATAATGCGCTGCCTTGTTAAACTTTTTTTCTAAATTGGGTGAAATCCTTCTCTTAATGGAGATGCATGCTCTTATTTTGTAGTACTAACATGCACAAACTAGAACAAATTCTTAACCTAACTTCTGATTTCTGACATCGTGATTGTATACATGATCTCTGTAGATGATTCCTCCAAAATGAATATTCCTTTGAATATGGTGTTGACATTTTTTTTCTGCACCTTGCTTCATGAGCAAAAATGTCGACATAACAAGGTAACCTCTCCATTCCATTTCTGCACTCAGAAGCATTAAAATGGTTGCTTACGCGTAATTGTGCACATTGTATGTGAAATTCATGCCAGATAGCTTTTTTTATTCATTCACGGGATGTGGGCATTTTTGGCTAAGCCAGCATTTATTACCCATGAGAAGGTGGTGATGAGCCGCTTTCTTGAACCGCTGCAGCCCAGGTGATGTAGGTGCACCCACAGTGCTGTTAAGAAGAGAGCTCTAGGATTTTGACCCAGCAACAATGAAGGAACGGCGATATAGTTCCAAGTCAGGATGGTGAGTGACTTGGAGGGGAACTTCCAGGTGGTGGTGTTCTCACACATCTGCTGCCCTTGCCCTTCAAGGTGGGAGAGGCCATGGGTTTGGAAGGTTCTGTCGGAGGAGCATTGGTGAGCTGGGGCTAATGTGTATTAAAACATTGCAGGGCTAACTATTTCCAAGAGCACTGTGGTGATTTTTTTTTTATTGGCCAAGTTTCTTTAATAGCAGTTGTAATTCAGGTATCCTACACGACTTTTTTAACATTTAATGGAATAAAGGAGGTCTGTATCTCAGGGTGGTAGGCAGTAAAAAAAAAGTGTGTGCTCTCTCATTGTTACAACCAGGTGCATTGAAGATATGTTTTTGAAGTCAGAGATTGAAATTAGAATTGCATGTTTTCCCTGCACTTTTTTAACTGATCTCTTCGACAGAATCCAAGGACAGTCAGGTTAGGCTGGTTTCATAAATTCTTGAATTAAGCTTCTAAACTTGAATATCTTCAAAACAAAGAAACAAATTAGATTATAACAGTTCTTCATCCCGACACATCTGTAATTTTGTTGTCTGTGAGACATGAAGACTATTCTAGTTGTGATTATTTCAGAGCTAAGTAAGCAGTGAATGAGAAGATGTTAAAAGCTAAGTAACCCTCGGCATCACTTCATGATTATATAAATCTACATAATATCCTTTGGTATCAGTAATTTATTAATAGACAAGCTAAGTCATCTATTTAGTACTTCAGATCATTTTCATTGCTAGAAAGTTCAGATATTTTTCATGAGGCTTTTGTAACCCTAAAGCTTCATGTAAATGGTTGACCTTAAGGCTTAACACATTTTTAAGTAATGTAAAGTCAGGAATGTCACCAAGATGACAACCCATGATGTTGATTGAGTTAAAAGGAGGGACTGAATGGCCATAGATTGCTTCTATATATGTGTATGGTGGAGAAACTGAAAGTTCTGGCTCTGTGCCCCTTGTCTAAACTTTTCTTGGTGTGGCACTGCTTTTTATGCATCTGTTGATGCAAATATTGGTGTAAAACTGGTGCAAGAAGCTACTAAAGACACAGGCACCAAAGCTAGCTTCCTCACTGGGAAAAAAAAACCTTTGCTCTCCTTTCTCCACCATTACTCTGCCCTTCCAGCTGAGGCCCACACACCCCTAACCAATCCCGCTCGGTCCCGCAACATCCCCTGATCATGCTTGGGCTCCATAACCTGATTGGGCTCCAGTTCTATCCCCATGATCGCACTACCCGATACACCGCCCATTGTGCTCCCTGCCTGCCGGCCTTTTGCACTCTCTGCCCGTCCTCCATTGTGCGCCCTACCACCTACTGCTGCCTGCCCCCATGCCATCTTCTGAGTATGTTCTGCCTCCTCAAGTGTGCTACATGTGCCCCCTAGCTGTGTTCCCATGCTACATTGCTCCCCTCCCCGAGTGTGCTCGCCATGGCACCGCGCCCCTCCCTGATTGTGCTCGCAGTGGCACCCCCCCACCCCCGAGTGTGTTTGCCATTGCCACCCCCACAGAGTGTGCTCCCCATGTGCTCCCGGCACCCTCATCCCCTCCCCCAGGAGTGTCCTCCCAGCGCAACCCACCCCCCCCAACTGGTTCCCCACCCCCTGCTCTGCAAAGCATGACACCCTCAACTCCGCTTAAGCTCCAATGGCACACCATCCTGTCGCAGGCTGGCCACTTCCTATTAGTTGGTTGCCTCTGCATGTGGTGGGCGTTTGTGCTTTCCTTCTAATGGGAAAATGTCGGTGAGAAGCATAATTGCTGCAGTTGTGGTCTTAACATGGGTAGTTAGCAGTCCGTCTTGAGAAAGTTCCCCAGTGTTCCTCCCATTCCCCCTGCCTTGTTGCTCGCTTTCACTCTCTTCCCCTTACCCTCTCACACATTTGCCTGTGTGATCCCATTCTATCGCACTTCTCTATTTCATAAACAGGCTTAACATACTGGTGTCACGTTTAAAAGGTGCACAAAATTTTAAGCAAACTTTGTGAAAATGCATTCTCTTGTAAATTCTTCTCTGCCAGTGTATCATTCTGTTTCCTCTGATGACATATTTTTCTCAGACAGGCTAAACTCATGAGTAGCTTCCCTTTTCCTGCAGCATTACATGGAACACATATAGCTGTTCACTAGCTAATCCACTCCGAAATATATTACATTCTGGGATTAGTACATATGAGTTGCTCTATGGTGGGGTAAACAGGAATTGCGTTTATTGTCTGCACTCCTGACTTAAAATTGTTTTTTCACTTCAAAAGAAATTTGTCCTATTTATACATCAGTGTGGTATAGAATTAAAATTGATTTAATTCTCCCAATGAATTCCTTATTCTTATTTTTGCATCACTTCAGAGTTGCCCTGACCAGCAGCACATTTTTGTTTCTCGACTCCCCCCACCCATTCTGTTGCTGACCCCTTGAGGAATTTACTGTTAAGATTTTTTTTAATAGCTTGCATGTGTTTTCTGCTTTCCGAGACATTGTGAACTTGTAAGTTTAGAGTGCCTCCTATAGACAGAAAAACAAAATGACAGGCCTGGAATGATAAATGTAATTTTTTTTGTTTTAATATCTTGCACTTTATTTTCATTGCTTATATATATTTCCTCTGCTATCCAGTTGTTTGAATCTTTAGAAAACCTGCGAAATATGAATGGTAAATTACGTCGAGAAGGCCAGACACTGTGGAGTACGCTCAGTAACATTGTTGGGCAGGTTAGTAGATGCAATCTGCTGAATGGCTGCATTAACCCATGTTGCACCCCTTCACAATTTAATGCCTGAAAAATTTCTATTTAATCAACAGTACTCTGGGGGTAATGATTTCTGATTGAAATGAACTTGCAGCCATGCCACCTGCAAGGTTCTTTTAGGTTTGTTTGGAAGTTATAATAGCTATCTTGTTTGCAGAATGTACTTATTTCTTTCCATTTGCAGTAATTGATTGACCTGTCATGTGTGATTGACCTGACACCCCCACCCAACACCACTGCATTTTGTTTTTCAATTGTACACTATTACAAAGCTGGGCAGAACTAATGTCTTATAAGCTAAATAAAGATCTAATAATTTTAACCATCTTGTTTCGAGTAAGAAAAGCAGCTTCTTGGATAAAATTAATACTGATTAAATTCTGCTCGGCAGTTTCATTAGTGACAGACAGTTGTGACGTAATGTGCAATTATAATTTGGCGGCATGATTTATCATTTCTTTTGGGGAGAAAGGAATTTCTTCTCTCAGCTTCTAATTGGTAAAACTATTTTTGGGAGGGTTGCTGAGCGAATAGCATTACTATCAATGCACACAAGATAATATCTAAATAAATCAAAATAGGACATAAAACTTAATTACAAAAGTGTATGCAGAGCAGATAGATCAAGTATTAAAAACTCTTTGGAATAAAATCTTTTATCCTCTGCATTTTTGAATGGTGATTTTATTTGCTGGGTTGAGGGGGGTGGCGGTGGGCGCAGCCATTAGCAAGAACAATGTGTGCATTCTCAACTAAAACTGACAAAAATGGTGCTGTGGTTGCTTTGTGAAACTGAAAACCCTAATGCAATTGGATGCCAGTTGTGATGCTTAAAATGGGCTTTGCTTATCAACTGCAATATCTTAGTTTTGGTACCGAATGCCAAATCAGAAAATAGCACAGCATAAGTGGCAACGAGACTTGCTAATACATTTCCAACTGCATGCAATAAAACCGGCAACAGCAGGATTCATTTACACAGCTTGCATGACACTTTTTTCCAGTTGGCTGAACAGATGCAGGCCCACAGGGCCACTGTGAAATGACTTTGATAGATGGTTGCTGTCTGGGAAGCGAGCATGCTGCAGATTAGTGGAAACCCAAAGAGAATCTTGTCTGTTTTGTGGGGAGTTTGGTCCAATAAGATAACTTTTCTAATTAACCTATGGAGCACCGATGTATTTGGTTGCAGTGAAAAATAAACTGCTTCAATATTCTTTTGTCAAGGGTGGTGTTTTTCCCAACATAAAGTAACCATTTCCTTGTCTGTCACTTTGAAAACTTGTGGAAATCAGTATTCTGTAAAGCTTTTCTATGTTGCTTTTATGTAAACTGTTGTTTTAAATTTGATTTAAAACCCCCGTGCTCTCCAGAATTTAAAACGTAGTGCATCTAAAAGGAAATGCTAAAGAGACTGTTAAGCTTCCTGCTACAGTGCTCAGTTTTTGATTATTTACTACTTGTCTCCTTGTCCTATATTCTGTTTTTGAAAATATCTCTAAATTAACAGAAATTGAATTTCCCTGTGATTCTGCGTACTCCCAAGGAACGACGACCAAGTAAGAAGGATGGAGGAACTTTGAAATCATTAGCACCTCCAGCAGTATTGTACAGGTAATGAGAAAATAGTTAATCAATTTTATAGGCACATTAGAGTCCGTCTAGCTTATGTAATTGGTTAAATTAATTCTGCATGTCCATTCCCACATCCAGGAAAGTGGCCTTTTTTTAATATATATTTAAACAATGCTTTGATTTAAAATGTGCAAGATTGTGGCTGCTACTCTGATACGTGTACCTTTCTTGTCTTGGAATCAGTGGTTTTCTTTTATTCATTCATGGGATGTGGGCATTGCTGGCTAGGCCAGCATTTATTGCCTAATCTCCATCCCTAATTGCCCTTGAAAAGGTGGTGGTGAGCAGCCTTCTTGAACTGCAGCAGTCCATGTAGTGTAGGTACACCCACAGTGCTGTTAGGGAGGGAGTCTCAGGGTTTTGACCCAGTGACAGTGAAGGAATGGTGATATATTTCCAAGTCAGGGTGGTGAGTAGCTTGGAGGGGAATTTCCAGGTGGTGTTGTTCCCATGTGTCTGCTGCCCTTGCCTTTCTAGATTTTTTTTTTCATTCACTGGATGTGAGCTTCGCTGGCTGGGCCAGTATTTATTGTCTATCCCCAGTTGCACTTGAGAAGGTGGTGGTGAGCTGCCTTCTTGAACCGCTGCTGCCCATGTGGTGTCAGTACACCCACAGTGCTGTTAGGACGGGAGTTCCAGGATTTTGACCAGCGACATTGAAGGAACGGTGATAAGATATTTTTCCAAGTCAGGTTGGTGAGTGACTTGGAGGGGAACTTCCAGGTGGTGGGGTTCGATCTACCTGTTGCCCTTGTCCTTCTAGACGGTAGTGGTTGTGGGTTTGGAAGGTGTGCGGTCTAAGAAGCCCTGATGAGTTGCTGCCGTGCATCTTATAGATGGTACACACTGCTGCTAATGTGTGTCGGTTGCAGTTGTGGATTTGGAAGGTGCTCTCTAAGGAGCCTTGGTGAGTCCCTGCAGTGCATCGTGTCGATGGTACACACTGCTGCCACTGTGCGTCGGCGGTGGAGGGTGTGCCTGTTTGCGGAAGGGTTGCCAATCAAGTGAGCTGCTTTGTCCTGGATGGTGTCAAACTTCTTGAGTGTTTTTGGAGCTGCATTCATTCAGGTAAGTGAAGAAGGCTCCATCACACTCTTGACTTGTGCCTTGTAGATGGTCGATAGGCTTTGGGGAGTCAGGAGGTGAGTTACTCACTGCAGGATTCCTAGCATCAGACCTGCTCTTGGAGTCATAATATTTATATGACTCGTCCAGTTCAGTTTCTGATCAAAGGTAACCCCCAATATGTTGATAGCGGGGGGTTCAGCAATGGTAATATCATTGAATATCAAGGGGTGATGGTTAGATTTTCTCTTGTTGGAGATGGTCATTGCCTGGCATTTGTGTGGCATAAATGTTACTTAGCGCTTGTCAGCCCAAACCTCGACATTATCTAGGCTTTGCTGCTTTTGAACATGGACTGCTTCTGTATCTGAGGAGTCACGAATGGTGCTGACCATTGTGCAATCATCAGTGAACATCCCCACTTCTGACCTTATGATGGAAGGTAGGTCATTGTTGAAGCAGCTGAAGATGGTTGGGGCTAGGACATTATCTTGAGGAACTCCTGCAGTGGTGTCATGGAACTGAGATGACTGACCTCCAACAAGCGCAACCATCTCCCTTTGTGCTAGGTATGACTCCGACCAGCGGAGAGCTTTCTCCATGATTCCCATTGACTCCAGTTTTGCTTGATAGTGCGATATTAATATTACGTGCAGCTAATTTATGCTGAACTCTTTAGGTTTCTTTGAAATGTCATTTTTTCATATTTTTTACTTTTAAGGTATGAAATGTACCGCCCTGATTAAAACAGCAGGTTAGAGACACATTCCCAGTCTCTGTCAATGGTACTTTGGAGTAACATATAGTGACATCCCTCTCCCACCTAAACTTCACACATTATATGACAACAATGTGCTAATGTACTCAGCAGCTGAGGAAAGATGAGGCATGAATCCACATGCTACTACGCCATAGCGTTGCACTTTTTGCTAACTAGTCGTGTTAAAAAAAGTACTCAACAACCATGCTCTGCATTGTAGTGGACTGTATTCTAATCTAAGGAGGCATTTCTAAATTATGTTTACTAAAATACTGAATTTGCTGTTCCATGCTGTACGTATTTGCAAACACGTGGGAAGTAGACTTTCTCAGAGCTTCTTGCTCTGCTACTATGACTTTGGTAGAAACATTATTTATACATGTAAACTGATTTTCTGTCCAGGACTGTATAGGTGAAGACAAAATTCTACCTTCATACTGAGGACATGCTATATTGTGTTGTAAGACACTAACACCGTGCTAAATGTGATAGACACAGAACAGATCTCAACTCAGTTCAGCAACAGCAGAATTGTATTCCACCACAATGTTTAACTAGATGGCCTGGCAGTATCCCTCACTTTACTTTTTTGTATTCATTCATAGGGTGTGGGCTTCGTTGGCTCGGCCAGCATTTAATGCCCATCCCTAGTTCCCTTGAGAAGGTGGCGGTGAGCTACCTTCTTGAACTGCTGCAGTAGGTACGCCCACAATGTTGTTAGAAAGGAAGTTCCACGATTTTGACCCAGCGACAGTGAAGGAACGGCGATATATTTCCAAGTCAGGATGGTGTGTGACTTGGAGGGGAACTTCCAAGTGGTGGTGTTCCTATCTATCTGCTACCCTTGTCCTTCTAGATGGTAGTGGTTGTGGGTTTGGAAGGTGTGCGGTCTAAGGAGCCTTGATGAATTCCTGCAGTGCATCTGATTGGTACCACATCCACAAACATTCACTCCCTCCACCACCGACGCACAATAGCAGCAGTGTGCACCAGCTACAAGATGCACTGCAAGAATTCACCAAGGCTCCTTCGACAGCACCTTACAAACCCACGACCACTACCACCTCAAAGGACAAGGGCAAACCAGTGCAAAAAAACAAGGCTGAAGTGTTTACAACCATCTTTAGTCAGTGGATGAGCTGAATTCCAAACGTAAAAAGAGAGCAACTCTTCACCATGGGCGTCCAATCCCTTTAGACGTCCATTCTCCCACCAGTATGGTCTGAGGGCTCTCTGTTTCTTCCTTAAATGGAGGCCTAACCAGTCCCCATCGACCACCACTCCCCTCCACTTGGCTGAACTTCTTCTCAAATTGAACAATTTCTCTTTCACTTATTTCCATTCATTTCCTCCAAATAAAAGATGTTGCTATGGGTAACCCGTGGTGTGAGCTTTACTTGTCTTTGTGAAATATGTAGAGCATTCCTTATTCTCCATTTCTTTTTTTGTGTATTGACGATTGGATCGGTGCCACTTCCTGCTCTCGTCCTGAACTGGATAATTTAATTGACTTTGTATCCAATTTCCACCCTTCTCTCAGCTTCACACATTCCATCTTTGATACTTCTCTTCCCTTCCTTGGCTTCTCTATCTCCTTTTCTGGGGGTAAGCTATCAATTCACTACAAGTTCACAGCTCCCTTGACAATAGTTTCTCACACCCCGCTTCCTGTAAGGACTTCATTCTTTTCTCCCGGTTTCTCCACCATGTCTGATCTATTTTACGCACCTGCTATCGCCCCTTCCCCTCCCCCACCCCCAAACTACCTTCACCTTCTACCCCACCAGCCTCTGTCTTCAACGGATCATTCTCTGCCATTTCCTGCAGCACGATGTCACCACCAAATGAATCTTCTTCCCCCCTCCCCTTACGTTATTCTGAAAGGTTTGTCCCTCTGTGACACCCTGGTCCACTCCTCCGTCATCCCCAACGGCCCCTCACTCTCCCATGGCACCTTTCCATGTAAGTGTTGAAGATGCAACGCCTGCACTTTTACCTTCTACCTCCTCACCTGCCAAAGCCCCATATGCTAAGAGAAACAGCAATTTTTTTCTTTCAATTTAGTGTATTGTATTTTCTGCTCACCATGTGGCCTCCTCTCCATTGGAAAGACCAAACATAGATTGGATGACCATCTCCATTCAGTCCACATGCGTGACCCTGAGCTTCCTGTCACTTGTGATTTCAATTCTCCACCATGCAACCACTCTGATCTTTCTGTCCTTGGCCTGCTATTGTATTCCAACGGAGCTCAGCAAAAGCTTGAGGGACAGCACTCAATTTTCGACTCCACATTCTATAGCCTTCCAGACTCAACATTGAGTTAAACAATTTTAGATCATAACCCCTGCCTCCATTTTGTTTCTTTTTTATGCTGGTTCAGTGTTTTCTGGTTTCTTTATTCATTTATTTTGCATTTGGATGGCATCCTTTACCCATTTACCACATCTTTCAGCTTTTGTGTCATGGAACCTTTTGTCGTTTAATCTCTCCTGCCCTCTGCCCTTTCACGGAACTTATCTTTTGTTCTTCCTCCTTCCTGCCTGTTTTCAAATTGCTCATAACCTATTGCATTTCTTTCTTTCCTCAGTTCTGATGGAGGGTCATTGACCTGAAATGCTAACTCTGTTTCTCTCCACAGATGTTGCCTAACGCTGAGTATTTCCATCATTTTCTATTTTTATTTCAGATTTCCAACATCTGCAGTATTTTGCTGATGTACTTTTGTTGAGAGTGACTTCCATTGCCTTTGACATCATGGTAGCATTTGATCTAGTGTGGCACTAAGGAGCCTTAGCAAAATTGAAGTCCGTGGGAATCGGGAAAAACTCTATACTGGTTGGAGTCACACCTAGCTAAAAGAAAAGTGGTTGTGGTTTTTGGAGGCCGATCACCTCAGCCTCAGGACATTTCACAGGAGTTCTTTAGGGTAGTGCCCTAGGCCCAACCATTGTTAGCTGCTTCATTATAATGTTCCTCCCTCCATAATAAGGTTAGAAGTGAGGATGTTCGCAGCTGATTGTGCACTGTTCAGTTCTGTTCTCAATTCCTCAAGATAATGCTGCCTGCAGGCAAGGACTGCTTCTAAATCTGGGCGTCTTTCAGTCGGGCTGATAAGTGGTGAGTGCCACACAAATGCCAGACAATGAGCATCTCAAACAGAGAGAGTCTAACCATTCAATGATATTCAATATCATTACCATTGTCAAATGTCCCACCACTAGTGTCCTGGAGAGTTACCATTGACCCGAAAAATAATTTGGCGAAGCCACACAACTACTGTGGCTGCGACAGCTGGTCAGAACCTGGGTATTCTGCAGTGAATGACTCACCACCTAACTCCCCAAAGCCCTTCCAGAAATAATAGAACACTTTTCACTTGCTTGGGCGAGTGCAGCTCCAACAGCAGTCAAGAAACTCGTTACCATCCAAGACAATGCAACTCATTTCTGATGAAAGATCACGACCTGAATCTTTAACTTTGTTTTTCTCTCTTCACAGATGCTGCCAGACCTGCTGAGTATTTCCAACATTTTCGGGTTTTGTTAAAGCACCCCACTTGTTTGATCTTGATATAGCACCTTAAGCATTCATTCCCTCTACTATCAGCACAATGTAGCTGCAGTGTGTGCCATCTACAAGATGCACTGTGGCAACCTGCCAAGGTTTCTTTGGCAGTACCTCCCAAACCTGCAAATTCTGCTGCCTAGAAGGGCAAGGGCATCAGGTGCATTCGAACTGGGGGCACTACCACCTCCAAGTTGCCCTCTAAATCATGCACCATCTTGACTTAAATAATTTGCTATTCCTTTATCGTCCAAATCCTGGAACTCCTTACCATTACTGTGGGAGTACCTTCACCACATGTCCTGCAGTGGTTCAACAAGTTGTCTCACCAGAACCTTTTTGAGGACAATTTGGAGTGGGCAATAAATGCTGGTTTTGACACCTGTAGCCATGTCCGTGAATGAATAATTTTTTTCAAAATGGTGAATGCCATTTTTCCTGATTTATTTGTACTGCCCAGATGTGATTTGGGCAAACTCCGTGTGAGAAAAAAAATCACGAAGCTGAGCCAGGTTGAGGATAGTAGGTTATTCCCAGTGATTTTATTGGCACCTAGCTAAAATTCTTTCATTTTTGAATTAACTTGAGGATGCCTAACTTTTGCACCAACACGAGAATTACAATATATCCCAAATACATTCACTCAGCACAGCATCCCAATAGCACAGTAATAAAAATATCATGTGCTGAAAGCTGATCCTCTGCCTGTGCATCCTATATTTTGGATATCACCTCCTCCAAACTGCACTCTGCCCGTTGCTGAGTTTGCGCTATATCAAGGCGCACTTTCAAGGATTCAGCATCTTCAGTCGACACTGGCAACTCGCGCATTTGAGTTCAGCTTTAACAATACCATGCATGCCCAAATAGATGATTTTGCCATAGGATCCCCTGTAGGCCCAGGTCTTGCAAACATTTTTGTTGAGCTCCATGAGAAATGTGTCTTCGATAGAATGACACCTAACCTCCTACCACTTGCATATTTCCGACATGTGGATAATACGTTTGCTATATTTAAATCCGTAGCAACATGTAATAATTCCCTTGCATGTCTTAATGGGCTCCATCCTGCGCTCAAATTCACCTTTGAAATGGAACAGTCAAATGAACCCCCTTTCGTACCCCAGCCCAGTTGAGAAATCTGCCGTGGGGTTCTCCATCACGGTCTACCGCAAGCTAACCTTCACTGGTCAATTTATGGGATGGGATTCTTACAGTCCACGTGCTTTTAAGACTGGCCTTATCAGCAACCTCATAAATAGGGCCCAAGCTATTTGTTCACCATGCAAGCTTGGTGCTGAAATAGGGTGCATTGAAGACAGCCTGTGGGATAATGGTGACCTTGATCAGATCATTGCGGTTTGTATATCGCGCAAACTCATGAATGGGCCTGAGGCCGTCATTTACGGCCCTGAAAAGTGCATAGTCTACCTCAGGTTACCCTGGAAGGGCAAGGTATCTCAAAAATGTTAACATCAGGTGAAGCTAGCTGTTTCATGCTGCTACTATGCAGTACCAACATGAGTGGTATTCGCCGCTAAGAGGATGCTGTCATCAAGCCAAAAAGACATTCTGCCTATCTCACAAACGAGTACTGTGGTCTAGGTGTATAGGCCATACATTCCAAAGACTGGTGGATCGTATCAAACAGCATGTCCTTTCCACTGTTCTCAACGGGCAAGGTACAGACCGTACCCAACCAGTCCATGCTTGCAAAACTCAACAGTGTCCAACATTAGATGTGATTCCACGATTGGACAACATTTGCTAAATAATCCTCTGTGCTAAAAATTATGCTGACAGCCAATTTAGGATTGTCGGTTGGGCTTGCAGTGTGGTGCATTTGTGTGTCCTGGCAGCCACATATATTAATACACAGGGCCCTGTTCTTTGCAGACATAAAGAACACGTTGCACATGTTTCAGCTAAACAAAGTAAGTGATAGCCATTCACTGGTTCAATCCCCTGGACAATGCCTTGACCAATCAGACTTGAGCTGCCTGTTTTAAATTTCAAACAATGTTTGGCAGTTAACTGTCAGTCACCATTAACTGGTGCATTCTCCATGGTAGTGCCTCTCCCAACCAGAGTCCACTTGCCAACCAATCAGCACTCTCTTCTCATACAGTATAAAGTTGTTGCTTCCCCTGACATTGGTATTCTTGTGATTGTCCTGATGAGAGGAAGGCAAAAAGCTGTGACAAAAAATGTCTTTTTATGACTCTAACTTTTTAGACTATGATCCCTTTCCCTAGACTCCCAAGCCAGCAGGAATAGTTTCACTACCCTGCCTATTCCTCTTAATATTTTGAAAACCTTGGTCAAATCCACCATTTAACCGTCTAAAATCAAGGGAATGCTATCCTAGCTTGTGTAATCTTGCCTCATTATTTAATTCTTCGAATCCAAGCATCATTTTGGTAAATTATGCTGCACTTCCTCTAAGGTGAGTATAATCTTCCTAATGAGTGGTGTCCAGAACTGAACACAGTCCTTTAGATGCGACCTAATCAAGGTTTTGAATAATTGTAGTTTAACTTCTATCCATTTGTATTGTAGTCCTTGGGATATAAAGGCCAGCATTTCATTAGCTTTTTTGATTATTTTCTGTACTTGTGCATAACATTTTAATGGCCTGAGTATTTGGACTCCCCAGGAGCTTCTATCACTTCTTCAACTGGCTGAGTATTAAGGCTTTACATACTGGTAAATTGGTGCTCGATTGATTCGAGTTAATGTTTTACGATTAAATGTTTTTATTTTGCAGTTGTGGAATTTGTAAGAAGAATCATGACCAGCACCTTCTTGTCCTGTGTGACACTTGCAAACTCTACTACCATCTTGGCTGCCTGGACCCACCCCTCACCAGGATGCCCAAGAAGACAAAAAATAGTTACTGGTAAGAATCCTTCAATGATAAGTAGATATTCCTTCAACAGCACCTTCCAAACTGGTGATCTCTACCACCTAGGAGAGCAGAAGATACATGAGAACTCAACCGCCTGCATGTTCCCCTTCAAGTCACACACCACCCTGACTTCTGTATCACTGTTCCTTCTGTATCACTGTTCCTTCACTGTTGTTGGGTCAAAATCCTGGAATTTCCTTCCTAACAGCACTATGGGTGTCCCTACAACACATGGACTGCAGTGGTTCAGAAGTTAGCTTACGACCACCTTCTCAAGAGCAATTAGGATGGGCAATAAATGCTGGCTTACCCAGCGACACTAATATCCCATGAACGAATATAAAAAAAAATTTGGAACTACATAGAGTGTCAGCTGCGGCTCAGTTAGTAGCACTCTTGCCTCTGAGTCAGAAGGTTAAGAGTTCAATCCCCACTCAAGACTTGAACACAAAAATCTAAGCTGACATTCCATTGCAGTATTGAGTGGTGCTATCTTCTAGATGAAGCTTAAGCCAAGACTCCATCTCGTGTCTCAGATGTACCTAGAAGATCCTATGATACTACTTTGAAGAAGAGCTGGAGAGTTATCCTGGGTGTCCAGGCCAATACATATCCCTCAACCAACTTCGCAAAAATAGGTTATCTGACTCTTTGTAGGAGCTTGCTGTGTGCAAATCGTGTTTCTTAAATTACAAGCCTGGCTACATTTCAGAAGTACTTAATTGGCTGAGAGTTGCTCTAGCATGCCCTGAGGCCATGAAAGGTGCTACATAAATGCAAGTCTTAAACTCTCTTTCTCCCTATCCCTCTGTCTCTCTCTCTCACCCTCTCTCAAACAGGGAATGAAAATCTGTTGGAGTGGTCTATTAGCTTAAGCGGCAGTGCGCTGAATTCACAACCCAGTGGGCCATGTTTGACCATTACTTCATCTTCCCAGCTCTGATTGCACAGGTATTAGCATTTCCTTGCTTGGCCACTAAGTGTTACCTCAAAGAAGGAAAAGCTGTTAATGGGAGCTCAGAAGATCACAAGATTATTACATATGAAGAAGATGATTTGGTCCAGATTAGTTCATTCATACACAAGCTCTACACAGTTCTCTCAATACAGCATACTATTATTTCTTAAATGCATCCAGGCTCTTTGCCTCCATCACTCCACTGAGAAGTCCAGTTGAAGTGTTGATTTATACATGAAGAATTTACTTCTATCAATTCCAATGTTATCTTTCATTAAGTTGAACTTATGTTCCACTGAGTTTAACTTAACTGCTCACTAATGCTCAATTTGCATTCTGCCAGGATCACTCAACTTCTGACCTCATTACAGCTTTGATTCAAACATGGACAAAAGAGCTGAACTCCAAAGGTGAGTTTCAGAGTGACCACCCTTGATATCAAGGCAGCATTTGACCAAGTGTGGCATCAGGAAGCCCTAGCAAAACTAAATAAATGGGGATCAGGGGAAAACTCTTCACTGGTTGGAGTCACACCTAGCACAAAGGAAGATGGTTGTGGTTGTTGGAATTCAATCATCTCAGTTCTAGGCTTCACTGCAGGAGCTCCTCAGGGTGGTGTCCTAGGTCCAACCATCTTCAGCTGTTTCATCAATGACCTTCCATCATAAGGTCAGAAGTGGGATGCTTGCTCATGAGCAGCACCATTCGTGATTCCTCAGACACTGACGCAGCCCATGCCCAAATGCAGTAAGACCTGGACAACATCCAGGCTTGGGCTGACATGAGGTAAGTAATATTTGCGTCACACAAGTGCCAGGCAATGACAGTCTCCAACAAGAGAGAATCTAACCATTGCCCCTTGACATTCAATGGCGTTACTATTGCTGAATCCCACACTATCAACATCCTGGGGGTTACCATTTTCCAGAAATTGAACTGGACTAGCCATATAAAATAGGAATCCTGCAGCAAGTAACTCACCTGAGTTCCCAAAGCCTGTCCCATCATCCACAAGGCAAAATTCAGGAGTGTGATGGAATACTTGCCTGGATGAGCGCTGTTGCAACAACACTCACGAAGCTTGACACCATCCAGGACAAAGCAGCCCACTTGATTGGCGCCTCATCCACAAATATTCACTCCCTCCACCGTCAAACCACAGTGGCAGCAGTATGTACCATCTACAAGAATCACTGCAGGAATTCACCAAGGCTCTTTAGGCAGCACCTTCCAAACCCACGACTGCTACCATCTAGAAGAACAACGGCAGCAGATAGATGGGAGCACTGCCACCTGGGAGTTCCTACCCAAGCCACTCACCATCCTGACCTATATCGCCATTCCTTCACTGTCGCATAGGGAGAATCCTGGAGCTCCCTCCCTAACAGCACAGTGGGTGTACCTACAGCAGATGGACTGCAGCAGTTCAAGAAGGCAGCTCACCACCACCTTCTCGAGGACAATTTGGAATGGGCAATAAACGCTGGCCTTGCCAGCAACACCTACATCTCATAATTTAAAAAAAAATTGGATTTACATTTTCCATCCGCATTTCCATACCATCTACTGTCATGCACTTCTCTAAGATCTTAATGTCTGCAAATGAATTACGATTGTAGTAAGGGCATTGTTTGATGTATTCATTATTTTGTCCAAAAAAAACTCATCCCCCAATTTGCCAGAGAAGATTCGAGAGATTTAGTAGATTTGCCATGATCCTCAAGATTAATTAGAAGTTTTATAAGAAAATTACTCCCTTCAAATATCTTCCCTTTGCATAATGTAATTTTCAACATTGTGCAAACTATAATTATTACAATCTAGACCAAAAATGTACAGGCTTTTAATGTAGATTTTGCATTCAATACCACCACATTCTTCACTCACCAGCATTAATATTGCAAATATGTCACAGCCTGACCTTGATCTCCCTTTGGTGTTCTCTGGTCTTGACCTTTTTTGGGCCCAAGTTCTGATCACAGATGTTCAATGGCAGACATGAATCGTCACATCCACAAGTAGCTGGCTCAGCATCATGGATTCTTGGATAAAAATAAAATACTACGGATGCTGGAAATTTGAAATAAAAGCAGCAAAAGCTGAAAATGTTGAGGTTGGCAGTATTTGTGAAGAGAGAAACAGTTAATGTTTCAGATCGATGACCCTTCATCAAAACCCTTCTGTCCCAGCCAATCACTAACTTCCCTTTTGTTCTTCTTCCACCTTCCCCCTTTCACTTGCCTAAAACCTATTACATTTCTAACCTTTCCCAGTTCTGATGAAAGGTCATCGGCCTGAAACACTCGCTCAGTTTCTCTGTCTACTGATGCTGCCTGACCCACTGGGAAGAGTGTCCTGCAGTCAGCATCACAGTGAAGCAGTCTGGGAAGAGTGTCCGACAGCCAGCATCATGGTGAAGCAACCTGGGAAGAGTGTCCTGCAGTTAGCATCATGGTGAAGCAGTCTGGGAAGCGCTGCAGTCAGAATCACGGTGAAGCAGTCTGGGAAGAGTGTCCTGCAGTCAGCATCACAGTGAAGCAGTCTGGGAAGAGTATCACGCAGCCAGCATCACGGTGAAGCAGTCTGGGAAGAGTGTCCTGCAGTCAGCATCACGGTGAAGCAGTCTGGGAAGAGTGTCCTGCAGTCAGCATCGTGGTGAAGCAGTCTGGGAAGGGTGCCCTGCAGTCAGTTCTTGTTGAAAATAACAAGAGTGACATCTTTCCAAAAGAAAACAACAGTGACATCACAAGACAGTGCGAGAGAGTGGCAGAGAGATCAGAACCAGTGCAAGTGCAGGGAAGCTTCAAAAAGTGATGTCAGCACAAAGGTGAAAGCTGATTGTTGAGTAGTGGGTAAGTGTTTTTTTCCAGTTTTTTTTCTCCAGTTTAAACTAGATTAAGCTAAGGAAAGGTAAGGGTTCTAGTTTCTATTTTTTTTACCTTTTTTTTTACTGTATTTAACTTAAAGTAAGGTTTTTTTTTCAACTAGAGGCATGGCAGGGCAGCTCAGTTATGTACCGCCTGCAACATGTGGGAAGTCCTAGACATTCCTTGCTCTTTGACTGATCACGTGTGCAGGAAGTGCCACCATCTGCAGCTACATGAGCTCTGAGTTTTGAAGCTTGAGCGGCAGCTGGAGGCACTGAGGTGCATCCGCAAGGCTGAGAGCTTCGTGGATAGCATGTTTTAGACCGTTTTTCTGTGTTGGAAAACAGTGAGAGTGACGGTTCCTCTGGGGAGTGCAGCCACGCTCATGGCACTGTGAGTGGCTCAGCTGCACGATGGGGAGTGGGGGAGGAAAAAGAGGGGAAGAGCAATAGTGGTAGGAGACTCGATAGTAAGGGGAACAGACAGGCGTTTCTGCAGCTGTGGACGTGGCTCCAGGATGGTATGTTGCTTCCCTGGTGCCAGGGTCAAGGATATCACTGAATGGCTGCAGAGCATTCTAAAGGCGGAGGGCAAACAGACAGAGACCATGGTACATATTGGTACCAACGACATAGGTAGAAAGATGGATGAGGTCCTGCAAGCAGAATTTAGGGAGCTAAGAAACAGATTAAAAAAAAAACTGAAAGGTAGTGATATCTGGATTACTTCCGGTGCCATGCGCTAGTGAGTATAGAAATAGGAGATTAGTCAAGATGAATGTGTGGCTGGAGAGATGGTGCAGGAGGGAGGGCTTGAGATTTCTGGGATATTGGGACCGCTTCTAGGGGTGGTGGGACATGTACAAGGCGGACAGGCTGCACCTGAACCGGAATGGGACCAACATCCTTGTGGGGGGATTTGCTAGTGCTGTTGGGGAGGGTTTAAACTAATTTGCCAGGGGATGGGATCCTGAGAGGAGGTTCAGCAATGGGGAGATGCACAGCCAAAATTAGAAGAGAGAGCAAGTGAGTGTGGAAGGCATAGAAATTATAGGCCAATTAAGGCACAAGGGAGTTTGGCAAGGTTGGATTTATTTTAGTTTATTTTATTTTAATGCAAGGAGTCTGATGAATAAGGCAGATGAGTTGAGGGCACAAATTAACACATGGAAGTATGATGTCGTTGCTGTCAGAGAGACATGGTTGAGAGAGGGGCAGGATTGGCAGCCCAATATTTCAGGATATAGGGTCTTCAGGCGAGACAGCGAAGGAGGTGAAAGAGGAGGGGTTATCGCAATATTGATAAAGGGATCAATTACAGCAGTAAGGAGGGATGACATCTTAGAAGGCTCCTCAACTGAAACCATATGGATAGAACTGAAAAACAAATAAGGAGCAGTCACATTGCTGGAGTGTACTATAGGCATTTTGCAGATAATGATCATAACTCCGTTAGATTCAAGGTTGCTATGGGAAAGGATAAGGGTGGGCCAGAAATCAGAGTTCTAATGCGGGGGAAGGCTGATTTTAATAAGATCAGATATGATTTGGCCAGAGTGGACTGGGAGCAGCTACTTTTAGGTAAATCTGCGTCAGAGCAGTGGGACTCATTCAAGAAGGAAATAGAGAGAGTACAGGGCCAACATATTCCAATAAAGACAAAGGGCGGGACCAACAAATCCAGGGAACCCTGGATGTCGAGGGATATACAGGATTGGATAAAGAAAAAAAGAGAGGGCTATGGCAGATACCGAGGGCTCAAAACAGCGGGAGCCCAAGAGGAGTATTGAATGTGCAGGGGGGAACTTAAAAAGGATATTAGGAGAGCAAAAAGGGGGCATGAGAAAACATTGGCAAGTAAAATAAAGAAAATCAAAAGTCATTTTACAAGTACATTAAGAGTAAGAGGATAACTAGGGAAAGAGTATGGCCCATTAAGGATCATAGTGATAATTTGTGTGTGGAGCACAGAAGATGTAGGTAAGGTTCTAAATGAATACTTTGTGTCGGTGTTCACAAGCATGAGGGACGACGTGGGTATGGAAATCAGGCAGAAGGACTGTGATATAATTAAAGAAGTTAGCATGGAAAGGGAGGAGGTTCTAAGTGGCTTGGCAGGCTTTGAAGTAGATAAATCTCCTGGCCCGGATGAAATGTATCCCAGGCTGTTGAGTGAGGTAAGGGAGGAGATAGCAGGGGCGCTGGCAATAACTTTCAATACCTCTCTGGCCATGGGCTCTTACCTTCATTATCAGTCTCCCATGCAGGATCTTATCAAAAGCCTTGCTGAAGTCCAAGTAGACTACGTCAAATGCATTAGCCTCATCTTCACACCTGGTCACCTCTTTGAAAAATTCAATCAAATTACATAGACGGGCTAGTCAGATGGGCTGACCAGTGGTAAATGGAATTTAATCCAGATAAGTGTGAGGTAATGCACTTGGGCAGGGCAAACAAGGCACAGGAATGCACGATGAATGGTAGGACCCTGGGAAGTACCGAAGAGCTGAGGGCCTTGATGTGCATGTCCACCAGTCCCTTAAGATAGCGGGATAGGTAGATAAGGTGTTTAAGAAGGCATATGGAATACTTGCCTTTATTAGCCGAGGCATAGAATATAAGAGCAGGGAGGTTATGCTGTAACTATATAATACGCTGGTAAGGCCACAGCTAGAGTATTGCGTGCAGTTCTGGAATCCACATTATAGGAAGGGTGTGATTGCACTAGAGAGAGTGCAGAGGAGATTTACCAGGATGTTGCCTGGGCTGGAGAGTTTTAGTTATGAGGAGAGATTGGACAGACTGGGGTTATTTTCCCTGGAGCAGAGGAGATTGAGGAGGGACGTGATTGAGGTGTATAAAATTATGAGGGGCATAGATAGTGTAGACAGGAAGGAACTTTTCCCCTTGGTGGAGGGATCAATAACCAGGGGGCATAGATTTAAGGTAAGGGGCAGGAAGTTTAGAGCGGATGTGAGGAAGAATTTTTTCACATAGAGGGTGGTGGGAATCTGGAACTTTCTGCCTGCAAGGATGGTAGAGCCAGAAACCCTTATAACATTTAGGAAGTATTTGGATGTGCACTTGCGATGCCATGGCATACAAGGCTCTGGGCCTGGGGTGCTGGAAAATGGGATTAGAATAGTTAGGTACTTGTTTGACCGGCGCAGACTCAATGGGCCGAAGTGCCTTTTTCTGTGCTGTAGACTTCTATGACTCTATGACACTGAGTGTTTTCAGAATTTTCTGTTTTTATTTATTCGATTCTTAATTGGGCCTTCAATATAAAGCACTGCTTGAAATGGAATGTGAAGGTCAGTTCCTATTTATTGGGCCGGGCTGGGCTTTTAATTGGTGGTTGGAAAATTGAAGTGTGCAAAGTTCATAAATATTGAAGAATTCATAATATTTGTTTAATTTTGTTGTTTTCAGCAGCACTTGCATTATGGACTGCATTATCATTGCATTATCAGCTGTTGCATTATGGACTGTCATGAATGTCCCCACATTGGATGGCCCCTTTTCACATATTTCCCTTCATGATTCCTCAATAAAGCTATGGAATCAAGTTGGATAATTGAAAAACTCAGTTGTTACATATGTACAGACACAAATATTTTAGTGTAGAAATAGATTTTCATATTTGCTTTTTCCCTCTGCCTAAGTCTCAATTGCCAAATTGTGCCTGGCAACTGAAAGAGCGAGCAGTTTCCAGGTATCTGATCGTACTGCTCTTTAACACAACTGGTAAGTATAAAGGCACCATGTAGGTATTCCGGTATTAAGTTCTGTTTTCATATATCATTACTTTTCCCTTGCATATCTGTTAATAACCATGAAAATTCAACCAGCAAACAGTAAAAAAAAACAAATCCAAGAATGAAATTTTGTTTGAAGGGGCTAAAATGGATAAAATGTTTAATCATACAATAGGAAGAGGAGAAGTGTGCCACAAGGAGGTCTTATGAGATATGACATGCAGAGTTGGCTGTGGAGGAGATCTCAGAAATTAAGCAATCAAAAATATATTTTAAAAGGGATATGTTATGGATGTTTTTGTTAGAGATGTTAGATTAGTTGTAAATACTTCATGAAATTACTGCAAAGTATGCCACATGAAGCTTAACCTTTACTCAATACCTTAGTGCTGCTGACGGGCGAATGATTTTCAAGAGCATATCTGACATTGTGAATTATTTGTACCTGTTCAAATTGGACTTTGGTAATATAGTTTAATTATTTCAAAAATGTAATGATTTTAGGTGTGTGTGTGTGTGTGTGTGTGTGTGTGTGTGTGTGTGTGTGTGTGTGAGAGTGCGTGCACGCACATGTGTTTGTGTGTATACAAGTAAGTCATTAAGTGATGAGAGCTTAGTAGTCCTTTAGACACTTAAAACATGCAGCCAGCTGAATAAATTAAGGGTATTATAGTATCGTAATTGTGGGTATTATAAAATTATAGCATTACTTTTAAGGTTCCAGATCAGTATGGTCATATTTTTGTATATTGTATATAAATGAGACTTGAAATTCTCCATAGAGAACTTTTCTTTTTTTCATTTACTCTTATTAGAAGAAAACACTATTTTTGTTCTAAATTTGTTCTAATTTATTTCTTTATATATGACCATTATTTATAAACAAACAAATACTCTACAGAAAGGTAACCTTGGTGCATGGGTAGTAATGTGTGCTAGGTGAATATAAATCCTATTTTGTAGAACTGGCATCTGTTCTTGTTGTGAATTTCATGCTTGAGCTGTGCTGATCACCAACTTAGGTTTCACTTTTAATTAGCCTGAGCACACACTGCAAGATAAGATTATTGTAGAGAAATTGAGTTTTATTGATTGTTCTTTTTCATCTTTGTTGTGTCTTTATGAATCCCTTTGGAGCGTAATGGAAAGTGTATAAATGTCTAAAGCTATCCAAAAAACTGTGATTCTTTTGAAAGTTCCTAGCCCTTTTCTTTGTGGTTCATGAGATTTTAAAACATATTTATAAGCTAGGCATGATTGAATTTGTCATGGGCCTTGACCTATTTGGAGATACATGGTTTATGTTCCAGTTAAGAAGCCTCAAGGGGAGAAGTGTCTCATCTTTTAATCTTTTATGTACTTCATTTAGTTCTGAATCATTGAGTGAATTTCTGTTCACTCATACTTCTGTGTTCAAAGGAATTGACCAGTTTCCTTTAACAATTCTCCCCTGTTTCAGATAGGTATGAAATGTGTCTTTTTTCAGGATACTCAAAAGACTGTGAAATGGAAATGAAAAATGCATTGATAACTGTGACCAGCTGTCAAAATGAGCTTGTCTTGCCAACTGCCAGCTTTGCAGTATTGACTAAATGTTTTCAAGGTAGAAACATGTAACCCAATTACCATCAGTAGAAAAGCTTGATGGATAGTCGCACTTGGCCTTAAGAGAGAGAGCTCTGTAGCCAAATGTTAAAACTCCATGCAAAAAGGTTATGCAATTCTACCAATTCTTTTTGGTCTTTTTAAAAACTCATTCATGGGGCATGAGTGTCACCTGTAAGGATTGTCACTGGCATTTATTGCCCAACTCTAATTGTGCTTGAGAAGGTGGTGAGCTGCCGCCTTGAACTGCTGCAGGCCATATGGTGAAGATGCCCCCATGGTGCTCTGAGGGAGGAAATCCCAGGGGTCTTATGTCTTATGGTCTTATGGTTTGATCCAGTGACAATGCAAGAAAGGGGTTATATTTTCAAGTCAGGGAGGCATGTGACTTGGAAGGGAACTTGCATGTGGTGGTGTTCCCATATGTTGTCTTTGTTCTTCTAGGTGGTAGAGATCATGGGTTTGGAACATGCTCTTGAAGGAGCCTTGGCAGGTTACTGCAGTGGATGTTACACACTGTAGTTATGTTTTGCTGGTAGTGGAGGGAGTGAAAGTTTAAGGTGGTGGATCAGATGCAATTAAACAGACTGTATTTTCCTTTATTGTGTTGAACTTCTCGAGTGTTGTTAAAGCTGTACTTAATCAGGCAAGTGGAGATTAATCCTTCACACTCCTGACTTATGCCTTTTAGGTGGTGGAAAGTCTTTGGGGAATTTGAAGATGAGTCTCTTGCTGTAGAATACCCAGCTTCTGATCTGCTATTGTAGACATAGTATTTGTGGAGCCAGTCCAAATAAATTTTGTACTACACTTTTCATGAAAGTATAATAGTTCTTATAATATTATGATTTATTGTAACAGTAGGTTAATAGTGGGGTTTGGATAGTTTCTCTGTGTGCATCTGTGTGTAGGGGGTTTAATTGAATTGTAGACAGCTGGTCTGGAGGCTTTTGAGTCATCAATAAGAAGCTAGGTTTGAAATATTAAATACGTAAACATGGTTGAAGTTTTAGAATGTGAGGTATGAGGAAAATTTGCATTTATAGATAAATTAGGGTAGTTTGAAGTTCAGAGATGATAGGATGTTACACCTAGCTAGAAGAGGTTAAGTCAAACAGTGTGTTTATTTTTCCCAAAGGTTACTGATAAAAAGAGCACTACGAAAAGATTTATATTATGAGAAAGGTAAAGTTGCAAAGACATCGGAACAATGGAATTTGCATTAAAAAGGGACAAACATGTATGAAAGAGATGAGGTTATGTGACAGGGAGAAGGCATTCTAAGATCTAACTCGTGTGAAAAGCCTCAAGCCTCTGTGCATCAAGTTACTGTCTACAGGAACTGAAGCTGAGAAAACTCACTTTGAATTCGACTGTTCAGGATATTGTGTTGCTTTGCCTGGATCTGTTTAAATCTATTTATTTTTTACTGTTGCCCTAACGGAGGCATAACTGGGAGCCAGATTAATTGGGGGTTTAAGAGTTATTATCATAGCAATTTGTAGACCTGCGTATGTGCTTGAAATCATTTTTGTTAATGTTTAATTTAGTTTTCTAAAAACCTCTGAAGTCGTGGTAGTCTTATTCTGAATTCAGGGCATGCATCTCGAAATAAAATACAAATTGAGAAACAGTTGTGACCGCATGATCAAGTTTCCTTCGTGGATTTGATCTGCCTGGCATACATCATCTGCCACGTCATAACACACTTAATCTGTTTTGTCCTGCAGGCAGTGTTCTGAATGCGACCAAGCAGGTAGTAGTGATTTGGAAGCAGATATTACCATGGAAACTTTACCAGATGGGACCAAGAGATCAAGGAGGCAGATTAAGGAACCTGTGAAGTTCACTCCATTGGATATTGTGATTGAACCAAAGAAGATCATGAACAAAAATATGGTAACTTAATCCCTCCTCTTGTATCGCTTTCCTGTGCCTTTCCTATGCCATAAGTTATGATATAGGGGTTACATAATGGTGTAATCAATTTATTCCAAAATGATGTATCAAAAAATTCTTCTACGTGGAAATAGTTGCTTATTGAATGCTTGTCATGTATTACGTTTATCCAATTCATAGAAAGAAAGACAATGTGTGTTTTGCATGCATTTTAATGTGGCTAAAATTATTTGTTGAGTTCTACTGCATGGTCCAAATTTCTTGAAGGAAATTTGGAATTTAAGATAATTTTTGTGTGTGCCTTAATAGAAGGGACACTAGGAGCTGGTGGAAGGATTCCTACCAAAGTAAGTAGCACTGTTTGATGTGAAATACGCATTATTCAGCCATGACTGAGCAGAAATGGATGTTATGGAATTTATTAGTTGAAAAATAAAGTAGCACTTTTTTTTCCATGATTTTGATAATGACGTGATATCATATTTTAGAATAATTGTTAACTTCAATTTTATATTCACCAATATGTTACATTCAGTGATGAAACACATACTTGCTGCTTATTTTAGAGAGTCATACCAGTCCATATGAAAAGGTGAGAACTCAAGTGATTTGACTAGAACTTCAGATGTTTATTGCTGGAAGAGAGACATGTTGTTGAAACCTTTCATCTTGCACTCATCGGGATAAATGCAAACAGGCTGAATTTCAAGCAACCACAGTAATTTTTGCTACAAGAGTGCTGACTGGTTGGCAACTTGACTGATTTGGCTGAGGCGTTGCATAGAGAAAGCAATGAGAAACTATAGGCTACAAGCTCCCGGGTAATTCAAATAAGACATGAAGCTTGGATATATTCCTTTTGTTTGGAGAGAATTGGTCCCTGCATATGAATGTATGTTGCTTCCAGTAATTATGAATCAGCCATGTTATGAGTTTGACTGATTATCTTAAATTGGTTGTTAGTGTATCACATTCAGAATTTTGCAGCAAATGCTACCCCATCACGGAATCACTTCTAACAGTAGGTGTTTTATTTTGGGTTTTCCAAGTGAGGGCTGTTTGAGTACAGTCTGTATTCTGCTTATTACATATTTACATATAACCGTAGGATCATGCTTTTTGATTTAATTAGCCAACGATTGGGGCATATGGCCTACATACCTGGCATTGCACCTATATTGAAATTCAAACACCGCATTGCTTAATTGTGCAGTAGGCAGAACATCTTTTTGAACTGGTGACAGCATCCTGTTAGTGGCCTGCTGGATTGTCACTATAAATTTAAAATCTATTTTGGACTGTTGCCTTAAAGAGGGTGTAAATTGCGAGTCTGGTTAATTGGGAATTTTGGGAATTGTTATCCTCTTAGATAAGATTACAATTATACAGTTAGGTATTTTTTTTTTGTTAATGTTTTAATTTAATTTTTAAAATCTCTGAAGGTGTTAATGCACTCGTTACTTCTGAATTCAGTACACAAACCTTCTTGTAATAAATACAAATTGCAAAACCATTGGGATAGCATGGCCAAGTATCCCTTGTGCATTTGGTCAGCCTGGCAAATACCACCTGCCATACTTGCATATTGGCAGCGTGATTTGCATATTGGCAGCGTGAAGTGGCCTGCTTGTTGTGCATACAAACAACATGTTCCTTCAGTTGCTCGTAATAGGCAGAGTACAGAGCGTACTCAACCAACCCGCATTTACAAAATCTAGAACAAAATATTTACTGTTAGATGCAAGTCCATGATTGGGCAACATTTGTTGAACAATCCTGAATGCGCTAATAGCTGCACTAACAACCAATTTAAGATAATCAGCCGAGCTTGTAACTTGGCTGATTTACACTTGCTGTGTCACGAAGCTATCACATTTTTCAGAGTATTATTGTGGGGTATGGTAAAGTAGGCTTATGTTTTTATGTGTATGGATGGTTCTGTCTGTGTGGCTGATTAATTAAATTAGAAACCGATAACTTCAACCTTGCAGTCTATCAAAAGGGTTAGGTGTACAAGGGCATGTGAAATGCTATCGAGTGAACTTGGATAAAGTCTCAGCAAATAGGGTACAAATGAAATTTGCATTTTAAGATAAGTGGAGAGTTGTTTGGTTTTCAAAGAGACATGGTGGGATGTTTAGAACTAACAAGATAAATAAGGCAGGTTAATACATTGATTTTTCCCAAAAATGCTGGCCATAATGACAACATTAAAAAAATTATATTATGGGAAAAGTAAATTGCAAAGATGTGGGAGCAATGGGATTTGCAGACTAAAGAGGAAGAAATATATCTAAAGAAGGATTGGAAGGCTATGGGGGTGTGGCCGTGTAATATCTGAAAGGTACACCATGTGAAACAGACTAGGGGAAAAGGCCCTAGCCATCCTGTAGAAGTTTGCTGTTCCACTAACCAAAGTTGTGTTAAAAGCCTTTGAAATTCCACTGTCGAGTAGGCGCTCGCGATAACCTTGCTAGATTGTCGCTATAAATTTAATATCTATTTTGGGCAGCTGCCTTAAAGAGGGTGTGTAGTTGGGAGTCTGGTTAACTGGGAATTTTGAGAATTATTATCATCCTATGTAACCGTGTAATTGTAATCTTGTGTATGTTTTTAAGTCTTTTTTTGTTGATGTTTTAATTTAATTTTTAAAACCTCTAAAGGTGTTAATTCACTTGTTACTTCTGAGTTCAGTGCAAAAACCTTCTCGTAATAAATACAAATTGCAAAACCGTTGTGATAGCGTGGCCAAGTTTCCCTTGTGGATTTGATCAGCCTGGCAAATACCACCTGCCGTGTCATAACAGGTGGAAGCAACATGCATTCAAGCTCAGATGTAACATTCTTCTTTTGGACATAAACGTACCAATCATACACCAGGATTGGTGAAGCAATAATGTGGGTTCTTTATTTGAAGTTAAGACTATATACAGATAGAGTTAACTGGGATTCTAGGTATTGTACATCTAATCTCTTCTACTGCTGCTTGCAGACTAACTACAAGTCATGGGACTAATACATCACACCCTATAGAGGTAATAATGGTTGACAGTAGTTTAACATACTCCTTTATAGGGGCATGCGCATCATAATACAACGTCCCCCTTTTTCTAACTAAAGGATTACCTTTAAAGAATCAAAGTATTCACATGACAACAAAATAAAATAAAATGGTGTCTAAATGTACTTCAACACAGAGCAATAAATTTACAAGTCTCTGAAACACATCAATGGTTTGCTTATCTGACCAGACTTAGTTACGGTGATCTTTGGAGGCTGCCGTATGTTTTCACAATGCTGGTTAGGGGTGCTTTGTTTGTGTTGCGTCTTAGACTATTTTCTGTTTTCAATAGGACTGCTCTGTGGTTCTAGTTGTGATAATGTCCTGATTTGGCATCTGTTTCATTACACTGTCATGCCATTTGGTATTCATACTTGGATACGATCTTGGTTCTGGGCATATGCTGATGGTTGCTGGAGAGAGAAACAGAGTTAACATTTTGAGTCCGTAAGATTTTTTCAGAGCTAAAGAGAAGTCGACATATGATGGATTTACTGTTTAAGAGGGGGTGGAGCAGGTGGAACAAGATAGAAGGTCAGGGATAGGTGACAGCTAAGGAGAAATTGATAAATATATCATGGACACAAGACGAAGGGAGCATTAATGGTGGTGATGAAGAGTAAAGAAGGTGCTGAGAGTGGCATAAAGGTAAGGTAGCAGAAGGTTTTAATAGGAGAAGAAGGGTCAGCTTTCATGAAAGCAAAACATAAAAATAAGAGACAGATGGCCCTTTGGGGGAGGGTGGGTTTGGGGAAAAGGATTACAAAATGAACAAACAATTAAACATAAAAAAAAATCTTCCTTTTTCCTTGACCGAGGTTCTCTCCCCCCCCCCCTGCCCAACTGTGTTTGACAGGGCCCTCAAGTCCGATCCATCTCCTGCCCCCTGCCCTCACTCCTTCCCCTCCCTTGCAGAACCATGATAGGGTCCCTTTTGTCCTCACTTTTCACCCCACCAGCCTCCGCATTCAAAGGATCACCCTCCGCCATTTCCGCCAACTCCAGCATAATGTCACCACCAAACACATCTTCCCTTCAGCCCCCCAGTCAGTATTCCGTAGGGATCGTTCCCTCAGGGATACCCTGGTCCACTCCTCCAGCACCCCCCAACTCCCCATCCCCTTCCCACAGCACCTTCCCGGGCAATCACAGAAGGTGCAACACCTGCCCCTTTATCTCCTCCCTCCTCACCGTCCAAGGCCCCAAACACTCCTTTCAGGTGAAGCAGCGCCTCACTTGCACCTCCTTCAATTTGGTCTGCTGCATTAGCTGCTCCCAGTGCGGTTTCCTTTCCATTGGGGAGACTAAATGCAGACTGGATGACTGCTCTGCAGAACAACTTTGCTTAGTCCACAAGCATGATCCAGACCTTCCTGTTGCTTGACACTTCAACACACCATCCTGCTCTCTTGCCCACATGTCTGTCCTTGGCCTGCTGCAATATTCCAGTGAAGCCCAACGCAAATTGGAGGAACAGCACCTCATCTTCCGATTAGGCACCTTACAGCCTTCCAGACTTAACATTGAGTTCAACAACTTCAGACCATGAACTCTCTCCTCCCTCTTGTCTCTCTTTTTTATCCAATTTTTATTTATTCATTTTTTTTGTATATTTATTATGAATTTTTTTTTATAGTTAATGATTTGTTCATTTTGTAATCCTTTTCCCCCAAACCATGCCCACCACAGGGCCATTTGTCACTTGTTTTTATGTTTTGCTTTCGTGAGTGTTGACCTTTGTTCTGCTATTAACACCTTTTGCTATTTTACCTTTATGCCACTCTCAGCACCTTCTTTACTCTTCACCACTACCATCCACACTCCCTTTGTCTTGTGTCCGTGACATCTTTGTCAATCTCTCCTTAGCTGTCACCTATCCCTGACCACCTATCTCGTTACACCTGCTCCACCCCCTCTTAAACAGTATAAAATCTATCATATTTCTACTTCTCTTTAGCTGTGATGAAGAGTCATATGCACTTGAAACATTAACTCTGTTTCGCTCTCCACAGATGCTAGCAGGCCTGCTGTGTTTCTCCAGCATTTTCTGTTTTTATTTCAGATTTCCATCATCCGCTGTATTTTGCTTTTATGCTGATGATTTCTGTTGGATTTCGGGTGCCTTCAGTTGGGTGTTGTACTCAAACTATCTGTCTGGTGTTCAGGTTGAGTAGCTCATTTCCTGCATGTGGTCATGGGCACCTTTCATCTTCCCCTGTTTCTGAGTAATGCATCATATGCTCCTGGGAGTACCTGAGAGTGATGACAGGAGGTTTGTCTGCACTTGTCTGCTGAATAACAATTCTGCAGTTGAGGGAGTGATCACACTGAACTGTGTCGTTCTAAGATACAACATGACCATGTGTAGATTGAGTTTTGTTTGACTGCACTTCGTGATTAAGAGTTTTACTGTTTAAATTATACATTCCACCATTCCATTGGATCTGGGGTAATGCGGTGATGAAGTGCCATGACACGGTTGACTCCCCACTTCACACATCGCTTTAAAGGGCCATCCAGTGTACTGGGGTCCATGTCGGAAACAACCTCCTCTGGTGCCTCAAAGAGACTGAAGATCAAATTTAGTGTGTCTGCAATAGCTGCACTATATGTGTCATGTAATTGACAGATGATGGGAAATTTGGAGAAATAATCCATTACATTTAAAAAATCACCTCCGTGGACGCTGAAGAAGGCAGTTGCGAGTTTGGTTCATGTATGTGTGGGTACCTCGTGAGGCAATTTCTGGTTGCTTGACATGAAGGTTTGACATACTTTACATTCCTTCACAACCTTTTCAATGTCTTTGTGGATTCCTGGCCAAATATACCGTCTTTCTGGCCAATCTTCTGGTTCAATTAATTCCCATGTGTGCCTCGTGCAACTATTGGAGGCTATCAGGTCGCGTGAACCTGGATTGACAACTTGCTTTTCTTTAAAGATGACTCCTTGAGATATTCCAAGTTCATGTGTAAAGGGCCAAAATAGTCTTACAGCCTCTGCAACATCCTGGAAGGACTCTGGCCATCCGTCAGTCACTGTCTTCCAAAGTTGCTGTAGTACAAGATCATTGGATGTTTCCTACTGCACTTCGATTGGCCAAAATGCATAAGGTCAACATGCTGAACATATTCTATTTCAGTGTCCAGAAGATCTACTTACAGATCTAGGGAGATGTTAGGTAGATGGCTTAGAGTGTTGGATATGACCATGGAATTACCCAGTACAATCGTAGCCTTGTGTTTTGGCTAGTAGGCATTGTAATCTTGGCACCCTGCCAGCATGTTACGTTCTTCTTTTTGACGTAAATGTACCAACCATTTCAAGAATTGGTGAAACAATAACGTAGCTTCTTTATTTGAGGATAAGACTATATAAAGAGTTAACCGGGAGACTAAGTATTGTACATCTAATTTCTACTACTGCTGCTTGCAGTCTGACTACAAGTCAATGGACTAATACATCACATAACAGCAGAGACCAGTTATCTGCAAAATAGAAGAATATGTTCAAACATTGTGCCATTCTTGAATTGCCTGGGAGCCTATTGCTCCCCGTTGCTTGCTGTAGAGCAATGCCTTGGCCAATCAGAGTTGATTTGCCAACCAATCAGCACCCTTTTCTTCTGTAGTCTAAATTGTTGTGATTGTTTGAAATTTGGCATTCTCGTCTTTGTCCTAATGAGTGCAAGATGAAAAGCTTTGGCAACATATTTCTCTTTTTAGATGTGTCTTTATACTATTGGTACTATTTTCGAAGCTTTGCGTATGGAGAACTTACAATTCCACTTTCAACTTATGCCACACCACATAATGAGTATTGCAAAATCTGGAATTCCAAATTTATAAGGATTATTTGTGATTCGTATTTCATATGTGCTTTGATTCCTCGGTGGCTTATATACTCCAGTGCTGGTAACAACCCTACTCAACCTTCAGATTCTGAAGTTGCTCATCATTGGAAATAACAGAGTAATGTTGCATTGAAAATGTTTCGTGTTCTGAATAGAATTCTTCAATACTATTAACAGGTACTGCCTGATGCAAGAACCACATGCTCATCAATGGTAAGAATCTATACCAAATTCACAACAAAAACAGTTGGCTTTGACCACAAATCTTCCTATTGATATACCTCTGGCAAATACAAAAGCTGTTGACCAAGGAATTTCCTCCTAGAGTTTCTGAAGGATTTTTTTTTTAGTACGCCCTCTTCTGATATTGTAACGATCCGGCCAATTACTACTCCATCAGTCTACTGTTAATTGTAAGCAAAATGATGAATGATGTTGACATTGCTATCAAGCAACATTTACTCAGCAATAACCTGCTGACAGATCCTCAGTTTGGGTTACACCAGGAGCATTACTTGACTCTAGACCTCATTACGGCCATGGTCCAAACATGGGCGAAGAAACTGAATTCCAGAGGTGAAGCGAGAATGACTGCCCTTGACATCAAGGCAGCATTTAACTGAGTGTAACGTCAAGGAATTACTACAAAACTGAATCTTGGGAATTGGGGCAAACTCTCCACTGTTTGGAGTCATACCTAGCACAAAGATGGTTGTGGTTGTTAGAGACCAATTATCTCAGCCCGGGATATTACTTTAGGAGTTCCACAGGATAGTGTCCTAGGTCCGATCACTTCAGCTGCTTCATCAGTGACCTTCCTTGCAAAATAAGGTCAGAAGTGAGGATGTTTACTGATGATTGCACAGTGCTCAGTATCATTCGCAATCCCTTAGACACTGAAGCAGTCCATGCCTGCATGCAGCAAGACCTGGACAACATTCAGACTTGGGCTCATAGATGGCAAATAACATTTATGCCACACATGTACCAGACAATGACCACCTCCAACAAGAGAGAATCTAACCATTTCCCCTTGATGTTCACCGGTGTTTCCATCACTGAATCCTCCACCGTTAACATCCTTGGGGGACTAGAAACTGAACTGAACCAGCCATATAAATGTTGTAGCTTCAAGAACAAGTCAGAGGCTGGGAATTCTGAGGCGAGCAGCTCACTTAACCCCCCAAAGACTATTCACCATCTACAAAGCACAATCCAGGAATGTGATGGAATACTGTCCACTTGCCTGGACAAGTGTGCCTGCAGCAACACTCGAGAAGCTTGACACAGTCAAGGACAATGCAGCCCGCTTGTTTGGTACTCATCCACCACCTTAAACGTTCACTCCTTCCTCTGCCAGCGCACAGTGGCAGCAATATGTATCATATACAAGATGCACTGCAGCAACTTGCCAAGATTCCTTCAACAGCACATGGACTGCAGCTGTTCAAGAAAGCAGCTCACCACTACCTTCTCGAGGCCAATTAGGAATGGGCAGCAAATACTGGCCTAGCCAGTGATGCCCACATCCTGTGGAAAAAAAAAAGAAAACGTCTTCCAAATCCACATTCCCTACCACTTTGTAGGTCATGGACAGCAGACACATGGTACTACCACCACTTGCAAGTTTCCTTTCAAGTCACAAATGATCCTGACTTGGAACTGTATCACTGTTTTCTCCACTGTCGATGGCTCAAAACCCCAGAGTTCCCTCCCCAGCAACACCCGTGGATGCACCCACATGGACTGTAGCATTTCAAGAAAGTGGCTCATTCCCATTTTCTCATGGGCAATTAGTGATGGACAATAAGTGCTGGTGTTGCCGGCAACACCAGCATCCCATGAATGAATAAAAAAAACAAATTCACAGCATGCTGCCATGCTCTGTACAGAAAACCAGTACTGTTGCCCTTTCCAATTCCAATATTAATTCACAAGACGGGCTTTTTAATGATTTTTGTTGACCAGTTCTGACCCCTAAATACCAAATAACTCTTGAAGCTATAATTTTTTTGTTCAGAATAGTAGGATAAATACTGTATTCTGCCAGTGAGCAAGATGCCTGTAGTGGGGAACAGACTGTATAAGCTTTCAGTAAGGATTATCAGCAAGAAGAAACTATCCCTTGGCATTCCTGCATGTAAGAATCCAATCACATATCTCTCAATTAATCCCCTCACAGTTGCACATCTGTAACTTATTATCCTAGAGAACATGAGCTCCATGTTCTGTGGCATTCTTCAATCTATGTTGGGGAATCTGGAACAGTTTTCCACCATCATCCAGTTCTTGCTACTTAGAATTTTTTCTTTACTTATTCTTTACCTATTCATGAAGAGTGTGGTCTGTAGCTGAGCAGTGAGTGACAGAAGCTTGGTTTACTCCTCTTAGAGAAGTGTTGAGAGGAGATTTGATAGAGGTGTTCAGAATCATGAAGGGTCTAGACAGAGTAGATAGAGAAAAAAAAGGATTGAGCATTAGAGGACACAGATTTAAGGTATTTGGCAAAAGAAACAACAATGACAAGAGGAAAAGCTTTTTTATGCAGTGGGTGGTTAAGAGCTGCAGTGTACTGCCAGAGAGGGGAGGCAGACTCATTTGTGGCTTTCAAAAGGGAATTGAATAAGCACCTGAAGAGAGAAAATTGCAGAGCTACAGGGAAAGGGTGGGGGAGTGCGACTAGCTGAATTGCTCTTGAGAGCTGACATTCAATCAACGGGCAAAATAGCTGCCTGCTATGCTGTGTGCTGATTCTACTCTACCCATCACAAGACTTTGAATATCCACCTCTGCAATATTGCCAATTCTACCCCTAATTTAGCTCTTTCTTCGCTGAAACTTTCTTATTGTTCTGTGGCATGACTTTTGTTTTCTTTCTTTGATTTGTGAATTACCTTGGTCTTTGTAAACAATAATGGTACTGCATAACTGGTTGCTGAATTAGGGAAATCACAGAGGAAACTGGCCATCTGGCTCATCAGTTCTGTCTTGCCATTTTTCTCCACATGAGCCCTCAGTCTAAAGCCACCCTTCTGTTTGTTCCTTATACCTTTTTAGTATTCCTGATCAAGCATATATTCAGTTTCTTTTTAAGACTATTTATGGAACCTGCTTGAGCAATTTAGGATGGAGAATTCAGATTCTAACCAAAATCTTTCAGTAAATAAATTTCTTCTAACCTTTCCTTAAATTATTTTTATACCTTACAAATGAGATTGACATTTTGCCCAGCTCACTGTATCAAGTATATAGGTGAACCACTCAGATTATTGCAACAGCAGAATTAACTTTTGTAGCATTTGAAGTACAGGCCATTACACACAATATACATGGCACTGATGCGTAGCATTATTTTATTTGAGCACTTTCAATATAAAAGCTTAAGTTTTTGAAACTCTTAAGAAAGAGGCTGGTGTTGACTTGTTAGAAATATGTTTGTCCCGCCAACATCATCTGGCAATCACCTATTGAATTTTCTTTGAGATAACTATTCTACAATGGTCATAAATGGAATTGGCAATCCGGTGCCCTGTGCCATAAGAGTGCGAAGAAATGGTTTCATGTTTTTACTTCATATATGGTTAATTCTTGAACTTGGCCACATTAAACCAAGCTGAGGAAAGGATGGTGAATGGGAAAGTCATGTGAATTCACTTTCATACAGGTCATCATGAAATAAATAAAAAAGCAACAAAGGCAGAGAGTTAAGAAACTTTTACAGAATGAACCTAGACTTAAATAAGATTCATTTTTTTCTAAAGATTTGGTAACTCCTTAGGTGCTGTAATGACTTTCTTACCCTGTGTCTCATTTCAAGATTTTGATGTTGACCATTTTTCATAAAGGATTCAGGAGGGGATTGCATGCTGTTACGTTTGAGTGGTGCTTTAAAGCAACATTTTTTAATAAGTTTTTAAAAGGCATCAAGGAACAAGGTGGTGTAATGCTAATGAAATAAGTTTTGACGTTGTTTCCCCAAAGAGAGTAAATCCCAAACAGTTATTTTTGTCTTGGCATTGCCAAACACCTCAGATCCACTGTTTTAGGAGGCACTGTGCAGTCTCAGACATTTGGCTGAGGTTACATGGATCCTCCTTTGGGCTTGTGAACACTGGGAGATAAAAAGATAGTGACAGCCATGTTATTTTTACATTCAGCTTCAAATGGTAAGATGTGCATTTAAAAATGTCGAAACATGGTGCAGAATAGCTTAATTCAATTCTACTTAAAGGTTCATTATTTATCTTTAATGTCAGAGCTAACATCTTTTCATAAAAACAAGGTGCATTTTGTTGCATAATGTTGTTAATATATCCAAGGTTACTTCCCTAATATTTCCCTTACCCTTTTAATGTTATCAAAAGAAAAAGAGCTTTTTTCTTGAAACTGGTCTACATTTATTTTTTTTTAAGTTTACCATGCTTCCCCATACACCGATTAACTGCAGCTTTTCTATTTCCTAATCTAATAATGTGAATGCAAAAGATGATAACCCCAATACAATGGTTGGCTTGTGCAGATTTATTTTATTGAAACTTTCAGTATAGTTCTTTCCATACATTGTGCCAACGTTATTTTGTACTAGCAAATGGTCAAGCATCCAGCCAAACTATTTTTGTGAAGTTTGATAAATTCAGCTTGACTTCTGGGCATTGACAATTTTGTATAATTTTTGCCTGTTAGCATGGGATATCTATACGTATATGCTATTGTGTTTCAGAAATATGTGTTTTCTGAAGCTGAAGTAAAAGAGAGGAGTATTGTACGTTGCAACTAACCTCTGCAAGGAACTGGAGAGTACATGATGCTATCTTCCAGCTGATAGAGAAGCTGCCCAGACCATAGTACAAAACTCCACAATCGCCAATGCCATTCTTCGATCTTCCAACACATGAACACACATATGAACATACAACTTGGATCACATTTGTTTGTTTTGTTTTTCTTCATTGGAACAAGAATAGGACTATTGTGAGGTGTTCTCAGCTAATGAGATGGAGTTCGACCTTGCTCGATTGTAAAGTTCCCATCGCTAGTGGCAGATGCAATAATGAAAACATGATTTGCCTGTTATACCTGGCGGTGGATTATAACTGATTAGCATTGTAATGTGTGTGTTAAGGTCCTTCATTCACATTTTTGTTAAGCGCACAATCTTATCAAAACTCTTCCTTTTGTAGGCAAGATATACAGATAAGAGTTATGTAAAGACAAAGTAAATATAGAGATAGATGTAGATTTATACTCTTGTTGTAATTTAATCCAGAACTATTACTGGGACTGAACAAGGACTAGGATTCAACTTCATAGCAAATGAAGTACTTTTTGAAGTTTAATCACTGCTATAATATAGACACACTGCAGCAAATCTTCACAAAGCAGGATCCTACAATAATGCCATGGGATTTTTTAAAATCCACTTGAGAGGGCAGACAAGCCCTTGATTTAAGGTCTTATCCAAAAAACACTACCTGAGAAAATACAACACCTTCTCAACACTACACTGGGAGTGCCAGCCTCAGTTATGTGCTCAAGTCTTTGGAATGGAGATTTAAGTCCAACCTTCTGACTCAGAAGAGGAGGGGTGGAATTCTTTGCATAGTAAATGAATACGGAAAACCACCAGGGACCATCTAAACAATTGGTCAATTTCATGGAAGCATTGATATTGCAGCATAGGAGAAGCTACCCACTCTAATTTCAATTTCCTGCCTGTGTACAACACGAGTGAGTGACTTAAACCAGGATTGCTTCCAGTTCTGCACTGCCTGCTCTTTGGCCAATGACTGGATTGACTACACATTTTTAAATAGATCAGGGAAGGGATGTTTTGCTGAGCCTAAATTACTCCATCTGGAAAAAATTGTCTCTAATCTGACTGACAAGAAAAATTTCAATCCTACAATTCACAGAATCCTCCTAACTTAACTTGATATAATCAGAGTTTAATTGAAATAAAGTTCTACAATGAGTAGCGTGAAGAAGAAAGATAATTCATTAAATTGCATACGCCCTAATACAGCTGTATCTTCTCGAAATAAATGGAGCTTTTAAAGCTATAACCAGCAACTTTGTAAGTGACTTCAATGCAAATGTCTAATGTTATTGCTTTTTGGATGACATCAGTGGCTGCCCTTTTTAAATGTGAGCATTTTAAGTGGCGGAACTTCTCAGTCAAAAAGTTGAAGTTCAAGCTCCAATCCAGAGACTTGAGCATGTAATCCAGACTGACACTCCCAGTGCAGTGCTGAGGGAGTGCTGCACTGTCTGAGGTATGTTGTCTTTTGGATGAGATGTTAAATCGAGGCCACTGCATTATTTTAAGAGCTGAGGAATTCTGCTTTCCGGCCAACATTTTCCCTTGGATCAGTGCCACCAAGTTCAAATATCTAATTGTTTCATTGCTGTTTGTGGGACCCTGCTATATGAAAGTTTGCTGCCATATTTTTTTTACTCATTCATGGGATATGGGTGTCGCTGGCTAGGACAGCATTTAATTGCCCGTCCCTAATTGCCCTTGGGAAGGTGCTGGTGAGCTGCCTTCTTGAACCGCTGTAGTCAATATGCTGTAGGTGTACCCACAGTGCTGTTAAGAGGAAGTTTGAGGGTTTTGACCCAGCAACAGTGAAGGAATGGCAATATATTTCCAAGTCAGCATTGTGTGTGGCTTGGAGGGTAACTTCCAGGTGCATGCATCTGCTGCCCTTGTCCTTCTAGATGGTAACAGTCATGGGTTTGGAAGGTGCTATCAAAGGAGTCTTGATGAGCTCCTGCATCTTGTAGATGGTGTACACTGCTGCCATTGCACATCAGTGATGGAGGGAGTGAATGTTGGTGGGTGGGGTGCCAATCAAGCGGGCTGCTTTGTCCTGAATGGTGTTGAGCTGCTTGAGCATTCTTGGAGCTGCACTCACCCAGGCAAGTGGAGAGTATTCCATCGCATTCCTGACTTGTGCCTTGTAGATGGTGGACAGGCTTTGGGGAGTCATGAGATGAGTTACTCGCCACAGGATTCCTAGCCTCTGACCTGCTCTTGTAGCCACAGTATTTATATGGCTAGTCCAATTCAGTTTCTAGTCAATGGTAACCCCCAGGATGTTGATAGTAGGGTATTCAGTGATGGTAATGCCATTGAATGTCATGGGGTGATGGTTAGATTCTCTCTTGTTGGAGATGGCCGTTGCCTGGCACTTGTGTAGCGCGAATGTTACTTGCCACTTCTCAGCCCAAGCCTGGATATTGTCTAAGTCTTGCTGCATTTGGACATGGACTGCTTCAGTATCTGCCGAGCCACGAATGGTGCTGAGCATTGTGCAGTCGTCACTGAGCATCCCCGCTTCTGATCTTATGATGGAAGGAAGGTCATTGATGAAGCAGCTGAAGATGGTTGGACTTGTGGGTACAGGCACAAATTCAAAATATGCAAATGGCATGAAATTTGGTAGTGTAGTAAACAGAAAGATCGTAATAAACTTTGGGAGGATGTAGACAGCCTGGTGGGATGGGTGAATGCATGACACATGAGCTTCAGTACAGAAAAGTGAGGTGGAGGAAGAATGAGGTGAAACAATAAAAGCTAAATGGTACAACTTCAAAGGGAGTACAAGGACACTGACCTGGGTGCACAAACCTTTGAAGGCGGAAGGGCAGGTTACAGAGCAGATAATAAAATGTATATGATCGTTGGCTTTATAGATGGAGGCATTGAGTGCAACAGCTAGGATGTTGTGCTAAACTTATGTAAAACATTAGTTTGCCCTCAGTTGGAGTATTGTACCCAATTCTGGGCACTATACTTTGCGGGGGAACATTTGGGTAAGAATGGCACCCTATCATAATGTTTAGTTAGCAATGGGGAAGAGCAAGGAACAATCTCATATCAACTTCTAAATTGGAAGAGGGCTAATATCAATGAGATGAGAAGGGATCTAGCCAGGGTAAAATGGAACCTGAGACTGACATAAAAAACTGTAACAGCACAAGGGGGGATCTTTTAGGAAGAGATATTTCAGGTACAGGCTAAGTACCTTCCAACAGGGAGAAAAGGTAAGGAAGCCAAAAACAGGGCTTCATGGATGACAAAAGAGATAAAGATTATGATGAAACAAAAAAGGAGAATGTATGATGCATGACAGGTGAATTCTTCAAGTGAGGATCAGGTCAGATACAATAAGTTGAGAGGGGAAGGTGAAGAGGAAAGTAAGACCGGCAAAGAGAGTATGAGAATAGAATGGCGGTTAACATTAAAAGGAACCCAAAAATCTTCTGCCAGCATGTAAATAGAAAGTGGGTAGAAAGAGGTGGAGTGCGTCCTATTAAGGACAAAGAGCTTATATATGCTGAGAGGCACAGGGCAAGACAAGTTCTTTGCATTGGTGTTTATTAAGAAAGAAGAATCTGACAAAATATCAGTAGAAGTAGACATAGTGGAGGCAATGGATGGTGTGATAATTGAAAGGGAGGAGGTGCTGGGAAGGCTGGCTATGCTTAGAGTAGATTAGTCCCCTGGTCCAGATGGCTTGCATCAGATTGCTAATAGAAGCGGTAATGGAGATAGTGGAAAGGTTTGCTTTAATCTTTTAATCTTTCCTAGATATGGGGGAGGTGACAAGATTGGAGAGTTGCAAATGTGACACCCTTACTCAACAAGGGTCCTAGAAACTACAGGCTAGTTAGTTTAACTCCAGTTCTAAGGTTTTGGAGTCCATAATCGGGGTTGGTGGGGGGGGGGGGGGGGTTTGGTGGAATCAACAGGCACTTGGAAAGGTTTGAGTTAGTTAAGGCGAGCCAGCACGGAGTTGTAAAAGGCAAGATCGTGCTTGACTAATCAAGTTGAATTTTTTCATGAAGTAGCAGAGAAGGTTGATGAAGATATTGTAGATGTTGTTGTGCGGTAGATGTTGTCTAAATGGATTTTAAGAATGCATTTGACAAGGTGCCACATAAAAGGCTGCTTAGCAAAATTGAAGCCTCTGAAATAAAAGGATTAGTGTTCAAATGAATGCTGACTTAAGGACAGACAGCAGCGAGTTGTGGTGGATGGTTGCTTTCAGACTAGTGGACAGTGGTATTCCCCAGGGTCAGTGCTAAGACCACTGTTTCTTTACTATATATAAATTGGACCTTTAAAATTCCAAAATTTGCTGATGACACTAAACTTGGAGGAGTGATGAGCAGTGAGGATGAAGCAAATTTCCTGCAATGGGACATAGGCTAGCAAAATGGGCAGGCAAGCGGGACATGGACTTTAATATTGAGAAGTGTGAGGTGATGCATTTTGACAGAAGGTGTCGAAGGTGGAATATAAATTTAATGCGACAATTCTAAAGAGTATGCAGGAATAGAGGGACATGGGATCTTGAGCTTCATAAATGGAGACATTGAGAACAAAAGCAGGGAAGTTGTGCTGAACTGTTAGAAAGCTCTGGTTAGGCCCCAGCTAGAGGATTGCTTCCAGTTCTGCTCACCACACTTTGGGAAACATGTGAATGCCCTTGAGAGGGCGCAGAGGAGATTTACCAGAATTGCTCCAGGGATGTAGGTGGTTTTGTTACAATGTTGGGTAAGAAAAGCTGGGGCTGCTCTCCTTGGAGCAAAGGAGATTATGGGGTGCTTCAATAGGTATGTACAAGATTATGACAGGCTTAGATAAGGTAAACAAAAAATCTCTTTCCATTAGCTGATGGTACAAGAACTAGGGGATACAGATGTAATATTTTGGGTAAGAAATGCAGGGAGAATTTGAGGAAGAACTTTTTTACCCAGTGAGTAGTAATGACCTAGAACTTGCTGCCCAATGAGGGTGGTGGAAACAGAAACAGTCAATGATTTCAAAAGGAAATGGGATCAGCTCTTGAAGTAAATAAACTTGCAGGGCTACAGGGAGATCGAGCAGGGAACGAAACTGACCAGATGACTCCCTGGGGAGCAGGCATAGACTTAGTCAGCCGAACGATGACCTACTGTGCTGCAAATGTGACTCTATGACTCTACATATATAACCCCTCGTGTCAAAATATATTTTTTTGACAGCTGCTTGAAATTTTCTTGGGGGACTACTTATGATTTTCAATGGCTACTTTTTGGTTTTCAGGATCTCTTTTTTCATCTCACTAACTCCTTTATTCGGTGATGCATTAGTAACATTGCTTTCTATATTGGTGTTGACATATGGGGCATTTGGACAGTCACTACCCCTCAAGTAATTCACAGTATGTGAAACTCTATGAGGTGTGATTACACAAATGCAAATGTTTCTTATGATATAAAACTGTTCAGTAATAAACTACCCATTTAACACTGTTTATTACAATAACATCCACAAGATTTTCCCCATACAGTAGCATTAGCTCCAGAACCTATGCAGCTTGACGTTAGAAACTACACATTTGTTTGCAAAGAATTCATTACCTCAGTGACTTAGCTAACTGGGAGCCAGGAAAGCAGAGTATTCCTTTTGTTCTCTCTCTCTCACATCCCCCACCCTTGGCAGCCTCTCTCCCACACGTCTCCTGGCAGCCCCTCTGGCCCCGGCACCTTTGGCAGCCGCTCCCCACCCCCCCTCACCAAATGCCTTGAAAGCCCCTCTGACCCCCCTCCCCCCAAGCCCCAAGCTCCCCACCCTCAGAAACTTTTCTGACACCGCCCTCCCTTGGCAGCCTCTCTGCTCTCCTCCCTTGGCATCCCCTCTGCCCCCTCCCACCCCATCGTAGCTCCTCTGTCCCTTTCACTGCCGTGTTGTGCTAATTATTTCCTCTAATTTTTTTTCCTGCTCTCTTGTCCTTGAAAGCATTGTCTTCCTTTCTAGGCTATGATTCCGTATTGTACAATTCATCACTCAAGTGGTCATTGGTTGTATACAAGCTTTGACCCATGAATGTCAACAATTATTCGACGACAGGAGGCCCAATCTTACCCTCACTAAACGTCTACGTGTGCATTGCTTGCAAAGGTGTATGAATAATGATTAGGAGCAGAAAGGATGGCTGAGATTTCCTTCTGTATTACAGGTCCCTGTGGCCTGTTATAGCACTATTACTACTGCCCTGCTTGTAATCAGGTTACTCAACACAGACCTGAAATTAAATTTTGGGCATTTCTGGTCTGAGCAGGTTTCTTCACCTCTGAAGGGAGCTCAAGTATGTTCTATTCTTAAAAATAAAAGCACTGAAAATGCTGAGAATGTACTCCTATAGTCAGTATAGCTGCATAGTCATAATATTTGGAAAGATCCTTGAGCATACACAATATCAATCTAGAGGATTGTGAAATGAATTTAACAGATAATGCTTTGAGAATATACATGCCAGAGCCATCCACCCGTTGCATTATTATGTACTTGGAGACAAAACCAAACCACTTACTGCAAAAAAGCACTGTTGAAGAATGAAACCTCTACAATCATGCAGGTAGCACGTTGTAAAAATAAACATAATTCAGTAAAAACAGAGTTAGAAATCCCAGATAAAATGAAGAAGGTTTTCCTGGACTGCAACCTCCTGCACCACTGCCCCCGCCCTCACCTTCACTTATTCAAACCCTATTAGATATATACCTTTCCTCAGTTCTGATGGCATATCATAGACATAAAACATAAACTCTGTTTCCCTCCACAGATGCTGCCTGACCTGCTAAATGTTTCCAGCATTTTCTATTTCTATTGAACTACGCTGCCTGAGAGGCAGGTTCAATTGAGGCATTCAAGAAGGAATTGGATTGAAAAGGAAGAATGTGCAGGGTTACGGGGAGAAGGCAGGGGAATGGCACGAAATGAATTACTCATTTGGAGAGCCAGCGCAGATATGACGAGTCCAATAGCCTCTTTCTGTACCGTAACATTACAGCCTGTAATCTCATGGCTCAGCATATTCCTTGCTGTACCATTACCATCAAGCTAGGGGAATCAACCATGATTCAATGAAGTGTATAGAGGAGCATGCCAGGAGCAAATGCAGGCACAGCTAAAAATGAGGTGCCAACGTAGTGAAGCTACGACACAGGACAAGATGCATGCAGAGCTAAGCGATCCCGTAATCAACAGATCAGATCTAAGCTCTACATTTCTGACATATACAGTCATGAATGGTGGTGGGTAATTAAACAACTAACTGAAGGAGATGGCTCCAAAAACATGCTCATGCTCAATGATGGGAGCTTAGCATATCAGTGCAAAAGACGAGGCTGAAGCATTTGCAACCATCTTCAGCCAGAAATGCTGAGTGGATGATCCATTTTGGCCACCTCCTGAGGTCACCACCATCTTAGATGCCAGTCTTTAGCCAAATTGATTTACTAGCCAAGCTGTTCCAATGCTGCTATACCATTTCATATACCTGACAATGTGGAAAATTGCCCAGGCATACCCTGTTCATAAAATATTGGATAAACCTGGTCCGGCAAATTACCGTGCCGTTTGTCTACTCTCGATCACCAGCAAAACAATGGAAGGTGCCATCAGCAGTGCTATCCAATTGCCCACACTCAGCAATAACCTGTTCACTGTTGCTCAGTTTGGATTCAGTCAGGGCCATTCGGCTCCTGACCTCATTACAGCCTTTGTCCAAACATAAGCATAAGAGCTGAACTCAAGGGGTGAGGTAAGAGTGCCTGTCTTTGACATCAAGGCAGTATTTGACCAAGTGTGGCATTTAAGGAGCCCTAGCAAAATTGAAGTCAGTGAGAATCCAGAGGAATACTCTCCACTGGTTGGCATCATACCTAGCACAAAGGAAGATGTTTGTGGTTGTTGGGAGGTCAATCATCTCAACCCCAGGATACTGCTACAGGAGTTCCTAGACCCAATTGGCACCCCATCCACCATCTTTATTATTCATGAATGAAAAAATAAGAATACTTTCGAAAATATTTATTGAATTATGTCATCACTTACCAAAGACTCAGCATGTTGCTATTATATGATTGTTTTCCGTAGATTAAAGCTCCAAAATCTAGACATTTTATGGGCATATAGGAACCAGATGTCCACATTTTAAGAATTTTGATTTGATGGTTTAACATACACTAAAAAGCAATATGCTGTAACATAACGTGTTTGACAACCTGTGCTTCAAAAATGAAGGATTTTCATTGGGCACAATCACAAGTCAGTGCTTTGCATTGGGACATAGCAACTTGATCTCATTGATCTTTTGTGATATACATGCAAATTAATGACGGCCAAAGAAAATAGGAAATGCAGAAGGAGCCTTTTAGCTAAAAGTGGGGGGAGTATGTAGACAGTTTACCAACACGGCTGATGGAACAAGGATCTTCTAAGGAATTTTGAGAGAGATTCTTTGTCATCAAATAGAATTCTGGGTTATTAGGAATGCACCAGGGGAATACTGACAATGGATGGACTAAAGGTCATACAAGCCCAGCAACAATAGGCCAGTCAGTTTAACCTCTGTGATGGGTAGCTTCTGGAAATGATAATTCGGGATGAAATTAACGGTCACTTGGGCAAATGCGAATTAATTAAGGAATGCCTACATGGATTTGTTAAGGGAAAATTGTACTTAAATAACTTGCTTGAGTTTTTTAATGAGGTGACAGAAGGTGGATGAGGATAATGTGGTTAATGTGGTGCAAATGAACGTTCAAAAAGCATTTTATGAAGTGCCACATAACAACCTTGTGAACCAAGTTAGAGCTAATGGAACAAAAGGCACAGTAGCAGTATGGACATGAACTTGGCTGAGTGACAGGAAACAGAGTACTGATGCATGGTTCTTTTTTTCTGTTCATTCATGGGATGTGGACATTGCTGGCTAAGCCAGAATTTATTGCCCATCCCTAACTGCCATTGAGAAGGTGGTGGTACCTTGAACTGCTGCAGTCCATGTGGTGTAGGCACATGTATAGTGCTGTTAGGGAGGGAGTTCCAGGATTTTGATCCAGCGACAGTGAAGGAACAGTGATATATTTCCAAGTCAGGATGGTGAGTGGTTTGGAAGGGAACTTGCAAGTGGGTGGTGTTCCCCTGTGTTTGCTGCCTATGTTCCTCTAGATGGTAGCAGCCCTGGGTTTGGAACGTGCGGTCTAAGGGGCAGTACAGTGCAAACCTTGTAGATGGTACACACTGCTGCCCCTCAGAGTCGGTGGTGGAAGGAGTGAATGTTTGTAGATGGTGTGCCAACCAAAAGCGCTGCTTTGTCCTGGATGGTGTCAAACTTCTTGAGTGGTGTTGGAGCTGCACTCATCCAGGTAAATGAAGAGTATTCCATCACACACCTGACTTGCGCCTTGCAGAGGTGGACGGGCTTTGGGGAGTCAGGCGGTGAGTAACTCATCACAGGATTCCGAGCCTCTGACATGCTCTTGTAGTCACAGTATTTATATGGCTAGTCTAGTTCTGTTTCCAATCAATGGTAACCCCCAGAATGTTGATAGTGGGGTATTCAGCGATGGTAATGCCATTGAATGTCATGGGGTGATGGTTAGATTCTCTCTTGTTGGGGATGGTCATTGCCTGGCACTTGTGTGGCGCGAATGTTACTTGCCACTTATCAGCCCAAGCCTGTATATTGTCCAGGTCTTGCTGCATTTGGACTTGGACTGCTTCAATATCTGACGAGTCGCTGAACATTGTGCAATCATCAGCAAACATCCGCACTTCTAACCTTGTGATAGAAGGAAGGTTATTGATGAAGCTGCTGAAGATGGTTGGGCCTAGGACACTACGCTGGGGAACTCCTGCAGTAATGTCTTGGAACTGAGATGATTGACCTCCAACTACTGCAACTATCTTCCTTTGTGTAGGTATGACTGCAACCAGCAGAGAATTTCCCTCTGATTCCCATTTACTCCAGTTTTGCTAGGGCTCCTTGATGCGACACTCAGCCAAATCCTGCCTTGATGTCAAGGACAGTCACTCTGACCTCACTTCTGGAGTTCAGCTCTTTTATCCATTTTTGACCCAAAGCTCTAATGAGGTCAGGAGCTGAGTGACCCTGATGGAAGGCAAACTGGGTGTCAGTGAGCAGGGTATTGTTAAACAAGTACTGCTAGATAGCACTGTTGACGACCCCCTCCATCACTTTACTGATGACCGAGAGTAGACTGATTTGAGTGGTAATTGGCCAGGTTGGATTTGTCCTGCTTTTTGTGTACAGGGCATACCTGGGCAAGTTTCCACCATGCCGGGTAGATGCCAGTGCTGTAGCTGTACTGGGAACAGCTTGGCTAGGGGTGCAGCAAGTTCTGGAGCACAAGTCTTCAGTTCTATTGCCGGAATATTGTCAGGGCCCATAGCATTTGCAGTACCCAGTACCTTCAGCTGTTTCTTGATATCATGTGGAGTGAATCGAATTGACTGAAGACTGACATCTGTGATGCTGGACACCTCTGTGGAGGCAGAGATGGATCATCCGCTCGGCAATTCTGGCTGAAGATTGTTGCAAATGCTTCAGCCTTATCTTTGGGACAGGAGGAATTGAAGATGCGCGGGCATCAGTGTTAGGGCTCCTGATTTTCTGGATATATAACAGGGGACAATTTCAAAATTTGTGGATGCTACAAGATTTGGAAGTATCGTGAACTCTGAGGAGGATAGTGTTAAACTTCAAAAAGACATAGCCAAGTGTAGAGTGGTGGAGAAGTAGCAGATGAAATGTAATGCAGAGAAGTGTGAAGTGATTGATTTTGCTAGGAAGAACTAGGTGAGACAATATAAAACAAACAGTGTAATTCTAAAAGGGGTGCAAAGCAGAGGAACCTGGGAGTATATGTGCAAAAATCATTGAAGGTGGCAGGACAGATTGAGAAAGTGACGAAAGCATACCAGATCCTGGGCTTTATTAGTAGCATGGGACACAAAAGCAAGGAAGTTATGATAAACTTGTATTATAACAATGGTTCAGCCTCAACAAGAATATTGTGTCCAGTTATGGGCACCACACTTTAATGCCTCAACATCCTTCCCAGAAAAGGTACAGAAAAGATGCACAAGAATGGTTCCAGGGATGGGGAATCTCAGCTATTCTGATAGATTGAAGAAGCTGGAGCTGTTCTCCTTGGTGAAGGGAAGGTTGGGAGAAGATTTGATAGAGGTATTCAAAACCATGAGGGGCTGGAAAGAATAGTTAGGGCGGACCTATTTCCGTTGGGTGAAGGATCAAAACGCTAATTTAAGTTGATTGGCAAAAGAAGCAATGGTAAAATGAGGAAAAACTTTATTACACAGCAAGTGGTTAGCATTTAGAATGCACTGCCTGAGGGTGTGGTGGAGACATTCATTCAAAGTATTCAACGAAGAATTGGATGATTATCCGAAGAGAGAAAATTTTCAGGGCTATGGACAGAAGACGGGCTTGGGACGAGGTAAGTTATTTTGGAAAAGTGTTGGCAAGGACACAAGGGACCAAATAGCCTTCTGCACTGTAGCCATTCTATGATTCTCAGAGAGGGGCAAGAGTGCTACAACTAGAGTCAATTGACCACCAGGTGTGCCCTTGATCAAGCAAGCCATAGCATGCTGAAAATGCCGCTGAGGTGCCCTTTAGTGCTTTACAACCAGGATCTCCAGAATCATTGTGGTGTGCTGCATCCTCCAGAATGTTGTGCAGCAGAGAGGGTTAGAGGTGGAGGATAGCTATGATACTCATTCATCATTTTTGCTAAAAGGGAATATTGAAGAAGAGGATGAAGATAATATGAAAACAGGGTACCTATCGTACATTGCTGCCCAGATACCCTAATAAAACTGCTAGTAGTGATGGACATAGGGGAAAAAATGAAGTCATCTGGGCCCGCCACCTCCCACCCCAAACTACACAGAACAGTTCTTCGACTACTCGTACACCCATTGCATATCTGGTCAATTGATCCTGTTATGTATTGCACTTTCACTTGCTTTATGTTGATGTTGAGCTGGCATATAGGATGCAATAATGGGCAAGAAGTAGAAATAATGCTAAGCAATAATTTTTAATGTGCCGTGATTTAAGAAAAAACACTTAACATTTTATCAAACACCCATATTTTCACATGTACTTGATGAAGTACATTGCTTTAGCCTGTGCTTCCTACCACTTCTACATGGCTCATCCTTAAAATTTCAGCAGAAGTAGAGACAGGTTGCTTAAATCCCTACTTTTTTGCTTTTTGGTTATGGCCTTTGGGTTTCAATGTGCCTGAAGGTGTTCCCATCAAAGACTGCTCCACTTGCACCTATGCAGGTTCATACTCTGGCATTGGGCGATGAAGCAGCATGTCGGGTACTGATAGAGTAGAGGGGGGCAATGAATGAAGTGGGAACTCATTGAGTGGGGTCCCTCTGACATGTTCCCTTTCATGATAATTCCTCTTCTTGGCCTGCACCACATCGCTCCTATCGCAATGCTGGCAATCAGTTTGCTAGATATAAATACTGCAAATCATGGAAAGATATCGGTCATCTTGTTTAAGGCTTGCAGTGTTCATGACCTGCAGAGATTCATTTGAAATATGTGCTTGACACCACATGAAGGTGGCTATTCTGTTCATTCTTGTAATTACCTAGAATACTTTTGTTGGAATTTGACTCTTTCATCCTCTCTGCTATTGTGGAAAGTGTATGGCATGTCTGTCAGTGTCTTGCAGATTTCCTGTTGGAACTCTCTCATTCTCCTTCTCAATGAGGCACTCTGAGATTCAGCACCTGTATCCAACTTAGCAGAGTTTGGAGAGGATTGCCCCACCCACTCTAACATGGATTCTCCGTAGCTGTCCCTGCCACCACTGGCTGCACTGTGCTCACTTGTGGATTGTGAATCACTGGGTGAAAACCCAACTCACTCTCGCAGTGAGCTCTGAAGAAGAGTCATATGGACTCAAAACATTAACTCTATTTCTCCCTCCATGGATGCTGCCAGAGCTGCTGAGTTTTTCCAGAATTTTCTGGACACAGATGTGCCACTTATCCCATGGCTGCCTCCTCTGCAACTTTGATATGCGCATTTTGTAACAGGTGACCTCAATGCTCTCCCTCTCCCTTGTGTTGTCTTCAACAAGGGTGGAAAGAACATGCCTGTGAGTGATTGAAGGTCATGTATTCACCCAGTGGCTGCAGTGCATTCAGTGAGGGTGACTGAATGCATTGCATTGTCTAAGAATGGGTGAGTAACAGTGGTAGATGGATAAATGGAATGATGAGGAAGTGCATAGAAAGTAAAAGATGAGTGCTGTTGAAAGTTAATTGGATGTGAGGAGTGATGTGATAAGAGTACGTCTCAAGACAGAGTGCCGGTGCTGTGTCCATCACTTGCAATGTTCCGTTAGCTGCACGCAGCAGCCTGGAAGGTACCCATAGGCCTCATTTGAATTAAACACTGTGAAAGCTGCGGATAAAAAGTTAAAGTGGGCATGCATTGAAATAAAAAGGCCATGCAAAATTACAAAATTTTAAAGGGAACATTGACTGCATGATCGAGGTGAATATGCAACGATATTCATTTTCCTGACCAGATTAGTTCATTAAACTTCTTCCACCGCTGTATCCATGTCCACCGCTCAGTGCTGCTGGTCTGCTCAGGTACTTTTAACCATGCCATTTTGGTAACAGCAGTAGGTTTCTTTCACTTGTTGCTTGGAAAAATAATATTCCTCCTGGCCCTGACTGCACCTAGTCGTAATTTTTAAAAAAAACATGGAATCTGGGTGCTAGCTTTGCTCTTTGTGAACCTGCATTAGATACCCCCTGCCTTCTCCAAATTCTACTTTCATATTGGTCCTTTCAGTAATTAATTTGAGATCATGTTATGCGCATGCATGTCATGCCCACTGCCTGACTTAGAAATGCAGAAGGAGCATTTAATCAATCGGCTGTCATAGGTGAATCTGTCTCACTAAGTTTTCTTTCAGGTCAGAAGCAGAGAGCTCCCCCTGTCCCCAGCCCAACTCAGGATCACAGAATTGTTATAGATTAGAATTGTGTCTGTGCCCGCTCTCCGAATGAGCATTTAAGCTATTTTCGCCTTCTCCCCATAACCCTGCATATTCTTCCTTTTCAGATAATAATCCAATTCCCTCTTGAATGCTTCAATTGAACCTGCCTCCACCACACTCTCAGGCAGAACTTTCCAATAAAAATAGAATATGCCGAGAACCAACAGGTCAGGCAGCATTTATGGAGGGAAAGAGTTGACACTTTAGGTCTATGGCCTTCATCAGAGCTGAGGAAAGGTAGAAATCTAATCGGGTTTGAACAAGTGAAAGATGTGAGGAGGAGGGGGGAAGAATACAATGTAAAGTTTACCATAGGATGGAGGTAAGAGAGATTAAATGGCAAAAGATTTCATGCTACAGAAACCAAATGGATTGGTAATACTTAAAGCAAAGGAACAAAAGATATGTCCAGGTGAGGCGTGAAGGACTGGATAGCAGCAGTCCAAATGTGAAGTGAAGGAGTATAAGAAACAAGAAAAAAAGAACCAGCAAAAAAAAACCAAACATGAAACAAAATAGAGGCAGAGGTTATGATTTGAAATTGTTGAACTCAGTGTTGAATCCAGAGGGCTTACGAGTGCCGAGTCAAAAGATGAGGTTGTCGTTCCTTGAGCTTTCGTTGAGTTTCATCGGAACACTGTCACAAGCGAAGGACAAAAAAGTCAGAGTGGGAGCAGGATGGAGAATTCAAATGACAAGCGACAGGAAGCTGCGGGTAATGCTTGTGGACTGAACAGAGATGTTCCACAGAGCAGTCAGTAGGTCTCCCCAATGATTCTGAGCAAGAGAGCTTCAAGGTGGAAACATCTCCTGTAGACTTGTTTGCTCAGGGCATTGTCACCATCCAAAAACTCCCACATTCTGCAGCACAAACACACAACCTGCTTTGCCATATCTGAGACTAGACTTAAATAATTAAATAAATGAACTAAGTCTTTATTCGATGATTTTTGTATTTATATCAAGTAGTTTAACTAGTTCTGCTATGTATGTAACATAACATATACTTTTCTGATCCTGGTTTAAACCACTGCCTTAGAGGGAAAAAGAAATAAACCTTAAAACTCACAAACCAATCATCTACCTAATTAATCCCTCTGGAGTTTACCTCTAAGTTCTCGCCATGTCCCGCTTCATCTCTCGGACCACTCCTTATTCTGTAACAGACCAAAGCAATACCTCTTCCCTCCCTGCGCTGAATTTCCTCACTCAAACCAAATTCCTAGTTAAGTACTTCATTTAGCGGCACTCTATTGAGCTAGAATTTGTGCTCGCAGATGTTCTAAATCATTCATGTTAGTTTGTGAGGCATTTCTGAGTACTGTTCTACTGAAGGAGCAGCCTGAAAGGAGCAGGGCATGGAATAGAACCCAAGCATTACTTGCTTTCCCACTCTCTGTCTTAGAAATAATATTGGGCCTAAGCTACTGATATGCTGAACAGTGCGTCGGACATATGAACATACGAATTAGGAGCAGGAGTAGGCCATTCAGTCCCTCGAGCCTGCTCCGTTATTCAATAAGACCATGGTTGATCTGGTTGTAACCTCCACTCCATATTCCTGCCTACCCCCGATAATCTTTCACCTCCTTGTTAATCAAGAATCTATCTAGCTCAGCTTTAAAAATATTCAGAGACTCTTTTCCTCAAAAGGCAGTGGAAGCAGAGTTCCAAAGACTCAAGACCCTCTGAGAGAAAATATTTCTCCTCCTCTCCATCTTAAATGAGCAACCCCCTTATTTTTAAACCCTGACCCCTAGTTCTTGATTATCCCTCAAAAGAAACATGCCCTCCACATCTACTCTGTCAAAACCCCTCGGGACCTTAAAAGATCTCAATCAAGTTACCTCTTACTCTTCTAAACTCCAGTGGATACAAGCCTAACCTGTCCAACCTTTCCTTGGAAGATAACCTGCCCATTCCTGGCATTAGTCAAGTAAATCTTTTCTGAACTGCTTCAAATGCATTTACATCTTTCCTTAAATAAGGAGACCAATACTGTACACTGTACCCCAGATGTGGTCTCACCAGAACCCTGTGTAACTGAAACATAACCTCCCTACTTTTGTAATCAATTTTGCTCTCAGTAAACGATGACATTCTATTAACTTTCCTAATTACTTGCATACTAACCTTTTGAGATTCATGCACTAGGACACCCAGATCCATCAGAATTTCAGCGCTCTGCAATCTCTCACCATTTGGATAATATGCTTTTTTATTCTTCCTGCCAAAGTGGATGATTACACATTTGCCCATATTGTACTTGATTTTCCAGATCTTTGCTCACTCATTTAACCTATCTATGTCACCTTGTAGCCTCCTTACGTCTTCTTCACAACTTACCTTCCTAAATATCCTTGTGTCGTCAGCAAATTTAGCAACCATACCTTCGGTACCTTCATCCAAAACGTTTATTTAAAGTGTAAAAAGTTGAGGCCCCAGCACTGCTCTCTATGGCACACCACTCATTACATTCTGTCAACCAGAAAATGACCCATTTATACCTACTCTCCATTTCCTATTAAGTACCCAATATTCTATCCATGTCAATATGTTACCCCCACAACATGAGCTTTATTTTCCGCAATAACCTTTGATGTGGCACCTCAACTTCCTAATGGATATTTAAGTACAGTACATCCACCGGTTCCCCTATATCCACAGCACATGTGACTCCTTCAAAGAACTCCAATAAATTGGTTAAACATGGTTTCCCTTTCACAAAACCATGTTGACTCTGCCTGATTACCTTGACTATTTCTAACTGCCCTGCTATAATATCTTCAATAATAGCTTCTAACTTTTTCCCTATGACAGATGTTAAGCTAACTGTTCTGTAGTTTCCTGCTTTCTGTCTCCCTTTTTGAATAAAGGAATTAACATTTGCTGTTTTCCAATCTAATGGAAGCTTCCCCGAATCCATTGAGTTTTGGAAAATGAAAGCCAACACGTCAGCTATCTCACTAGCCATTTCTTTCAAGATCCCCTAGGATGAAGTCCATCAGGACCCAGAGATTTGTCAGCCTGCAGCTCCAACAATTTGCTCAGTACCACTCCCCTGGTGATTGTAATTTTCCTGAGTTCCTCCCTCCCATTTCCTGATTTAGAGCTATTTCTGGGATGCTCCTTGTATTCTCTATATTGAAGGCCAATGCAAAGTACCTGTTCATCTGTCATCTCTTTACTTTCCACTAATAATTCCCCAGACTCACTTTCTATAGAACCAATGCTCACTTTATTAACTCTCTTAAATGTCTATAGAAACTCTTACTATCCATCTTTATATTTCTAGCTAGCTTCCTCTCATATTTGCATAATAATTTTTCTCTCCTTATTAATCTTTTTGTCATTCTTTGCTGTTATTTATATTCTGTCCAATCTTCTGACCTGCGACCTGCAATTATATGCTTTTTCTTTACGTTTGATACTGTCTTCAGCTTTTTTAGTTAAGCATGGATGGTGGGTCCTCCCCTTGGAAGTTTTCTTTCTCATTGGAGCGTATCTATTCTGTGTCTCCTGAACTTCCCCATCACATCCCCCACTGACTGCTCCCCCTGACAACCCTCCGACCAGACCTGACCATCCCCCAACCTGACAACCCCTCCTGACCAAACCCACCTGCCAGCCGAGCCACTTGGCTCACTCACCGACCCACCCGTTCACTAATTCATCACCCACTTATTCACCCATTCACTAACATTCACATTGGACATTTAAACTGACAGCAGCTAGTGCCGTAAAAAGGTGGGAGGAAGAGGAGGGGCGGGGTGGGGGGTGGGAGAGAGGTGGTGGTACGCAGCTCCTGTACTAATTTGCTTCGCTGCTCTCTGCATGGATGCCTGCCCTGAGAGACCTCTTCTGCATTGTGGATCAGAAGTCTAGTCTTTTTAAACATATCCAGGTAAGTGGATAATTGATCAGACGAAGCAGTTCTGATGCTGATTGGAAGATTTGGGCCTCTACCTTTTTTGGGAATGAGTTTAAACAAAGATACATGTTCTGTATAGGTTGGTTGTCTGTTTTACACTGCACCCAGGGATAGCTTATGCTGGAATGTTGAATGACAAAAATGTCACCCCCAGAGTGGAATACCACATCTTCCCAGCTGCTCTTGCATGGTACAAATAACGATTGTTTTAATATTACAGATAGCTGAAATGTCAAAATTAAAATCTTTGATCAGGTGAGTGGGGGGTGGTGGTCGAAGAGCAAGTGGAGTGAGTGTTGTCAGTTTGCTGATAGAAAATACCACTTTTTATGTTAAAACTGAAATAGGTTACAGACATTAACAGCAAGAATGGTTTCAAAGGTCAAAAAATATTTGGTACACGTTGTCAAATAGGATTTGACTGTTCTATGCAGATGGTTATTTAACACGGTAGTGATCTCCAGGTGCAAAATGTCAGGCTGGTGCTGTCTTATTTGTTTTTTATTTTTATGGCCTATTTGAATATTTCCAGTTAGGAATAGTTAGATACTAAATTTAGCTCAGAATTGGCAGCAGTGGAGTTATTGGTGTTTTTAAGTGATAACTGCTCCATCTGTTGTATGTTAACAGCCAGAACCAAGCAGATGGGACACAAACCACAATCTGTTAAAATATGCTAGAGGTCTTTCTATTGCATTCTGATTTAGAACTGAATTGTATCATTTTTTTTTCCTGTTACAACACCCTGATTGTTGGTTTCTGGAGCTGGACCATGTCCATTGCTGGGTGGGTTATACTTATAATAATGATTTGGTAGGCGTTGCTACTTCCATTCGGGTAGGACTACGAATTTTGCAATTTTGAATTTTGAATCTTCTGTCTTAGAATGATGAACTGTAGATTTTTGAAATGATATTATTTATGAGATATCGTTGCAGATTACTTCTAGAACAGTATTTGTTTTGTAAAAGTAGACAATTAAAATAATGCATTTGTCACTTTGTAATAATGTTGGAGGTTTTAATTAGCTAAAGATTTTAGAAACAGGTAGACGCTGAATTAAACATTTAACTAGACACCTATAACAATGGCAGTAGGGATTTTCTCCTCATGAACTTTTGGAGTGAAGGGAACTAAATTGTATTCTTTGAAATAAAGTTTGGGAGTATCCATTTTGTGTCCAATATTAGATTAAAATTTAAGTACATTTTAAGAGTTACAATTCTACAGAATGTAGGACGCACATTTGAAACTGGGTATTCAGTTTAGGCAATCATGGTGTGAACATGTTGGAATGAACCCTGCCACCATATCTGTTCCAGTGTTTTTTTTCCTTACACTATGCATTATTAGCTTTCTGCTGCTCCCTGTCAGTGACCTCCACTCATCATCCAATCCTGTCTCCTTTTTAATGACAATTTCCTCTACATTCATCAATCTGGCCATCTGGCAGTTGGTTTCTATATTTCTAGTCTGTAACCAATTAACTACTAATTTTCTCACTACCTCTCCCTTTGTCAGTTCTCTATTGATTACGATTAGTCATTGTTCCTAAACTAGCTATAGTTTCCCATCCCTTGTCTATCCATCATCTAGTTATCTCTTAATTATTTGCTGCCAGTCAGTAAATTAACATTCTGTCCATTTTGCTACATCTCTTCATTTGCCTGAATTTTTGTAACCTTTTTCCTGAGACACTTGATTCTGAAAGAACAGTTTCACTTTTTACAATATGACCACGGTGTCCATATTGTGAACGCATTATTATGGACACATCTGCAAGTAGATAATTAAGACATGTAGCACAATTACACAACTGAAACAAGTTAAGACTTATAATTAGCAGAAGTGGATATTTATTAAATTTTATTTATGTTTATTCAGTAACTATTGGCTTAATTACATAACAATGTAATGCAATGTTGATCTCTGGAAATCACTTTGGGGGAATTTCAGCGCAGGAAGGAATTTTTAATAAATTTAAGTAATCCGGATTTGCTGCAGATCCTTTTCCATTGTGAAATTTCTTCTGCATTTAGCAATATATTTTATCGTATTTCCTCCTACTTGCAGTCTGACCTGCTCCCCCAACACCCTAACCCATCCCGAAATGCACAAAAAAGGCTGTTAACTCTTTCTGAACCATATCAGTTGAGAACTGAATTCAGCGTTTGTCTACCATAAGTACCATTGGAATTTTTTTTTTTGCAATTAAGTTTTTTTATTTTACATTCCACTCACAATGGCATTCTGCTAGGACCATGTCTGGAACAGCTGTGCTTCAAGAAAATTTAAATGAAGGAAACTATTCCAAAGATCCCATGCCACCCGGCAACAATAAGATTTCAATGACAAGCAAGAGTGGTAATGTTGTCTGGCTGCTACCTTTCTGGAAAATGTCTCACATTTTATAAGGTGGTTTACCAGGGGAAAACCAATACACAAATATTACAGAGCTACTTCTGAATTGATTCTATACTATAATATCAATGTAAAAGCAGTATTTAGTAAGTAGCTTCTTTCTATTGGTTTTTATGCTAAAATGGTAATTTGCAAATATTCTGCAGATTTAAGTAGAGTACCTTTTGAGCCTCACCACTGTAATAATTTAGTTATCAAGTATCTGCATCATTGATTTGGTAGGAGTCTTTACCCTGAGCTGAAAAGTCATAGAATTCACACTCCATTATTGATTTGAATGTAAAATCCAGGCTGATACCCAGTGCATGAGTAAGGGAGAGCTGCATTGTTGGATTTCCTTGCTATTTTAATGAGTTTGAGGTTTTAAATAAAATCTGGGGTTTTTAGAGGTGTAGGCCCTTCAGAGGCTGGGACCTTTTTCCACTCAGGTTGCCAACTCTGGTCAGAGGTATTCCTGGATGTTTGATTACATGATATCTGATCATATGTTCTTGCATTTATCTTGTTACAATCAGGGAGAGATGGTAGGAAAACTTTTCCCTTTTTTCACACCTCTTGGTTGACCACAACAAGATATGTATTTTGAGAAGAAGTGCTTTTAATCTTTTCAGTGTTGTGACTTCAAAGAATAGACACAAACAAGCTTGCTGGTAAGTTTAAATGTAAATTATAAATACTGTGGCTACAAGAGCAGGTCAGAGACTAGGAATCTTGCAACGAGTAACTCACCTCCTAACTTCCAAAGCCTATCCACTATCTAGAAGGCACAAGCCAGGAGTATGATGGAATACTCTCCACTTGCCTGGATAAGTGTGGCTCCAACAACACTCAAGAAGCTTGACACCATCCAGGACAAAGCAGCCTGTTTGATTGCCAACCCATCCACAAGCATTCACTGCCTCCACCACTGACACAGAGTGGCAGCAGTGTGTACCATCTACAAGTTGCATTGCAGGAACTCACCAAGGCTCCTTAGACAGCACCTTCAAAACCCATGACCACTACCATCTAGAAGGACAAGGGCAACAGGCACATGGGAATACCACCACCTTGAAGTTCCCTCCAAGCTACATACCATTCTGACTTGGAACTATATCGTCGTTCCATCACTGTGACTGGATCAAAATCCTGGAACTCCCTCCCTAACAGCACTGTGGGTGTATCTACACTGCATGATCTGCAATGGTTTAAGAAGGCAGCTCACTACCACTCTCTCAAGGGCAATTAGGGATGGGCGATAAATGTTGGCCTAACGAACGAAGCCCACATCCCAAGAATAAATAAAAAGAAAACGTTTATTTGCACAACGCCTGAAAAGTAAACACAACGAAACACACAGACACCCACACACACAGAAAGATGAGTTCTAGAGGTGAAACCTACACTTAGATTACTAACAGAGCACCAAGAAACAAGTTATTATCCTTAACCAGTGTTTTAAGATGTAAAGTGTTGCAGGCCTCTGAAGGATTCTCTCTTGGCTCTTTGAAGACAATGGAGGTGTTGGAAGTTTCTGGGTTTTTGATGCAAAATTGTGGCCGAGCTTCTATTGAGAAGAAATATAATTTTGCAGGTGAAGACAATTTAACCCCTTTCGCTGCCTGAGAGGACCCTCTTTTAGAGGCAGGGCTCTTTTCTTCAGTGCTGGGTGTGATCCCTCTGTGTTGCTGGTCCCAGACTGCCTTGTCAGCTTCCTTTCTGGATGAATAAGGTATTGACCACCGCCTCAGCTACTTTCGGTCACGTGAGGGCTACATCAACACATCCCGTTGACCATACAATGGGCATTCAGTTCCTTCCTGAGTCTTCCTTACATGGCCACTGATTGCTCCTTAGATTCTTTCAATTCACTCGTTAGATCTTCAATCTGTTTCTTCGAATTTTCCTTTTCTGCTTTTAAAGTCTTTCATACTGTGTACCTCATCTTTCATGTTTTTCAGCATAGATTGAAGTTCAAGAATTTCATTGTCCTTTTCACAATTGAGATCCAACATTTCATCAAACTCATCTTCCATATGTGAAAGTTAATTTTCTACATTGAACAGTTTTCCTTTAGCAGAGCCTAATTTCTGTGTGCTATCCTTCAAGCTCACATTCTTTAATTTTTCTCCTGCTAGTTGTTTCTGAGACTCTTCACGTTGCTTTGACAGAATTTCTACTTTCTCTTGCTACTGCTCAACTTCTTCTTGACATTCTAGATTCTTGATTTTCATCTCAACTATGTCATTTTTCAGCAACCAATGGTTCTCAGTACATTTGAGACATCCAGTGCTTTTTCTTCCAGCTTCTTGAGCTTCATTGTCGGATTTATATCTTCATATCTTACTTTTGTCTTTTCTTTCTCTGCCTGTAGCTCTGTCCTTGTCCTTCATTTTGGTTTCACTGTTAGCCAGGTCCGTCTCCAGCAAAATCTTAACTTGTTTCAGTTGTGTAATTGTGCTGCATGACTTCATTATCTACTTGCAGCTTGGAATGTTCCTTCCTTCCAGCTGGTTCTTCAGCTCTTCAGCCTCTTGTATCTTTTGGCTTCCTCCTTGAATATAGTACATTGCTGAATCATCTCTGCCAACTGGTTCTTCAATTCTGACAGCATCTGTGAAGAGGAATACAGTTAACGTTTCGAGTCCGTATGACTCTGCATCAGAACTGAGGAAAAATAGAAATGAGGTGAAATAGAAGCTGGTTAAGGGGGGTGGGACAGGTAGAGCTGGATAGAGGGCTAGTGATAGGTGGAGGCAAAGAAGAGATTGCCAAAGATGTCATAGACAAAAGGACAAAGAGGTGTTGACGGTGGTGATATTAGCTAAGAAATGTGCTAATGGTGACATTAAGGATAAAAAGCAGGACGAGCAAGTGACAGATAGCCCTAGTGGGTGTGGGTTGGGGGGAAGGGATCGAAATAGGCTAAAAGGTGGAGATGAAACAAAGGATGGGGATTCATTTAAAAATAATGGAAATAGGTGGGAAAAGAAAAATATATTTTAAAAATATAAATGATTAGAAAAAGGGGGATTGGAAAGTGGGTCGGGATGGAGGAAAGGGTTCATGATCTGAAGTTGTTGAACTCAATATTAAGTCCGGCAGGCTGTAAAGTGCCTAGTCGGAAGATGAGGTGCTGTTCCTCCAGTTTGCGTTGAGCTTCCTGGAACATTGCAGCAGGCCAAGGACGGACATGTGGGCATGAGAGCAGGGTGGTGTGTAGAAATGGCAAGCGACAGGGAGGTTTGGGTCATGCTTGCGGACAGACCGAAGGTGTTCCGCAAAGCGGTCACCCAGTCTGCGTTTGGTCTCCAATGTAGAGGAGACCGCATTGGGAGCAGCGAATGCAGTAGACTAAATTGAGGAAAGTGCAAGTGAAGTGCTGCTTCACTTGAAAGGAGTGTTTGGGCCCTTGGACGGTGAGGAGGGAGGAAGTAAAGGGGCAGGTGTTGCACCTTCTGCAGTTGCATGGGAAGGTGCCGTGGGAGGGGGTTGAGGTGTAGAGGGTGATGGAGGAGTGGATCAGGGTGTCCCGGAGGGAATGATCCCTGCGGAATGCCGCCAGTGGGGTGAAGGAAAGATGTGTTAGGTGGTGACATCATGCTGGAGTTGGCGGAAGTGGTGGAGGATGATCCTTTGAATGCGGAGGCTGGTAGGATGATAAATGAGGACAAGGGGGATCCTATCATGGTTTTGGGATGGAGAGGAAGGAGTGAGGGCGGATGCGCGGGAGATGGGCCGGACATGGTTGAGGGCCTGTCAACCACCGTGGGTGGAAAACCTCGATTAAGGAAGAAGGAAGACATGTCAGAGGAACCATTTTGGAAAGTGGCATCATCAGAACAGATGCGATGGAGGCGAAGGAACTGAGAGAATGGGATGGAGGCCTTACAGGAAGTGGAGGTCCAGACAAGAGCATGAAGCGGCACCGAAGCAGTCATCGATGTACCGGAGAAAGAGTTGTGGGAGGGGGCCTGAGTAGGACTGGAACAAGGAATGTTCCACATACCCCATAAAGAGACCGGCATAACTGGAGCCCATGCAGGTACCCATAGCTACACCTTTTATTTGGAGGAAGTGAGAGGAGTTTAAGGAGAAATTTTTCAGTGGGGGAACAAGTTCAGCCAGACATAGGAGAGTGGTAGTGGATGGTACCTGCATGGGACCCAGTTATGCCTGTCTCTTTATGGGGTATGTGGAACATTCCTTGTTCCAGTCCTACTCAGGCCCTCTCCCACAACTCTTTCTCCAGTACATCGATGATTGCTTCGGTGCTGCTTTGTACTCTCGTCTGGACCTCGAAAGATTTATTAATTTTGCTTCCAATTCCCACCCCTCCCATCATTTGCACATGGTTCATCACTGACACTTCCTTGACCTCTCTGTCTCAATTTCTGGTGATAGACTGTCCACCAGTATTCATTACAAGCCTACCGACTTCCACAGCTACTTCGACTACAGCTCCTCACACCCCGCTTCCTGTAAGGACTGCATCCCATTCTCTCAGTTCCTTCGCCTCCATCGCATCTGTTCTGATGATGCCACTTTCCAAAATGGTTCCTCTGACATGTCTTCCTTCTTCCTTAATCGAGGTTTTCCACCCACGGTGGTTGACAGGGCCCTCAACCGTGTTCGGCCCATCTCCCGTGCATCCGCCCTCACACCTTCCTCTCCCTCCCAGAAACATGATAGGGTCCCCCTTCTCCTCACTTATCACCCCACCAGCCTCCGCATTCAAAGGATCATCCTCCGCCATTTCCGCCAACTCCAGCATGATGCCACCACCAAACACAACTTCCCTTCACCGTCCCCCCCCCCACCTCTCCCCCGGCAGCATTCCGCAGGGATTGTTCCCTTCGGGGCAACCTGGTCCACTCTCCATCACCCCCTACACCTCAACCCCTTCCCACGGCACCTTCCCATGCAACTGCAGAACGTTCAACACCTGCCCCTTCCCCCCTCCTCACTGTCCAAGGGCCCAAACACTCCTTTCAAGTGAAGCAGCACTTCACTTGCACTTTCCTCAATTTAGTCTGTTGCATTTGCATCTCCCAATGCGCTCTCCTGTATATTGGAGAGACCAAACGCAGACTGGGTGACCGCTTTGCGGAACACCTTCGGTCTGTCCACAAGCATGACCCAAACCTCCCTGTCGCTTGCCGTTTTATCACACCACCCTGCTCTCATGCCCACATGTCCGTCCTTGGCCTGCTGCAATGTTCCAGTGAAGCTCAATGCAAACTGGAGGAGCAGCACCTCATCTTCCGACTAGGCACTTTACAGCCTGCCGGACTTAATATTGAGTTCAACAACTTCAGATCATGAATCCTCTCCTCCATCCCCACCCCCTTTCCGATCCCCCTTTTTCTAATCATTTATATTTTTTAAATATATTCTTTTCCCACCAATTCCATTATTTTTAAATGTATTACCAGTGTTTCATCTCCACTGTTTAGCCTATTTCCATCCATTCCCCTCACCCCACCCCCACTAGAGCTATCTGTCACTTGCTCATCCTGCTTTCTACCCTTAATGTCACCATTAGCACATTTCTTAGCTAATATCACCACCGTCAACATCCCTTTGTCCTTTTGTCTATGACATCTTTGGCAATCTCTCCTTCGCCTCCACCTATCACTGGCCCTCTATCCAGCTCTACCTGTCCCACCCCCTCAACCAGCTTATATTTCACCTCATTTCTAATTTTCCTCAGTTCCGATGAAGAGTCATACGGACTCAAAACGTTAACTGTATTCCTCTCAGCAGATGCTATCAGTACTGAATTTTTCCAGCTATTTTGTTTCAGATTTCCATCATCCACAGCATTTTGCTTTTACCTTGGTTCTTCAATTCGTTCAGAGTAACATTAAATTCATCTTGCTTCTTTTCATAATTTTCCAGAGGAACAAACTTTGACCTGAGGGATCCTTGTAGCAAGTGAAGGTCCTTCAAAGGTTTTCCTTTTCTTTGCAAAGCTCAATTGCTTTGTCTCAAGTTTTGTAATTCAACAGAGTCTCCTTGAGTTTCTTCTTCTGTTCTTCCATTCTGCTGTGTCAGACAGTCTTCAGTTCTTCATGCTGCTTTAGGGTTAGGTACTCCTGCATTTAATCTTGAAGGAGAATCAGCTGTTCTTTCAGGTGTTTATTTTCTTGTTGACCTTTTTCCAATTCACGCTGCATTTCAATGCATTGCTTTCTCGCTACTGATAGCTCCAAAGCTACTTTTGCTGAAGTAGTATTCAACTTTTTTTTTAGCTCCTCATGTTTTTCCAGGGCTATGTATTCACTCTTCAAAGAGTCTTTCAGGGCAGTGACTTCTTTGGGCACCCTTTCTCTCTGCTGTTCTGCTTGGCTGTAATTCTGGTTGAGGTCTTCAAACTCAGCTTTGATATGAGCAATTTCTTTTTAAGGATTTTGTTTCTTTTGGGTTATCTCAGATACCCTCCCTTCATTCACAGTCAGCTGCTTTGCTCCACACTGCCACCTGCTGTTGCAGTTTGGGTAATGTCAGCATTTTCAAAAAGCTCAATTTTTAAGCTCTCGGCTGCTTTTCAGCCTCTTCTTTCTTCTGCACTAAGCTCTTCAGCTCCTGCACTTCATTGCGCTGACATGGTCTGCGACCATCCTGTATTTTACAGAGGTATTGACTTGCTTGCCCTGGGGCCTCCCATCGCCACCTAGCCCTGGGGTCTCCCATTGTCCCCCCAGCCCTGAGGCCTCCTGTCGTCATTCTCCCCCCCCCCTCACCCAGCCCTGACGTATTGTCTCGCTTGCCCCAAGGCCTCCTGTTGCCCCCCACCCCCCTGCCCAGCCCTGGAGCCTCCTATTGCTCTCTCCCCCACAGCACCCTGGAGCCTCCTGCCGCACCCCCCCCCCCGAGCCCTTGGGCCTCCTGCCCCTTTGGTGATTGGTTTGGGGTGTTCTAGACCTTTTAATGTCTACGTTCTCCACAACTTGGAATTTTAAATATTTTTTGCCGGCCTTTAATATCTCACCAAACGTGGTTGAGGCTTCATATTCTTTGATTATATGTAAAACAGAGGTGGATAGGTACTTGGTAAGCAAGCGGGTGATAGGTTATTGTGGGTAGGTGGGATGCAGATTTCAGGTCGCTATCAGATCATCCATGATCGTATTAAATGACAGAGCAGGCTCGAGGGGCTGAATGGCTTATTTCTGTGCTTTCTTCGTATGTTCGTATCCAAACCTTGTTTTAGGATTACTTCATCTGCAGATACACCAAACAAGTATAAAAACATATTAACTTGTACTTTTTCTGATTTCTTTTTTAATCCTGATGTATTCCTGCAATCTAAACATTTTCTCTGCCAGGAGTCCCAATTTTGGGTCTGGTTTAGCCCTTCCCTTAGCCTAAACTAACCTGGTAGTTTTAATTTATCATCTATGGCCATTTTTCATAATAGGCAGGTACTCCTTTAAATTTTTTTTCCTGTCTATTCAAAATGGCTCCACAGCTGCTCTCAGTTCTTCCCGTGCTTTGTCAGCTTTCGGCAGGCTCCCACTGCACCAACAGGGCCTTGTTTTTCAAACTAATCAATGTCAAAACAAGCCGTTTGGGCCAGTTACCTGCTCCTCTAAGCCTGAGAATTAACTGGAAGGTGATTTGTTCTAACTCTGCCTGCCTGTTTAGAAAAACCTTTTTTTCCCCTTGAGCCCACCTTGGCCACCACATGTTATGGCAGCAGCCGTGAACCTGTTGCTACAGCTTTCCTGCTGCTGTGGTCTGGATGTGCTGATCCTGATTGCTGCCTATTTTAAAAGGTAATTTTAGCTTTTTTTACTGTCTTTTGCTCACCCTTCTTGTGATTTAGCTAGATCTCTTGACTCTGCATTCACTCAGGTTCTTCTTTTCATCTGCACAGTGAATCCTCTTGCTTTTCAGCCTTTTTTTTTACCCCATTTTGAATTTTGCTCAGCCTTTTGTGATCTGGCCAGGCCCTCTGACTCTGCCTCCGATCAGGTCTATCTTTTCATCTGCCCAGTGAATTCTTCCGCCTTCCAGCCTTTTTGCCCTTTTTTGAATTTTACTCAGCCTTTTTTGATTTAGCCTTGGTCCCTCGACTCTGTGTTAGATCAGGTCTGGCAGTGGACCTCCACCTGCCCTTGTGGAGTCCTTCAGCCTCCACATCCGCAATGGAATTTTTTTTAGCTGACCTCCATCCGTGTCTTCAATTTCTTTTTAGGTGATCTCCAACTATGTCTTCAATTTAGGCACACCTTGCTCAAGTCAGGCTTCGATTTCTTTAGTTTTTCATGCTTTGAGAATCTTGGTTCCTTCCCCAGCTTCTCTGGGATTTTGGGGTCCACCCTTTATTTCCTCCATGTTGTAAGGTTGTTTGGTGCCTCACTAAGAGGCCTCGAGGCTTGTATTGTTAAACGTAAACCAGGTATTGGTAAGTCATAACTATATACATATCCAAGGTACTGCCATTCTTGGATGCTGTCTCCATACACAGTCTGCCATTATGTGACTCTCTACAGAATACCGTGGGCAGTACTGTTCTCCAATTCCACATTATCCCTTGCTCTGCCTGAACACCCCTATACTACAGAGTCCACTGTCCAATTATCTTTACAGACATGTGACCGTCATAACCTTAAAAAGGCAAAGTCCCCCATAGTTGAGTATCTTTGCTTGTGATTTAATGCCAGAAGCTATTGTGTGAGAAGCTCCGAAAACCAGGAGGCCGCCTGCAAGTTGGTGATGAAGGAAACAGAGGGTGAGGAAGAGAGGAATGGTTGGTGGGGGGAGGGGATGGCGGTTGCAGCCAGAGGTGATAGAAACTTTGATTCTGCCAGCAATTAGCAAAACTCAGTGAATTTCATTCATAATTAGTAACAATACTGGTAACTCATTTTCCCCTCGAGTCAATCTGTACTTGGAACTTACACATCAAAGCTGGCAGGGACACACTGACTTGAATCAAACCGACAGATCACAAAGGGCAGCAAACTCCCTGCTTGAAGCATGCCTCAAAGGGCACATTGTCCTAAACTCAGCTCAACAACATTTCTAAGCCATTCCCTTGTCTTGTACTTAAAGGAATGTTTTCATAGAATGATAGAAGTTACAGCACACAAGGAAGCCATGCAGCCCCAGTGCTGTGTCCTGTACCTCCATTCCCCAAAAATCCTCCTTTTCAAATATTTATCCCATTACCTTTTAAGTGATGTTCTGACCTCTATCGCAATCAGTTCTTCTAATAAAGCATCCTACTCATTTCACAAACCATTTCTCCCATCTCCTTTGGATTTCCGGTGAGAATTCTCAGCCTCGATCCTTTTGTTGTTATTTTGCCCAGCATTAGAAACAATCTTTCACTTTTCTCACAATGAAGTCTGAGTTTTACTCACCTTGTTACTAGCTGTTCCTCTTGCAGCGCTGCTTCCACTACCTTATTACTGCTGCTTCCAGCTCTGTAGGAAATGCTAGATTGTATGTCTACACATTATGCATTCTCCCCCTTCCTACTACTCTCTGGCCTCCCTTTGTTGTACATGCCTTTAAGGGGTAGCAGCACGCCATTGTAGTATAAGGATGTTCGGCAGAGCAATTGTTAATGTGGGACTGGAGAACAGTACTGCCCACGTCCTGGTGTGGAGAGTTATATGATAGTTGACTAATGGAGTAGAGTCTGGAAAGAGCCAGCATGGAGGCAGCATCCATGCAAGACAGTACCTGGGATATGTACACAGTTATGGGTTAACAATAAATGGGTTATGTTTAAACATACAAGTCTACAGACCTCTTAATGAGACACAACAAACCTTTACAACACCCTCTCTTTCTCGTAGGGTCGAGCTGCTACTACAGCAAAAGATTTAAGGGGCAAAGTTTGCACACGTGCAGCTCACAGTAGTGCATGGGTAATTCATGTCCTATTCCAGGTGACTGCTGAATAGTAACCCCAGTTTATACTGAGTTTCTACTCCATAGTGTCTGCTATGTCGTTCCCACTGCAATCTGGGGCCTCTCCATGTCTGTGCTCACCAATGCAATCCCCAGGGAAGATTTCAAGTGCTCAATGAGAGTTGTGTTTTACCAATGCCAAATGATATGCAAATGTTGTGACAATGTAATTTATGGAAGAGTTAGCACTGGAGCATATCCTTAGGTGCAACTGTTTTCTCTTGGGTGCAAAACCATCCTATGGATGAGACATTAAACCCAGATCTTGTCTGTTCAGGTCATTATGGCTGAATTTAAAGCAGAGCAGAAAGTTCACTTGGCATCCCAGCCAACATTCTTCCTTCATCCAACAGTATTAAAATGTATTTTCTGGACTTGCATTTGCTGCTGTGGTGTTTGTTTACATAGCAATAACTATTTCTGAAGTAATACAAAGTGCTTTGGGATGGCCTGAATTGTTCTTTATCAACTTAGTGTTTTTCACATTCCTGTGAGTTAAAAATAATAGGTGTTCTGCTGGTAAAATAGAATTCCTACTGGAGCAGACATTAATGCAGAATTAACCAAGTGGCACTGGCCTAATAACACAACAGCACAGATTCAAGTGAGGTATTATGGGAACACAGGAAATAATAATTTCTGCAAAGCACCCACTCCCCAGTAGCATTCAGCTTGTTATTGTGTCATAGTGTTGCTGAAAGCCAAACTAAACTGAAATGTCTTTCTTCATTATCAGCCTCTGCTTATTCTGCATTCTCTAATCCTTTGTTTCCTTCACTCTGTCTTCCTGTTTGTTTCCAGCAGGTTGTCTTCCTCCTTCCCTTTCAATATGTATGCAAGTGCACACAAATATATGTCTGTGATTGGTATGCTGTTGTTAATTCTATATTTCTGCCTGCTCTGTATCTCCTTGCCACTGGGCTGGGTGAGGAGTAAGCAGAAATGGTGAAGCCTTCCTACAGTTGAGAGACAGCATGTATTTGATAATCAGGAACGGGAAAGCAGGATCGTGGTACTGAGTTAGGAGCAAGCTGAGGAGATAGTGTGGAGTTGGTGTTGGTGAACAGGGCAGAGCAGAATTGGATTCGAAACAAAGAGCCTTCTGGGTCAGAAAGTATAGTCTTTCACATATGGACATAAGGTGCAACCCAATACTGATGATATTGCGAAAATTAGAGCAATATGCTTTTTAGAAAATGAAGTTTCTCTGCCTTCAGGACTTCATTACTCCAGCACAACTACTGGTGTTCCTAAAGCACCTTATATGTCAAATTGACTCAAAAGTAGTTACATTAAGGTGAAAAAGAAATAGCTAACAGTGGGCAGGATGAAGGGTAAAATATAGAGAGCTAAGGCAGAGTGATAAAGGCATGGTCGAAGAGAAGAGGTTTTTAAAAGTGGGGATGATGTGAATAATGCAAAATGAATAAATAGGAGACGGTGGAAGCAATGCAGAGAGAATTAGGCTAGAATTTCCAGAGGACAGAAGTGTATTGGATAAATGAGTGGCTTATCAGTGGAGTGGATATAGTGGGGGGCAAGGCAAAACTTGTACTTTGAGGAGTAGAGGATGCAAGCTATGATAAAGATGTGGTTTATGTCAGTGGAGGAAAGCAGTCTTGGAGTGAAATTGAGGGAGGAAGATGAGTTTGCTTTATACAGAGAAATCTGTATAGTCTGAAGAAACAGCTAGGAGCTTGATGGAGCCAAGGCAAAAGGCACATGAATCACAGAAGCACACAGTGCAGAAGAGGCCCTTCGGCCCATCGAGTCTGCATCAACACATAAAAAACACCTGGCTTACCTACTTAATCCCATTTACCAGCTTTTGGCCCATAGCCTTGAATGTTATGACGTGCCAAGTGCTCATCCAGATACTTTTTAAAGGATGTCCATGCCCTCATAATCTTGTACACCTCGATCAGATCGCCCCTCAGTCTTCTCTGTTCCAACAAAAACAACTCAAATCTATCCAACCTCTCTTCATAACTTAAATGTTTCATCCTAGGCAACATCCTGGTGAATCTCCTCTGCACCGCCTCCAGTGCAATCACATCCTTCCTATAATGTGGTGACCAGACTGCACACAGTACTCCAGCTGTGACCTCACCAAGGTTCTATACAACTCCAACATGACCTAAAAACAAAAAACTACTGCAGATGCTGGAAATCTATGCCTCGATTGATAAAGGCAAGCGTCCCATATGCCTTTCTCACCACCCCACTAACGTGCCCCTCCGCCTTCAGAGATTTATGGACACACATGCCAAGGTCCCTTTGTTCCTCAGAACTTCCTAGTGTCATGCCATTCATTGAATACTTGTCAAATTACTTCTACCAAAGTATATCACCTCACACTTTACAGGGTTAAATTCCGTCTGCCACATGGATGATGACCAGACTTGAAAAGAATAGCTTTAATCTTGGTAGTTAAATTATAAATGGGTTGTACATTTTTTTAGAAGTAGGTGTGGTAATGTTCCAAAAAATATAGCAATATTAGATCTTCAATTGTGTGGGGAGGGAGAGCCACAAATTGCTACTGTTGCCCAAGGTGACAAAAGCCAGAGTTGGGCCGGGAGTGTCAGTGAATTTAACCTGGAGCTTATTTATATCTGTTTTCAGAAGGGCTTACTGGTGTGTATGTATAGATAATTGACTGTACCATGGTACATGTGATATTGTGTATTGTGATCCTGTGTGTTTCCAGAGGTGTGTGGCAATAGCTTGACGTATGTGGTGGTATAGAAAATGGCATAAAACTCTGCCAAGGATGATTTTATCAACTGCATTTTAGACTGTTGTATATTTTAAGTTAGTATATATCCAGTGAGTAAATAAAGTATAATTGCACATTCAAAGTAAAGAATTGGCACAAGTATTGGCAGCAAGAGGAGTGGAACCAATTTCTCTGTAGTGTAATTGTGAATGAAAGATTTGGAAAAGAGATCGAAATGTTCCACCGTTGAGAACAGCTGTTGAGAACAGATAAATTTTCAACTGCTGTTTTAATGATTTTTACATTACAGAATTAATTATTGGGAAAGAGAATCCTATTCTCCTTAGCAGGCTGTTCGATTTTAAAATACAAAGGAAACATCCAAGAGGCCCCCTCTGCCTGTGAAAGTTGAGCATTACTGGAAGCTAGTATCTCAATGTGTCTTGAGCTGTCATCAATGTGCCAGACAGAAGAATTGCTCGCACAAACATATATCAAGCATATCAGTTTTCTGCTGGCTTTTGCAAGTATGTAATTATTGGAGGTTATATTAAATGATTGGCAGCCTGAAATAATATTTGTGCTCAAGGGGAACAATAGATTGATAGGACTCGATCAATTTTCTTCGAATTATGATGTTTTGGTTTGTAAGCTGGTTTATTCATGAGGCATTATACTCCAGTAATTAGCTGGTGATTGCAGCCAACAGCATTTGATTTTGGAACCATTCAATTTACTCAAAAATTTACTGTGAAACTATATTGCAGCTAATTCATAAGGACATATCTGTTTTCTTTCACAGAGGAGTAGAGGACAGAAACGAAAAAGGGGAACCAGCTCTGATGGGGAAAAAGCTGAGGTTTGTGCTTAGTCTGGAAAACAGATTATTTTTATCTAAAAATATTATGTATATGTCTGGAATGTCATTTTTGTTATTGTTTCCTAGGAACCAATTCCTCCTAGAGCAAGGCGGCGACGGCAGACCTCATTACAGAAAAGACCAAAATCAGAAGATCTGAGAACAGAATGTGCTACATGTAAAAGTCCTGGAGACAATGAAAATTTAGTCAGGTAGCTGTTTTATGAGCTTTGCTACTGCTGCTTAAAGTTCTGGCTTCATTAGTACTTAATTATAGCCATAAATGAAGTAAATTGGTATGCAGCAACCTGTTAAAAATCTGATTCTGTGTAGGAACATTACTTTACAAAAGTAGATTGATTCTGTTTATTGAACTGCCACACACATTTACGCTATGGATTTTGATGCAGTTAAGTAGGATAATCTTTTTTTACTCCTACAGGAGGATTAATTCTTCCTTGTCAGGTTGGTCGTCAATGTAGTATAACAACAGGTCACAAAGATAAACAAACAGTAATCCAATTGGAGTATTTAAGAGTTCTGCATTAAGTAAAGCCCATTCAGAGTAGCAAATAATCAATGGGTCAGTTTGTTTCTGACATCTAGTCACATTGATCTTTAATTCAGGGCATAACATGCCTGCTTGCCATTTTCCCCTGTGGGAAGTTGCAGATGAGTTTAATGAGAAAAACCAAACAAAAGCATTCGAAACATATTCTGAAATACTATTACCAATGTTGAGAGTACTACTTGGGGCTTCCCTAACAAGTTGGTAGATGAAGACAACACCATATGTAAGCACTATAAATTAGAATATTCCAGGTTTCATACCTGGCTTGTGTAAAGTTACTTAAAGATCTCAGCCAAGACAGTTGGCCTGAATGTGTTTGCACCAGGGTGGAAAGAAAAAAATATTTGCAGTGTTCAGTGAATTCTGCTGGGATGTGGCATCAGCTGAAAGCAGGATTGAGCTTGATTTGTGGTTCTCTTTACAGTCAAATAACCTGACAACATTCACTCTCTTTCCTGAACATGGACAATGGCCATTTTAAGAAAAATGCAAGTGCGTGTATAATTGCATCCCAGAAAGTATCATTGGAGGGGGGAGGTGGTAGGGGAAATTAAGCATTCTATATAATGAGATTAAGCAAAATTCCAGAAAATGCTTTCACAATATTAAATTCTTAACTTGCATGGAGTTGTTGGATAATTTATCCAAATGTGTTGAAGTGATAAAGTCAAAGTAATGCGTATTTTGTTGTGATGCTTTTATTATTCTTGGATCTGCTATTGTAAAAGGTTGGCTGGGGTCAACATATATTCAAAGGCTTGGTTATAGAATATACAAGGTCTTATCTGATGTTTAGCTCCTTATTGAGATAGAATATTGTCCTTCAGTAGAAGCACGTGCAAAAAATTAACTCTGATGATTTTAAAGAAATTCAGTGATCCTTGCTGAGGATGTGTCATCATCGAGGTTGGATGAAGACTGGCTTGTAGGCCCTTTCACTGTCTAGGCATGCACATGAAAAGTGTGTTATAGACAGGAGGACTGTTATTGTCCATGAAACCATAATTCAGCACAAGAGAAATAAGGGTATCAAATTGAGGTAAAAGATGTATAATGGATAATGAATTTTTTTGGCTATTTCAATAACATGCTATAATCTTGTTCGGGACCCTTAATGTTTAAAGAAAAATCCAAACACTCCGTAGTTAACTGACAGAACTACGCCACAAGATTTCACCTTTTTAAACAAAAACAAACTTGACTGTATATAAGAATTAAACAAAGCAAGCACAATTAACTTAACACTATAGTTTATAATTACTTATGCTAGGAACTTAGTTCTGCTTTTTACTTCCCCTCCCCCTCCCCAAACCAAGAATTCCCTTATACGTTGCAAGAATCTTGAAGGTTCATTCAGCTTAAGGACCACCCAGGATATGTCACAGCCCTCCAGAAGTCATTTTAATTCTCCTCAGTGTTCTAGCTAGTCTACAGGATAATATTTTATAGGGATCCTTCCACTAATTTTTTGGCTAAGTAGCCCTCCATCTTTTATTTAATATCACACAACTGTGGATGCCTCTGCTCCTTGTTCTGGTTGCCAGCAGATATTCATCTGCCTTCACACAACTTCCAAGGAACTGTGCTGACTGCTTTCTGCCCCAAGGCTCTATGAGGACTACTGTAGATGTCCTCCTCTAGCTGCAAGCTGGGCAAATCTTCCAGCTGCTTTTTCCCTCACAAAATTCAAACTCAGCTTGAGCCCACCCGCATTCCAACAGTGAACGATAAAGTTAATATTTTCTCTGCTTAAAGCACAGGCCTGACTAACAATCATCCCCTGTTGGCGCTCTCAATACAGTAAGATGCAGTTTATACCAAAGCAAAACTGCAACTGCCTGCTTTGTGAGCAAAGCCCAGGTAACTTTAAAAAAAGAAAAGAACATTCTACCCCCACAGCCCATCTCGACGATAATGTGCCATGCTTTGAGATGGCCTCAAACAGAAATGCAAACCAATTACTTTACCTTCAACACAACTCTTCGATTATGTAACCCATATCTCTTATTGAGATTTATGACCCCCTTTCCCAGAATTACTAACTTTTAGCTTCTATAGAGATAATGATAAACACCCTGGCTCTACCAAGAGTCCTGAAATAGGTCATCCATTGTTAAATGTTTACACTTCTAACTCACCTTGAAGATAAGCATAGGTCACTTTTAACTGTAATTTATTCCAGGCTTGTTTGAATTGCATTCACTTCAGGTCTGCCCATCAACTTCTCAATTAGATGCCCCCACTTGACTACAGTTAAACTTTAATTCCTATAATTAAAAGTTGTGGGACCTTGCTGTGCATAGATTTATTGCTGTGTTTCCCTACTTGACAATAGTGATCATACTTTAAAATACTTAATTGGCTGTAAAGCACTTTGAGACAACCTGAGGGCTGTGGCAGGTGCAAAAAAACAAAATGCATATACCTTATTTCCTTTCTTTCAAACAATAAACACTTGCAGTTACCTTATTTACTTTTGCAATAGCTTGTGACACAGGCCATTTACCTTCAAATTCATTCACTGACATTCAGTTCCTGCTTTCACTTGGTAATTTGGAACACAAAACCCTGCATGATGTACATGTGTTCCTTACAAACACATGTATCTTTGTGACAACTACTAATTTGTGGACTTTTTCTTCAACACTTTCATCCAGAATATTGATAGATGGCGAAGAACAATTCCAATACTGATCCAAGCAGGACTCCAACAGTAACCAGAACCACTTTCAAAAGTAACCACTTTCTGTTTGAGAATGCAACCAGTATTTTATCCAAGCCAAAATCTGTCTGCTAATACTACAGAGTGACCTTATTTAATAGACTATTGTGTACCACCTATCAAAGGCTTTTTGGAAATGAGCAGACACCATGTCAACTGGGCTAACCCCTATACCCACCAAATCAGTGACTACCTCAAAAAAATTCAACTCTTGTAAGATGGGACCTTTTTCTGTAGCCAGGTTGAGATTCTGTAATAACCTCTTCATTGTTAAGATGATATACTATATCACCAATCACTCCTTTTTACAATTTAGATATAATTTGCTTAATTTATAACTTACATATTAAGTTAAGTTAATAGACCTGCAATTTCCCGGCTTTAACTTAGAGCCCTGTTTAATAACAAGCCTCTCTTGAGTCTATGCGAACAATTTCAGACCCCAGCGACCTGTTAAATGTATGCTTAGTTGTATGACCTTGTTGTTTTCTTAAAATACCAGATGAATACTTCGCTTTTCTGAAATTCGTGAACTATGCCATTAATTTTTCAAAATTTATCTGGCTTCCCCCATTCATAATTGTTACAGTAATAGATTAACCAAAATTATGACTCAATCACTCATTCAGTGGAATAGAGGATTCAAGCTTTGAACCTTTCTGTACTGAATTTGAATAATGGATACATGAATTGCCAGAATTTTGAGGGAATCGGTGGCACAGAAGATGAGGCACTGACTTATTTTCCCCTTAGGGACATTATTTTGAATCCAGGCACCAGTCTTCACTTTTCTATCTGTTGGTCGTTAGGCTTGTATGCAAAATGTGTTTGGACAGTTCATTGTGGGCGTGGAACACAATATAAATCTGCCCCTAACAACGCTAAATTGCCAACCTAATTCAGTGGCTAAAGAATTGGAGTGTGTGAATTGGAACAGTTTCAACCAAGTTTAATAGAAGCTGCTGTACTCAGAGTAGGGCTGAGTATTTTGCTGCTCTATAGTAGAGGGAGCTTATCTTCTCTGTTTACCTTATGCTGTATCTGGATCATGCATATTCAGTTTCACTAGATGAAGGTAAGCTGCATTGCACTGTTGTGTTTGTATTTAGAGTGAATCTGTAACTTTTTGAGATTCTTTCTTGCTCTAAGATTGTGCATCAAAGATGACGACATCTGACTTCCTGGCCAGGCTGTTAATGTAGGTTATCACGAATGCAAGTAGAGACAAAGCAACAAAGTTATAGTTTCTTTAAAAAATTAAATTTGAAAGAAAGTTGTAATCGAGAAAAATAATAAAATTAATTATATACCGGGGGTGATTTAAGCTGAATACTTAAGACCCTAAAGAGCCTCCGAGGTGGCCAAGATTGGATCTTAAGCTACATTATCAATTTATCCCCCATTTAGTGCAAGGCATCATCTTAGTAAAGGAGTTGAGGTGCTTGCTAGGAATGGCTGCCCAGAGGATTGTTAAGGGGATGATTGACAAGTAAATTGCCTGCTAGCAGTCATTAAAGACATTACAAAGCATCTTGGTGAGTAACGCTTCATTTAATAACTTCTAACAACGACCAGCAACAAGCTGAGGATTTTTTGTTCATGCTTAGCTTTTATTGTTCACTTGCTGCTAGAAAGCGGCTGTCTACACTGAAGAGGATTTTTTTAGACACATCAAAGACTCTCTGGCACACTTTGTCAAGACTTCACCAATATCCTATGAATATTTTTCCTTGACATTTTCTCAGGACTCCACCTAAAAAGAGTGAGTGTTGTGTTACTCTACCTTACTGCTCACCTTGTGGAAGTCACCATGAAAAAGGGAATGTTTGGTCATGGGCAATTTACTAGAGGCCTACCTTGCTTTGCATGTGAAGTAGGAGGAGGAGATGAGGCAAGCAAAGCAGCACCAGCTACTGTAAGAGAGAGGGACAGGAGTATTCTCAGCAGAAGGTACAATCCACTAAGGGAGCATTGTTCTTGCATTTACATGACTTAACACTGGCGCACCAGGCGGCTGTGCTTTAGGGAGGTCATTACTGAGGTCTTTGGCCTTGTGGAACAGAAACTCAGGCGTTGCACCACAATCAGGACAGCATTGCCTGTGGCAGTTAAGGTCACAGCAGCACTTAATTTTTATGCAACTGGAACTTCTCCTTAAGTAGGCTGATGAAGTTCCATTTTCTCTGAGGAATGGCTGTATATTATTCTCTGTTGTCAGAGAAGACCAGAGGCAGAGAGCTGTAGGATTGTGGAAGCCATTGACTGCACACACCATGTGGACCACTCATTTAAACTCAGGTGTTCGGGAGTAGGAAGAAATTTCATTCCTTCAATGTACAGCTTGTCTACAATTACAACAGTGTACCTTGCAGGTGAATGCCTGCTATCCAGGAGCTGCCACAATATTTATGGAGACAGCTATTAGTCTCACTGGTCGCAATGCCTGTGGTTAGCTATTAGGTGACGGGGGATGCTCTTTGATGCCTTGCCTTATGACTTACCTGAGTAACCCCGTACACCAGCTGAGCACTTGTACAATGAAAGCCACTCCACCACCAGGAAAATCATTGAGCATACCATTGGGTTTCTGAAGCAGAGCTTTAGATGTTTTGACTGGTCAGAAGGTGTCCTGAGAAGGCGACAAGGCTTGTGATCTACCTCATGCTCCATAATCTGCCAAACTTGAGAGAAGATTGCCAGCAATTATGCCAGAGGGACAAGCTGAGGAGCTACAGGAGGGGGCCCAGTGGGAGTACGAGAGGGTTCTTGGAGACTCTGTCAACTGCCGCATCTGGCAGGGATATTTGGCACCGTCTAATTGAAGAGCGTTTTTCAGAGATGGTCTCTGACATCAGATTCCAAAGGAATGCTGGCACATTATGTACCTTCCATGATTCACGATGCATCAGGCTGCTCATCATCTACATTCAGTCCTTTCAAACCCTTTCCCATGATCACCATAAAAAAAGACCACCAATTTTTGCCACTACCAAATTACTATTATTACCCTTTATCATCTTCAAAAACAAATGAGGGAAACATTATACACCAGCACTACTCACAATTATTAAATAATAACCTCGGTGCTTACCCTTTGTGGCTATCTATAAGTGCTCTTCCATAGCCTTGTGCTTCCATGAAGTGCAGCCCCAGTGACAGCACCAAGTGAGGCGGATGGCTGCTGGGAATCTGAAGAGGGCAGTCCAGATGGCCTTGAAGCTGTGGACCATGATGTTTCTGCTTCAGACTACACCACCTCAGCATGGCTTCAGCAGTCGAGGTCATCTGGCTGACAGGCAACGGCAAGGACATTGATGCAGTGGCGGAGGAGGGAGCAGCAATACTAGCATATGAAGAGACACCAGTAGAGTTCCTGCTTTATTATTTCCATACAACTACCTCGGGTCCTCTGCTCAGCCTGGTGCCTCAAGAGACAGTCTGCAAGCCTTTTTCAATTGAGGAGCCTTGAGCTACAATGACAGCTGCCTGAACTGTTGGTGATGCTTCTGCTTTTCCTATTTACATCTCCTTGTGACCTATTTTTTGTTTTGTTTTGTTACTGTCAGTAGTTACTGTCCCATTATCAATTCCTTTTGCCTTTTATCAAACCTTTTGTCACTTTCCTGTATTCACCTGTATCAGAGACGATCCCTTTTGTTCTTTCCCTCTCAGTGCTTCTGTACTTACTTAAAATTTGTTACATCTCGACCTTCTGTCAGAACTGGAGAAAGTTAATTGACCTGAAACATTAACTCAGTTTCTCTGTCTGCTGATTCTGCCTGAACTGCTGAGTAGTCCAGCATTTTCTGTTTTTATTTCAATTTCCAGCATTACAGTTTGTTAAGTTTCCTTGCACAGAATTTTTTGTTATTTATTCTTTCACAGGGTGGGGTGTCGCTACCTAGGCCAGCATTTATTATCCATCCCGAATTGCCTTTGAGAAAGTGGTGGTGAGCTGCCTTCTTGAACCGCAGCAGTCCATGTAGTGCAGTGACACTCACAGTGCATTAGGAAGGGAGTTCCAGGGTTTTGACCTAGTGAGAGTGAAGGAACAACGATGTAGTTCCAAGTAAGGACACTGTGACTTGGAGGGGAGCTTCCAGGCGGTGGTGTTCCCATGTATCTGCTGCCCTTGTCCTTCGAGATGGTAGAAGTCACGGGTTTGGAAGGTACTGTTGAAGGAACCTTGGTGAATTGCTGCAGTAGATGGTGCACACTGCTGCCACTGCATCGGTGGTGGAGGGAATTAATGTTTAAGGTGGCGGATAGGGGTGCATATCAAGCGGACTGCTTTGTCTTGGATGGCATCAAACTTCTTGGGTCAGGAGGTGAGTTGCTCGCCACAGAATTCTTAGCCTCTGACCTGCTCTTGTGGCCACAGTATTTATATGGCTAGTCCAGTTCAGTTTATGGCCCCAGAATGTTGACAAAATTGGAAAAAGGTGTTCCACTCCTAGACACTGACAGCTTTCACCTTGATTAGCACAAATTTAAAAGGGGAAAAGGTTAAAACTTTGGTGCGTTTTTGAAAACAGCACATGGTATTGCAAATTTTGTCATTAAGCTGCTTAAGATGCTGACCAATTGATTAGTCACTTTAAGTTGCGAATTACAAGTGCAATTTTCAAATTTCAGTCGACAAATATTCCTATCGTCCACTATGTAAAAATAGCTTAATTTCTAATTTAATTAAAATGATTACTTAGCTGACCAATACACTCAGTATAATTTGATACACTCGACATCTTATAATGTAAGCATAAAATATGTAGATTATACATGTAAATTATATACAACCTTTTGGTACCTAGCCTGGAAATTTCTGTACACGTGCATGAATACGTAAATAGGTCACCTCAAATTGAGGTTTCTCTTTCACATAGGTAAAATGATAAGTTTTTAGCCACTATCCCCACATTGTTGATGCCGAAAAAATAACACGTTTAAATAAATGTTCAATAATAAACAAAGTGAAGAAATGAGTTCAATAAATAAAAGGGACAAAAAAGTTCAAAACCAAGAAAAAAAAGGAAAAAACAAACCTTCAGATGGGAGAATGATAGAAATGGTAATAATTGGACAATTGTAAGCATCCGAAAGGAGCACAGCTTTTAGATGGAAAGTGAAAAGACTGTTGAGAAGGAAAGGAAATTACGCTAATAAGATACAGCCTTCGATATTGGTGCAAATTGCATGTATAAAAGCCAGAAGAAAATCTAGCAGGCCAGATTCTCTGATTTCAAAATGAATCAACTTTGTAAAAGGTTAAGGTATAAATAGAATATGAGGAGCTAGGAAGTATTTAACATGATTCACACGAGCAAGGCTAGCACATAGATTCCGTGATGCTATACTTAAATTACAGATGGTTGCAGACAGGAGCAAGAAGAGGAAATTAGTTCTCTTCAGCAATAGGAGAAAGAAATCTGCTGCTGTGACGAGAGGCATGGTACGAGTACCTGAGGAGATGAGCAGCAGGTGTATTGTGCCCCAGTATTAAATGTAGTGTAGACAACAGTCAAAGATCAGGTCAAGAAAAATGAGTGTAGTTGCTGATTCACCTACATCCTGTGGTGCAAAACAGCCTCTTACTCTGTTTTACCAAGTGCATTCCATCACATTACTCCTCCAAACAACTGAGTTTCAACAGCACCAATCCTTTTTTTTTTTTGTACACTTCCTCATGGCTCCATTTATCCATCCATCCATCCACTGTCCATTACCTCTGTCTTTGTACAATGTGACAAATCTGTCTGATAGCCACCTTTGCTAAATGCTCAGCATCTGTTGTTGAGTGTGATCCTCAGTCTGCTCTTTTACCTCTTGTATGATAAAAGAACGCTGCGACATTGGCACCCACAATGTGGAAAATTGCCCAGATATATTCTGACCAGAAAAAGCAGAACAAATTCAGTCTGACCATTATTGACATCAGTCTACTCTCAATCATCAACAAGTGATGGAAGATGTTGTCAATGGTTCTATCAAATGCACTTATACAGCAAAAACTGCTCAGCAGTGCTCAGTTCGGTTCTGCCAGGATCACTCACTTGTTGTGACACAGCAGTTGGTAAAGGCTGAGTTATTTAAAATCCCAGTGGGAAACTTTAAACAACTGTCATAACCTATATTTTCAATTGGTATGTTTGAGATGCAGCTCTGAATTCAGAAATAAAACCACAAAGCCTCAAGGTTTTTTATATAAATTTAATTAAACATTTATTGATTTAATAAGAAATTAAACACACACATGCGCGTCTACAAATTACTACCATAATAACTATTAAACAAATCCCCAAATTAATTATGCCAATCTTCCCCAAAGCAACAACAACCCATAGACTTAAACAGACACCAGGCAAAGCACATTTTATCTTACGAATTCAAAATGAGGTTCCGTTCAATTTGGTTCCTTTTCACCGTTGTAGGCTTACAGGCGGCTAAGACCTTAAATGCCTCTGACTTACACACACACAACTCTCTTCTGTATATACCTAGCCTTCCCTTTGAATGCAAATTCTCATTGTATCACCAGGCTCTTTGAACTCCATCTCTTCTAACAATAAAACCCCTTTCATAATACCAACTTTATTAGTAATATAAACATATTGCTTGGTGTCTCCTAGCTAGGTGCAAGATTTCACCCCCAGACTTTGAATGGTTTCTTCAACAAAATGCAGATGTACCCTCTACCTTACTGTTTAACATCTCAAAACTACTATACATCAAAGCACCCAAATGAGCTGGCTTTAATCCAATTAAAACACACACACTCGCAACCCAGACACAGACCCTACTAAAAGTCCAATTTAAAATAATTTCCAATAACATTATATACATTAATATCTTCATGACACACTCCAGACCTCATTGCTGCCTTGGGTCAAACATGCACAAAAGGGCAGAGCTCCAGAGGTGAGATGAGAGTGGCTGCCCTTGACATCAAGGCAGCATTTAAACAAGTTTGGCATCAAGGAGCACTAGCAAAATTGAAATCAGGGGGACAAACTCTCCACTGTTTGGAGTCATACCTAGCACAGAGGAACATGGTTGTGCTTGTTGGAGTCCAATCATCTCAGTTCCAGGATATCACTGTAGGAGTTCCTCAGTATAAAGTGTGGTACGTAAGATTGGTGAGTTATAAATGCAGATTGCCATGTGGAAATATGATGTAATGGCTATAGTAGAGACCTGGCTCAAAGAAGGGCAGGATGGGTGTTAAACATTCCTGGATACAAGATCTTCAGGAAAGATAGGAAAGGAAGAAAAACGGGAGAGGTGGTGCTATTGATTAAGAAAAACATTGTCGTGTTGGAGAGAGAGGATGCCCCAGAGGGGTCAAGGACAGAATCTGTTTGGCTAGAGCAAAGGAACAAAAATGTGTAATTACATTGCTTGGTGCGGACTATACGCCACCAACTAGTGGGAAACTCTTTCGAGTTATCAACAGTCACAGATTGCAACTCTTTCGAGTACAATCACAGTTCTTGGTTTCCGGGAGTGGGACATGAACCCACAACCCTCTGATTCAAAGGCGAGGGTGCTATGAACTGAGCCACAGCTGACACCTCAACTAGTGGGAAAGATGTAAGTGAACAAATTTGAAGGAAATTACAAACAGGTGCAAGAAATATTATTAATTATTTTTATTCGTCCATGGGATGTGGGCATCGTTGGCTATGCCAGCATTTTTTGCCTATCCTTAATTGCTCTTGAGAAGCCGGTGGTGTGCTGCCTTCTTGAGCTGCTGCAGTCTGTGTTGTAGGAACATCCACAGTGCTGTGAGGAAGGGAGTTTCAGGATTTTGACCCAGCAACTGTGAAGGAACAGTGATTAAAGTTCCAAGTCAGGATGGTGTTTAACTTGAAGGGGAACTTTCAGGTGGTGGTGTTCTGCATCTGCTGCCCTTGTTGTTCTAGACAGTAGAGATTGTATGTTTGGAAGGTGCTATCAACAGAGCCTTTGTGAGTTGCCGCAGTGCACCTTGTAGATGGTACACACTGCTGCCACTGTGTGTCGTTTGTGGAGGGAGTGAGCGTTTAAGATAGCGGATGGAGTGCCAGTCAAGAGAGCTGCTTTGTCCTGGATGGTGTTGACTTTCTTGAGCATTGTTGAAGCTGCACTCATCCAAGCAAGCGGAGAGTAGTCCATCACACACCTGACTTGTGCTTTGTGTATGGTGGATATGCTTTGTGGAGTCAGGTGGTGAATAACTGCATATAATTCCCAGCCTCTCACCTTCTCTTGTCGCCATAGTATTTATATGGCTGGTCCAGTTCAATTTCTGGTCAATGGTAACACACTTCCCCTGCCACCAAGGACGATGTTAGAGGATTCAGCGATGGTAATGCCATTGAATGTCATGGGGAGATGGTTGGATTCTCTCTTGTTTCTTGTTGGAGGTGGTCATTGTCTGGCAGTTGTGTGGCATGAATGTTATTTGCCACTTGACAGCCCAAGTGTGAATGTTGCCCCGGTCTTGCTGCATATTGACATGAACTGCTTCAGTATCTGAGGAGTCACGAATGATGCTAAACATTGTGCAATCATTTGCGAACAACCCCACTTCTGACCTTATGATGGAAAGAAGGTCATTGATGAAGCAGCTGAAGATGGTTGGGCCAAGGACACTACACTGAGAAACCCCTGCAGCAATGCCCTGGGACTGAGATGATCGACTTCCAACAACCACAACCTTCTCCCTTTGTGTTAGGTATGACTCCAACCAGTGGAGAGACCCGCCTCCCGATTCCATTTACTTCAGTTTTGCTGGGACTCCTTGATGCCACACTCGGGCAGATGCTGTCCTGATGTCAAGGGCAGCCACTCTCACCTCACCTCTGGAGTTCAGCTCTTTTGTCTACATTTGGACTAAGGCTGTAATGTGGTCAGGAGCTGAGTGGCCCTTGCGGAACCCAAGCTGAGCATGAGTGAGCAGGTTATTGCTGAGTAATGCCACTTGATAGAACTGTTGACGACACTATCCATCAATTTGCTGATGATCAAGAGCATTCTGATGGAGTCATAAATGACCGGGTTGGATTAGTCCTGCTTGTTGTGGACAGGACGTACCTGGGCAATTTTCCACATTGCCGGGTAGATGTCAGTGTTAATAGCTGCACCGGAACAAATTGTCTAGGGGCCCAGCTGGTTCTGGGGAACAAGTCTTCAGTTCTATTGCCGACATATTGTCAGAGTCCATAGCCTAGCCAGTGCCTTCAGCAATATCTTGGTATCGTATGGAGTGAATCAAATTGGCTGGCATCAATGATGCCGGGGACCTCAGGAGGAGGCCGAGATGGATCATCCACTTGGCACTTCTGGCTGTAGATGGCTGTAAATGATCCAGCCTTGTCTTTTGCATTGATGTGCTGGATTCCCCCATCATTGAAAATGGCGATATTTGTGGAGCCTCCACAAATTGCCCATTCACGGCTGGATGTGGCAGGAGTGCAGAGCTTAGATCTGAACCATTGGTTGTGGGATTGCTTCGCTCTGTCTATTCTATGCTGCTTCTGCTCTTTGGCATGCAAGCAGTCCTGTAGTTTTACCAGGTTGACACCTCATTTTTAGGTATGTCTGGTGCTGCTCTTGGCATTCGCTCCTGCACTCTTCATTGAACCAGAGTTGATCCCCCAGCTTGATGCTAATGGTAGAATGTGGAATATATGCCAGGCCATGAGGTTACAGATTGTGGTTAAACATAATTCTGCTGTTGCTGCTGATTAACCACAGCGCCTTATGGATGTTCAGTTTTCAATTGCTAGATCTGTTTGAAATCTATCCCATTTAGGACAGTGGTAGTGCCACACGACACATTGGAGGGTATCCTCCACGTGAAGATGGGATTTCATCTCCACAAGGACTGTGCGGTGGTCACTGCTACCAATACTGTCATGCAACAGGTAAATTGGTGAGGACGAGGTCAGGTAGGATTTTCCCTCTTTTTGGTTCCCTCACCACCTGCCGCAGACCTAGTCCAGCAGCTATGTCCTTTAGGTCTTGGTCAGTAAAGGTGCTAACGAACCATTGTTGGTGATGGACTTTGATGTCCCCAACCCAGAGTACATTCTGTGTCCTTGCCACCCTTAGTACTTCCTTCAAGTGATGTTCAACATGGAGGAGTACTGATTCGTCAGCTGAGGAGGGCAGTAGGTGGTATTCAGCAGGAGGTTTCCTTGTCCTTGTTTGACCTGATGCCATGAGACTTCATGAGATCCAGAGTCGATGTCGAGGACTCCCAGGGCAAATGAAAGTGAAAAATCAAATAAGAGAAGTAAAGAGAGAGTACGCAAAGAGACTGGCAGCAAGCATAAAAAGGGATCCTAAAGTCTTCTACAGACATATAAATAGTAAAGGAGTGGTGGGGCCAATTAGGGATGAAGAGGGGATTTACGCATGGAGGCGAGGGACATAGCTCAGATATTAAATGAACACTTTGCACCTGTCTTTACCAAAGAAGAAGATGCCACCCACGTCATGGTGAAAGAGGAGGTAATTCAGAGACTTGAAGGATTTAAAATTGATCAGCAGGAAGTATTGGATCAGCTGTCTGTAATTAAAGTTGATAAGACACCAGGAGAGGATGAGATGCATCCAAGGATACTGAGGAAAGTGAGTGTGGAAATTGTCGAGGCACTGGTCATAATTTTCCAGTCTTCCTTAGACTCGGGTGATGCCTGAGGACTGGAGAATTGAAAATATTACACCCCTGTTCAAAAAAGGATGTAAAGATAAGCCCAGCAACTACAGGCCAGTCAGTTTAACACTAACTTGGAACAAAATTAATAGTTGGACAAATGTGGGTTAATTAAGGAAAGGCAGCATAGATCTGTTCAGGGCAAATAATGTTTAACTAACTTGGAGATTTTTGAAGAGGTAACAGAAAGAGTTGACGAGGGTAATGCTCGTTGATATTGTATACACGGATGTCCAAAAGGCATTTGATACGGTGTCGCACACCAGACCGATGAACAATGTTATAGCTCGTAGAATAAAAGGAACAGTAGCAACGTGGACATGAAATTGGCTGAGTGACAGGAAACAGAGATTAATGGTTAATGGATGCATTTTGGACTGAAGGAAGGTTTGTAGTGGAGTTTCCCAGGAGTTGATGTTGGGACCCTTGCTCTTCCTGATATATATTGATGACCTAGACGTTGGTGTACAGGGCACAATTTCAAAATTTACGCATGATACAAAATTTGGAAATGATGTGAACAGTGAGGAGGATCGTGTAGAACTTCAGAAGGACATAGGAGTGTTGTTGGAACGGGCGGACAAAGTGGCAGATGAAATTCAATGCAGAGAAGTGTGAAATGATTCATTTTAGTAGGAAGAGCATGGAGAGACAATATTTTTTTAAAAGGGTACAATTCTAAAAGGAGTTCAGGGGCCAATGGACCTGGGTGTATATGTGCATAAGTCATTGAAGGTGACAGGATAGATTGAGAGCGTAGTTAATAAAGCATGTGGTATCCTAGACAAAAACAGAATTACCTGGAAAAACTCAGGAGGTCTGGCAGCATCGGTGGAGAAGAAAAGAGTCGACGTTTCGAGTCCACACGACCCTTCAACAGAACACATATCCTGTATCCTAGGCTTTATTAGTATGAGAATAGGAGCATAGAGTACATGAGCAAGGAGGTTATGTTAAACTTGTAAAATACGCTGGTTCTGCCTCAACTGGGGTATTGCATCCAGTTCTGGATGCCGCACTTTAGGAAAGATGTAAAGGCATTTGGAGAGAGTGCAGAAGAGATTCACAAGAGTGGTTCCAGGGATGAGGAACTTCAGTTACGTATATAGATTGGAGAAGTTGAGACTGTTTTCCTTGAAAAAGGAACAGTTGAGAGGAGATTTGATCGAGGCATTCAAAATCTTGGGGAGTCTGGGCAGAGTTGATAGGGAAAAGCTGTTCCCATTGGTGGAAAGATCGAGAGCGAGATGATCCAGATTTAAGGTAATTAGCAAAAGAAGCAATGGAGACATGAGAAACTTTTTCACGCAGCCTCAACAACATTTTTGGCAGGGAGAGGGTGGGGCCAGGATGGGGTGGGGAGAGTTCCAGAGTTCCACTATTAAAGCGGAGTTCTTCCCAACATCACCCGTGAACAGCCTAGCTCTAATTTTAAAGTTATGCCTCTTTGTTCTGGATTCAAAATACATCAGGTTCGGCTGGCATGAGGCATCTTGTGGCGTACCCAGTTAGTTAGACATTTTCCCTGACCTTTCAGTTTGAAAATATTTTGCCTTATAAGTTGTTAGAGTGTGAGCTGATATCAGCATCTTGGTGAATGACTGGAACAGCAATCTATCTCCTTAACCAATGAGATTTCTAAATTGAGAAAGAAACAGCAATGGCAGAGAAAGAAATAGGGTGAGTTAGTCATATCAGGTGCAGAAAGAGAAATAATGAGAGGGAAGCAAATTGGATTTAGAGAAAAAAGGAGACACAAAGAAAAAGTAAGGAAAAAAACATCAAAATTGTAAAATTTTATATTTAAAAATTGTTAACAACAAATTACTACCTATAGGAATGAGACTCCATAGTTTAAATCGTTGCCTTTCTGGGCTGAAGAGGTTGAGTGGCATTGCAGGAACAAATCTCACCATTAAAAAATTTACCCATGCTGTTAAGTACTAACCCTAACTTTCTGCAGTAAGTTGAATTGGCAATTAATACCTAAATCCTGTAATTTCTTGAAACTTGTGGGGAGATTGAGGGCAAGTTGCTGTTTTTGTAAGGCTAACGGCAAATGTGCAAGTCATCCAGCAGTTTGAGGATTAGCAATTTACAGGGACTCTTCTTTACCACAAGTTGTTGGATGATTTACACGTTAATAATGCGAGCAGATTATAACTGCTGTTATTTTGGGTCATACTTATGTGGGAAACTAAGCTGTCAGACAAACTACTTGCCTTTTGAAGAAAGCTCCAAATGAATTGATGTTTGGTGAAGAAAAGGCAGTTGGAGCTGGAGGCTTAAATTCCTTGTCCCTAAACTACACCATCTACCATATGCCCTCTTTTCCAATCTTTGACTAAAAAGTTGAGATCAGTAATGATTTAATCCAAGATTGTCGGCTTGGTTTAGTTGGTCGAGCTCATACCTGTTGCTCAGAGAGTCTGAGTTCCATATCGGGTTTCAGTCCATAATCTAGGCCAACATTTCAGTGAAGCTGAATTACCAGAGATGCCATCTTTTGGATGTGATGTTCAGCCAGCCTTTTCAAGTGGTCCAGGTGTACATTAAAAATCCCATGGCATTATACAAACAGCAAATTTTCTCCATGGGCCAGAAAAAATGTGAAGATGGATGGGTGAATATTTTGTGGTTGCTTAGAAAGTTAATTGCCTAAGTGTTTTTTTCTCAAGTATTCCTCCCATAAATGCCTTGACTTCTTGCTGGGGCATTGTTCTACAGGCACCAAATGCCCCTCATTCACAGGAGCCTTGATGATGAGTTTCGACAACTTATTTGATCAAGGGAGCACTATAATCATATTTAATCTTGTGCTTGCCTGATACCGACACATGCACAGTTTCAACAAATTCACTGAAAAGCAATCAAGATGAGGAGACCTGATTTACTTACTGCTTTTTTCTATGCTATCTGAGATTAGTTGTAGCACTCTTCTACTATCCTGGCTGAGGTTGACCTATTCGTCATAAACTAGGGATCGAACCTTAGACCTTCCTGGACTGTTTGGCTCAATTATAGCACTGACTAGAAAATGACTTGATTATTGGAAGAATGCAACTTCAAACACGTTCACATTAGCCTTTTATTCATATTTGTGTGAACATAATCCCTGATAGTAACACAGCGTGGTTGCATAATCTTATGCTTTTAGAAAGTGAATATATTTATTAGTTTTACCAAAGTGTCTTAAAAGTAATTTTGAAGTGTAGTCAATTAGTATCCAATGTTCGAGCACTGTAAAGCCCTGTTAAATGTCAGACTCCTTCAGATGCCCCATTACACATGCTGAGAATAATGGCTAATATTGCTCACAGAGTAATAGTGTATCCTCAGATGGGCCTAAAAGCAGGTTAAAAATGTGCTGAGGGAGCAGTAATCCTTCCAGTAATGAAACTACTTCCTGCTAAGCATTTTATATAAAACATTCCCAAATAATTTAGTGTTAGTGTTGAGTCTCTTAGTTCAAATAAATCAAAACTAAATGACAGATTTTATATTTGAAAAAGTGGCCAAGCATTCAGATTTTATTGCAAGGATACCCATTGTTAAACAAAAAAAAATCATTTACATCTTTCCTTGACTAGTAATTCTATCCTTTGGGAGCAATTGTGTGAGACACCGTGTTCTTTAAAGCTAATTTATGTTGGTCACTTGTGTGGTAATTGCATTCTGAGAAACATTGTAAATCAGAAGCATGCTGCCACTAATTAGCAAAGTGGAGACCCAATGTAATAACTACCCAACATGTAGGCATAGCACATCTTATTTTTGTTTGTCAGTCATGATGCATTATGGACTAGTGGAGATGATTGTGAAGGAAGGAGCAATATTTGAATATGTGTAATACTGTAGCGGGTCAGAACCTGTCACTTCACTGGGATGAATTTTATAGAGAGTGATGCCAAAGTTGTATAAAGCAGGGGCAAATTGTAGATGTTTGTCTGCACTTAATGCAAATAACTTAAAAGGTTAGGCAAAAGAATTACTCAACTTCAATCTGCTGTAAGCTTCTTAGCTGCTTTGGATTTTTTCTTGGAGCTGATGAACTGTCTAGCTTTTGGAACACAATTTAAAGCATTAGCCTTAACTAGTTTGGTCAGCCCTCAGAGATCTATAGAGCTGTCTTGACAGCTCATTTCTTTTTTCTGCTAATAGGTTAGACAATCTGTTTTCTGCACGGAGATAGAATAAAGTGACACATAGGGTGGGTAAGGACACTTAAAAGTAAAACAGCTGATTCTTTTTCAAAAAACATTCAATGTTCACTTGACCATCACTGTCTCATATCTTCTGCTATGTGTGTGATGGTGATCGCTTTTTTGGTAGTCTTAGCTAATATTTTTTCTCTGAAACCAGGTGTTAGCATATGTGTTTAAAACCTCAAAAAGAACAGATTAATGGAGAAATTTCCAGTCTGTCACCTAAAGTGACTTCCAAAATAATTATTAGCATTATTGGTTGACTTTTATCTTTGCCCGCTGTTTGTAAGCTTGTTTGTATCCTTGAAAGTTATATTATGCAACCTACAGGCATTTCTGAGGTCAGCTGATTGAGCAAAACAGTTTGTCAATATTACACCTATCTCAATTTAGATCTGTAGTTCCATTCTCTTGGAACAGATTATCTCCTACCACCTGGAAGTGGGAGAAGCTTAATATTAAATTGGCCCGTCAACCATTGAAGAATGGCTTGAACATGCTAATATTAGCATGAATTATTTTACTTACATAAGAGAGGTTATTGACATTGAACAACATTGTAATTTAATTTATATTATTTAAGAATCAATTATTAACTCATTGTTACTAATGGATCTATATTAAAACATAATGAAAATACTTACACCTGAATCATTTGCGTAGTCTTTAAATTATGAATTTGCACAGTAGCTATTTATAGAATCTATTTTTAGCCTTTTGATTATGAAACAGTATGTCACAGTTGGTTGTGGTGTGGGTTACCAGAAATAATAAACCAGAAAAAAAGACCAACATCATTACACAGTGACTACCTAGCCCTATTTGTGACTTAAACTAATGATTTAAGAATTATAAATTTCCAGATGCAGTAATGGAAACAAATATCTGGAATCTTTTAAGAAAAAGAATCAGATGATAAAATGGATGTAATTGATGGTCTTTTTGGATGGATGAACTAATGGACCAGGTAATGAGTGAGTTGTAATTTTTGGAGGAAGAAAAGTTTACCCAAACACATTAAACAAGTTAACTCCAATGTGCTAAAAACATGGACATGAGTTTGCAAAGACAAAGGCAAGATCGAGGTGGACAGTGTTGTTGAATAAAGCAAACTTGTTAGTGAACAGATGTGGAGAAAGAATCTCATTATAGTGTCAAGCTGGACACTTTGGTTCCACAACATAGCCTGCAGTAGCAACCAGGGAAGTTAAAGGTGTCAGGTCAGAGATGGGAGCAAAAGAGAACTGCTTTGACCTAGGTGACCATTAGTTGGAATTGCCTGCAATAATAAACATGCATTTTGTATATAAACATAGTAGATAGGTCCAGAATTTCTTGAAACAACAAAAGTAACAATTCATGTGGATTTTCCTGTTGGGAAATCTCACTGACATTTCCCGAGAATCTCAATGGTGTACACTAGAACATTAAAACTGATGTAAAACAAGTGGAAATCAGTGTAAGCAATTTTGGCCTGAATAAACTTATACCACATTCCTTCTTTAAATCTCTCTCATGCATGAAATTTAAAATTTGAAGCAATCAAACTATCATTTATGCACATTAGGCACAGCATGTTTAAGAAAATGCATTTTTGGAAGTTCTTCAATTTTTAATAAAAGTCACAGATGCTTTCAAAGATATAGAAAGTACATTATAGAAATGGAAAGACATTACTGAAACAAATCACAAAAAACCCCACTGAAAATATGATTGGCTGCTATTGTACTTAACATTTTAGGTGTACATTTACAGGACTGTTCAGAACCCTTTTGTTCTTTTACATGGAAGGGCAAAGAACAGAAGATAGTGATGTTGTGTCACGATGATATTGTCATCATGCAACAACTGCGGGCCTGTGACCCACATAGTCTTGAAACTGCTTTCAAAAGCTGATGGCAGCCAGAATTCAAGCCACAAAAAATACATTTTATTTTGAAGGTGCCTCAAGGCTGCAAAAGGATTTCCTCCACCTCGCATCTCTTCCCCATTCACAGACGTTCCAACCTCCGCACCCCCACCGCCCCCCCTGGCTTTGGACTGTACCACCTCTGCATATATGGCAGCAGTTTGAGCTAGCTGGCTGACAACAACAGCAAGGACACTAGTGAGTGGTAATGGTGGGAGTATGAATGCTGCCATCTTGAGAGAGGACAGCAGATTCATACTCCAAGATGCCATGGCCACTTCCACAGGCAGAATGTCAGCAATCATAGTAATCTGCTGGCACACAGATTGCTGAACTGCTGTGAGACCCTGCATGCTCTGTCAAACACTGAAGTCCACTCCTACAAGAGCAGTAGTCTGGGCCTGCATGCCAGTAGTCCTGGATCTCATGGGCTCTGTTTGAGACAACAGGATGATTCGGTCTGTGCTGCAGTAGAAGCTGAGGCAACGGTCACCAGATGTTGTATCATGGGTTGATCTAGCAGTGCTCAGATGAAATTGCCCAGCACTTCAGTGAAAAGGGTGGACTCCAAGGTCTGCATGACGCCCAGTGGTGTGTTGAGCTGGACTCCTTTGTGCTCTTTGCCAGTGAGTGGAAGATGGCTTGCAGACCTGTCAATGCACCAAGTGTCTCAGTGTGCATAGCCATCGGCATTGCCCCCTGGTCTGACCCGACCAGGTCTTTACGTGACAAAGTTCCTCTGCAACCCCGCCCTCTGAGGAGTTCACATAGGAGCTGTTCTATCCCTGGGCTTGGTTGAAGCTGACTCTTGCCTGGTGGTTGACCGTATGCTGATCTGAACAATATGGCCCCTAACCATTGTGCAATCCCCAGTATCTGAGCTAGTTATTGTGATGGTGCCTCCTCTTCACTCTTATGAGGTTGCTCTTTCTTTTCCTCGTGGCTCTTTGTAGGGTGAGCAGCCAGCAGTTCTTGACTGTCTGATAGCACAAAAGCATAAGGGGAAGGTGAAGAAAGTGGGGTGGGGAGGAAAGCAGGAGTTCCACAGTCACACCGTCTGCAGTTTCCATTTCATTTCACCATACAGGGTGATGAGGAGGAGTGAGTGGAAAAGGTGCATCATGCAGCAACTCACCATCATCCTTGATGGTTCAGCAGTGCCTGGTGCCACCTGCTTAGTGGCATTGATGCCAATGATTTGTTGGATCATCGCCGCCTCAAGGAAGCTGAAGGGATGATAAGCTTCTGCTGTTGCTTTGCATTTCCTGCGTGCTGCAACAGAGGGGGAGAATGTGTGCCAGTGTGCTTGGGTGATGTGCCTGCCATAGCTTTGGATTTATGTGTTTGAGGCATGTAGAGGTGTGTGCATGCAGCTGGCACGATTGGAAGATGTGTTTGGGTGAGGTGGCTTTTAAGGGTGTTAGGAGTTAGCCTTAAGTGTGTGGGTATGCTGCTGGGTGAGTGATAGGGGTGTGGTGCATTATGAGAGGTGGGTCTGATAGGTGATTTGCAGATGCATTCACTCACATTGACCATTAATGTAAGTTCATTATTTCCTGTGTTGCTGCATGCTGCCCTATGCACTAACTGCCCTTGTCACCTGATCCCAAAGCCTTATAAGGCTCTGTTTCAAAAGATTCATATCCCCAGGCGAAAACATAGTGTCTCTTCCGTCCTCCACCTTTTTGACCAGTGTCTGCAGGGAAGCGCCGCTGAAGCAGGGAGCCCTTTCCCTGGCATTGTGCAGCATCTCCCCTGATCATGGGTGTCCCAAAGTGATTATCTAGCAGCCTGTAGCACATTAGTGCAACTTTTGTTTTATAGAGACTGCCCCTAAAAATGTGAAGTCTGCCTCGAGTATGTAGTTTTTTTTTTCCTGAGGTCAGTCAGCCCCCTTGGGTGTGCATTGGTTGCTGGCAGCTGACACAGAGCAGTGCAGCACAAGATCAGCTCAGAGCTGTACTCCAATCATGGAAATGAGGTGGGTACATCTAGTTACTTGCTACCCGTCTCGTGCAGAAGCTACACAGTCAGTTCACAAATCGTGATCACTGCACCAAAAAATGGGCCATCCAATTTCTAACCCATAAAATCTAGCCTGTAGCTTATATCTTCTAAATTTAGGAAAATGGCTTGGACTGATGCAATTTTGATCTTTTCCAAAAGACCTAACTTAAAAATGTAGGTGCACCATACAAGTCTTGCTTTTGCAATTGATAACATGGAATCAAAAAATATGCATGATGATCTACTCTCATCATACAGACATCCTTTAACTATCCTTTTATTTGTCTCGAAAAATATTGTTGCGCTCAAACAAGTCTCTCAAGTACTGGGGACCCAACCATTATAAGGTAAATGAAAAACATTTGCAAACTGCAAGCAAATGTTACATGATCATAAGTCATGTAATCTAGTGTCACACAGTCAACCTCTGGTAATGTTGACAAGCCTGGTTAAAGTCTCTAAACTCTCATGCTAAGGAGGTGGCCCAACAGTTTGTCGCCTTCTTCGGCACAGGATTTCTGTCCCAAGTTAAAAATCAGAGCTAGAATTCTTTCCAGATACTTTTGCTGGAGAAGATTTTAGAGTCCATTATTAAGGATGAGATTTCAGAATACTTGGAAGTGCATGGTAAAATAGGGCAAAGTCAGCATGGTTTCATCAAGGGGAGGTTATGCCTGACAAATTTGTTAGAATTCTTTGAGGAGTTAATGAGTAGGTTAGTCAAAGGAGAGCCAATGGATGTTATCTACTTGGACTTCCAGAAGGCCTTTGACAAGGTGCCGCACAGGAGGCTGCTCAGTAAGATAAGAGCCCATGGTGTTAGAGGCAAGGTACTAGCATGAATAGAAGATTGGCTGTCTGGCAGGAGGCAGAGAGTGGGGATAAGGGGGTCCTTCTCAGGATGGCGGCAGGTGACTAGTGGAGTTCCACAGGGGTCAGTGTTGGGACCACAACTTTTCACTTTATTCGTTAATGATCTAGATGAGGGAACTGAGGGCATCCTGGCTATGTTTGCGGATGATACAAAGATAGGTGTAGGGACAGGTAGTATTGAGGAGGCGGGGAGGCTGCAGAAGGATTTGGACAGGTTAGGAGAATGGGCAAAGAAGTGGCAGATGGAATACAACGTGGGGAAGTGTGAGGTCATGCACTTTGGTAGGAAGAATAGAGGCATAGACTATTTTCTAAATGGGGAGAGAATTCAGAAATCTGGAGTACAAAGGGACTTGGGAGTCCTAGTCCAGGATTCTCTTAAGGTTAACTTGCAGGTTGAGTCGGTAGTTAGGAAGGCAAATGCAATGTTGGCATTTATTTCGAGAGGACTAGAATATAAAAGCAGGGATGTGCTGCTGAGGCTTTATAAGGCTCTGGTCAGAACACATTTAGAATATTGTGAGCAATTTTGGGCCCCATATCTCAGAAAGGATGTGCTGGCCCTAGAGAGGGTCCAGAGGAGGTTCATGAGAACGATCCCAGGAATGAAAGGCTTAACGTATGAGGAACGTTTGAGGACTCTGGGTCTATACTGGATAGAGTTTAGAAGGATGAGGGGGGATCTGACTGAAACTTACAGAATACTGAAAGGCCTGGATAGAGTGGACGTGGGGAAGATGTTTCCATTAGTAGGAGAGACTAGGACCCGAGGGCACAGCCTCAGAGTAAAGGGAAGACCTTTTAGAACAGAGATGAGGAGAAACTTCTTTAGCCAGAGAATGGTGAATCTATGGAATTCATTGCCACAGAAGGCTGTGGAGGCCAGGTCATTGAGTGTATTTAAGACCGAGATAGATAGGTTCTTGATTGGCAAGGGGATCAGAAGTTACGGGGAGAAGGTAGGAGAATGGGGTTGAGAAACTTATCAGCCATGATTGAATGGTGGAGCAGACTCGATTGGCCGAATGGCCTAATTTCTGCTCCTATGTCTTATAGGAATGTGATGGAATACTCTCCACTTGCCTGGATGAGTGCAGCTCCCACAACACGCAAGAAGCTCGACACCACCCTAGACAAAGCAGCCTGCTTGATTGGCACCCCATCCACAAACATTCACTCCCCCCATCATTGACGTGCAATGACAGCAGTGCGTACCATCTACAAGATGCGCTGCAGGAACTCGTCAAGGCTCCTTCGACAGCACCTTCCAAACCCACCCATACTGCCATCTAGAAGGATAAGGGCAGCAGATGCATGGACCTGGAAGTTGCCCTCCAAGCCACACACCATCCTGACTTGGAAATATATTGCTGTTGCTTCATTGTTGCTGTATCAAAACCCTGGAATTCCCTCCCTAACAGCACTGTGGGTGTACATATATGACATGGAATGCAGCAGCTCAAGAAGGCAGCTCACCAGCACCTTCTCAAGAGCAATTAGGGATGTACAGCGACACCCATATCCCACGAGCGAACAGAAATCACTAAGGTTTATGGGCAAGAAGTGAGCACATTATACAATATAGATAAATTTAGTGTTAAGTTTTTTTAATGATGGTACTGGCTAGGTTCTTAAGATTCGAGAAAAACTGAAGAATCTTTGTGAAATGCAGATTGTTTAATTTCAATTTCTTTCATACTATATTTAACTAAAATTAAATTTTGATAAAATATAGGTAAATATATAAAAGTGAAATACTTAAGCAGAACTCCACAGTGTACAGTTTATTTTTCTTGCATTCATTTTGGAGACTAAACTGTATCATCATATCTAAAATCATTATTTGCATGCTGAGGAGGTAAGAGTGGAAGAGAGAAATGTTCATTGATCTAACGTTTGATATTCTTAGATTGGCATGTTGGAAAGGAATGCATTTCGCTTATCGCAGTAATATAAGCTACCTCATTGATAATGTTGATGTCTATAAAATGGCCCCATTTTATCTTTAAGGTGGACTGTCGATAATACAGAATTGCTTTCTCTAAAAAGTGTAAATTTAGAATATCCATTCTGTTGAAACCATACTTCAATATATCCCACAATATTAAGAACCACTGATGTGTGTAAATTTGCTGCATAGAAATTTGATGATGTAATTTCAAATAGGAAAATGTACGTGACGGAGGGTTATACTGCAATGCATGAAAAGGTTGCTGACACTTCATTACCTTTTCTGATTTAACAATCCTTTTTTTACAAGCTTAGAATATTGAGGGTATCAAGAGCAGGCTACTTTCACTTGGGAACAATGAGTATACCATTGCTTTTGTCAGATAACAAGGCAATAACTTGGGCTTTAGTAATTTAGATAAATTGGCACAACTGAATGGAATAACCTCACAAGTACCAAATGTCCACAGCAATTGCAGGGTATACTTTCCCAATCTATTAGATTATTATTCTTAACTAACCTAGAGCAATTTTTTAATTTGCAGGGAGGCATTTTTTCCTGGAAATATACTACTTGCCTTGCTTTGCATAAAATATGATGAATGTTCAAAACAGTTCCTTCAGTCCTATGGAAGATACAAATGCCTGGATTTTCTGATCAGTGTCACAGAATCACAGTGCAGAAGAGGCCCTTCGGGCCATCGAGTCTGCACCGACACGAGAAACACCTGACCCACATACCTAATCCCATTTACCAGTTAGGTAGGTCAGGTGTTTCTCACGTGTCGGTGAAGACTCGATGGGCCGAAGGGCCTCTTCTGCTCTGTGATTCTGTGACACTGATCAGAAAATCCAGGCATTTGTATCTTCCATTGGACTTAGGGAACTGCTTTGAACATTCATATTTTATGCAAAGCAAGGCAAGTAGTGTCATTTTAACGCTATTAGTAACTCATTTATTTGCTACTGTTAAATAATACTGATTGGAAAATCTAAACTTTTCCCCTTTTTTTTGCAAGGGAAATTATTTTGTTTAATCCTTATTTTCAAAAACCTATTACACTTAAAATCAACAATAAAATATTAAGTTTCTATGCTTAATTAGAATTTCTCACCTCAGATTCGATTACTTTTTTTGTCTATGTATTATCATAGTTTGATTACAAAGATTGCCTCATATTCAAGTTGTTTTGCTAAACAAAACTGGGATATTTTATTTCGGAGTAACATTCTTTTCCATTTCCTTTCTCCTAGTATTAACAGAATTTCATCTCTGAAAACAATTAACCCATTTAATCATTTTCAAATCTGGAAATGCCTTGAACAGTTAAACGATCAAATTTTCAGCAGGAGTGGCACCAAATCTCTTTCCTTATCAATAATTGTTCTCTTTACCAGCTGCATTCTCATTGTCTGGCCGTTTTATCCCCTTTTCTTCCACTTGTTATGGACAGGAGAGAGAGAAGCAAACTACTTATTTTCTCTCACCAACTGTCCATAAGCAGAAGGTGTTTTGAATTCTTTTAAAAGTATGCTGTGGCGTCTTTTCCCAAACCTTTGGTTTGTGTGATCCAATGTGCTAATAATTCACAGCAAACTCGCATTAAGATTAACTCAGAAGATTAGTTTATTTCACATTCAAAACCCAGGGAAGGAATGTCCGCAATTTCCCACTCCACTACGCGCGCACACAGAGTAAAGTGGACGATAGAAAATTAAGGTTTACAACTATGGATAGTAACAGTACAAGAACCACAGAAGTGAATATCAGTTTGCGTGGTTTCCAGAAGTGAATATCAATTTGCGTGGCTTCCAGAGTCCACGAAAGCAAAGCCCAGAGGGTGATTCCTTCATGGCTGAATTCAGTCCTGATGAGTTTCTGGTTGGCGATGACCACATAAATGTCTTTGAAATGAATGGCGTTACAACATGTTGGACTTTCTGTGCTCAGACCACTTGGCAGGTGTTGATCAGAGACTTTTAAAAATCAAGCAGGTTTCATGGAGTTGAGAGATGGTGACTAGCTGCTTGCTCAGCTAGGCTGCTAGTCCTTACAGTTGATGTTAAAACAGCAGCCTGCCTGTGAGGCCAAAGATGTTATGTTAAAACTGTCCAAAAGGCCAGAGGCTTGGGTCATGTGACATGGCCCATTAATGGTTACTTGCAGCTTAACAATTAGTTTCTGTGCTTCTGGCAAGAATTCCATTGTTCCCTCAGTGGTCCCCTTTTGAAATGGACCTGGACAGTCCCAGCTGTGAGATGAGCCTGTTAATAGCTCTGCGGACATAATGAGTTTTGTGGTAGTTCAGGTTGGGGAGCCAGTTTGTCTGTACTTCCTCTGCTTTTGTTGATTACAAGGGGTCTGTAAAATGAGATGTCAGAGTTCTGGTGGCAGCTCCCACAACAAAAGGCCAGCCCTGTGGCCATGTGATTTGTAGCAGCCATTTTCTTTGGTTCAGCAGAAAGTCAATTTTTTAAACATGGCAAAAGAATAAAGTTTTGGATTTCTTTTCATGTTAGATGAACTCAACACCCTACTCATCACTTGTGTGTCCTTCACCTGCCGCCAGTGTGCCTTCCTCTTGCCTGCCCTACTCTTCTCGTCACCAACAGGGAACCTGTAGAGTGTATTAGCAGTAGAACTATACGATTGGTTCTCAATTTTTTTCCTTATGCAACAATGACTGGAATATTTTATATCGGAATAATGTTCATTTGCATCTCCTTTTTCCTAGTATTAATAGAATTGAAATAGCTTTAGTTTATCTTCTTGGCTGTATGCTAAAGATAGCTGTCTCTTTAAAAAAAAATGTCAATGCTTGTTCATTCTCATATAAATGTTAACCTATTATCTAGTGAAGTTGCTTGTTGTTCACTAAAATAGCCAGACTAACAGATACTGAAGATTGCTACACTTGGAAACATTTCTATTTTTTTCTCTTTTTTTGTCGACACTTGAGCTGCAGCCTTTACCAAGGATAAGTATTTCCTTTTTAGTTAAGTAGAAAATTCAACAAGATCTTTGTCTCTGAACTTTTCACCATTTTATCCAGCTTGAAAATATCTGAAGAACTCTTATTACTCATTAAAATACCAGCTGGCCAAGTCTGATCAAATGCCTTTCAAAGTTAACTCATTTCTCTTATGATCTATCACAAGAGTAGCGTACATTAATATTTTGCAGTATGATAATTAGTCAAATTCATTTATTTTAGTAAATTGTACATGATCAATATTTCGAGAACTTTATGTAAATTTGAAATTTATAACAAGAGTATACAACATAGATTAATATCCCTGAAATGCATCAAGTATGCATATTGGTACAGTAACAGCAAAAGAAGAACATAAACAGCAGTGCAATGTATTCACAGTGCATGTGGAAGAAAGTAGTCGTTAGAGTGTGTAATAGATAACCTCCTCATATGAGGACTATTGTATCTAAGAAGGGATTTTTTTTTTAAGATAACTGATTTAATAGCATATCAATTTGGTTTTAATTGAAAAAGAATTGAGAATTGATCTGGGGCTGAGGGAAAACCAAACACCACATCCACCTTAAAATCAAAACAATGTGCTGGAAAAACTCAGCCGGTCTGGCAGCATGTGTGGAGAGAGAAAGAGTTAATGTTTCCAATCCAATCTGACACTTCTTCAGGACCTGAATTACTGACTTCCGAAGAAGCGTTACCTTGAACATGAAACATTAACTCTGTTTCTTTGTCCACAGATGCTGCCAGACCAGCTGAGTTTTTCCAATACTTTCTGTTTTTATTTTAGATCTCTAACATCCACAGTATTTTGCTTTTGCCACCACCTTCATTTAGCTTCTGTTTTACTCCTGGTGACCCCAATGCTGGTTGATCATTCATCTCCATCTCCTCCTGTCAGTCACGCAGGACAAAACAAAATATAGATTTACTAAACAGCATCTTTGTAACTTTAAGTAGTTGCCTTGCAGTTAACTTAAAAATATTGCCTGTCAGCAATTGGAGTTGGCACAGGTGAAAGTTACAGTATCAAGAGTTTCCTTCTTTTGTTTGCAAAGTTCTCTCTGCCAGCTGCATTCAACAAGCTAAAAATTGCATAGGCATTACAAGTCACAAGATTTTATTCCTACAGGACACAAATGACTGAGGATTGTCTGATACTGTTTGTACCATTAAAATATTCCAATACTGTAGTTACAAATGCTTTGAGCCATCTTTTTACATGAACAATACTATATCAGTGCAAGTAGTTGTTAGAACTTAAAAGTACATCTGACACCCTCTTCTGAGATCCCTGAAAAGCACAGTACTGTAATAGGATGACTTGCCAGGGGACTGTTTTAAAAAAGATTTCTAGTTGTAGAGTCGATCTAAGACAATGGGGCCCCTCAGATTTTTCTGATTACTTAAGCAGTGGTGAATTCTAAAAGCGGAATAACAACTGTTGCCTACTCGCCTGAACTTTAAAAAGAAAAGCTCTTTCAGTAGAATATTAGTGCTGTGGTAACTGTCTGTTATCTTAATTCTTATTGGCCAGGATTTTGCATTGAGAATAACAGTGAAGATAACAGGATCCACCGTTACTCAGGAGTAAATCAGAAAGCAACTGAGTCTTTACATGTGCAGTTTCATGTGGAAATCTAGAAGTTGCTGTCTGAGTTACCCCATTCTTCCACAGGCTGCATTGTACCTTATCAAAAGACTCAGTACGTAGAGATGTGAAGTTTCAAGAGACCCAATGAACACACCAGAAAAAGTTAGGTGGATTTAGATACAAGTGAATATTTTATGATATCAGTTACTGCCAAACAACTTATCTGGCACTAAAAATGACATTTTGCAAGTTTCGTTCATAGAACGAATACAGTGCAGAGGGAGACAATTCGGTTTATGTTCATGCTGACCCTAAGAACAAATCACTTAGTCCCTCGCCCTTTCCCCGTAGCCCTGCAAATTTGCTCTCTTCAGGTGCCTATCCAATCACCGCAATTGAATCTACCTCCACCACACTCTCAGGCAGTGTTTCAGATTCTAATTACTTGCTGTGTAAAGTTTTCCATCATGTTCTGTTACCTTTCACAATATATTGGTGTCCTCTAGTTCTCGACTGCTCTGCCGATGGTATCTCATTACTCTGACTAGAACCCTCATGATTTTGAACACGTATCAAATCTTTTCTCAATCTTCCCCTCTCTAAACTTCTCTAGTTGATCCACATAACTGAAGTCCCTCATCCCTGGCACCATTCTCAAATCTATTATGCACCCTCTTTAAAACCTTTGCATCCTTCCTTCAGAATTGAATAAATATTGGAGACTTAAATGAATGAACTTTTTTTACTCTTTCTTTCTGCCTTTTTTATCTCACCCTCTTAAACCCATCTGAATTTCCCTCTCTTTGTTTTGCTTTCTTTCTCTTTATTTTGATTTCTTTCTCTTTATTTTGATTTCTGTGCTTTATTTTGTAATTAATTTAGTTTAAATTGCTTTTTTTGGCTTAGACAGCATTGACAAAATCTTACCAATATTGTTTTAATCACCGATTGGTACCATATGTGGATCCTTACCCCAATGGTGCCCGTGTTTCACCCAATTATGTGATTTTCCTGAATGCAGAGAGTTAGTAGGCCACCTCCAGGAACCCCATCCAATTAGGAACGGAGCTGCGTGGGCAGGAGAGCAAATTGAATTACCTGAGGCTGTGGGCGGTGGCTGGATGGCAGCCTCACCAGGAGTGGTGGGCCTGCCAATGCAAGTAGGCAACAGTGAGGGTGCCTCCACAGGACTTCCTGCCACCATGCTTGTGGCACTCTGTCCCCCTTGGCTTCAAGATGGGGGATTTAGATGAGACACTGGTTTCCCCTCCCCCCCCCCCCCCCCCCCCCCACCACCGATGGCCATCAGTTTGCCCTCAAGTATGCACTTAATTGATCTTAATTAGCTACCTGCAGCTGTCAGGCGGATAGCCAGTGCCGGTCAGACACTGCCTCAAGCAAGATAACTTAGAGGGGAGGGCAGGTTAGGTGACCTGATGCACAACTTGCAAAAAATTCCCCTCCCTCTCCACAGTTGCCTCTATGCAGCTGATAAAATTCCACTCTGTGTGGCTCTGAATATTCTTCAACCTGATTGAAAAGACTCACTGTTGCTGTCCCTTCTTTTCCTCACGCCACTGATTCTTTGTAAAGGGCATGGTGCTGGAGAAGATCCCTATGAGCCTTAAGTTGCCAATCAAAGCCCATGGGAAGCTGTCAGCATGATGAATAACAAGCACTGTCCCTTCACTGCTAACCTCAAAATCTAGGCCGACATATTGTAACCAAACCTTTGTTGGAATCCAGTTGATAAAGCAAAGCAGTTGCAAAGTAGTTAGTTCATTTACACAAAGAACTTAAATCATATGAAATTTGGGTTTGTGCTGTCCTTGTTTGATGGATAGTATTTAGTTTGTTGCCTGCTAATAACAAAAAAGTTAATTTACTCATAGACGATAGAGCCATTTGATAAGGATGTTCTTTGAAAATACCAGAGAAATACGTAGCCAGAATTATCTCATTGTAATCACAGAATCTCTCAGTGCAGAAGAGGCCCTTCGGCCCATTGAGTCTGCACCAACACGTGAGAAACACCTAACCTACCTACCTAACCCCATTTACCAGCTCTTGGCCCATAGTCTTGAATGTAATGACGTGCCAAGTGCTCATCCAGGTACTTTTTAAAGGTACTTTTAAAGGTAAAAAAAGTTTTTCCTCACATCCCCCCAAACCTCCTGCCCCTCATCTCGAACTTATGTCCCCTCGTGACTGACCCTTCAACTAAGGGGAACTGCTGCTCCCTATCCACCCTGTCCATGCCCCTCATAATCTTGTACACCTCGATCAGGTCGCCCCTCAGTCTTCTCTGCTCCAACGAAAACAGCCCAAGTCTATCCAACCTCTATTCATAACTTAAAGGTTTCATCCCAAGCAACATCCTGGTGAATCTCCGCTGCACCCCCTCCAGTGCAATCACACCCTTCCTATAATGTGACGACCAGAACTGCACACAGTACTCCAGCTGTGGTCTCACCAAGGTTGTATACAACTCCAACGTGACCTCCCTAATCTTGTAAGTGTCCCATATGCCTTTTTCACCACCCCACTAACATGACCCTCTGCATTCAGAGATCTATGGACACACACGTCAAGGTCCCTTTGTTCCTCAGAACTTCCTAGTGTCATGCCGCTCATTGAATACTTCCTTGTCAAATTACTCCTTCCAAAGTGTATCACCTCACATTTCTCAGGGTTAAATTCCATCCGCCACTTATCTGCCCATTTGACCTATATCTTCTATATCGTCTATATCTTCCTGTAGCCCAAGACAGTCAACCTCATTGTTAACCATCCGGCCAATCTTTGTGTTATCCGCAAAATTACTAATCCTACCCCCCACATAGTCATCTATGTTGTTTATATAAATGACAAATAATAGGGGACCGAGCACAGATTCCTGTGGTACGCCGCTGGACACTGGCTTCCAGCCACTAAAGCATCCTTCTGTCATCACCCTCTGTCTCCTACAACTAAGCCAATTTTGAATCCACCTCATCAAATTACTCTGTATCCCATGTGCATTTGCCTTCTTTATAAGTCTCCCATGTGGGACCTTGTCAAAGGCTTCGCTGAAATCCATATAAACTACATCAATTGCACTACCCTCATCTGGTCACCTCAAAAAATTCAGTCAAATTTGTTCAGCATGACCTCCCTCTGACAAAGCCCTGCTGACTATCCCTGATCAAACCTTGCCTCTCCAAGTAGAGATAGATTCTCTTCTTCAGAATTTTCTCCAATAGTTTCCTTACCACTGACGTGATACTCACTGGCCTGTAGTTCCCTGGCTTCTCTCTGCAACCCTTCTTAAATAGCGGAACCACCTTAGCGGTTCTCCAGTCCTCTGGCACCTCCCCCGAGGCCAGAGCGGAATTAAAAATTTGGGTCAGAGCCCTTGCGATTTCCTCCCTCGCCTCCCTCAGCAGTCTGGGACACAAATCATCTGGACCTGGAGATTTGTCCACTTTTAAGCCTGCCAACATGTCCAATACCTTGTCACTCCCTATATCAATTTGCTCAAGAACCCCGCAGTCTCTCTCCCCGAGTCCGATACCTTCATCCTCATTCTCTTGGGTGAAGACGGATGTAAAGTATTCGTTCAACACTCTAGCGATGTCCTCTGGCTCCACCCATAGATTGCCCCCTTGGTCCCTAATGGGCCCTACTCTTTCCCTGGTTAGCCTCTTCCCATTGATATTATAGAATACTTTGGGATTTTCCCTACTTCTACCAGCCAGAGCTTTCTCATATAAATATAAAAGCAAAAAAATGCGGATGCTGGAAATCCAAAACAAAAACAAAAATACCTGGAAAAACTCAGCAGGTCTGGCAGCATCTACGGAGACGAGCACAGTAAACGTTTCGAGTCCGAATGACCCTTCAACAGAACTAAGTAAAAATAGAAGAGAGGTTATAAGAGAGAATATAAGTCTCCCCTCTCCTCACTGTCCAAGGGCCCAAACACTCCTTTCAAGTGAAGCAGCATTTCACTTGCACTTCCCTCAATTTAGTCTACTGCATTCATTGCTCCCAATGCAGTCTCCTCTACATTGGAGAGACCAAACGCAGACTAGGTGACCGCTTTGCAGAACACCTTCGGTCTGTCCGCAAGCATGACCCAGACCTCCCTGTCGCTTGCCATTTCAACACTCCACCCTGCTCTCATGCCCACATGTCCGTCCTTGGCTTGCTGCATTGTCCCAGTGAAGCTCAACGCAAACTGGAGGAACAGCACCTCATCTTCTGACTAGGCACTTTACAGCCTTCCGGACTGAATATTGAGTTCAACAATTTTAGATCATGAACTCTCTCCTCTATCCCCACCCTCTTTGCGATTTTCCCCCTCTTTGTTTTTTCCAGTAATTTATATAGATTTTTCTTTTCCCACCTACTTCCATTATTTTTAAGTGTATTTCCATCCATTGTTTTATCTCTACCTTTTAGCCTATTTTGATCTCTTTCCCCCACCCCACCCTCACTAGGGCTATCTGTACCTTGCTTGTCCTGCTTTCTACCCTTAATTAGCACATTCCTTTAGATAATATCACCACCTTCAACACTTCTTTGTCCTTTTGTCTGTGACATCTTTTGGTTATCTCCACCTATCACTGGCCCTCTATCCAGCTCTTCTTGTCCCACCCCCCCTCCCCCCTTTAAACCAGCTTATATTTCACCTCTCTTCTATTTTTACTTAGTTCTGTTGAAGGGTCATTCGGACTCGAAACGTTAACTGTGCTCATCTCGTAGATGCTGCCAGACCTGCTGAGTTTTTCCAGGTATTTTTGTTTTTGTTTTAGAGCTTTCTCATATCCCTTCTTTGCTCTCCTAATTGCTTTCTTAAGCTCCACCCTGCACTTTCTGTACTCCACTAATGCCTCTGCTGATTTGCTCCCCTTGTACCTGATAAAAGCCTCTCTTTTCCTTCTCATCATATCCTGAATACCTCTGGTCATCCATGGTTCTCTGGGCTTGTTACTCCTTCCTATCACCCTAGAGGGAACATGTTGAGCCTGTACCCTCCCCATTTTCATTTTGAATGCCCCCCACTGCTCCTCTGTAGATTTCCCCACAAGTAGCTGTTCCCAGTCTACCTTGGCCATATCCTGCCTTATTTTACTAAAATCTGCTGTCCGCCAATCCAAAACATTTTTTGCAACTTGTCTTGTTTCTTTGTCCATAACAAACTTAACTTGTACCATGTTGTGGTCACTATCACTAAAATGCTCCCCCACCACTGCTTCAGCCACCTGTCCAGCTTCATTCCCCAGAATTAGGTACAGCACTGCGCTGCCATCCCTTGTTGGACCTTCTACCTATTCACCTAAAATGTTCTGTACACATTTCAAGAAATCTACTCATCCAAGCCCTTAGCACTATGTCGATCCCAATTAATGTTGGGAAAGTTGAAATCACCTAATATAATTACCCTATTGTTATTGTTTTTACATACCTCTGCAAATTGTGATGGGTTCTCCCAAGTTTGATCTCTGCAAAGGTATACAGTATTGAGTGCAGTGAAGTGTGACAGAAATCCTACGAAAATTGCTGGTATTCTAGGTGGATTTTGAATTGAAATTAAATATTAAGGTAAGTCTCTTATATTCCTTGCATTTTGCTTAAGTGAGATCAACTCTTGAGGACTGATAGGCTGGCTACATTTCTTCCACGTTGTAAAATTGGACTTGGCTATAAGAAAGACTTGTATTTATATTGCATCTTTCATGCATTTGGATGTCCCAAAATGCTTTACAGGCTGTTGTAATGGAGGAAACTTAAAGGAATGGCACCCTCATTATATCCACTGGCCTGCAGCACTTGGTATTTGTAGTATAAAAGTCTGTCATAGAAAGGGCTAACATGGGACTGGATACAGTACTGTCTACACTGTGATTTAGAGGAACACATAACCTAAGTTTAGAGGGCAGTCTTGGACTGGACAGAGGATTGTCGAGGCAAGCATGGAGTCAGCTCCAAGTTTAGACCTCATACTGTGTCTGTGTATATATATATATATATCAAACTATACAAGACTCAGAATCTCTTCATGAAACTTACCAAACCAAACACAACATCTTACAACAGTATTAAGCTGAGTCCAGGAACAGGAGCTGGATCTTCCCTGTTGCAGGTCAAGCGGAAATGCAATATTCCATTACTATGTAGATGCAGCCTTTGTCTAAAACAAAAAAGGCTACTAATGATAGCAGATAAGACTGAGTTTTCTTGAGGATTCTCAGTTTTTTTACTAGCTTTTGTAGGTAACATCCCTACTTATTTGACTGGGCTATATTGAGGTGATTTTCAAACCAATGGCCTTGAGGCTCCACTGAAGAAAGTTTGCAACCTGAAGGGACTGGAAATAGGCGGCCAATATTATGATCAGTCTTCCTCGAAAAAATTAGTGACTTTGTCTTCTTACTGTTGAAGACACTGTACATATCCATCTCTGTTATATTTTACATTGTTCATATCTGGCTATTTTTGCCTAAAGTGATTCTGTTGCTTCTTCTCTTGCTGGAAATTCCTGAGTTAATAGTTCAATGGAGCAATAAGATCTCTGATATCCAGTATGCTATTGACCATGAAAAACTGACTTAACACCAAGCATACTTTTCTGAGATGTTATAAACATGCCATAGTAAAGACAAATATGTTGCATTTTCTTATTCAGTTCACCAGATTGCCAGGTCATAGAATCATAGAATAGCACAGAACAGAAGGAGGCCGTTCAGCCCAGTGAGTATGCGCTGGCCTAGGAAGAAGAAGCATACTAAAGGGAGGATGAGGCAACCATGGCTGACAAGGGAAGTCAGGGACAGCATAAAAGCTAAAGAGAAAGCATACAATGTGGCGAAGAGCATTGGGAAACCGGGGATTGGGAAGCCTACAAAGACCAACAGAGGACAACTTAAAAAGAAATAAGTAGGGAGAAGATTAACTATGAGGGTAAACTAGCCAGTATTATAAAAGAAGATTGCAAGAGTTTTTTTAGATATATAAAGAGTAAGAGAGAGGCAAAAGTGGGCATTGGGCAGCTGGAAAATGACGCTGGAGAAGTAGTAGTGGGGAACAAAGAAATGGCGGAGGAACTGAACAGGTACTTTGCGTCAGTCTTCACGGTAGAAGTCACGAGTAACATCCCCAAAGTTCAAGAGAGTCGGGGAGCAGGGGTGAGTATGGTGGCCATTATCAAGGAGAAGGTGCTAGGAAAACTGAAAGGTCTGAAGGTGGATAAATCACCTGGACCAGATGGATTACACCCCAGAGTTCTGAAGGAGATAGCTGAAGAGTTAGTGGTGATCTTTCAGGAATCACTGGAGTCAGGCAGGGTCCCAGAGGACTGGAAAACCGCTAATGTAACCCCCCTGTTTAAGAAGGGAGCGAGGCAAAAGACAGGAAATTACAGGCCGATTAGCCTGACCTCGGTCGTTGGTAAGATTTTAGAGTCCATTATTAAGGATGAGATTTCAGAATACTTGGAAGTGCATGGTAAAATCAGGCAAAGTCAGCATGGTTTCATCAAGGGGAGGTCATGCCTGACAAATCTGTTAGAATTCTTTGAGGAGGTAACGAGTAGGTTAGACAAAGGAGAGCCAATGGATGTTATCTACTTGGACTTCCAGAAGGCCTTTGACAAGGTGCTGCACAGGAGGCTGCTCAGTAAGATAAGAGCCCATGGTGTTAGAGGCAAGGTACTAGCCTGAATAGAAGATTGGCTGACTGGAAGGAGGCAGAGAGTGGGGATAAGGGGGTCCTTCTCAGGGTGGCGGCAGGTGACTAGTGGAGTTCCGCATGGGTCAGTGTTGGGACCACAACTTTTCACTTTATACATTAATGATCTAGATCTGAGGAACTGAGGGCATCCTGGCTAAGTTTGCAGATGATACAAAGATAGGTGGAGGGACAGGTAGTATTGAGGAGGCGGGGAGGCTGCAGAAGGATTTGGACAGGTTAGGAGAATGGGCAAAGAAGTGGCAGATGGAATACAATGTGGGGAAGTGTGAGGTCATGCACTTTGGTAGGAAGAATAGAGGCATAGACTATTTTCTAAATGGGGAGAGAATTCAGAAATCTGGAGTACAAAGGGACTTGGGAGTCCTAGTCCAGGATTCTCTTAAGGTTAACTTGCAGGTTGACGCGGTGGTTAGGAAGGCAAATGCAATGTTGGCATTTATTTCGAGAGGACTAGAATATAAAAGCAGGGATGTGCTGCTGAGGCTTTATAAGGCTCTGGTCAGAACACATTTAGAATATTGTGAGCAATTTTGGGCCCCATATCTCAGAAAGGATGTGCTGGCCCTGGAGAGGGTCCAGAGGAGGTTCATGAGAACGATCCCAGGAATGAAAGGCTTAACGTATGAGGAACGTTTGAGGACTCTGGGTCTATACTGGATAGAGTTTAGAAGGATGAGGGGGGATCTGATTGAAACTTACAGAATACTGAAAAGCCTGGATAGAGTGGACGTGGGGAAGATGTTTCCATTAGTAGGAGAGACGATGACCTGAGGGCACAGCCTCAGAGTAAAGGGAAGACCTTTTAGAACAGAGATGAGGAGAAACTTCTTTAGCCAGAGAACGGTGAATCTATGGAATTCATTGCCACAGAAGGCTGTGGAGGCCAGGTCATTGAGTGTATTTAAGACCGAGATAGATAGGTTCTTGATTGGCAAGGGGATCAAAAGTTACGGGGAGAAGGTAGGAGAATGGGGTTGAGAAACTTATCAGCCATGATTGAATGGTGGAGCAGACTCGATTGGCCGAATGGCCTAATTTCTGCTCCTATGTCTTATAGGAATATGATGGAATACTCTCCACTTGCCTGGATGAGTGCAGCTCCCACAACACGCAAGAAGCTCGACACCACCCTAGACAAAGCAGCCTGCTTGATTGGCACCCCATCCACAAACATTCACTCCCCCCATCATTGACGTGCAATGACAGCAGTGTATGTCTTATGGTCTTATGGCTCTTTTGAAGAGCAATCTAGTCACTCTCAGGTTCTTCTTTCTCCATAACCATGTAATTTTTTTTTCTTCGGTTATTTTTCGTTTTGAAGACTATTCCTGAATCCATATCAAACCCTCTGTCAGGCAACGCAGTCCAAATTCTAACCACTCATTAAGTCATGTCACACTTTGTTGTTTTGCCAGTCATTTTAAGCTACGCCCTCTGCTCTAGCATTTTCTGTTCTAAGGAGAACAAACCCCAGCTTCTCCAGTGTATCCATGTAACTGTAATTCCTCACTCCTGGAACCATTCCAGTAAATCTCTTCTGTACCCTCTCGAAAACCTTCAATATCTTCCTAAAGTGTGGTACCTAGAATTGGATACAGCTAGGGCCAAACTAATGTTTTATATAGCTTTGGCACAACTTCCTGGCCTTCCGTACTCTATACCTCTATTGAAAGACCTCTATCCAATATGCTTGATTAACTGCTTTGTTAACTTATCCCACGTCTTTCGAGATTTGTGCATAAGCACTCACAGATCTCTGTTCTTGCGCCTTGTCTAAAATTGTACTGCTTAGCTTGTATTGTTTCAATTCTTACTGCTAAAATATATCGTACTTTTTTATGTTGAATTTTATCTGCCACGTGTCTGCACATTCCACCAGCCTATGTCCCCTTGAAGTTTATTGCCATCTTCCCCACTGTTTTCTTAATACTTCCAAGTTTTTTTCCATCTGCATATTTTGAATTTATGCCCTGTACCCCCAAGTCCAAGTCATAAATATGTATTAAAAGCAAAAGTGATCCTGGTACTGACCCTGGGAACACCACTGTATAACTCCTCCCAATCTGGAAAACAGCAATTCACCACAACTTTGCCAATTTTTGTATCCATGCTGCTGCTGTTCCTTTTATTTCATGAGCTCCAACTTTGCCAACAAGCCTAATATGTGGCACTTTATCAAGTGTCTTTTCAAAGTCCGTGCACGCCTATCTACTGCACTGCCTTCATCTATTCATCTTCTCGGTTGATTTTTTTGATGAGGCAACAAAGTTATTCAAACATGATTTTCCCTTAAATCCTTGCTTGCTGACCTTTATTAGTCCATACCTGCCCATGTTGCTGTTAATTTTCCTCTAGATTGTTCTTTCTAAAAGCTATCCCACCACCGACAAGCTTACAGGTCTATAATTGTCAAGATTATCTTTTTCCCCTTTTTTAAACTCGGGTGTAACATGTGCAATCCTCCATTCCTCTGGCACCACCACTGTATTCAAGGAGGATTGTAATTTCTACCCATACTTCCCTCAGCAACCTCAGATGCACCCCATTTGGATTAGATAGACTTGTCCACTTTCTTCCATTACCATGTCCATTACCTTCTCTTTATCTGTCTTTATCTCATCCAGTATTCCAACAGCTCCTTGTCTACCCTATTTGCCTTTGGCAAATTCTTGTCCCCAATATATTAATGCAGAGTACTCGTTTTGTGTCACAACCAAGCCTTCTGTCTCCAACAATAAATCTCAATTTTGGTCTCTAATCAGTCCCATTGCTCCTCTGACAACCTTCTTGGACTGGAAATACACTGATCAATACGTTCTCTTACATACATTTCAGGAATTCCTCCCCCTCTTTGGCCTTTACACTGTTACTATTTCAGCCTATATTAGGCTAATTGAAGTTCTTTATTATAACTACTTTACAGTTCTTGCATCTTTTTGTAATTTGCCTGGAAATTTGCTCCTTCATCTCCATACCATTATTTGGTAGGCTGTAGTGCAGGAGAGTAATAGCACCTCTATTGTTCCTTAATTCTAACCAAATGGATTCTCTCTTTCACTCCTCAACTACATCATTCTTCTCCAGTGCTGTAGAAAGCAATAGATCTCAGCTGCCCCATCATTTTGCTTAAAGGTTCATATAGATAGATGTAGATTCTCTTAACTGGTGGACCAACCTCTACCTAGCAGAGGTCAAACACAAACTCTCTGACACTTCCTCTACCTCTGCTGAATCATGATCCCATCCATCACCCTCCACCTGGCTGAACTTGTTGTCACATTGACCAACTTCTCCTTCGACTCCACTCACTTCCTCCAAATAAAAAGTGGTATTCGTAAGGGCCCTAGCTATGCCTTCCTTTTTGTGGAATATATGAAACATTCTTTGTTGTATTCTTACACTGGCCTACTTCTACACCTTTTTCCAGTACATTGATAGCGTTTCCTGCCCTAGCCCTGAACTTGGAAATTTCATCAACTTTGATTCCAATTTCTACCCTTCTCTTGGCTTCAAATGGCCTATCTCTGATTCTTCCTTTCTTTGACCTCTCAGCCTATTCTCCAGAAATAGAGGCAATCAACCAATCTTCACTGTAAGCTCACTGACTCCCACAACTTCTTTGACTATACTTCCTCGCACCCTGTTTCCTGTAACAACTCTATTCCATTCTCCTGGTTTCTCTTTCTCGATCCCATCTGTTCAGATGATGCAACCTTCCATGCTAGTATCTCCCATTTGGCTTCCCACCCTCCCAACCCCCTCATGGTTGACTAGGCCCTTGAATGTCTCCATTCTATTTCACGCACTTCTCTTACTCCTTCTCCTCACTCCCAGAACCACGATAGGGTTCCCCATTCTTACCTCCCACCTCATCAGCTTCAGTATTTAATGGATTATCCTCTGCCATTTCCACCATCCCCAGCATGATGTCACCATCATACACATATTTCCCTTCCTCCCCCTTACAGCATTCTGAAGGGACCATTCCTTCCACGATACCTTGGTCCACTCCTTAGCCACCCCAACACCTGTTCCCTTTCATATAGCATCATTCCATGCAAGCACAGGAGATGTAACACCTGCCCTTTACTTCCTCCCTTTTCACTGTTCAAGACCCCTTTCAGGTGAAGCAGTGATTTTCTTGTACTATTTTAAATTTAGCGTACTATACCCACTGATGTAGTCTTCCCTATATACGAAGACCAAACGTAGATTGGGTGACCACTTTGCGGAACACCTTTTATTCTGCAAGCATGGCCCCAAGCTTCCGTCGCTTGTTAATTTAATTCTTGACCTTACTCCCACTCTGAACTCTCTGTCCTTAGACTCCTGCAGTGTTCCAGTGAAGCTCAACACCAGCTCAAGGAGCAGCATCTCATCATTCAACTTGGCACTTTACAACCTTCTAGATTCAACATTTAGTTCAATCATTTGATATCACAACTTCTGCCCTCATTTCGTTTTGTTTTCCTTTGCTGGTTTGGTTTTTCTCTTATTTCATTTTCTTTGCTTTCAGACAGTATCTATTCAGGACTGCCATTCACATCTTCTCCAGACAAATCTTGTTTCTTGCCCCATCACCACCCCCTTTGGCCTTGCACCTTGAAACCTTTTGTCATTTAATCTCCCCTGCCCTCCACCCTATCACAGACCTTTTCCTTTGTTGTTTTTTCCCACCCTCCCCCTCTTACTTCTTCAAAACCTATTATATTGCTAACTTGTCCTACTTCTGATGAAAGATTATAAGACTTGAAATGTTGGGCAGAATATTTCAGGTAGACAGACAGCTTGACTCCCCAGAAGCAAAGTCGGCATGGGGCTGACCCGCTCCATGCCACCTGGCACTGCAGCCACAACACGCTGCCGGTGGGCTAAATAGGGCAGTGTGGGATTTGCGCCCCTCATCTGATTGGCCAACTGCTCCATCAGTCCCGGCAGCACCAGGAGCACATTAGCAGGCACTGCTGGGCCTACAACCAAAAAGAATAAGGCGGCCCAATGAATCCCAGAAGCAGGTAATACTAAGGTCTTGAGCAAGGAGGGTTTGGGCAGTGGCTGGCATTTTAAGGAGAGATTTCATAACTCTCAGTAAAGATACATTCCACTGGGAAAGCAAAACTACAAGAAGGATGCACCATCGATGGCAAAGTAAGGAAGTTAAGGATGGTATCATATTAGAAAGAAAAAGACATGCAATTCTGCAAAGATTAGTCATAGCCCAGAAGATTGGGAAAATCTTAGCAACCAGAAAATAATGACTAATAAAAAGGGAGAAATTGGAGTATGAGAGAAAGCTAGCAAGAAATTTTAAAAGCAGACAGTAAAAGATTCTACAAATATATAAAAAGGAAAAGGGTAGCAAAAGTGAGCATTGGTCCTTTAAAGGGTGAGTTTGAGGAATTAATAATGGAAATCAGGAAATGGCAGTGACTTTTTGTAACTGCCTTCACAGTAGAAGACACAAAAAGTATCCCAAGAATAGTAGAAAACCAGGGAGCAAAAAGGAGGGAGGAACTTAAAACAATCATAAGCACTAAAAAAAAGTATTAGGCAAACCTAACTGTACTAAAGGCTGACAAGTTCCCAGAATCTGATGGCCTGCATCCTAGAGTCTTAAAATAAGCAGCTCCAGAGATAGTGGATGCATTGGTTGTAATCTTCCAAAATTTCTTGGATCCTGGAAAGGTCCCGGTGGATTGGAAAACCGCAAATGTAACACCTTTAATCAAGAAAGATGGGAGACCGAAAGTAGGAGATTATAGGCCAGTTAGTCTGACATTTGTCATTGAGAAAATGCTAGAATCCATTATTAAAGAGTTAGTAGCTGGACATTTAGAAAATCACAATACAGTTAGGCAGAGTTAACATGGTTTTGTGGAAAGGAAATTGTGTTTGCAATTTTATTAGTTCTTTGAGGATGTAACAAGCAGGTTGGATAGAAAGCTAAATACAATATATTAGTAAATGTATAGTATTTAGGAACGCAAATAGAATATTGGCCTTCATTACAAGTTGGGTGGAGTATAAAAGTAGGGAGGTCTTGCTACAACGGTACAAGGCATTGGTTACTTCCGGGATGGGACGAGTGCGCAGGTTATCTAGCCCCACTAATCCACAGGTCGTACCGTTAGTGTAACTGTTTAATTCACTGACCAAAATAGCCAATTATTTACCTTCGCTCCTGTTAGACTCAGAATAAAAGAAACTTTAACCAGGCTTCTTTCAATAATCTCAGAATGATTGATTTATTTTAAAATTAAACTCCTTTTTTAATGCGACAGCTTGATCCATTGTATTTTCTGTCAGGGACTCCTTTTTCTGAATCTTCCTTACATACCCCAATAAGTCCCATGGATTTTCCATGCAACTTCCAGCAATCTGCACGAATGTGTCCCACTTTGTTACAATGAAAACACTCCCCTCAGCCCTTTCTGGTCTGAGGAGGATTTTTGGGGCATTCCCAGCTGTCCCTTCTCTTCCCTGGCTACTTGCCTTTCACCTTCCCACTTTCTATCTCGGGTTTCTGGGAGTGACGGAAAAAAGGTTTGGATTTATGGACCAGCTCATAGTCGTCAGCCTTCTCCACTGCCTATCTAGCTATTGCAACCCTCTGGTTTTCAACATGGGTTCTAAGTACTGGAGGAAGTGAATTTTTAATTCTTCCAAGATAATTATTTCCCTTAGAGCTTCAACATTGCATCTACCTTTAATTCCCATAACCAGTGGTCAAAATTAAGTTGCTTTACTCTCTCAAATTCAATATAGGTCTGTCCAGGCTATTTCTTTATGTTTTGAAATTTTTGCCTGTATGTCTCAGGGACCAACTTATACACACTAAGAATAGTCTCTTTTTTTTTACTGCATCATAATCCACAAAAACCTTTCTGAAAGTGATGCATAAACCTCATGAGCTTTACCCACCAACCTACTCTGTAGGAGCAATGTAAGATTTCTTTTGACCACATCATTTGCTTAGCTACCATCTCAAGCAAATGAATGCCTGTCCATTCCTTTCTTCAAACTTTGGAAGAGCTTATACAAATTTAAACATCTCCCCACTGGGCTTTGGGTTGGGGGTTTTTTCATCATCAGAATTTTCCCATCAGCTGAGGACTCTTCTAATTCCATCTTTTTAAGCTGGTATTCCCTTTCTCGTTCCTTCTCTCTTTCCTCCCTTGCTAACTTCTCTCTTTGGAAGTCGAGTTCAAACTTTTTCATTTCCATTTCCCCTGCTCTTTTTCTTTTATAATTTAAGTTTCCTCGTTTCCTTTTTGTGTTCAAGCTGCTTCATTTGCAACTGAATCCTAGCTAACTCAATTGACTCACCCCCTGGAGAATGTGGTCTCTCTTATATCCCTTCAAATTTCAAATGCTGTGCTATTACCTCAACTATGTCTATATTCCTCACCCTTATGGTTAATTCTAACTCCAATTTATCCACCAATCCACTAGCTTAGTCTTGGTTACTTTACGTAAACCAGTCAGGTTTACGTGTCTCTTACGTGTCTCCATGTCTCAAAAAGTCGGAGTAACTTCCAAAGCCGTTTTGGTTTACTAATGTATAAGAAGCCTGATACCTGCCCTTTTATCCTTCACCAATTATTATTATTCCATATCCATTACCTGTTCCCGGCGTTTCAAATATCCCACAAGAGCCCCTAATCTATGCTACGACTGGGATTGGAGGAGTGCATAGTTTATCTAGCTCCACCAATCCACAGATCATACCATTAGTGTAAATGTATAATTCACTTACCAAAGTGGCCAACTATTTGCCTTCATGACTGTTAGACCCAGAATAAAAGAGACTTCAACCAGACTTCTTTCAAAAAGCTCGGAATGATTGACTTGTTTTAAAACAAAGCTTCTTTCTTTAAAACAAGTTGCAAGAACTGGTTAATACACAAATTGTAATCTGGAAGTGTAATCATCCCTTTTAAAATTCCCCAGCATGTGCGCACATGCACACACAGACAAACAAGGTTAAACAAATAGGGTCTCTGCATAGATAGGCAGTTGAAGAAAAATCTTTTTATAAAAAGGATAAAGTTTGCAGGGTTTTGAAGCTGTCGATCTGTTGCTCCCTCGTGCGAGGATGTGTTGCTAGTTCCAGTAGATGTCTGGAAGTTCTCGCCAACGGAGCTTCAGCGTGGAGGGAAATAGAGCCGGATCAATCCTTCTCATCTCAGCCTCTCGAGTTTCCAAATACAGACAAGTTTTCATGAGATGAGAATTCTTAACTGGAAACTGATTGCCACACTGTATTTCAAGCAAGGCAAGGAGAGCACAAGCTGGGCCGCTTTTCCCTTTCTCAGTTCATTCCCTACTGAGTTCAAAGCAACTAGTTCAAAACGTAAAGCTGCTCCATCAGGTGATTTCTAGTAGATCAGCAGGCCCTTGCCTTTAAACAGTTTTTTTTCCCCATCAATTAAAGTGATTGCAGTTCATAGACAGGTAGCTCTCCTCCACAATTGCCATGCTGGTCATTTCGCTGGTGTCATGTGATTCCTTTGAAAAGGCATGCTTGTTCATATTCCAAGGTGAACTTGTGACCTTTTTCAAAAAAAAGTCTCATGTTCAAATAATGCAATGCCCTTCCAAATTTTAAAAGAAAATACAATTCTTGAAGATATGGTTTCCCAACAACATCTTACGTAGTGTGTACACTTTTGATCTCCTTTCTTAAGGAGGGATATATTTCCATTGGAAGCAGCTTCAGAGAAGGTTCACTCAGTTGATCCCTGGGATGAAGTGGCTGCCTTATGAGGAAAGGTTGAACAGGTTGAGCTTATACTCGCTGGAGTTTAGAAATATGAGAGGTGATCGTATTGAAACACACAAGATTCTGAGGGGGGCTTAACAGGGTAGATGCTGAGAGGATATTTCCTCTCATGGGGGAAATCATGAGAGGCACAGTTTAAAAATAAGGCGTCTCCCATTTAAAATGGAGTTTAGGAGGCTTTCCCCTCTGAGGGTTGGTAGAATTTGGAATTCTCTTACACAGACAGTAATGGAGGCTTGGCCATTGAATATATTCAAGGCTGAGCTAAACAGATATTTGATCTACAAAAGGAGTCAAGGGTAATGGGGGGCAGGCATGAAAGTGGAGTAAAGGCTATGATCAGATTAGATATGATCTTACAATGGCAGAGCAGGCTCGATGGGCTGAATGGCCTACTCCTGATCCTATTTCTTATGATCCTACGATCGAAAGAGAGCTTCTGTTTTCCATATTTTCTCCCCCGTTTCATCACATGCAGCCTGCAGTCATTTCCCTACCACCTCATGCCATTCCATCACCACTTCCCACCTGAAATGAAAAAAGAAAAAGAGAGCTGAATAAAAAGAGTTAAGATAAGGTAGAAAGAGGCCAAACCAAGGGAAGAGAGGCAGAGAGCAACAGAAGAGACAGAAGGAGAGTGGCCCTAATCACTGACCTACTGTGTCCAAAGGCAAAGAGCTCAACAACTATATTTATGTGGGGCTTATAACTGAATGTATGTGGCTATACTTTTGCCTACATAACAACAGTGATTGTATTTTGGAAAAAATTTATTGATGTGAAATTCATTCAGATATTACGATAGTGATAATTTGATATATGGATGCAAGTTCTTTTTTGAAAATTATATTATTTTCAAATAGTAAGGAACCATTTTTAGCGTAAATGTTAAGTACTCTTAATTACATGTTTTCTCATTTGCACATTGAAATTTTGGAAACATCAGCTAATCAATCAATGTTGTGGTTTTGAAGCAATGAGTAATAGAAAACATATCCTTTCGACAATTGGTCAGCTCTTGTCTCTTTCACGTGAATAAAGTAATGTTGCATGTATAATCCATATACATAAATATATACATATTTATTTATGTATATCAATATCGGGCATTTAGGTCCTTTAGTCCTACGAAGATTGAAATCTTTCTCCTATGTGCTAACTCTTAGTACTATGCAGGCCAACTAATAAGACTATGCAAGAAACCTAATGAGATGGAATTTGAAATAATGGTATTCATTAAGCAAAATGTGATTAATTTTATCAATTATCTTTGTTATCTGATTTTCATTCCAAAATCTGGATCACCTTGATTGATTGCAATAGAATTATACAACAATGGGCTAGTTGTTATAAGGTTATTTTCTATTAACTTCACAAAAATCAGTAAATGGGAAGAATAAAATGAATCTGAAGTATTAAAATCGCTTCAACAAATACAGAAGAGTGTAGGTATTATTTTATAAACAGAAATTACAGACATCTTTTCTCTTGTTCTCTGTAGTTTTCAACACATGACTAACTTAGTAACATAGATTAATACTACTACATTGAATTACCTTTCGAACAAAAAAAAATTCCTTGAGGACACTCCACTTGCATCATGTTTTAATGCAGTTATTTTATTGGGGCTGAAGTTATGGGCAGTACAAAGCACTACATTGTCACCTGCAGTTTATTAAATACAAAACAATGTACGTTCTTGAAAATGTTTTTAATTAGAAGATAATTTCCGTAGTATACCATTTAACTTGAATGCTATGTATGCGTGATCTGTATGTTGTGAAACTATATCTGCTCACATCTCTCAGTTGCTGTGCTATAATTATTTAACATCCAAAATGTACCTTAAATAGTTCTATTCTGGCATAAGTATAAAATGCTTGAAGACATTATTATACAAAAAGCAGTTCGATAAAGATATATTAATTCCATTTTTAAAATGGTATATGTATCCTACTTTTGTCACAGATTTATTCATTCTTTTCTACAGGGCCTGCAAAGATGGTAATTTACTGCAGGGTATTTGTTAAGTGGTTATTTAGTTTTAATTAACTTTCAGGTTAATGTGTAATGGTCCAGTGGCCAAAGACCCTACTAGTTAGGTAAACTGTCCTTATCAAGTAGCTGTACACAATAAGTTTGTTTGACAATACCCAGGATGGTGCAAACTATTTTATATACTCAATTGCATGCAATGGCAATGGTAAAAGGACTGTATCAAAGAAAATAAGAGAATGGTATGGTGTACTTGATAAATGGTTGGTTGCCAGTACTAGCATTGTAAGCAATAATTTACCTCAATTCTTAAATGAGTCAGATTGGCAAGATGTATCGAGTAGAGTGCCACAGGGACCAGTGCTGGGGCCTCAACCGTTTACAATCTATATCAATGATTTGGATGAAGGGGCCAAATGTATAGTTGCTAAACTTGCAGATGAGCCAAAGATAGAGAGGAAAGTAAGTTGTGAAGAAGACATAAAAGGCCTACAAAGGGGCATAGATAGGTTAAGTGAATTTGGCAGATAGAAGAGAGTGTGGGAAAATGTGAACTTGTCCACTTTGACAGGAAGAATAGAAAAGCACTTTACTATCTAAATGGAGAGAGATCGAAGAACTCAGTACAGAGGGATCTGAGTGTCCTGGTACATGAATCAGGAAAAGTTAGTTTGTAGGCACAGCAAATGAGTATGAAGGCAAATGGAATGTTGTTGTTTATTGCAAGGGGAATGGAAAATAAAAGTAGGGATGTTTTGCTACAATTGTACAGGGCATTGTTGAGACCACATCTGGAGTACTGCATACAGTTTTGGTCTCCTTATTTAAGAAAAGACAACTGCACTAGAAGAAGTTTCACTCGACTGATTCCTAGGGTGAAGGGGTTATCTTATGAGGATAGACTGGAGAATTTGGGCCTATATCCATTGGAGTTTAGAAGAATGAGAGGTGATATTATTGGAACATATAGGATCCTGAGGGGACTTGACAGAGTGGATGCTGAAAGGATATTTCTCCTTGTGGGAGAGACCAGGGCCAGGATTTCCCGGTCGGCGAGTGGGGGTCGGGGCTCGCCGACACGGGATGACATTGGGCGGAACTCCCGACGTCACCCCGCCCCATTTCAATTTTCAGGTCGATGGGGGCTCAGCCGAATCAGCCTATTGAGACCATTAACAAAGTAATTAATGTAATTAGTAGACCTGTCCATCCAACCTTAAGGTTGGCGGGCAGGCCGGGAGCCCTGGCGGGCATTGGAAAAAGCATGAAACCTCATCCATGGGCAGGATGAGGTTTCATTTATGTCTATAAATTCTTAATAAAAGTGAAACTGAAAGTGATGAACATGTCCCAACTCAACTCATGTGACAGTGTCACATGAGGGGACATGTCAGGGAAATTTTTTTTTCTGTTTTCAATACTTTTTAATGTGCAGCTGATCTCCCTAAGGCAACACTTAGCCTCAGGGAGATGAATGTGCTCTATCGTGCGCATGTGTGAAAGAGTGCACTCTCAGCTCAGGGAATCCCCCCCACCCGCACAGGGAGCGCATAGCGCTTCCTTGCAGACGTCATGCTGGGCGGGCCTTAATTGGCCCACCCATGTAAAATGGCGGCGTCCCCACAATTGGGGGCGTGCCTCCACGTGCCCGCTCTTGAACTCTCTCTTCTCCTCTCCCCCCCCCCCCCCCCCCCCCACAAAGGGGGGAAAATTCTGCCCCAGAGCTCGGAAACGCAGCTTTTTTAAAAAGAGTCTCCCATTTAAGACTGAGATGAGAAGAATTTTTTTTCTCTGAGGGTCATGAGACTGGAACTCCCTTCCACAGAGTGTGATAGAGGCAGGGCCTTTGGATATTTTTTAAAGCAAAGGTAGATAGACTCTTGACTAACAAGGGAGCCAATGGTTATCAGGGATAGGCAGGATAGTGCCGCTGAGGCTATAATCAGATCAGCCATGAGCTTATTGAATATTGGAGCGGGCTCGAGAGGTCGAATGGCCTACTCCTAGTTTGTATGTTCGTATGAGTCTTCCAGATCTCAGAACACTCAAATTCAGTACAAGTCCACATAGCATGCCACAATGTTCCAGTAATACCTCTTGCATCTTAGGGGCCCATGAGTTAACCCAATCTGTTCTATCTCCAATTTAATGAGTTGTCATGTTTTCTGATGTAAGCCTTTGCAAGTGAAGTTTAAATCCACTTGGCTCCTTTTTGAAGCCAAAGAAAATTGATTTAACCCAAAACAAATTACGGCAGGTGCTGAAAATCTGAAATAAAAACAGAAAATGCAGGAAACATTCAGCAAGTCAAACAACACCTTTGGAGAAAGAAACAAATTAATTTCAGGTTAGTGACCTCTCCTCAGAAAAAGTGAAAGGTCATCCACCTGAAATGTTGGTATTTCTCTACAGTTGCCTGACTAAGTGTTTCCTGAATTGATTTGGGGATTCATTTAGTCACCTACGAACTGGATTTTTAAGATAGAAATTGATTCATGTTCTTCACTTTGCAGAGTTGATTTCATTGACAAGGGTGGAGTCAGGGTGGGGGAAAGGGGAGGTTGATGGCTATCAGAGTATTACAAGTCAGTTATTTTTCTGCTTCTACCCAACTGGACAAGAAGCTGATAGTCTAATTCAAACTTCTGTTACTTAACGTATAGACTAGATTCGCCGGATCATAAAACTAATTTTGTCTTAATATTATTCTCCTGTTTAGGTGTGATGAATGCAGACTCTGTTACCACTTTGGCTGCCTCGACCCACCACTGAAGAAATCCCCAAAACAGACAGGCTATGGTTGGATCTGTCAGGAGTGTGACTCTACATCTTCAAAAGTAAGATTAAATATTTGTTACCTTAGAATTCAGCTCACCACAAGATTTCCAAAGATAGAGTGTGGAAATTAGCTGTCCACAGTAGTTTGGGTATCCAGCAATCTTAGTCTTAGAATGCTTAAGTATCCTAGTCAGTTCTGGAGAGAATCAAAAATTATATTGAATTTCTGTCAGCCTTTTAACATGGAATGGAGTGTCGTATAGTATTAGTAGAAATGCCCCATTCATTTCTTGCTTCAGGTTTGTTATGAAGGCTAATTCTGCATTGTTGGTGAATTAGATAGATGTTTAAAACACTATAGTTATTAATGTTTTACCTTGAAATGTTAAGATCTTGTTTTAAATCAGCTGTTTCAGTAAATTAGATGTTAATTGGATTTTTCTATTTGTTTTAGTCTTTTTGGTTAATACAGCACTGAATATTTCTTTCACAAAATGATGTTCAAAGAGAGAAACTAAGATTTGTCCAGTTCCAAAGAAGATATTTTTAATGTATTCCTGCACTGAGTCAGCACTCCCACAGTGAATAAGACTGTGAAACTAGGCCAAGCTCTACTAGACAGGTTATTAAAACCTGATGACCTTCACAGGCTATTACTAGTTGAAATTGTTTGTTTGATCAAGAAGAGCTTTCTCCAGAGAAACTACCCTGCACTTCAGAAAGAACATCACCTTTTAACTGATTAGCCTTTACATTGACGGGCATATATGTATGTATGGAATCCGTGCATGCAAAGACAACTAACCTTCAAAAAGTTTCTATAAGAGGTCAATAAAACATTACAAAACAATCCAAATTAGAGTGGCTTTAGCTTATTGTGCTATTTACTCAGTGTTTTTCCTGGCTAATAGACATGACAAAAAAAATGAAAACCTTCCTCATTTCTCTTTTTTCCCCTTATCATGGCAGGATGGAAATGAGGAATGTTGGCTCTATCATCATCTAATTTGGAAATAAATGCATTCCTTCAGCTTGTTGCACAAAACAACTTCTGTATGTCCACTTACCCAGCAGAGTATTACTGTTTGGTTTTGGCATCGTTTTGAAAAGTTCAGTCTGAGCAAATCACCATAGTGACCTCTGGCTAAAGCATATTTAAAAATGCTTTGCTGGTGTACTGCCCAAAATGACTGCACAAATACCAGCAAAACCTTTTTCCAGCTGCTAATACTGCCATGGCCGAGTGGGCCTCAGCAGTAATATTTTAAAATATTTTGTTGAAAAGAAATGAGGAAAAAATATTAATGGTCTGGTTATTCTTTTATTTATTTGTACAAATAATCAGTATGCTAATCAACACTAAGGGGAGAATTTTTAGGTCAGCAAGCAAGGGCTGGGCCCACGGCGGGGTCCTGACGTCACCCTGCGTCATTTAAATTTTCAGGTCAGCGGGCGCACAGCTCAGTCGGCTGTGTGCCCACTGACCTGTCAACGGGCCACTTAAGACCATTAATAAAGTAATTAATACACTTCATGGACCTGCCCATCCAACCTTAAGGCTGCCGGGCGGGCAAAGAGCCCAGGCGGTCTTCAGAAAAAACATGAAACCTCATCCACAGGCGGGATGAGGTTTCATGAGGGATTTAAAATGTTCCAGAAATTTTTAAATAAAATTAATGGACATGTCCCAGCTCATGTGACAGTGTCACATGAGGGGACTTGTCAATAATTTTTTTTCTCATCTTTATTCAATGCTTGAAACCTGAGCCGACCTCCCTGAGGTAGCACTTTGCCTCAGAGAGAACTGTGCACGCGAAAGAGTGCACTTCCGGCTCAGGGAACACCCCCTCCCCGCCTGCACAGGGAGTGCATAGCGCTTCCTGGCGCACGTCATGCTGGGCGGGCCTTAATTGGTCCGCCCATGTAAAATGGCAGCGTGCCCCCGACCGGGGGCAATCAGGAGTCTGCCCGCTCCTGCACAACGCCCCCCCCAAACAGGGGGAAGATCCTGTCCTTAATGAAAGAAGCCAGACACTAGACATGATATAGCCCCTAAAGGAAATAGTGTTGAGAAGGAATACTATTTATCCGTTATATTGACCTGTACAATAGCTAGTATCTGCTCAAGTGTTTAACACTTATAGCATGTACCTTAAGAATTTTAGTATAGTTAATGGCAATAGCAATATTTGTTTTTGAAAATGGTTCTGATTAATTTACACATATTGACAAGTTTGGAAAAAGAACCGTATTTGCAACTGTTACTGAAGACTTTATCAGTAGGCTCCGAATTTTACAGGATTTGAAATGAGTGGTGATTAGCACTGTTGTGGACGGCACCTTCTGACTTGGAAATGGAGCTGGAAAGACTTAATGGCAACTAATAGAATAACAACTTGCATTTATACAGCACTTTTAATATAATAAAACGTCCCAAGTGGATTTATATGAGCCTGATGGAACAAACTTTAACACTGAAACACATCAGGCCTTATGAGCCAGATGGCCAAAAGCTTGGTTGAAGAGGTACATTTTAAGGTACATACTGAAAAGAGGAAAGAGAGGTGGAGAGAGAGATATGGAGAGCTTGGAGCCTAGTCAGCTGAATGTACGGATGCCAGCGGTGAAAAGATTAAAATAAAGACTGCTCAAGAGTCTAGGCTGGCAGAGCGCTGAGATCTAGAAGAGTAGTAGGACTGAATAATATTACAATGAAGGGAAGGAGCAAGGCCAAGGAGGGATGTGAAAATAAGACTGAGAATTTTAAAATCGAGATATTGCTTGACCGGAAACCAATGAACATCAGCGGGCACAAGGGAATGGGAGTGAGACTTGGTGTGAGTTAGAACACGGGCAGTAGAGTTCTGAATGTTGATTGGGAAAATCAAATTGGCAGAGGTAGCCGCGAAGAAGAATTCATCGCGTTTATTCGGGGCAGTTTCCTAGAACAATATGTTGTGGATCCAACCAGGGATCAGGCTATTTTGGATCTGATAATGTGTAATGAGGTAGGTGTAATAAATTATCTCAGAGTAAAAGATCCCCTAGGAAACAGTGACCGTAACATGAAGAATTTAGCATTTAGTTTGAGAGTGAGAAACCTGGGCCAGAAACGACCATGCTAAACTTAAATAAGGGGAATTACAAAGGAATGAGGGCAGAGTTGGCTGGAGTGGACTGGGAAAGGAGTTTAGCAGAAAATACAGTCGATGAACAATGGCAGACATTTTAGAAAATAGTTCAGACTCACAACAAAGGTATATCTCAGTGAGGAAGAAGGATTCAAGGAAGGAGATAAACCAACCATGGTTAACCAAGGAAGTTAAGGATAGAATCAAATTGAAAGAAAAAACATACAATGTGGCAAAGGTTAGTGGTAAGCCAGAAAATTGGGAAAGTTTTAAAAATCAACAGAAGATGTCGAAAAAAATAATAAAGAGGGAGAAAATAAACTTTCAGGGTAAACTAGCAAGTAATATAAAAACAGACAGTAAGAGCTGCTTTAAATATATAAAAAAGGAAGAGAGAGGCCAAAGTCAGTGTAGGCCCCTTAGAGAATGAGGCTGGGGAAATAATAATGGGGAACCAGGAAATGGCAGAGGAGTTGAATAAATACTTTGCATCAGTTTTCACGGCAGCAGACATTAATAGCGTACCAAAACTACTAAATAATCAAGGGTAAAGGGTGGGGGGAGGAAATAAATAAAATAACTGTCACGAGAGAAAAATTATTAGGGAAGCTAATGGGGCTAAAGGCCGATAAGTCCCCTAAACCTGATGGGCTGCATCCTAGGATATTAAAAGAAACAGCTGCAGAGATAGTGAATGCACTGGTAGTAATCTTCCAAGGATCCTTAGATTCTGGAAAAGTCCTACAGGATTGGAAAACCACCAATGTAACACCCTTCTTCAAAAAGGGAGGGAGACAAGAAACAGGTAACTACAGGCCAGTTAGCTTAACATCCGTCATTGGGAAAATGTTAGAGCCTATTATAAAGGATGTAATAGCAGTGCATTTAGAAATGCATAATAATCAAGCAGAGACAGCATGGCTTCATGCAGAAGAAATCATGCCTGACAAATTTATTAGAATTCTTTGAGGAGGTAACAAGCAGGTTAGATAAAAGGGAAACCAGTAGATGGTTTTGGGTTTCCAAAAGGCGTTCGATAAGGTACCGCACATAAGGCTACTTAATAAGATAAGAACCCATGGTATTGAGGGTAGTACATTAGCATGGATAGAGGATTTGCTAACTAATAGAAGACAGAGTTGGGATGAGGGAGGCATTTTCAGGATGGCAACCTGTAACTCGTGGAATGCCACAGGGATCAGTGCTGGGGCCACAATTATTTACAATATATATTTATGACTTGGATGAGGGAAATAAATGTATTATCAAGTTTGCAGATGACACAAAAATAGGTGGGAAGGCAAGTGGTAAGGATGACACAGAGTCCACAGAGAGATATAGACAGGTTAAGCAAGTGGGCAAAAAACTTGGCAAATGGAATATAATGTAGGAAAATGTGAGGTTGGCAAGAAGAATAGAGGATCTGAGTATTACTTAAATGGAGAAATGAAGAAAGCTGTAGCACAGAGGGATTTAGGGGTCCTCGTGCATGAAGTCCAAAAAGCTAGCATACAAGTTCAGCAGGTAATAGGAAAAGCAAATGGAATGTTGACCTTTATTTCAAAGAGAATGGGGCATAAAAATATGGAAGCCTTGCTAAAACTATACATGGCACTAGTTAGACCACACCTAGAATACTGTAAACAATTTTGGCCGCCTTATCGAAGGAAAGATGTACTGGCATTGGAGGCAGTCCAGAGAAGGTTCACTAGGTTGATCCTGTGTATTGAGGGATTTTCTTATGAGGAGAGGTTGAGTAGGTTAAGCCTGTACTCATTGAAGTTTAGTAGAATGAGAGGTGGCTTTATTGAAACATATAAGATTCTTAGGGGGCTTGACTGAGTAAATGCTGAGAGAGAGTCTAGGACCAGACGGCGTAATCTCAGAGTAAGAGGTCACCCATTTAAGACAGAGATGAGGACGAATTTTTTCTCTGAAGGAAGTTAATCTATGGGATTCTTTACCACATAGGGCTGTAGAGGGTGGGTCGTTAAGTATATTCAAGGCTGAAATAGACATTTTTAATCAGTAAGGGCATCAAGGGTTATGGGGAAAAGGCAGGAAAATGGATTTCAGGATTATCAGATCAGCCATGATCTCATTGAATGGCAGAGCAGACTCGATAGGTCGAATGGCCTACTTCTGCTCCTACGTCTTATGGTCTTTATGGAATAACCTCAAGTTTGCAGGGGGTAGGACAAGGAAGGCTGGCCAGGAGCGTGTTAGAATAATCAATTCTAGAGGTAACAAAGGCTTGGAATGAGGGTTAGCAGCAGATAAGCTGATGTTACTGAGGTGGACATAGGTGATCTTGGTGGAGATGAGTGGTAGCCAGGTAATCTCAGGGATTAAATATCAAACCAAGATTGCGAAGAGTCTGGTTCAGCCTGAGACAATTTTCAGGGAAAGGAATGGATTCAGTGGCAAGGGAACAAAATTTGTGATGGGAATAGAAGACAATGGCTTCTATCTTTCAAATATTTAATTGGTGGAAATTTCTGCTCATCCAATATTGGATGTCAGACAGGCAGTCGGACAATCTACGAGAGGTCAGGACAGGAACTGTAGGGTTGGGCATCATCTGCATACATGATGGAAACTGCTGCCATAATTGTGGATGGTGTTGCCGTGGAACAGGATGTGGATGAGAAAAAGAAGGGGGTCAAATATAGACCCTGGGGAGATACCAGAGGGAACAATGCGGGAGGGACAAAAGAAGCCATTGCAGATGATTCTCTGGTTATGACAAGCTAAATAAGAATGAAACCAAGCGAGTATAGTTCCACCCAGCTGGACAGTGGGTAAGCATTTGAGCAGAAATTTGTCATCAACTGTGTCATAGACTGCAGATGATCAAGGAGGACAAGGAAGGTTAGTTTACCTTTATCACAGTCAACTAGATTATCATTTGTGACTTTGATAAGAGGTGTTTTGGTACTATGATAGGGGACGAAAACCTGAATGGAGGAATTCAAACAAGGAGTTCTGTGGAAGACAACATGTTCAAGGACTTTGGCGAGGGAAGGGACATTGGAGACTGAGCAACAGTTTGCAAGGACAGAGGAGTCATGGTTTTTTTTTCTTGGAGAGGTGATGAGGATAAATTTGAAGGAGTGGGGGACAGCACTAAAGGGGAAAAGAACCATTTATAATATCAGCTAACGCAAGAGACAGAAAGGGACATTGAGTGGCAGGAGTTTACTAGGAATAAGGTCTAATGACAAGGAGCTCAGAAAGGGAATGAGTGTAGATAGGAGAGAAACTAGAGAAAGATCCAAATTCAGGGTTGGACAGGGACATTGTTGCAGCAGACCCTTGGGGTAGTGTCCTAGGCCCTACCATCTTCAGCTGCATCAACAGTGACCTTACCTCCAACATAAGATCAGAAGTGGGGATGTTCGCTGATGATTGCTCAGTGTTAATACCATTCGCAACGACTCTGATACTGAAGCAGCCTGTGTCCATATGTGACAAGACCTGCACAACATTCACACTTGGGCTGATAAGTGGCAAGTGACATTTGTGCCACAAGTGCCAGGCAATGACCATCTCCAACAAGAGAGAATCTAACCATCTCCCCATGACGTTCAATGGCGTTACCATTGCTGAGTCCCCAGTATCAGTAAGATAAAAGCAAAAAACTGCGGAAGCTGGAAATCCGAAACAAAAATAAAAATACCTGGAAAAACTCAGCTGGTCTGACAGCATCTGTGGAGGGAACACAGTTAACATTTCGAGTCCGTATGACTCTTCAACAGAACTAAGGAAAAATAGATAAGAGGTGAAATATAAGCTGGTTTAAGGTGGGTGGGACATGTAGAGCTGGATAGAGGGCCAGTGATAGGTGGAGATAGCCAAAAAATGTCAAAGACAAAAGGACAAAGAGGTATTGAAGGGCGTGATATTATCTAAGGAATGTGCTAATAGGTGACATTAAGGGTAGAAAGCAGGACGAACAAGGTACAGATAGCCCTAGTCGGGGTGGGGGAAAGGGATCGAAATAGGCTAAAAGGTAGAGATAAAACAATGGATGGAAATACATTTTAAAATAATGGAAAAAGGTAGGAAAAGAAAAATCTATATAAATTATTGGAAAAAAGGGGGATCGGAAAGGGGATGGGGATGGGAGGAGAGAGCTCATGATCTAAAATTGTTGAACTCAATATGGGAAAAGAAAAATCTATATAAATTATTGGAAAAAAGGGGGATTGGAAAGGGGGTGGGGATGGAGGAGAGAGTTCATGATCTAAAATTATTGAACTCAATATTTGAGTTCAACAATTTTAGATCATGAACTCTCTCCTCTCATCCCCATCCCCTTTCCGATCCCCCTTTTTTCCAATAATTTATATAGATTTTTCTTTTCCCATATTGAGTTCAACAATTTTAGATCATGAACTCTCTCCTCCGATCCCCATCCCCTTTCCGATCCCCCTTTTTCCCAATAATTTATATAGATTTTTCTTTTCCCACCTATTTCCATTATTTTTAAATGTATTTCCATCCATTGTTTTATCTCTACCTTTTAGCCTATTTCGATCCCTTTCCCCCACCCCGACTAGGGCTATCTGTACCTTGCTCGTCCTGCTTTCTATCCTTAATGTCACCTATTAGCACATTCCTTAGATAATATCACGCCCTTCAATTTTAGATCATGAACTCTCTCCTCCATCCTCACCCCCTTTCCAATCCCCCTTTTTTCCAATAATTTATATAGATTTTTCTTTTCCCATATTGAGTTCAACAATTTTAGATCATGAGCTCTCTCCTCCCATCCCCATCCCCTTTCCGATCCCCCTTTTTCCCAATAATTTATATAGATTTTTCTTTTCCCACCTATTTCCATTATTTTTAAATGTACTTCCATCCATTGTTTTATCTCTACCTTTTAGCCTATTTCGATCCCTTTCCCCCACCCCGACTAGGGCTATCTGTACCTTGTTCGTCCTGCTTTCTACCCTTAATGTCACCTATTAGCACATTCCTTAGATAATATCACGCCCTTCAATTTTAGATCATGAACTCTCTCCTCCATCCCCACCCCCTTTCCAATCCCCCTTTTTTCCAATAATTTATATAGATTTTTCTTTTCCCATATTGAGTTCAACAATTTTAGATCATGAACTCTCTCCTCCATCCCCACCCCCTTTCCGATCCCCCTTTTTTCCAATAATTTATGTAGATTTTTCTTTTCCCATATTGAGTTCAACAATTTTAGATCATGAACTCTCTCCTCCATCCCCATCCCCTTTCCGATCCCCCTTTTTTCCAATAATTTATATAGATTTTTATTGTCCTTTTGTCTATGACATCTTTTGGCTATCTCCACCTATCACTGGCCCTCTATCCAGTTCTACCTGTCTCTCCCCCCACCCCCCCACCCTTAAACCAGCTTATATTTCACCTCTTTTCTATTTTTCCTTAGTTCTGTTGAAGAGTCATACGGACTCGAAATGTTAACTGTGTTTCTCTCCGCAGATGCTGTCAGGCCTGCTGAGTTTTTCCAGGTATTTTTATTTTTGCCCGAGTATCAATATCCTGGAGTTACCATTGACCAGAAACCGAACTGGACCAGCCATATAAATACTGTGGCTACAAAAGTAGGTCAGAGGTTGGGAATGCTGAGGCAAGTAACTTGCCTCCTAATTCCTCAAAACCTGTCCATCATCTACAAGACACAAATCAGGAATGTGATAGAATACTCTCCACTTGCCTGGATGAGTGCAACTCCAAAACACTCAAAAAGCTTGACACCATCCCAGATAAAGCAACCCACTTGATTGGCACCCATCCACCAACCTAAATGTGCACTCCCATCACTGCCATGCACAGTGGCAGAAGTGTGCACTATAGACAAGATGCATTGCGGCAACTCACTAAGGCTCCTTTAACAGCACTTCCAAACCCGCGACCTCTAACAAATATAAGGATGTGAACACCGGTACCTGAAAGTTCCCTGCCAAGCCACATACCACCATGACTTGGAACTATATCGCCATTCCTTCACAGGTTCAAAATCGTGGAACTCTAATAGTTCTAAAGCATTCTGAGCGTACCTACGCCACATGGATTGCGGCAGTTCAAGAAGGCGACTCACCACCGCCTTCTTGAGGGCAATTAGGAATGTGCAATAAATGCTGGTTTTGCCAGTGGCACCCAAATCCCAGTGGGCTAGGGGAAGGGAGGGCATCAACACATTGTTTTAGTTGACGGGTGGAGGAAGCAGATTAAAAACACAGTTTGTGGTGAAGAGAAGCTGGGTGTTATTTTTGCTGCCTTGGATCATCTTTGGATAGTGGGCAGTTTTAGTGATGGAGAACGTAGACTGGTAATGCTTTAAGTGTTCTTGCCAGATATTGTCAATGCATGATTAAACCAATTGTTTGCGAACTTATTTAACTTGGCACCCTTTGAATTTAAGGGAGCAGAGATGAGGGGCATACCCGAAAATTACTAGGGTGGGAAAGAGTATTAGTTCTAGTAGGGCCAAGGGTATCAAAGGTGGTGAAGACAGTATGATTGAACAAATCAATAACTGTTGAGTTGTCATAATGAATTAAAGGCCAAAGGTTATAGTTGGGAATCTCAGATTGCAGAGGTAAGTGACTTGGTGGAGCAATTTACCTGAGGTCAGACACAGAAAGAAGGGGCTTGGGAGAGGAAAGGGAATGTGGGTAGAGAGTGATACAAGGACAGGATCAAAGATTGCCTTATCTATAATAATAATGATAAGGATAGCAAGGTTGCATGAGATAACAGGATCAAGGGGTTGGTGGTGTATGTGGGTAGGAGAGTTTACATGACAGATTTTACGGAGGAAAGGAGGGCAGTAAACTCAAAGGGGAGAGAGAACAGAAAGAGTGAGATTAAAATCGCCAAGGTTGATAAATCATTTGGTACAGAGGAAAGAAAGCAGAGAAGATACCTCTGTGTGATTGTGATGATATTTGGGTGGGGAGTACAGAACAAGACTGTAAATAAAAAGGATGAAGGATGCAAGGTGAGATGCTCAACAGAGAAGTTGCCAGAGGAGCAGGTTGACAGACCAGGTATTATTTAGAGATAAGCATTACAATACTGCTAGGATGGTTTGAGTGGAGCAAGTGACAAAAGGTATCATCAGATAGGGAAGCTTCATTAAGGCAAAAGGTGCCATTACTCCTCAGTCACATCCCTGTTAAGGTCATAATGTTAACGTGATTGTCTACAATAAGCTAATGGATGGCAAGAACTTTATTAGCAAGTGAACATACATTTTGGAAGGAGATATGGCGAGGGCCAGTGATAGCCGGTCTACAGGTGAGGTGAGAGTGGCTGCACTTGACATCAAGACAGCTTTTGACTGACTGTAGCATCAAGGAGCCCTGGCAAAATTGAAGTCAGTGGGAATCGGGGGGGTGGAGGGGGAAAGGCCACTGGTTGATATCATACCTAGCACAAAGGGACATGGTTGTTGTAGTTGAAGGCCTCAGGAAATTGCAGCACAAGATCCTCAGGGTATTGTCCTCGGCCCTACCATCTTCAGCTGCTTCAACAATGATCTTCCCTCCATCATAATGTCGGAAGTGGGGATGTTCGCTGATTATTGCACAGTGTTTAGTACGATTCGTGATTCCTCTGTTACTAAAGCAGCCTGTGATCATATAGAGCAAGTCCTGGACAACATTCAGGCTTGGGCTGCTTAGTGGCAAGTAACATTCATGCCACACAAGTGCCATACAATGACCATCTCCCGCAAGAGAGAATCTAACCATCTTTCCTTGGCCTTTAATGGCATCACCATTGCTGAATCCCCTATCACCATCAATGGAGTTACCATTGATCAGAAACTTATTTGGACCCACCATATAAATACTGTGACTACAGAACAGAGCAGATCAGATGGTGGCAATTCTGACAGTCGAATAAATAAATATAGCTAAGTTGAAGCATTGCTGGTATGTTATAAAAATGTTACAGGAAGCAAGTATTAGCTGGGAAATCTACACTACATATCAGGCACTTAATATTGTAGATGTTTTGAGAGTAATTTTAATCGTATAAGTCATGGAAATGAACAGAAATATTCAGATTTTCTCCTGTATGTTATGGCAGACACAAAATGCTTTGCTTGCGTAACAAGCACTATATTTTGCAGTTCATTAAAACACTTCGACCTTAAAATTCCTGAAAAAATTGATGGATTTAAAACCAGATGCTAGCAGGAGCATTGCTTCAGTTGCTGACATTGAACTGGAAGAAACTTTAAGCTAATCTTTAAAGCATGTAAAACAACTGAGGCAACATCTACAGTACGTCCTCACTTAAAGTTGTGGTTGTGTTCCAGATAATCGCGACTTTAAGCGAAACACTGGTTCCCATAGGAGTCAATGTTAAAAGTGTAGTTAGTTTCTGTCAGACCTTCCTGATCAGAAAAAAACAAATTATACCCTCTAAGTTGAAATATTTTACATTGCTAAATTCCTACATTGGTACATGAAATAACATTTAAAATAAAATAAGTTTAAAAATATGGAAAAAAATGTAACTTTCTAGCTACGGTCCTTGGCTATTCATTAGGATGGACTGACTTGGAAAAATTCACCACCGTCTGTCTGGGGATTCCTACCCTTAAGAGATGGGGGAGGGGAATAAATATAGGAAGGGCTTAAAAGGATAAAAAATATTGGTTCTAATTTATTAAAATTACATTTTAACTTTAAAAAGTCGTAAGTTTTTTGTCTTACAGTTCTGAAAGTTCGAGATATATTTGTTTAGCTTAAGGCTCAGGCAGCATTATGTTGGTAATAAATAAGTCAAAGTTCAACTGAGGAGATTAGTATGTTTTGTACACTTTAATCTTAACATAAAGGCTTGTTCTTCCTCTTGGAAGAAACCATAGTTTAAAAACATATTTTGCACCTTTTTGATCTCCAAGTTTGTGGAGCTTAGATAACCCCAAATATATAAATGCCATTCATTCACCATTGTTGGGTCAAAATTCTGCATCTCTCTCGCTAACAACACTGCGGGTGTACCTGCACCACACTGGGCAGCAGCTGAAGACCTGCGCGCCACGGACCCTGCTTCTTGAACCTTTCCATTCCCTGACCCTTCTGGTTGTTGCAGATCCTCCCTGACCTTCATGAATTGTGGCCGCCCCGCCCCTCCCCGACCCACCCTCTGGCTACTTCCCTCACCTGGACTTTGTGTTTCTGTTTGAAGGCCCAGATCCAATCTGAAGCTCCGATGTTCTGGAAGTGCGAGTCCCATGGCACAGAATTGCCAAGCTGGGGCTGCAGTCCATTTTTTTTTTAAATGTTCCTGCCAGCGAGGGCTGAGTAGCGAGGCAGGAGCATTTTAAAAATAAGAATGGACTGTAGCAGCCCCAGCTCGACACTTCCAGAACATCAGAGCTTCAGATCAGATCAGATCTGGGTCTTCAAATGGGAATGCAAGGTCAAGGAGAAGAAAGCAGCCAAAGGATGGGTCAAGGAGGGCGGGGAGGCCACAGCTCAGGAGAGGGGAGAGGCCACAACTTTGAGGTCAGGGAGCAGGGATTGTCCACTCCAAAATGGTGCCAATCGAGTCTCTCGGGAGTGACGTTAAAACAAATCTCACGATGCTCAACAAGCTTACAGACCCCATTAAGTTACCGACATTAAAGCAAAGCAACGTTTAACAGGGCATCAATAGACAAAGACATTATATATGCAAATCTTTGACTGCGGTAGACCACTTTTCTGAACCTACAACTGGCACACCCATATTTTTCTTCTGTAATCACAAAGGTGGAAAAATAATGGTGCTTTGAATGAGTAGAGATAGGGATGTAGAATGAAAAATTTAAACAATTTTTCTCTCTTCTCCACCCCCTCAAATTTTTTGCTCTATAAAAAATTAAGTCCCGAGCATTTTTACAGTTAAAAATGGGTCTTATTGATGTTAACAGTTTTGATGGTGGTTCGATTATCATCCTTTAAGAGTACTAATAGATTTTTTTAAATAACTGAAACATTCATTGAGTTCTGATTTGATTTGATTTCCCTTGACCTGAATCTCAGAAAAGAAACTGCAGCCCAGTTGATGCCAATAATGAAAAATGCTATTTGAATAAAGTAATCAATAATATTGGTCTCTTGTTTATGCACTTATATTTAAAACCTGGCTGTAGAAATTATCTGTGGTGATCCTTAAGCTAAAAAAAAGTTGCAATTTTTCAAATTAAAATTTCATGTTGACAAGTTTAATCGTTCAGTGAATTCTCCAGTTGATTTAATGCAAACACACTATTTTGTGCTTTCCAAGCATGCGAAAGTTAATAAACGGACAAAATTTTCGGAAAAACAGAAACCCTTTCTGCAGTGTGCCTTTACTGACTTGGGACCTCAACTACTCACTATCTATTAATGACTTAGGTAACACAATAGGGAGCCATATATCCAAATTTTCTGAAGGTACAAAGCTAGATGGCATAGTGTGTAATGTAGTTGGGACCATAAAATTAAAGAGAGACATTGATGGACCAAGTGAATGGGCAAAACTATTTACTTTAATGCAGGTGGGTATGAGGTAATCTATTTTAAATGGATCCACGTATCTTTCAAATGGTGAAAAGCTAAGAAGAGTGGTAGTCCAAAGAGATATAGGGGTCAATATACACAGATAACTAAAATGTATTTGTCATGTACAAAAAAATACAAAGGCTAATAGAATGTTAGGTCGAGAATATAAAGGGGAGGGTGTTGAGCCACACTTCTAGAAAGTCCTAGTTAATCCCACCTGGAGTCCTGTGTACTGTTCTGAGCACCACACCACACACACAAGATATGTTGACTTTGGAAGGAGTGTAGTACTAATTCACCAAACTAGTACCAGGGCTCTAGGGGTTAAATTGTGAGAAATGATTTTATAAACTGGGCTTGTATTCTCTGCAATATTTTAGGTTCTGGGTTGATTAGGTTGAGTATTTTAGGATTTTGAAAATAATTCATAGGGCAGATAGAAACTTTTTCTGCTGATGGGCGGCAGCCTGGGGCAGGGGGATAATGTTAAAATTGGAGCTAGATCATTCAGGAGAGAAGTTAGGAAGCATGCCTTTTCACACGAAAGGTGGTATAAGTGTGGAGCTCACTTCTACAAAAAGCAGTAGATGTGAAGTCAATTTATCATTTTAGATTTGAGATTGATTGATTCTTTTGCTAGCCAAAGAGATTGAAGAATATGGAGGCAAGATCAGCCATGATCTCATTGAATGGCAGAATACACTCAAGGGGCTGAATGGTATACGGGCATTCAAAATAGGAGCAGAAGTAGGCCATTCGGCCCTCGAGCCTGCTCCACCATTCTTTAAGATCATGGCTGATTTCTTTCTGTTTCGGGTCTCACATTCCCATCTACCCCTGATAAACTTTGATTCCCTTGCCTAACATGAATCTATCTACCTCCGCCTTAAAAATATTCAATGACCCTGCCTCCACTGCCTTCCGAGGCAGAGAGTTCCAAAGTTGCACAACCCTCTGAGAGAAAAAGTTTCTCCTCATCTCTGTCCTAAAAGGGTAATTCCTAATTTTAAAACAGTGCCCCCTAGTTCTGGACTCACCCACAAGAGGAACCTTTCTTTCCACATCCACCTTGTCAATACCATTCAGAACATTATATACTTCAATCAAGTCACCTCTCACTCTTCTAAACTCCAGTGGAAACAAGCCCAGTCTGTCTAACCTTTCCTCATAAGACAGCTCACTCATTCTAGGTATCAATCTAACAAACCTCTTCTGAACCGCCTCCAACGCATTTACGTCCTTAAATAAAGAGACCAAACTGCGCACACTATTTGAGATGTGGTCTCACCAATGCTCTGTATAACTGAAGTATAGCATCTTTACTTTTATGTTCAATTCCTCTCGTAATAAAGGATAGAATTCCATTAGCCATCTTATGTCTAAACTAATAGCAGCTCGTGAACTATTGTCATTATCAAGTTGCTTTGGGAGCTTGCTGTGTGAAATTGGATGCTGTATTTCTTATATTACAAGAATGACTACACTTTGAAATGTACTTCATTGAATATAAAGCGCTTTGGATGCAAATTCTTTCTTTAACACATTCTCTAAAGAATGGCCTCTTGTTCTGGTAAGATTGATTTCATGTTTTCATAAGATTGATTTTTTTTAGGTATATAAATACATATATAGTATTGTTACAGGCAGAAGGGAGTTTTACTTTAAACAGCCCTGATTTCTCCTTTCACCACTTGTCTGTAAACAGGTGTTTTAGTTGATTTCTCCCTTTATAAACAGTGGCATATTTCCAACTCAGTTTTGGTGTGATCCAATTTCTATTAATAACCCACAGCAAACTTGAGATAGGGTGAACTCAGAGGGTTAGTTTCTTCGCACACACTCAAAACGCAGAAGGGGATATTGCTACGTAGCCCTCTCTGCATTCATACAATAAACGAGGGATAGAGAAAGAAAGATTTACAGGGCAAAGACCACAAAGTAAAGAATTATTGTTTCATGTGAGTCCAAAATCCAAGTCCAATGATGCATTCCTTCACAGAGGTCAGCAGGTTGAGAACTGATGCTGGATAATTCACTTTTCCAGTAGAGATGACTTCCACAATGAGGCACTCAGAGAAGATTTAGTCTTGTAGGTAATGGTACAGAAGTTCAGAAGTTCCAGTAGAAACAGTGTAGATGGGGGCCAGGCATTCAAACCTGGACAGAGCCCCTTTTCTGTGCTGCTGCTTGGAAGATGAAACCTGGCAGGCTACCTTGCAGTAACTGGTTCTGGCCCCCTCCTCCACTTTGGCTTTGACAAAGGGTATATATTCCTTTGTCTGGGTTCCTGAGATTGTTAATGTTCCAACCATTAAGAATTTGAAAGAAAGGTTGCAAGTTCCTTTGTCCAAGCAGATGGCTCGGCTCTGATTGGCCAGGCTTGGATTATGAAATGGAGATGACTTTTGTATAATCCCCTTTGAATTTGGTCTCTACAGTCCATAGGGGTCGTTAGCGTCACTTCAGAGATAATGAGGCACCAATCTCTATGATACTGCCCTGATAGCTCTTTTGTTTAGGGTCACAGCCAGACATAGCTGCAAATATTTTAAAGGGCCATTGTCCAATTTTAAAATTTTAGAAATTAGCCATGATGATAATAGCCAGGATCTAATTTGTTTTGGCTTGGGTCAGCAGAAATTTCTCTCTGTCCAATTTTTGTTATATTTCTGTGGTATTATTCACGCAGTGGTACAGTTCTGTAATAAATCAGTGTAAAACTAGATATGTATACTTAACCTCTGCCGCAAAATGGTGCTGTTTAGCAGGTGGAACTAAATTGTCTAATAATAGCACTCAATGTTTATCTGCCCAGACACTTTTGATTGGCCTTTAAGAGTTTATTTGGTGGGCTGTGCTTGGCGCACAAGGAGGACTGGAGCACATGACTGCCAACAGAGGGTGGTGGCAGCAGTGGGTCGTGGGGTTGTTGGTGGAGAACAAAAATATCAGAATGTAAGGGGAGCCCAGGAACAAAGTTAGCTTGGCTGGAGAGATTGTTTCCATGAGGAATGGGATGGGATTGATGAGAGGAATGGGGATGGCATGTGATGGGTAGATAACAGAATTGGTTGTGCGTGGAACAAGATTGGTAGTTAGGAAGCCGTTTCCTTCGATGATAAATGCTGACATCATAGCAGACAGATTTCAAGGAAATAGAGGGCCTAATCTCCCGTCCTCCAGGTCGTCAGAGACTGGATGTACGACCGAAGATGTGCCTCAGCACCCTATGGAAGGCCTGACTGACGTGTGGATATCCAGGGGAATTGCCTGGGAAGTTTCAACTTCCAATGAGCAATTCCTCTGTTCCCCAGGACACCCTGACTCTGAGCAAGAGTCGGAGACTTAGGAGAGTTCTGCGGTACCTACCCAGGGTAGTTACCCAGGAAATGTTAGACAGATTAAAACCTAGGCTAACAGCTGGTTGACTACACAACTGACACCCAGACCTGACATGACTACCCCTTCGACACAACCTGACAACTCCCCCGACCCGAATACCTCCCCCTGAGCAGACCCAATCACCCAACTACCTCTCCAAACTGACCCGACTACCCCGACCCAACTAATCCCCAACCCAAATACACCACCTGACTACCCTCCCAACCTGACTACCCCTGACCACCCTACTAGCCCCCGAGCCAAATAGCCCCCTAGCCAACAACTCCCCACTCCCGACCTAACTATCCCCCTGACCCAACCCCACTACCACTACTCTGACTACCCTCTCGACCCATCCTGACTACATCCCCCTCGACCCAACCCAGCTACACTCCGACCAGACCAGACTATCCCCGACCTGTCTACCAACTCGTTCAGTTCACCCACTTACCCACCTACCATTTCACTCACATACCCACCCTGCCCACTTACCTTGCCCACCTACCACCCTTACCATCTCACCCACTTACCACCTCACCATTCACCCAGTCACCCATTCGCTCACATTAAGACTGGATGCTTAAACTTACCATACAGTAGCTGATGCCATAAAAAGAGGATGTGCCCCATATATACCCGATTCTACACGCTCTGACAGAGTTCCCCGAGGAGTGCTGCGCATTTCTGTGGAAGCCAAGGTCAGAATGTGCCGGCAACAGCAGCATCAATTCGAGAATTTTCAAGTGAAGTAGCATCTGGCGATTATTGCCACTGCATGGAAGATCTGGGCCAGAGTGTGTATTCCTCGCAAAATATTGAGCTCATCAGAACCAAACTTGCCATTTCAACTTGAGGAGAAAACAGTTCTCAAATAGGCTTTCATATTCTATGACTATAAACAAGTCACAAAGCTATACTCTTGACAATATTTATATTCATAGACCTGTTTTACACATGGACAGCTTTATGGAGCTTTTTCCAGAGTATTTGTTTGTTTAATGAATGCAAATCCCCAAATATGACAGGTGGGGTTTGGCACAAGGAACTTGTTAGTGATTTCCCATGTTTCCAATTCCTTGATCCAAAGTATGTCTGCAGGTAGAACCTACTCAGGAAGGATGCTCCATTATAGGGCACTGAGATGAAAGGCAGGCAGTAGATGGATTGAACAGGTCATCATGGAGTGGTCAGTGAGGCACAGCACAGATGGTTTCAGCCAGCATGTGGGTTTTCATCAGTCGGCAGAGATGTGGCGCAGTGATGTTTGCAAGGACAGGAAGCCAGGGGTGGAGTGTTGAGCAGAGAGTTCCAGTTATGATGTGGATTGTTGCATTCAATTGAGTGTCAACAAGGTGTGTGTGTGAGAGATAACCTTTGCCAGACAGGTGCACAGTACTCTGCTACGGAATATGATAGGACAAGTGTTAAGGTCTGGAGTGTTGTGGCAGCAGCACCCCACATAAGTCCAGCAAGTTTGGTTCGGGGGTTGTTTTTGTTTTTAGTTTTGCTGCTGTTTTCTTCAAATGTTCCTGGAAGGACAGAGTCCTGTCTCGAGTCACTCCCAAGTATGTTGGGTTGGGATCATGCTTTAGTCTCTGGCCATCCATGTAGGCATGCAATTCTTTTTTGGCACTGGCATTGTGGAGGTGGAATACACTGGATATGTTTTTAGAGGGATTTAATGTGAGATGCCATATGCTACAGTAGTCTGTCAACTTTAAGGACCTGGTCCCGAGTGCAGAAGGATGGAGCTTGGGTGGCACAAACGATGTCATCAGCATAGACGAACTTGTGGGACATGGCTGGTCCAGGTCATTTGTATATACGTTGAACAGGATTTGGGCCAGTCCATTGGCTTGTCTTCTCCATGCACTTCTTCCTTGTCCAAGATGGACCGTGAATCGCCTGATGCGAATGATTGTTTCAAGAACTGTCCCTACCCGGGTTGGAAGAATCCTGGACAGCTTTAAGTGCAGACCAGTGTGCCAGACTATTATAGGCAGCTGTGAGGTCCAGTAGTACTATGTCTGTCTTCAGGTTCTTTTGGAAGCCATTTTCAGTGTAGATAGTGAATGCCAGAACTTTATCACATGTGCTGCGCCCCTTACGGAAACCAGCTAAGTCGACATTAAGGATTGTCTCTACTTCCAGTGATATGCCTTGCAGGATAAGATGCTTTTCCAGAGTGAGAAGTTTTGATTCTGTTAAAGTCTTTTGTGAAAGAATAACTAGAAAACCTTTACTTAAAGAAGTACTGCTGCAATAAACATACAATTTGACCAGAAGTGTTTTGTGGACCACTGATTTACTGAGTCAAATGCCATTTTTATTAACGAGGATTCAGAGAATTTTAAACAACATTTTGAAGGTCAAATTTCACAATTCCATACATTTTTCCTGTGATTTAGTCACCTTGTATTGAAATATTAAACACTGAAGCAATGGGTGGCTCAGGATATACAGAATTCTATGGAGCTTCTAGCAATCTTAAGAATGAAGATCACTCTTAGTCTTCAACTAGTGCAATCTCAGAAAGAGAAATACCACAAAGCTCAAATGAAGAGCCTTCCCATGACTCTCCCTAATGTTCTCTCATTTCTCTACAACCTTCCCATTTTCAGTTTTCTGTTCAATTTGTTCTGCTTCCAACCTGTTGCATTGCAGTCCAATAATGTTTAAAGCAACAAGTATTATAATTGTTTATGGATTTTATAAAATCGATACAACTTGACTAGTTTTGCTTATGGGCATTGTTCTCTGGAGAATTGTATATTTCTTTATATTAGAATTCTACATGATTATTCAATATTGGAGCTGTCCAGAACACCTTTTATTTTTCACTTTTGTTCAGTTTTACCTCCAGTCTAAATCTGACGACAGTATGACACAATATCACAAAAATATTGGTTTGAACAGTCAGGATAACATTTGTTCCTAATTTATTAAGAACCATTTCTCTCTTTGGGCTCAATATATCTAATTTTGCCTTTGATAATGCTTTGGTAGGTATGTTGTTACAAAGGACTAAAGCCATGCTTTAAAAATTGAAATTTCTTTCAGTGGCCTTGATTGAATTTAAATGCATAAGATTACATAATATAATTGACACAAACTGGCATTTCAGCCCAACCAGCCCATGCTAATGGTTACATTTTTATTCATTCATGGGATGTGAGTGTCTCTGGCTAGGCAAACATTTATTGCCCATCCTAATTGCCCTTGAGAAAGTGGTGGTGAGCTGCCTTCTTGAACTGCTGCAGTCCACGTGCTGTAGGTACACCCACAGTGCTGCTAGGGAGGGAGTTCCAGGATTTTGACCCAGCGACAGTGAAGGAATGGAGATATATTTCCAAGAGTTAGGATGGTGAGCAGCAAGGAGGGGAACTCCCAGGTGGTGGTGCTCCCATGTGTCTGCAGCCCGTGTCCTTCTAGATGGCAGCGGTTGTGGGTTTGGAAGATGCTGTCTAAGGAGGCTTGGTGAGTTCCTGCAGTGCATCTTGTAGATGGTACACTCTGCTAGCCCTCTGCACCAATAGTGGAGGGAGTGAATGTTTGTAGATGGGGTGCCAATCAAACGGGCTGCTTTGTCCTGGACAGTGTCAAGCTTCTTGAGTGTTGTTGGAACTACACTCATCCAGGCAAGTGGAGAGTATTCCATCAAACTCCTGATTTGTTCCTTGTAGATGGTGGACAGGCTTTGGGGAGTCAGGAGGTGAGTTACTCACTGCAGGATTCCTAGCCTCTGGCCTGCTCTTGTAGCCAAAGTATTTATATGGCTAGTCCAGTTCAGTTTTTGGTCAATGCTAACCCCCCCCAAAGGATGTTGATGCTGGGGGATTCAGCAATGGTAATGCCATTGAATGTTAGGGAGTGACGGTTAGATTCTCTCTTGTTGGAGATGGTCATTGCCTGGCACCATTGTGGCACGAATGTTACTTGCCACTGTCAGCCGAAGCTTGAATATTTTCCAGGTCTTGTTGCATTTGGACATGGACTGCTTCTGTATCTGAGGAGTTGCGAATGGTGCTGAACATTATGCAATCATCAGTGAACATCCCCACTTTTGACGTAATGATGGGAGGGAGTTCATTGATGAAACTGCTGAAGATGGTTGGGCCTAGGACACTACACTGAGGAACTCCTGCAGTGATGTCCTGGAGCTGAGATGAATGACCTCCAACAACCACAACCATTTTCCTTTGTGCTAGATATGACTCCAACCAGTGGAGAATAACGCCCCTGATTCCCCTTGACTCCAGTTTTCCTAGGGCCCCTTGATGCCACACTCAGTCAAATGCTGCCTTGATGTCAAGGGCAGTCACCTGACCTCACCTCTGGAGTTCAGGGTTGTAATGAGGTCAGGAGCTGAGTGGCCCTGGCGCAATCCAGACTGAGCATCGGTGAGCAGGTTTTTGCTAAGCAAGTGCCACTGTTGGTGATCCCTTCCATCACTTTACTGATGATGGAGAGTAGACTGATAGGGTGGTAATTGACTGGGTTGGATTTGTCCTGCTTTTTGTGTATAGGACATACCTGGGCAATTTTCCATATTGCTGGGTAAATGCCAGTGTTGTAGCTGTACTGGAACAGCTTGGCTAGGGGCACGTCAATGTCCAGAGCACAAGCCTTCCATATTATTGCCGGAATGTTGTCAGGGCCCATAGCCTTTGCAATATCCAGTGACTTCAGCCATTTCTTGATATCATGTGGAGTGAATCAAATTGGCTGAAGACTGGCATCTATGAAGCTGGGGACCTCTGGAGGAGGTCGAGATGCACCACTCATGCTTCTTCCCATCTTTCCTCATCTAAATCTAATATTGTAACCCTTTATCCCCTTCTCTCTATCATGTTTGTCTAGCTTCCCTTTATATGCATTTATTCTATTCGCTTCAACCACTCCCTGTGTTAGCGACTACTACATTGTCACTGCTCTTCTGAATTCCCTAATGGATTTCTTGGTGACTACCTTAAATTGATGGCTTTTCCCCCCACAAGAAGAAATATTATCTTTGTATCTACCCTATCAAAATCTTGTATAATTTAAATACCACTATTAGGTCACCTCTCATTATTCTTTTTTCAAACAAAAAAAGACCCCAGCTGGTCAATCCCTTTCTGCTATGCATACCAACGCATTCATGGTATCATCCTTATAAGTTTTGTGTGTGCCGTCTCCAGTGCTTCAATAACCTTTTTATAAGATGGTAATTAGAACTACACGCAGTACTCTTAAAATGTAGTCTAACCAAGGTTTGTTGCAGGTTTAGCATAAATTCCCTACTTTTCAGTTCTGTATCTCTAGAAATAAAACCTAAATGTCCTAACTCTTTTCAAGGAAGCTAATGAAACAAACCTGCATGAAGCTAATAGTTTGTCCCAATCTGCAGGCTCTGCTGAAACTGATGGAGCTTGATGGACATTTTGACAAGCTTTTCTTTCCAGATTGCAGTAGCATTCAATCACTGGTATGTGCCTTGTGTTTAATATACTTTGTGAATTGGCCGTTTCTTTGAAATTGAGCATAATGCGAGTTGTATTTTTCTCAGTTAATATTTGTTGAGTTTATCATGTACAGAGAACAAACTACTGCATTGGCCATTGTACTGTGTGGGGTAAAGAGTAAAACTTCTAAGTAGCAATAAATAAAATATTGAATAAGGAATAAATTAAGTTAGTTGCAATTAATTTGTTGAATGTGCTACTTATTACCAGTGTAGTTAGCACTCATGGCAGACAAAGATGTTATTTTTTAGGTTTTCTTTTTCCTCAATGATACAGGGCTATAGCATCTTACAGATATATATGAGCAAAGATCTACTGTTTACTTAAGTTGGTGCTATTAATCAAAAGCACTCAGTAAGCAGCTTTAAGGGGATTAGAAAAATTGGCAAGTGTCTCCAGAGGTATTAAAGGTCATTCCATTAATTTTGCAGTGGCTAGAAGAGACTTCAGTCTATTATACCATTTGTGCCGCACTGAGTTAGATTAAGTAGACTGACGTACCACTTAATTATTGTAGCCACAAGTGGCAGCTGACATTATCATTCAATTCAATAAAAACTCCTGCTGATTCAAACACTGAACTATTTTTTAAAAAATCACTTGACAGGTAGGGTGTTTGTTTGCTTCTTGTTTCATTTGTTTTTGAAAGTGGGTGGTGGTTAATTCCGTTTGCTTTATATTTTTGCTCCTGAAGTTGTGCTTTTTGTAGAACCACATACAAGTGATGCTTTGTTTCACCATTTAGTCTTGACTAGTTATTTAACACACAACTTGATGACTTTGGTTTTAGAATGAAAATTAACCTTACAAGCACTGGTATTAAGCAAGGTAGCGCTACATCTTGACTGGAGAGAGCACATAATTAAGTTAGCCTAATTAATTTAGTTACTTGTCTCACCCTGATGGGTTTACTGGCAGAAGAAAATTAAAGACAAAGATTATTACTCAGTGGTTTACACTTGAAAGAGTTTTGCAGAGATTTAAGACCTTCATTCAAGTGAAGGCAAATTGTGTTTTATTTTCCACATGGGATATCCTCTTTGCCCACTTTAGTTTGCTGCCCCTTCCAAATAGAGAAGACATAATTTTGAAAAGTAGTACAGCCATTAAGTAATATTAAATGAAAATACCTTTAATTGGTTAGTGAAAGCATTTCTCATTAACATTTCCTGCCAGATGGAAAAAATTATTGGACTAAATTAAGTTGTTGAAGGTAGAAATTACCTGAGAAAACATGAAAATTTAATATTTTCGGTGTCACTTTGGAGGTGTTTTAGGTAAATGAAGGCCATTCTATAGTTTTTATAGTATTTGGGGGAGGAAAAATGAGATCGCTTTATGTCTGAAAGTGTAAGAACTCGTTGATGTCTCATGTTGATTCTGCCTGACCTAATTTATCATTATTCCACCACAGGACCTCCAACTTGAACTCTGGACTCTTTCCTATTATTGTCAGCTACTTGTTATTGCTGTTCAATATTGTGTTTTTATATACCTTAATTTCTATTTAACTAGACATACATAACTTGAGTTCTCCCTATGCCCATTGTGTGCATACTTTGGCTGCCGCTCTGGACCCAAGCCCAACTATCTATTTTCACTTTTGCCCTTTTCAACTTTTCTCTTTATCCCTCTTAGTCTCTCTTATATGCTTTTCCCTTCTCCACTCTCAGGTACTGTACCCTCCCAATTCCTTACCCCATTCCCTTCAGTACTCTTTGATCCAACTGCTCTTTTGATGTTATCACAGGCTTAACTCCCTGTTAGATAAGCCTACAACTTCCCTCTGTGCGTTTCCTGACATATTCTGATAGGTTCATCGAGGCACTCAGCATTGGCTTGTTACAGGCAGCAACCCCAATTGTCCCATCCCACTCTCTTTTCGACTTCTGGCCCAGTGTGCTTGCCAATCTTCTTCCTGTCAAACTCACCCCTCCAACTACTCTCCCCACATCTGTATGCATCTCCCTCTAGAATGCCACTTGTGAAGCAAGCCCATGCCATCCATGAGCTTATTGTGGATGATTTCATCAACAACATGGCCTTAACAGAAACATGGCTCGGGGTAGATGACACCTTCCCCCTTAATGAAGCCTCCCCACCTGGCCACATCCTCTACCATTTGCCCTGTCATGACCATCATGGTGGCAGTGTGACACTTATCAACAGATCACACCTTGCCCTCTCCCCCTCCTCCATTGACTATTTCTCCTCCTTTGAGCATTTCACCTTGTTCCACTTCTCTCACTTCTCTTTCAAAATCATCATTCTGTACTGCCCACCCAAGCACAATAAAAATCTCATCACCGAGATACCATCATTACTTTCTTTTCTTAGCCTCTGCAATGAACGACTTCTAATCCTTGGTGATTTCAACCTTCACCTCAGCTCATCATGTTCTCTCTCCTCTGAGTGCAGAGCTTCTTCTCCGCCCTAAATCTCTCCCTCCATGTAAACTCCCCAGCACATTTTCTTGATAACCCCACTTAACCTTGCTATCTCACATGAATATTTACATTGTATCAATGCAGATAAGGTTATCTCTGATCATATCCTTGTATCACTCACCATTTACATCCCTCTTCCACATCCCAACCCTACCCACTTCTGTATCCATCCTTAGAATAAGCTATCCACCAATTCACTTACAGCTGCACTTTCAAAATCTCAACTGTCTACCATTTGACCTGTCATTTGCTGCAACATTTCTGTAGCTACTAATTTACTCAACCACAACCTCATAGCCACCTTTGTTCTCTGGGTTATGGGAGCTTATATAAGACCTAGTTAGACCTCAGCTGGAGTGTTGTGTACAGTTCTGGGCGCCACACTGTAGGAAGGATGTGAACATATTGGAGAGAATGCAGAAGAGGTTTGCAAGAGTGGTCCCAGGGATGAGAAACTTCAGTTATGAAGTTGGAGAGGTTGGGACTGTTCTCCTTGGAGAGGAGAAGGCTAAAAGGAGATTTGATAGAGGTGTTCAAAACCATGAGGGGCTGGATAAAGTGGATAGGGAGAAACTGCTCCCGCTCGGAAAAGAATCAAGAACAAGAGGACACAGATTTAAACTGATTTGCAAATGAAGCAAATGTGATGTGACATGGTGGACAACTGGTTTAGCCATCCACTGCCAGACCCGACTGGACCACTTGAAACACTGCTGTCCTCTACTAAAACAGCTCATTACTCTTATATCATCCTGGAATGCAAATATAATCCCGACTTATTTTCTCTACTGCAAATTGTTTACAATTTGAACAGCTGCCTCAGCCATGTCCTTCCCCTCCACTAGGTCACCTGGCCATGCATCTTTTAATGCACCCCCTATCCTGGCCCTGAACTTTCATCTTTCTCTTAAGTGTAGTCTCACGAATGTTTGTTACAGGTTTAGCATAACTTCCCTACTTTTCAATTCTATCTCTCTAGAAATAGAAGCTAAATAACCTAACTCATTTCAAGAAAGCTAATGAAACAAACCTGCATGAAGCTAAACATGCAAATATCCCTACACGTCTCCGCCTCTCCACCTACTTTCCTCCTTTAAGACACTACTTAAAACAAGCTTTTAGTCATCTGCCCTAATATCTCCTTATGTGACTTAAGTCTCATACTTCATTTTATAATGTTCTGTGTTATGGGCTAACTGAGCAGCCTACAATTGGCAATGCATCATCTGTTTATATTTAAGATGACAATAGCAGTCGCCAAACACAGTAAATGATGATAAACATATTTAAGTATTGCTGAAAAAAGAGACATGTTGAAGCTTTTCGTCTTGCACTCATCAGGACAGATTTGCAAGAATACCAAATCTTAATGGGAACAACAATTTATACTGCATGAGAAGAGGATGTTGATTAGTTGGCAAGTGAACTCTGATTGACAGAGGCATTGCCATGGAGAATGCACCAGGGAACAGTTAACTGCCAAGCTTTTGTTTAAATTCAAACCAGGCAAGCCGACTATGGTCAAGGAATTACCATGGGCAATGAAGCAGGGAGTGGCTGTCTCCCAAGCTTTAGTTTAGTTGAAAAAGGCGTAATGCGTGGTCATGTTCTTTCTGTTTGCAAAGGACAGGGCCCTGTATGTGAATATAAGTCATTTCTAGCACGCATAAGTGAACCACACTGTGAGTCCAACTGGTAATCTTAAATTGGTTGTCAGAATAATTCTTAGCACAATCGTGTTTGTTTATTAAGTGCTGTCCAATTGCAGAATCACATCTGAAGTTGGACACTATACTCTTGAGTACTGCCAGTAATCTGCCTGTTGTGAACAGCCAAAGGGACGTTTGATAAGATCCACCAGTCATTAGGACATACGACCTATATATCTGGCATCACACCAGCACTGAAATTCATATATCGCATTACTCATTTGTGTGGTAGGCAGAACGTCTTATTGGCTTGACGGCATTACCCTATTAGTGGTGAATACCACTTGTGTTGCTACTGCATAGTAGCAATGTGAAATGGCTTGCTTCACCTGTTGCTCAAATTTTTAAGACACCTTACCCTACCAGGGTAATCTGAGGTAGACTGGGCATTTTTCAGGACCGAAAGTGATATCCTTAGGCCCATTCATGAGTTTGTGCGATATGTAGCAAGCAATGATATGATCAGGATAGCCATTATTCCACAGGGTAGCTTTGCTACACCCTATTTCGGCATCAGGCTTGCATGGTGAGCAAATGGCTTGGGCATAATTTACTATGTAGCCAACAGGGCAATGACCCCTAACCTCCTACCCTTTGCATATTTCCGAAATGTAGATGATACATTTGCTATATTTGAATCTGCAGCTGCATGTAAAAATTTCCAGCTCACTTTAATGTGCCAGCTGAGTGTCACACTCAAATTACCTTTGAAATGGAGCAGTCAAATGAGCTCCCTTTCCTTAATGTTGCAGTTGAAAAATTTGCCAGTGGGTTCTCAACTACTATCTACCTCAAGCCCACCTTCACTGGTCAATATATGCATTGGGATTTCTACAGTTCCACATGCTGCAAGATTGCCCTTTCCAGAGCAACTTTATCCTACAGCATTTCCAAGAATATATAAAATACTTAACTTGGTCCCCTTGTGCTTTCCCTTAGAGTCTGTCTTGTGGTTGTCTTTGGATGTCCTAGTGCTCCCATGCTGGAATACCGCAGTGGCTGCAGCATGGATCGTGGAAGTCAGCTGACATTCAATGTAGGAGAAGACATAGTCTTTCAGGAAGCCCTCGAGTAACCCTGGACCTTGAAAGCCTGGTTTTGGGCTATACTGCCTCGAGATGGGCAACAGCAATCTGGGCTGGCTGGCTGAGACAACAGCAGGGGCACTGACAGATTGACAGTGCTGGAAGCACTGAATACTGTCTTCCTGAGAGAGGACAGCAAGGTTGTGCACCATGGAGCCACTGCCACTCCCCTGGCATCTCAGCAATCCTAGTAACCTGCAGGAGCACAGATTGCTGGACTACTATGAGACTTTGCAAGCCCCTATGAGCACTGGTACCTGCAACCATGATGGCAGAATTCTGCGCCTGCATGCAACAAGCAGAGATCTCATTATGTCAGTCTGAACTTCCATTGGACATTCTGTGGCTTCTGCCTATGCTGTTATGCAAGCTAAGACATCAGGCTCTGCATCCCTGCTAAGCCTGCAAGTGCTGTTATTGAGTTGGCCACCACTTCCACGCTGGCAAGAATGGGCTCCAAGCTCTGCGCAAAGCTTTATGCCAAGTTGGAGCCAAACTCCTCCATGCTCCTTGACTGTTGCAGGAGGTTCTTTGATGGGCTTGCCAATGCACCCAGGACACAGCATGCCCATCAGCCTTTTTCTGTATGCAGTCCAGTTGAAGTCCTCACCTGAATGCTTTTCAGCAAAATAATACTGGACAGTCAGCTGGCACATGCACTATCCTTTCCAGCTGGCCTTCCTGCAGCTCACTTGTGCCACGTCTCATTACGTGCTCATACCTCCGTCTAAAATTACACGGAGCGCCAGTAACTGAGTTGGTGGCTGCGAGTGCCATATCAAATAGCAGTGCTTCTTGCTCAGACATGTGCTCTTGTTCTTGCCTGCATCGTTAGACTGTACTGCTTGGCCAGGTGGCAGTTCTTGGATACCTGAAAGTATAAATGCAGAAGGAGAGGGTTGAGGTGAAGGAAAGAGGTTTGGGTAGAAAGCAAGAGGTCCATGGTCATACCATCTGCAGACTGCACTTAGTATGAGATTGCTAGATGAGGGTGAAATGTGCTTTAAGAAAGTATATAAGGCAAACATACAGGTATTCTGGAGGGTTTCAGTGACGCCATTTTCAGTAGCCTCAGTGACTGCCGTGCCAATAATTCAGAGCACCTTCTCTTCCAAGAGGCTCAGGATATGCAGCCGTGTCTGTCTGCCGCCAGTTCTTTGCTGTTGCTATCTTTTATGTGCCACCTTGTTTTGCAAGAGGGAAGAGTGTCAGTGAGTGTGGTGCAATGTATATGGGTGATATGTGTCTCATAACTGAACAGCTGAAAGTATGTGAAAGCTGCAAGTAGCTTGCACCTGTGGTAAGTTTGTGAGATTGGTGGCGCATGTGACTTTTTGGCATGAGTCCTAATTGTTAACGATTAATGATGGGAGTGTGATGTATGGAACGGCATATGAGGTTGGCAGAGGTAGGGGTGGCATTTGAAGGTGCATTCTCTTATCTCAACCACTTGTGTGAGACCTTTGAACTTGTTGCAGCATTAACCCCTTTGGCTAATTGCTTCCATTCCCTTCCAAGTATACACCTGGTGGGCCTTCTGGTCTTGTGCAGAAAAATAAGCTCTTTTCTCCACTTCCATCACTAAGGGCTCCAGCACTGCAGTGAAGAACCTGTGAGCCCTTTCTCAGGCCTTCTCCATTTTTCATCTTCCATCTTGCTCAAAAAGGTCAGAATCTTCCGGAAGTGTAAAATTCTTGGGCGTCGGGACCATTTCCAGGTCCCAACCTCCCTTGTGCCAGTGGTGCATCCTGAAACGTGCTCTTATGGAAAATAATCAATTAACTGCTGCTGGGTTTGCTGACCATTTAGGGGAGATGGACAAGGGATCAGGTCAGCAGTGTGATTGAGAGGGCTATATTTAAAGGGACAACAGCAGCCATTGAAGTGCACCTCGTGCTCCCATTAATGATTGACTCCCTTAAAAATAATTACCATTGCTTCACCCATCTGCGCTCTCTGCTCTCTCACTACTCTCAGAGAAGCAACTAATTTGTAAAATGTTGTTTTTGTTACATGCTTCCAGTTGATTTATAGTCAGTTCTACTTGGGAGTATCGCAACTGAGGGAGAGCATGGTTCTCAATATTTTCTCCTAGTATTCATTAGGAAAGGAATCATTTATTATAATAACTATTGTCGGACCATCATCAGATTTTACTGTTTACATCTCTCCATCTACCTTCTTAGGTTGTACTATGAAAATACAAACTTAACTGTTATATTTTACACCTCAGTTGTAGTTTTTACAGGTCTTTTGCGGACTCTTTGTTCATCCTCTTATCACTCATCCTATTGACCGCCTTCACCTTTCTCACTGCAGGATTTATATGTTATTCTTTCTTCTTATATGATTTGGAATAACTTGATAATTCAGTTAGCCTTGCCCTGAACCTTGCCATATTGCTCCTTTGTTGACCTGAATGCCTATCAATTGCCAGTATCAATGATTCCCTGCTGTGATTTTTGTCTCTTCGGATCTGCTGAGTTCCTGACACTGCGTGGAACCATGCAGCATTTGGAAAATGTAATCAAAGTAGGCACTAATTGGAGTTTTAAATACCCTAAGATAAAAGCAAAAAACTGTGGATGCTGGAAATCCAAATCAAAAATAAAAATACCTGGAAAAACTCAGCAGGTCTGGCAGCATCTGCGGAGAGGAACACAGTTAATGTTTCGAGTCCGTATGACTCTTCAACAGAACTAAGAAGAAATAGAAAAGAGGTGAAAGCTGGTTTAAGGGGGGGGGGGGGCGGCGGTGGGGGAGTGGGGGGGGTGTAGAGCTGAATAGAGGGCCAGTGATAGATGGAGATAGCCAAAAAATGTCATAGACAAAAAGACAAAGAGGTGTCGAAGGTGGTGATATTATCTAAGGAATGTGCTAATCAAGGGTAGAAAGCAGGACAAGCAAGGTACAGATAGCCCTAGTGGGGGTGGGGTGGGGTGAAGGGAAGGGATTGAAATAGGCTAAAAGGTAGAGATAAAACAATGGATGGAAATACGGCCCATCTCCCGTGCATCCACCCTCACACCTTCCTCTCCCTCCCAGAACCATGATAGGGTCCCCCTTGTCCTCACTTATCACCCCACCAGCCTCTGCATTCAAAGGATCATCCTCCGCCAACTCCAGCATGATGCCACCACCAAACACATCTTCCCTTCACCCCACCGGCGGCATTCCGCAGGGATCGTTCCCTCTGGGACACCCTGGTCCACTCCTCCATCACCCCCTACACCTCAACCCCCTCCCACGGCACCTTCCCATGCAACCGCAGAAGGTGCAACACCTGCCCCTTTACTTCCCCTCTCCTCACCGTCCAAGGGCCCAAACACTCATTTCAAGTGAAGCAGCATTTCACTTGCACTTCCCGCAATTTAGTCTACTGCATTCGTTGCTCCCAATGCAGTCTCCTCTACATTGGAGAGACCAAACGCAGACTAGGTGACCACTTTGCAGAACACCTTCGGTCTGTCCGCAAGAATGACCCAGACCTCCTTGTCGCTTGCTATTTCAACACTCCACCCTGCTCTCATGCCCACATGTCCATCCTTGGCCTGCTGCATTGTTCCAATGAAGTTCAACGCAAACTGGAGGAACAGCATCTCATCTTCCAACTTGGCACTTTACAGCCTTCCGGACTGAATATTGAGTTCAACAATTTTAGTTCATGAACTCTCTCCTCCATCCCCACCCCCTTTCCGATCCCCCCCCCCCCCACTTTTTTCCAATAATTTATATAGATTTTTCTTTTCCCACCTATTTCCATTATTTTTAAATGTATTTCCATCCATTGTTTTATCTCTACCTTTTAGCCTATTTCGATCCCTTCCCTTCACCCCGCCCCACCCCCTCTAGGGCTATCTGTACCTTGCTTGTCCTGCTTTCTACCCTTAATTAGCACATTCCTTAGATAATATTACCACCTTCGACACCTCTTTGTCCTTTTGTCTATGACATCTTTTGGCTATCTCCACCTATCACTGGCCCTCTATCCGGCTCTATCCCCCCCCCAAACCAGCTTATATTTCACCCCTTTTCTATTTTTTCTTAGTTATGTTGAAGGGTCATTCAGACTCAAAACGTTAACTGTGTTCCTCTCCACAGATGCTGCCAGACCTCCTGATTTTTTCCAGGTATTTTCATTTTTGTTTTAAATACCCTAATTGGCTACCCTGTGCTTCTTCCTGATTTTCTCCACCCATGCCTCCAAAGGCATCTGCACGTGGCAGGGAGAATTCTGACCAAAGTCTTTCCTAGCCCCTTCCATGACCAAAATACACCACCTCTTTAAGAGGTACAGGCTGGCTTTAAGAAGCACAGGCTAGCTTTAACTTGTGTGAGCCTCACACAAACCTAGGCACCTTATTGAGCATGCCACCAGTCAGCAGGCATATTCAGCACTGGGCTGCAAGCTACAATCATGAAGACAAGCAGATGGCACAAATTTTGTGTGCATCACCTTGATTAGGGGCGGAATAATCAAGCACCACAATCTCCACACGCGCTAATGGGTCTTATTCCTCGAAGCCTTAAGAGTTTAATTTTGCCTTTTAGGTAAGTTTTCGATTTGTCAATCAAAACAGCAATGAACGTAAGACTCTTTGTTGGTATCTCCTGTTATTCTGTGGGTCTTATTTGAAATTCTTTGATTATTAATTTGGAACACTGGCTTAGCTAACTGAATACGCATTGATAATTTAGTTTTACATACTTTTGCATTCTGAACTCTTTCCAGAAACCCTGCTTTGTCCTCTCCCTGCTTCCCACACTTCATAATGTAATCAGCAATATTGGTCTCATTTTAATGGTGCTGAGAGAGACATGGCTGTACTCATACAAGGAACAGAGAAAGTTAGCCTGCAGACACAACAAGTAATTAGGAGGGCAAGTGGCATCTTAGCCTTTGTTGCAAGGCTTTGGTGAAACCACACCTAGAGCACAATGTGCAGTTTTGGTGTCTTGATCTAAGGAAAGATATACTTGCCTGGGGGTTGGTACAGCGAAGATTTACTAGATTGGTTCCTGGAATGAGAGGGCTGTCCTATAATAGGCTAAGTAGATTGGGCCTATACTCTGGAGTTTGAAAGTATGAGAGGTGATCTAATTGAAGCACACAAAATTCTTAAGGGGCTCAATAAGGTAGACGCAGACTGCTTCTCCTGACTAAAGATTCTAGAACGCTGTGGCACAGCCTCAGGATGGCGGGTTGATTATTTAGGACTGACATTACTCTCGTCACATTCCTCCTCTTCCTCCTCCCCCTGCAGATCATCCAAGGAAGATCTGAGCTCTTTGCCTTGTTCCTCCTGCAGGTCCAAACCTCCCTTGCACAACGTTGTGCAGGGCATAGCAAACCACAGCCATTTAGGAGACCCTCACTATTGTGTACCGAAGGGCAACTCCAGATCTGTCCAGGCACTTGAAGAACATCCTCACTGAGGATGAGGAACATTCTCACCAATGGCCTTTTCAATCACGAACGTTTAATTATGATATTGCAGATTTTAAGAATTGAAGTCTGGACAGACAACATTATGCCTTCCGTTGTTTATTCAAACCTTGTCAGAGTCATATCTCTAGAGCTGGTTATGAAGAGTCATTAAAAATGCAAAGACCCTTCCAGGGATATCCATTGAATTCTGAAAGGTGTGAAAAGAACTTTTTACTTCTTGAGTGAAGGGGAGACAGGAAAAGACTTCAAAGGACCTCAGCATAACTAACTTCTTTACGTGGTGGACCAATGCTTCATCAGAATTAACATAGCAGCCATTTTGTTTTGGTTGTGATAAAGACAGACAGAGAATAGCCGTTTTGTGTGCAGAACCCCAGGAAGAGCTCTGAGAAACAACATCAGAGAGGGTTCTTGGTGAAGGGAGGACAAAGAGGAAGTTATTAAGAAATCAGTTGCTTGTCTTCCAAAAAAGCCCAGGCAATCTGCAAGTCCCGTAACTGCAGAATTAGTGAGAAATAGGAAACCTCCTTTCTCTCCAAAAAAACCAGCTGAGTCCTACCTGAAAAAAGGCAAACACCAACTGGTTGACTGCAGAAGCCATCACAGCTGCTAAACCGAACCTCGAGCTTCAATCCCTTCACTTCAGAAAGAAGGAATTCAAGGAACGGGCCCACAACGATATCTCACAGAGACTGATTTGGAGTATCTTTTTCCTTTATCTGCATTTTAATCTTTTTATCCGCATTTTAGTTCCTAACTTTATCACTTTTACCTAAGTCACTTTCAGCAGGCGTTTTTGTAATAAACTAATCCTTATCTTGTTTAAGACTAAAGCTTGTTTGCTGTTTTTTAAAATTGAGTCCCTCGTAAATTAAAAGTGGGCTACGTATACACCCTCACATCCTTAGCACAGAGACGTGACAATTACATGTGGTAGTGATATGGTATTCACTGTACCTCTTTTGGGCTTTATTGGCCAGGTTTTTGACCAGTGTCATGACTTTTGTTTGCAGGATTATGTTTTGTCTCCCAGCAGCCAGCCCTTAGTCTGCTTCCACGTCCAAAGAGATCAGGGAGGGTGGATGAAACATCATGGCAGCTGCCTGGGGATCTTGTGCATATCTGCATAAATATAATTTTGTCGCGGCACACCAGCTGCACATTGATGGAGTGGAAGCCCTTGCGGTTAGCGAATACTCCTGATTGTTCTGAGGGTGCCTGGTTTGCCATGTGTGCATTCAGTGGTGCCCTGCATCTGTGGGATGCGAAGCCAAGCCCCACTCATTCTGGCTGGCATCATCGGCAAAGTTAACTTAGGTTGCTTGCCAGGGCAGACAATTATCAAGTACCTGTATTATGCATTTGTGGGTGGCTGACTGGGAGATCCTGTATATGTCTGTAGTGAAGCCCTGGAAGGATGTGAAGGTAAATAATTTGAGGTTGGTGGTGACTTTAAGAGACAATGGTAACACAAGACCAGCCGGCAGCAAGTCTTTTTCCAGGAACCCACAGATGCCTGTCACCACTTAATGTAACATGCTTACTGAGATACTGGTGTTTAAGCATGTCAATGAAACTAATCCCTGCCTGTGGACCTTGTTTGTTGGTGGTGCTTTCTATAAGGTGCATCTTTCTGCCAGTCCTCCCTCCCTGCTCATCTCGTCCTCTCTGCTAGTCTTTGCTGGTTTCACCCTCTCTGTTCTGGTGAACCTTCTCTGCTGGCCACCCCTGCCTCCACCTGGTCCTCTGTCTCTGCTATGGAGCTGCAGGTCTGTGAGCAGCAGGCTGTTGCAGGTGGTGTTGCTGGTCAGCTTGGCCCTTATCCGAGGTCCAATCTATGGTAGCATAAGCTCCCATTCTGATGTGTTAGAATAAATCTGCAAAATACAGAAAGTAACCCCTAAATTGCACAAAGTAGCAAATGCACTGTGAACCAACCAACAGATGAGAAAGCAGCTCTGAGTGCTAAGTATTTATTGGTATCTTTGTCCAAGATTGTTTTAGCTCCCTCAATTGCTTTGGTTTCACTGGCAAGTTAGCCAGGGAAATCCGTGGAAGCAATGTTAAAATGTAAAAAGTATTTTAATATCACTCTAATTAACAAATTAGCCTTTGGTAATTGGCAAGCCACCACCCAAAAGGGTTATACGCAAGCAGCTTAATGCACTCCAGTGAAATGCAGAAGCCAGATTCCTGGTGTGCTGTTAATTTCACTGGTTTTAACTGCAGACCTGCACACAAACCCACACACTTTTCTAAATTAAAATTCAGCCCATTATTTTCAACATTAAAGTTAAACACAAATGGAGTCAAATATTGTTCTTTGCAATGTTTTTAACTTTTGAAGGAGTGTTGATGAGGTGATCATGTTATTAGATTAGTACGTTTCTTATTCTTTTTGAGGTGAACTCCAGTCTAAAATGAGTTTAATCTCAAGAAATATTCATTAATCTGATTCTTATAGTATCATTACACTTAAAGGTAGAAAAATGTTCAGCCTACTTTGACTCAACCTCTTGAACTTTTTATATGTGGAAGGTGTGAGGTAAAACTTGTTACAGCAATATTCAATTTTCATGCAAACATAGAAAATGGGAGCAGGAATAGGCCATTCGGCCCCTCAAGCCTGCTCTGCCATTCAATACAGTAACGGCCTATTCTCTATCACAATGCCATACTCCCGCTCTCTCCCCATATCCCTTGCCACGACAGCAGATCACAACCCCGAATTCTTTACGGATATATCGAACTTTTTAAGGAAGGCACGTGTTTTATAAAAAAGGATATACAAGCAAAAGCTGGCTGAGAATATAAAGTAACCACTTTCTGGAAAATTCCTGTGTGGATTATACTTGACTGACTCGTCCACAGAGCCCATGGAATGTCACACCTAAAATGATGTCAAGGCCTACTCAGACAGAGACACTTGAAAGGAAGAGATGAAATACAAAAGACTGAACTTTAATCTCCTGTGGTTGTGGAGACAATGGAGACTGATTATCACACCTCAGCAGAAACCATCTCCTGTTGAGTTATATCTCAGAATGTGGAAATGGTCTGAGTTGAAAGAAAGCTGATTCTGGGCAAAAGACATGTTTGATTTTTTTTTCCCTTCCAGGAATACACAAGAAAAGGGGTTTAAAAACCAGCTGCAAACGTGATCTTTGTGTTTTAGTTCTGGTGTGCTGTGAGGGTCACAGCAGAATAACATAACTAGGCATCCCTGCAGCTTACAGGTAAAAATTTCTTTCTCTCTCTCTCTCTCTCTCTCTGTTCTTGGAGGCAAGTTACAAGTCAGCAAAGCCACAGTCAAAAAGGAAATTGGACAGTTCCTTCAGCTAACTTGCAGAATCAAGCACCTCCAAACCAACTGCTCAACTGCAACAGTCAGCTCTACCGGAATCATCCAACTTAATGGCCACAGCGTTTCTCCATCAACTCCTTATGGACAAACCAAAGACTGATTCATTTTTTTTAACTATTATTTTTGGACTCAACCTCTCATTTCTGATCAGTGTGTATGCGGTTTGCATTTTCATTCATTTTCTTGGGTTTTTAGTAACTAATAAACTTACCCTTTCTTTGCCTCAAGAAAGCCTGGTTAAATTGGCTCCTTCTAAAACATAAATACATTTGGACTGGGAAAAGGTATCCACAAGGGAAGGGATCACGTTTAAAAATAACTGTTGCGATCCACCAAGGAGGTTGGGACATGTTTATGAATTGTGGGAAAAATAATTATTTATTTAATAAAACCTTCAGGAAACCTGATCCCGCCCATGGATGAGGTTTCCTGAAAAACGCGAAGGCTGCTTGGGCTCTTCGCCTTCCCGCCAGCCTTAAAGTTAGACGGGCAGCATTGATAATTACTGTAATTGGTTTCTTAATGGCCTTAACAGGCCTTTGACAGTTCAGCGTGCGCACACGCACCTATGGCACTCGCCCGCTGAACGAAAGCTCCGAATGACGCTCGGTGACATCGGGACGCAGGCCCAACGTCACCACGCGTCATTTTATGCTCTGGCATGCAATGCCCATCCCCACACGCTGTCGTGAAAATTCTCCCCCATGTCAGACTGTTGCTTGATTAGTCTGTGGGGCAGCTGTCTCAACTTTGATACAAGCCTCCAGATGTTAGTGAGGAGGACTTTTCAGGGTTGACTGGGCAGAGGATGCCGTTGTCATTCCTGTTGCTTAGGTGTGCTTTATGCAGTAGTTTTGCATTTGATGCTTTCCTTGGGAAGCAAAATTTGCAAGGTGCATGTGTTGGAGCATAGGGCTGCAACTTTGCAACCTCTATCACTGACCCACAGGAGCACAGAGTTGTGGAATTTTCCGTGCAGGACTTCCTAACCATGCCAGATTACATGGATATATGGCACAGAAATAGGTGGACTTTTCCAGAATCTTTCCCGATTTTGGAAGATTGCAACCAATGCATCCACTATCTCTGCAGCCACTTCTTTTACTACCGTAGGATGCAGCCCATTAGGTCCAGGGGACATGTATGTTAGTTTTCCTAGTACTTTTTCTCTAATGATCTTAATTGTTTTAAGTTCCTCTCTTCCTTTTGCCTTCTGCTTTTCTACTATTGTTGGGATGCTTTTTGTGTCTTCTGCCATGAAGGCAGATACAAAATACTTGTTCAAAATCTCTGTCATTTCCTTGCTTCTCACTATTGATTCCCCAATCTCACCCTTAAAAGAACCAACGCTCACTTCACACTTTTCCTTTTTACTGTCTGTTTTCATATTTCTTGCTAGTTTTCTCTCATACTCCAATTTCTCTCTCTTAGTTTTGTTTTTCTGTCATCCTTTTCTGGTTGCTAAATGTTTCTCAATCTTCTTGACTACCACTAATCTTGGCAGCATTATATGTTTTTTCTTTCCAATTTGATACCATCCTTAACTTCCTTAGTTTACCAGAAGGATGCACCATCATTGGCAGAGTCGTTCCTTCTCAGTGGAATTATCTTTGTTGAGAGTTATGAAATAGTTCCTTAAAATGCCAGGCACTGCTTCTCCACCATCTCATCTTTTAATCTGTTTTCCCATTCCAAGCATTGTGGTTTTTCTACTTGTCCTCACAGGTAGCCAGCACACCATGGTTTACTCTCAGGTCTGACTGTAATTTGTATACAACTGTCCAGAAATTCCTTCCTCCTTTATGTGTGAGAGTCTCTCCAACTTACATTCCGGCTCAATGACTCTGAGCAGCATAGATTCGACATGGACATATCTCCAGAAGACATAAAAACAAAAATAAAAACAAACCCAAACCTCCCTGTCGCTTGCCATTTCAAAACTCCACCCTGCTCTCTTGCCCACATGTCTGTCCTTGGCTTGCTGCATTGTTCCAGTGAAGCTCAACGTAAACTGGAGGAACAGCACCTCATCTTCCTAGGCACTAGGCACTTTACTGCCTTCCGGACTGAATATTGAGTTCAACAATTTTAGATCTTGAACTCTCTCCTCCATCCCCACCCCCTTCCCGTTTCTTCCCCCTCCTTTTTGTTTTTTCCAATAATTTATATAGATTTTTTCTTTTCCCACCTATTTCCATTATTTTTAAATGTATTTCCACCATTGTTTATTTCTACCTTTTAGTATTCCCCCACCCCCACTAGAGCTATCTGTACCTTATCTGTCCTGTCTTATACTCTTAATTAGCACATTCCTTTAGATAATATCACCACCTTCAACACCTTTTGTCTGTGGCAGCTTTTGGTTATTTCCACCTATCACTGGCTGCTTGTCCCAACAAACCCCCCCCCCCCCCCCACCCTCAAACCAGCTTATATGTCACCCCTTTCCTAATTTTACTTAGTTCTGTTGAAGGGTCATGAGGACTCAAAACGTCAACTATACTCTTCTCCGCCGATGCTGCCAGACCTGCTGAGTTTTTCCAGGTATTTCTGTTTCTGTTTTTGTTTTGGATTTCCAGCATCCACAGTTTTTTGTTTTTATCTCCAGTAGACATGTTTGCGTGCGACTGCCATCAAAATGTTGAAACTTCAATCTCCAGGTAGTCCAACTCTGTACTTTGCATAGTTAAATAGCTAGCACAAAGTTGAAGTTGTCTGAGGTTGTCTCCTCCTATGTCTTCTCTGCCAAGATTTAGCGATAATTTCTGTTGAGCTAAAGCTGCTCAAACTATGTAGTTTTGTCAACCTATAAACCATATCAAATTTGCTCAATCAGCTGTGTCTAGGAATTATTTGATTAAGACTAATGACAATAGGAGCTTTTGTACTGGTTCTTAATTTTGCTTCTTGACTTTGGGTTGGGAATTATGTGAAAGACTAAGGCATAGAATCAAAATTATGTAAGTGCTAAAAATCTCCAATATAATGCACTGAGTTGTTGGAGAGCCACCGTCATGATCTTACCATATCAGGCTTAATTTTAACAGTGTAACAGTCTGCTTTCCTGCCACCCTAACCGCACTGCACCATCACCCTGCGCCCATAATAAGATGTTTTTGGCAGAAATTGTCACCTGCTTTTTCTCATTGATAATTATATTTCCATTTTTTTCAATGGGTCCAATTCTGGGCAGCTTAGGAAGGATGTGAAGGCATTAGAATGGGTTCAGAAAAGATTCCCAAGAATTTTTAAAAATTCATTCATGGGTTGTGGGCATTGCTGGTTAGGCCAACATTTATTGCCCATTCCTAATTGCCCTTGAGAAGGTGGTGGTGTGCTGCCTTTTTGAACCGCTGTGATGTAGGTACACCCATAGTGTTGTTAGGGGGGAAGGCTCCAGGATTTTGACCCAGCGACAGTGAAAGAAAGGTGATTATATTTCCAAGTCAGGATGGTGAGTGGCTTGGAGGGGAACCTCCAGGTGGTGGTGTTCCCATGTGTCCTGCTACCTTGTCCTTCTAGTTGCAAACAGTTGTGGATTTAGAAGGTGTTGTCTAAGAAGCCTTGGTGTGTTCCTGTACTACATCTTGTAGATGGTACATGCTGCTGCTCCTGTGAGTGGAGGGAGTGAATGTTTGTGGATGGGATGCCAATTAAGTGAGCTGCTTTGCCCTGGATTGTGTCAAGCTTCTTGAATGTTGTTTGAGCTGCACTCATCCAGGCAAGTTGGGAGTATCCCATCACACTACTGACTTGTGCCTTGTAGATGGTGGACAGGCTTTGGGGAGGCAGTAAGTGAGTTACTCACTGCAGGATTGCTAGCCTCTGACCTGCTCATGTAAACACGCTATTTATATGGCTGGACCAGTTCCGTTTCTGGCCAATGGTAACTCCCCCAGGATGTTGATAGTGAGGGATTCAATGATAGTAATGCCATTGAACATCAAGGGGTGATGGCTTGATTTTCCTTTGTTGGATATGGTCATTGCCTGGCACTTGTGTGGCACAAATGTTACTTGCCACTTGTCAACCCAAGCCTGGATATTGTCCAAGTCTTGCTGCATTTGGACATGGGCTGCTTCAGCACCTGAGGAGTTGTGAATGGTGCTGAACGTTGTTCAATCATCAGTGAAGATCCCCACTTCTGACTTTATGACAGAAGGAAGCTCATTGAGGAAGCAGCTGAAGATTGTTGGGCCTAGGACACTATCCTGAGGAACTCCTGCAGTGATATCTTGGAACTGAGATGATTGACCTCCAACAATCACAGCCATTTTCCTTTGTGCTAGATATGACTCCAACTCGTGGAGAGTTTTCCCCTTGATTCCCATTGACTCCAATTTTGCTAGAGCTACCTGGTGCCACACTCGGTCAAATGCTGCCTTGATGTCAAGGGCAGTCACTCTCACCTTACCTCGGGCATTCAGCTCTTTTGTCCATATTTAAACCAAGGCTTAACGAGGCCAGGAGCTGAGTGACCCTGCCAGAACCCATACTGAGTATCAGTGATTAGGTTATTGCTAAACAAGTGCAGCATGATGGGACACTAGTTGGCCTGGTTGGATTTGCCCTTTTCTTTACAGGACATACTTGGACAATTTTCCACATTCCCGGGTTGATGCCAGTGTTATAGCTGTACTTGAACTGCTTGACTAGGGGTGTGGCAAGTTCTGGTGCACAAGTCTTCAGTACTGTTGCTGGAGTATTGCCAGGACCAGTGCCTTGCAGTATCCAGTGCCTTCAGCCATTTCTTGATATCACATGGAGTGAATCAAATTGGCAGAAGACTGGCCTCTGTGATGCTGGGAACCTCTGGAGGAGGCCAAGATGGATCATCCACTCGGCACTTCTGGCTGAAGATTGTTACAAATGCTTCAGCCTTATCTTTTGTACTGATGCGCTATGCTCACCCATCATTGTCGATGGGGATATTTATGGAGCCTCCACCTCCAGTGAGTTGTTTAATTGTTCACCACTATTCACGACTGGATGTGACAGGACTGCAAAGCTTAGATCGAATCTGTTGTTTTTGAATCACTTAGCTGTCTATCGCTTGCTACTTTTGCTGTTTGGCACGCAAGTAGTCTTGTGTTGTAACTTCAGGTTGACACCTCATTTTTAGGTATGCCTGGTGCTGCTCCTGGCACGCCCTCCTGTACTCTTCATTGAACCAGGGTTGATCCCCTGCCTTGGTGGTAATGGTGGAGTGGGGGAAATGCCGGGCCAAGAGGTTACAGATTGTGGTTGAGTACAATTCTGCTGCTGCTGATGGCCCACAACACCTCATGGATGCCCAGTCTAGAATTGCTAGGTTTATTTGAAGTCTATCCCAATTAGCACGGTGGTAGTGCCACGCAACATGATGGAGGGTATCCTCAATGTGAAGAAAGGACTTCATTTCCACAAGGACTGTGCGGTGGTCGTTTCTACCAATGCTGTCATGGACAAATGCATCTGTGGCGGGCAGATTGGTGATGATGAGGTTAGGTATGTTTTTTCCCTCTTGTTGGTTCCTTCACCACCTGCTGCAGACCCAGTCCAGCAGTTATGTCCTTTACGACTTGGCCAGTTCAGTCTGTAGTGATGCTACCGAGCCATTCTTTGTAATGGACATTGAAGTCCTCACCCAGAGTGCATTCTGCACTCTTGCCACCCTCAGTGCTTCCTCCAAGTGGTGTTCAACATGGAGGATGCTGATTCATCAGCTGAGGGAGGAATAGTATGTGGTAATCAGCAGGAGGTTTCCTTGCCCATGTTTGAGCTGATGCCATGAAACTTCATGGGATCCAGAGTTGATGGCAACTCAGGGCAACTCCCTCCCGACTGTATACCACGGTGCTGCCACCTTTGCTGGGGTGGTGACGGTAGTGCCTGGGACAAGATCTGTAAGGTATGATTCCATGAGTATGACTATGTCAGGCTGTTGCTTGACTAGTCTGGACAACAGCTCTCTCAATTTTGGCACAGGTAAGGAGGACTTTGCAGGGTCGACATGGCTGAGTTTGCCGTTGTCGTTTCCGGTATCTCAGTCGATGTCGGATGATCCTCCGGTTTCATCCCTTATTGACTTGTTTTTAGTGGCTTGATACCTCATTGCTGTGATCTGGAGTCATCTGTAGGCCAGACCAGGTAAGGATATTAGTGAACCAGATGGGTTTTTAACAACAAACAACAATGGTTTCATGGTCATCATTAGACTTTTAATTTCAGATTTTTATTGAATTCAAATTCCACCAACGGCCATGGTGGGATTCAAACCCTAGCCCCTGGGGCCATAGCCTGAGTCTCTGGATTACTAGTTCAGCAACAATATCACTACGCCATTGTAGATACAACTGAGTGGCTTGCTAGGCCATTTGAATGGGTCTAGAATCACATGTAGGCCAGACCAGGTAATGAATATGACAGTCAACATGATTTCATGATCTTTTAATTTCAGATATTTTGTTGAATTCAAATTCCACCATCTGCTGTGGGAGGATTCGAACCTGCGCCTTTGGATTAGTAGTCTAGTGACAATGCCACTTTGCCCCGGTTCCAAGGATGAGGAACTTCGGTTATGTGGATGGTTGGAGAAGCCGGGGCTGTTCTCCTTGGAGAAGAAAAGATTAAGATGAGATTTGATAGAGGCCTTCAAAATCATTAGGGGTCGGGACGGAGTAGACAAAAAGAAACTGTTCCCGTTTGCGGAAGGATCAAAAGCTAGAGTGCACTGATTTGAGATGACTGGCAAAAGAAGCAATGGTAACATGAGAAAGCATTTTTTTTTTTACAGAGCGGTTAGGATCTTGAATGTGCTTTCCTGAGAGTGTAGTGGAGGCTTTCAAAAGGGAACTGGATCATTATCTGAAGGAAAAAAAATTACAGGGCTACAGGGAAAAGTGGACTAGGCAAGATGGACTCTCTCGCAGAGAGCCGGCATGACCACAGCAGGCCAGCTGGCCGCCTCTTGTGCTGTAACCATTCTGTGATTCTATAAAATCTCAGTCTCCTCTTACCAAGTTGCTCCCTCCCCATTTGTTCTGTGCAAATAACTCAGCTTATGCTATCTCCTGTTCAGAGCAGGATTTACCTTGCACATTCATGCATCCAACATAATTTCAAGCTTAACTTCTAAAGTTATCAATAATTTTTGCACAGAATTGAATTATTTACATGTTCAGACAGCCAGGTTCAGAACTAAACTTCTTATCGCACTCAGAAGTACAAGTGTATATGGAATTTCACAGCTGGCTGAAACAGCACATAAGAATGAACTTCCCATTAGTCGTAGTAGTTAAGCCAACTGCATTTGCACCAGTAACTTAGTCATGACAGTGAAGTCATTTAAAAAGGGGGGCATTTTCTAATGCAGTGGTTTGTTGAAAATCAAAAGGCTTGTCACTGAAGTAGGAAGAGGGTGGTATTACTTTACGTAGAGGCAAAGCGGTTCTAAGCTATTCCTTTACAGAGTCCCGGCCATTTTTTTGCTATTGACACATTCGGCTTTCTCACCTTTATGCCACAATCAGCACCTTCTTTAGTCTTCACCACTACCATTAGCACTCCCTTTGTCCCGTGTCCATGATATCTTTGTCAGTCTCTCCTTAGCCCCCACCTATCGCTGACCTTCTATCCTGCTTTACCTGTTCCACCCCCCCCCCTTAGACAGTATAAATTCCATCATAATTCTACTTCCCTTTAGCTCTGAAGAACAGTCATACGGACTCAAAATGTTAACTCTGTTTCTCTCTCCATAGATGCTGTAAGACCTGCTGAGTTTTTCCAGCATTTTCTGTTTCTATTTCTGATTTCCATCATCCGCAGTATTTTGCTTTTTATCTTATTCTGGAGATTGTGTTTATTACTTTTGCAGGTGCATCAATGCGAGTCATTTACCACTTATTCATACCCTAGAGCACACTTCTGTTTTAACTAAGTAAGACTTAGTGCCAGTTTATTCACTGTTTGCATAGCTGTCCTTTATTTGTTAATATATAATGTCAAGGATCATTAATGTTAAAGATCTGGCTTTTGTAACCTTTTCAACACAAAATAGTTCTGAATTAGAAGTTAAAGTTACACTTTTTATTTTCTTCAATATATTTTAGTCAGCTTATATGTTATCTCACATTCAGAATCTCCTAAAGGACTTCACAGCCAATGACTAACTTTTGACCTGCAGTTGTCACTGTTATAAAGACAAACATGTTAACTAATGTGCATAGCATATTCTGACAAACATCAAATGAATGAACATTGAAGTAATCTTTGTAGTGGTGTTGGTTGAGGGTGGAATGTTGGCCAAGGCATCTAGGAAGCATTTTTGTTCTCTGAATAATGAATTTCAATATAAATAAGTGAAGTGATGTATTTTGGCAGGAAGAATATGGAAGCCAGATCTGCTTGGATATTAGGAGTCTAAATGGAGTGGAGGAGAAAAGAAATTTAGGGCTACATATTAATAAATCACTAAATTTGGGGCGCAGAGCGCTCATGTTAAACTTGTATAGAACCTTGATTAAGCCACACTGGAGTACTGTGCACAGTTCTATTCCCCATTATATAAAAAGGATAAGGCACTGCAGAAGGTGCAAATAAAAATTCACAAGGATGAAAGCAGAACTCTAGAAAAGAGAAGGCTCAGGTAACACCTGATGGATGCCTTTAAGATAATGAAAGGGTTTGATATTGTAGACCTGGAGACAATATTTCCACTTTTGGGGGGGGCGGGGCAGGACAAAGCTAGAGGCCATAAATGTAAGACAGTCACTAATAAATCCAATAGGGAATTTAAGAGAAACCTGTTTGCCCATTAAGTGGCAAGGATGTGGAGCATGTTACCACAGGGAATAGTTGAGGCAAATAGCATTGATGCATTTAAGGGGACGCCTGATAAGCACAGAAGGGGGGGAATGGAGAAAAAGGTATGCTATTAGATAAAGAGGAATGGGAGGAGGAAGCATAAACACTGGCTTAGAACAGTTGGGCCAAAGAGCCTGTGTCTGTGCTGTAGATTTGATATAATAGTATCAAACCTATGAGATCTATTACAAGCAGCTGAGGATTAACATCTCCTCTAAAAGTTTGCATCTGCAACCTTATAATATTCCACGAATGTATTAGCCTGGATTATACGCTGAAGCCCGTAACCTCCTGTCTGGAATGCTGACAATCAAAACAAGCTGACTCTGGATTCTCAAAGGCCTTCAATAAGATGCCCCATAATAGACTAATGAATAACGCCAAAGACTATGGAATCGTGGACAAGTGGCAGAATGGACTGCTGGCTGGCTTCAAGACTGAAAGCAGCGAGTGGGAGTAAAAGGTAGTTATTCAGAGTGGCAGAAGGTGGAAAGTGGTGTTCCACAAGGATCAGTGCTAGGACTACTGCTGCTCACATTTTATATTAATGATTTAGACTTTGGAATCAAAAACACAATTTTTAAATTTGTAGATGACATTAAATTGGGGAGGCAGGGATGGATAAGGAGGGGTAGTCAACACTGAAGAAGACGGCTACAAATTACAGCAGGACATTAAACTTCCGGAATGGAAAATAATTGGCAAATGATCAACACAGATAAATGTGAGGTAGTACATTTTGGTAGGAAGAATAGCGAGGTCACTTATTATTTGGAAGGTGCAAGTAGGTGAGGTAGAGGAACAAAGCGATCTTCAAGTACAGATACATCAATCACTAAATGTGTCACATGTTAGCAAGGCCACAAAAAAATCAAACCAAGCATTAGATTTTATTTCTAAAGGGATAGAATTGAAAAAGAGCAACCTTGGCTAGACCACACTTAAAAAGTACTGTGTGCAGTTCTCGCCACCATATTGTAAAAGAGATGTAGAGGCACTGGAGAGGATGCAGAAAAAATTTACAAGGATGATACCAGAAGTGCATAGTTTTACATATCAGGAAAGGATTGACAGACTTGGGTCTCTTTGCTCTTGAAAAAAGGTTGAGGAGTGACCTAATAGAGACATTTCAAATTTTGAAAGATTTTAATAGAGTGGATACAGAGATAATTCCTTTTGTGGGGAAAAGCATAACTAGAGACCATCACTATAAGATAGTCACCAAGAAATCTAATAGGGAATTCAGAAGAAACTTCTTTATTCAAAGATTGGTGAGAATGTGGAACTTGCTATCACAGGGTGTATTTAAGTGAATAGTACAGATGCATTTAATGGGAAGTTAGACAAGCATATGAGGGAGAAGGGAATACTGAGTTACGATGGTAGTATTAGATGAAGCAAAATGGAAGGGGGCTGGGGTGGAACATAAACAACAAAATGGACTGGTTGGGCCAAATGGCCTGTTACTGTACCATATATCCTATGTGACTCCTGGAGTATGGTTGAACTTTCTCCAAATTAATCTTAAAAATGTTTCAGCTAAGAAAATATTGGTGCTCAGATTTAGAAATATGGTATGGAAATTGTAACTTCTCTAAAGATCTCTCATTTATTCTTTGCAAAAAAAAAAATAATATTTGCCTTATTTCCACTTGCATGGTCACTTATATTTTATTGAACAGGTTTTTATTTGCAAGCTAGGTAGAGATTCTGAAAATGACTTGCAGATTAGAATTATGACAGTTTGCATACAATGAAAAGCTGTAGGCTGACCTTTATCCTGTTAACTCTTGTAGCTATTGCAAAAACATTCCTTGGCACAAATGAAATCTAGGATTTTGCCTGTAGAAATGTATCACGTGTGAATCACCATCTTCAGGAGAGGAGGTAATTGAGAAACAAGATAGTAGCATTTGGACTGTAGTTAGGTGAATCTGCACTTTCCCTTTTATACTCAATTCCAGAATCCGACCTGAACCTGTCCATGTGGGATAAAATGCTCAAGGCTCACAATTCAGTATTTTTTTAAATTGTTTATTGTACTGTGGATAACATATAAAAATCAAGGCACTGTTCCCTTTAACTTCAAACAGTGCTCACATCCAGTAAGTCTCTATTTTTAAGTCATTCTGCTTTAACATCACAGACAATGTGTACTTAGCCTCAGGACTTCCGTTTTAGCATTGTTTTGGGCTGGGCAGACATAGCATCGCATGACCCGATCGACTCCATTTTGGAGCAGCCTTTCTTGTTTCCCGACTTCCCACTCACTGCCTCTCCCACTCATTGCCCATCCTGCTCGCCAATTCTCCTGCTCCCCAACCATCCCGCTCACTGACCCTCCCACTCGTTGATCCTCCTGCTCGCTGTCCATCCTGCTCCCCAATCCTCCCACAAGACACTTGCCTCCCTGACCCTCTCACTCTCAGTTCCTCTCACTTGCTTTCTCCCTCTCACCATGTCTCTCTCAAGCCCTTGTTCACAGCAGGCTCAGGAGTGGGAAGTGGTGAGCGAGAGGCTGGGAGCAGCCAAGGCAGCATGTTTGTTTTCTGATGTGAAATATCTGCACTACAGCTTTTACATGGGTTGTAATGGGAAAATCTGATTCATTTAATATTGTTTCATTTAAAGTTGCACTTTTCAGGAATTACTGTACAGTACACTGTTCCCTTTAGCTCTCTTTAATTTTAAACACCACTCACTCTCGTGATCACTCATAGGAATATGTTTCCATCTCTAAGTGGGATCAAATCCATCATCAGTTCCCTTGAAAGTTACTGAAGTTTGCCCCTAAATGCTTGCTTTTTACAATACCCATGATAGTTGATTGATGTAACTCCCCACTGTCCCTGTCCCCCACTTTGATTGTACCATCTTAATCTCGTCTGTTTCTGCAAATCTACAGACTTCTTCTTCCTAGGTCAGTAAGTAATCCATAATCACAAAAGGAAATGTCCTCCTTCGGTTGAATGTTCAGCCATTATCACACAATGGTAAAAACAGAATTACCTGGAAAAACTCAGCAGGTCTGGCAGCATCGGTGGAGAAGAAAAGAGTCGACGTTTCGAGTCCTGTTCTGCTGAAGGGTCATGAGGACTCAAAACGTCGACTCTTTTCTTCTCCGCCGATGCTGCCAGACCTGCTGAGTTTTTCCAGGTAATTCTGTTTTTGTTTTGGATTTCCAGCATCCGCAGTAGTTTTTTGTTTTTATCACACAATGGTGTTTTGCTGGGGAAAAGTTCCTGGCTGAGCAACATACTGAAAGGCTAACAAATGGGTTTTATCCCAGCAACAACTTTGACATTAGCGTTTTCAGAGGATGACCGAACCAATTCAGACTCAATAGAGCCATGGTTGTTACCTGTTGTGGTGTTCTCTAAATCTTGTTAACAGCCTGACCACAGAAGTTCAATGTATAGGACAGTTAGTTAAATTTAAACAAACACATGTGGTTGTGTGGTCTGATTTACTCCATCTACTCCATCTGCTTCCTTAGCATATTCATTAAGTCAATCAATCGTGCCTCTGTCTCTGTATGAATAATTTCCTCCTGTATTATATTCAGTTTACAGCTTTTTAAAAAAAGTTTATTTGAAACTCTCATTGGTTCCTCGGTCAGATTGGGTTGGGAGGCTTAGTCAATATCCTATGATTGGTCAATTTACAAAGCTGTGTTTACAGTACAGTCGCTTAACCCTTTCATGTCAGTGTATTTTCTTGCAGGACTGGCTACAGGGCAAAGCAAAATGCGGACTACAATATTGAAATAAACTAATACTATTTGTAAATATCTGAATATTTATATATATATATTTATATATATATAAACTTACATTTCTTTGCTAAATCAGAAGTTGCAAACAGAATTCATTCATGATTTTATCTATTCATTGAGTTGCACCTAAGATTCATTTGCTGATTTACATGTTTACAATAGGACATCCAGCCACAAATGCTGATGGTTTCTAATAAACTCTGAATATGAAAAAGATTGAATCCATGCCAGATTGAAATAAAGATAACATGAAAATTTTTTTTTTAAATTTTTAATAAAATTTGAAGCTTCAGGCTGTGTGACTGAAAAAACACACCAGTATTACTGTAACAGTTGTCCACATGTTACCTTGGTGAAGACAGGTTGTACACAGTGATAAAAGCAAAATACTGCAGATGCTGGAAATCTAGAACAAAAACAAAAATACCTGGAAAAACTCAGAAGGCCTGACAGCATCTGCGGAGAGGGACAGGTTTCGAGTCCGTATACACAGTGTTAGTTTTGGTAAATGTCAATCTGAACTTTGAATACAGAATTCTTACAGAGAACCTTGGTGTATTAATGTCAGCTAAGTGCTTGACCAAATCATGTCAGCTATTTTAGGGAAAAAAGAAATGGGTTCCATCACAAGTCTGTCATTGTAGTAAAATGTTAATCTGGTTTAGAGATCTATAATCCCCAAATTGGTTTTTGTTATCAGTTTGGTGTGTTCCCTTTGTTTTAGGTCCAACAGTACTAGTCAAATGTTAAGTAGTCTGAGCATCTTATGTTTATGGGTGTGCTCATATAATTCTTGGGTGTAACAATACTCAAGCCTTGTGATTTGAATTGGAGATTTGTGTCTTTCACATGTGCTACTTCAATCTCTTCCAAGGTGGACAATGAAAATTTGAGATTAGGCTGGATATAAATTGATAAACTACTTTATTTGAACATCGTATATGTACAAAACAACAGTTATTATCAGATTAATTTAGCTCAATCAGAATCATTTTTCTTTGTACTGTTTGTAGCAAGCTATATTATTTGAATTACCTTCATCTGTGCAAAACATCTGAGCCTGGCCAAAGCTTGTAGGCGGAGGCTTTTATTTAAAGCCTGACTAACTTAGTAACATTTTTGGAACCAGAATAATTGCTTCTTTCTCCATTTTGCTGAAAATTCTGCTGAGACAGGCAAACATATTGCCAATTGTTTATTATTAACAATCTTTGGGGAAAACAACTACAATTAGCATATTAGTTACATTTCATCTGTTTTGTCCTCTAAATTTGTGTGAATATACTTCACTTTTTTTTTAAATCTAACATTTAAAAGTAGTTGTTACCAAATTCTTTCTGTGAAACCAATCCCAAAACTTACCAGTTGCCCTCCTTTTCCATATTTTTATTAAATTCTGCCACTAATTCAGGATCTTTTAAATAAGAAGGAGATACTTATTTTAAAATATACTTCAAGATTAAATTTGCAAGACAACAGGAGTGACAGATGTGTATTGAGCATCTGAAATGAGCATCTGTGGAGAGAGTTACAGAGTTATCATTTCAGGTTGATTACCTTTTGTCAGATAATTTGGTATTACAATGACCATACTCATTGTTGCTGGAACAATCCTATTAGGTCTCACCACTGATCATTACCAAGTTATGTTAGTGGACTTTGTTCTCAGGGAGGTGGTCAGTTTCATATAAAAGCTGGTACTGCAGTGAAGCTGTTTAAAAATTAGGCACGTGTGCCTAAAGATAACCTGGCCTTTGAAAACAGGACTACACAAGTAGTGTGGCCGCAAAAGACACAAGATTAGCGGGAGAAGATGTTCTATCCTGACACTGTAGGATGGAATGCAAATGGGTTATTCTAAATAGGGTGATCACCAAAATGGGATAGAATTGCAGACTAATTATTTTCATTTCCTTATTCAGCACCAAGTTATATCAATTAAAGTGACTGGCCATAGCATCATGTGCCATATACTTCACCTTATTGTAGAATAAAGAGAGATTGAAGGAACACGTGGAAAAGACATAGACTCCAGTTCAGTTCATAAGGCAGCTTGCCAACAAAGAAGCTTGAAATTTCAATGTAGGAAAGTGCTTAAAGGGGCTTTGAGGTGGCGATTGCATGGGGCGAGTGTAATCAGGAAGGTTGAGGGCGAGCTGCGGCTGGCAGTGGACCTTGATTTTGTTGTTGAAACAACCCAGCACTCTTGTTCCTCCCAGCTCCACATTCAGGTAAGCATTTTTAATAAACTTACTTTTTTTGGTGTTGACCTTTTAAGGACCATTAGTTAAGCTGCACATAGACCATATTTTCCTGAACACTGGCTGTGTTCAGGGCGGCCCAGTTGTACAGCAGAGGCAGAAAATGCTGGAAATACTCAGCAAGTCAGGCATGGAGAAAAACAGAGGTAACATTTTAGGTTGATGACCTTTCATCAGAACTGAGGAAAGAGAAATGTAATAGGTTTTGAGCAAGGGGGTGGGTGGGAGGAAGAACTAAAGGGGAAGCCTATGATAGGGTGGAGGGCAGGAGAGAATAAATGACAAAGGTTTCATGGTACAAAAGCCAAAGAGAGTTGTAATGGGCAAAGTAAAGAAAAAGATGTGTCCAGATGAGGTGTGAATTGCTGCATAGCAGCAATCCAAATGCAATATGAAGGAATAAACAATGAAACGAGACAAAATCGAACCAGCAAAAAAAATATGAAACTAAAAGAGGCAGAGGTTATGATCTAAAATTGTTGAATTCATAGAGGAGGTAATGGTGTGGTGGTATTGTCGCTGGACTAGTCATCGAGAGACCCAGGGTAATGCCCTGGGGACCCACTACCACTAGCATCTAGAAGGACAAGGGCAGCAGATAGATGGGAACACCACCAACTGGAAGTTCCCCTTGAAGTCACTCACCATCCTGACTTGGAAATATGTCGCTGTTCCTTCATTGTCACTGGGCCAAAATCTTGGAACTCCCTTCCTAACAGCACTGGGTGTACCTACACCACAAGGACTGCAGCGGTTCAAGAAGGCAGCTCATCACCACCTTCTCAAGGGCAACTAGGAATGGGCAATAAATGCTGGCCCAGCCTCCCTATTTTCATATTCAATTCCCCTCAAAATAAACAATAACATTCTATTAGTTTTCTTAATTACTTGCTGTACCTGCAGATTAGCCTTTTGTGGTTTATGCACTAGGACACCCAGATCCCTCTGAATCTCAGAGCTCTGCAATCTCTCACCATTTAGATAATATGCTTTTTTATTCTTCCTGCCAAAATGGGCCATTTGCCCATATTACACTCCATTTGGCAGATCTTTTCCCACTCACTTAGCCGATTTGTGTCCCTTTGTAACCTCCTAATGTCGTCTTCACAACTTACCTTCCTACCTATCTTTGTGTCATCAGCAAATTTAGCAACCATATCTTTGGTCCCTTCATCTGAGTCATTTATATGAATTGTAGAAAGTTGAGGTCCTGATCACTGGATCCTGTCACCCAGAAAAGACCCAATTTATGCCAACTCTTATCTTTTAGCTAGCCAATCTTCTATCCATGCCAATATGTTACCCCCTACGCCATGAGTTTTTTTATTTTCCGCAATAACCTTTAATGTGGCACCTTATCAAATGTCTTCTGGAATTCTAAGTACAGTACATGCACCAGTTCCCCTTTATCCACAGCACATGTGACTCCTTCCAAGAAATCTAATAAGTTGGTTAAACAAGATTTCTTTTTCACAAAACTATGTTGACTCTGCCTGATTGCCTTGAATTTTCTGAGTGCCCTGCCATAACATCTTTACTTATAGCTGTGGGTGTACCTACACCACATGGACTGCAGTGGTTCAGGAAGGCAGCTCATCACTACCTTCTCAAAAGCAACTAGGGATGGACAATAAATGCTGGTCCAGCCAGCGAAGCTCACATCCCATGAATGAATTTTTTTAAATGTCCAGAAAGCTGTAGAGTGCCAAGTGAAAGGATGAGGTGCTGTTCCTGGAGCTTGCACTGAGCTTCATTGCTTCAAACTGGCACTAGGTCTTTCGCATATGTGAAAAAGGAACTTTCTGTTTTAGGTGTTGGCCCAGGATGCCTATTTTTTGTCTATACCAGTATGGTTTTCTTCTAGGTTATAACAAATGGCCACTTTTTGTCCAACATATGGATGCTTAAACGTTCATTTAGTGCCTGATAAGTGGGTGGGCTGCCATCAAATTCTCGGCCTGTACCCCTAAGAGCCTTAGATTTTCTTTCTTTGCACAATACTTTGCACCTGTCCATATTAAATTTCATCTGCCATATTTCTTCCCAATTAAATTTTTTTACACAACTCATTTTATCACTTCTGTGCTGCCTTCTCAGCTTCAGTTGCCCCTTCTAGTTTAATATCACAGCTGGGTTTTGTCAACAGTGTGCCATTCCTGACGTCGTAACCAGAATCGTACGTCACTTCCACTTTCTTTTCCCAATTTCCCATGCCATTATAATTAAAATTGTAAGTGCCAGCAGCATTCATGCAAAACACATGCTATTTGATGGCTGGGGAATCTTATCAGTGGTGAAACTTGCCATCAGCCGAAAATGCAGTAGATACAGTTGGGCTATAAAAGAGCCTCCTATCAAACAGGGCGGCTCTACATCACAGCCACAAGTTTCTTGTCTAACTACACTGCCATTAACATAAGACTTGAGAGCACAAAGGTGGCACAGGTGTTTTTCAAAATTAAATTTCACTTGTAAATATTTCACATTGCATTGATTTCACTTTATTCATCTGTGCTACATCGTTATTTGTTGTTACTATCTTAGTCAGAGAGCGCAAGTACTGGCACGCCTCACGGTTGGCATGCATCCATGGTTGCAGTGGAGTCAGGGACATTTCCTTTATTGTGGAAGAAACAATGTTGTATTTTTTTGTTCACTCTTTATTCAGTGTTCAATGTAGTATCCAGTGTTGTACTCACCACTATGTGGGACATGGCTGAACTTGCAGGTTCAGCTGGCTTCCCTTCTATGCATTGTAAAGGATATTATCCAAGATCACTGTCAACAGGGTAAACTGAAATGCTGGAGGTCTGTAATGATTCTACCAGCCAACACTCTGAGATGGACCCACATGTGGACAGTACTGACCCCTCATTTTCTTACTTGACTGACTGTCCCCACCACCTGCTCCCCCCAGGGCTATACCCAGAACATACCCAGGACTCCAGGCCCTTCCCTTTTCCACTCCTCTATGAAGGGCCTCCATGACCGCACTCCATAAACCCCTCATCACTGATTCACCCTTGCCATTCCTGAGCCTCCATGTAAGAGTTAAACAAGGAATACAACTGCACAAAGCCAACTGTTGCATGCCATCTTTAAAGGATCGTGAACTCGGTGCCACAAGATTCTTGTGCACTGCAGACTTTATATTGAAAATAGGACTTTATTTTAAAAAACTTTCATGTTAATGAGTATTATGGCATGAAAATGTATCCTAGGTATGAACCTGCCACAAGCCAACATAATGCTCGATATGCCACAAATATGTCACTGATTTTAACATGCTGCATCTCGATCTGCCATCGGGAAATCGAAATTTCCCGTCCCACCTCACTAAGTCACCTCACACACCATGTTTCCCGCTCTTGTGGGCTCCATAAAATCCCCCCATATGTAAATTTCACCCATTTGTACAGAAATTCTGAATGTAAGTCATTGCCTTTAGTTATAAATAGTAACAGCTCCAACACCAATCAGTGAGGCATCATAGCCACCATTCCCTTAGTCTGACTCTACTAATTTGTATGTACTGTCTACTAACCTTCAGCCAGTTCTTATCCATTTCCAGATTTATTTTGAATTCCTTCCACTTTGAGTGCAACTAGTAGGCTTTCACATATCCATAGGATGTGATTATAAATTAAAGAATATGGTTATAAGTTACAATTAGTGGCTAATGAAACACTAATGCAAAACTGATGCAGTTGAAGCATTCAAAATGGAAGTAGATCATTTTTGATACTCAGTAATAGAAATAAATTGCATTGTCCTCCTTTATCCTTCCTTCTGTAATGTTGAATAAAAGCTGCAGCTCAGGCCATTTTGCTGGTCTTGATGAAGCATAATGCAGGCTTTGTGATGGCCTTCTGCAAGAAAAAGGTTCATAACCAAATCTAAAATGGAAAAACTAGATTTGTAGAAAATGAGCATTACAAACAGATTAAATAGTAATCTACTTTAATAATCCGAACTCATCTATAATGTTGCCAATTAGTGCAAGTATCAGTTCCAATTTGCCTTTTTGTCTCAGATCCTACAAGGTATTAATAAGAGTTTAGAAAATTACAGCTATTTTCACCATGCAGTTGCAGAAAAAATAGTTTTTGCCATCATTTTCCACATAATGAGTGTTTGATCCTGGTCCCAAAAGAATCAAGTGGCATTTAAGTACATTACCTTACGAAGGGAAGGAAAATCAAAAAGTAAGTAAACTTTTAGACATGCTATCAAACCTCATTATTGATCAAGAGCAGTGTTGACAGAAACCTAAAAATATATTTGCTAACCATTGTCCCACCTGTGCATGGTAGTTTGGAGGAGGAAAGTGAGAAAAAATATCTACATATATCTTATGAAGCTGCTACATCTGTAAAGAGCAAACCAGATGATGCATTCATTTCAGGTAGGAAAGGCAGATCTAAATCTGTATATATTTGAAAGGTATAAAATCAGATATGTTTGAAATAGATCCAAAGTCACTTCCTTGAGATATGTTTATAGAGTAAATGTGACAGTTATTGCTGCCACTTATATATTTGTCTGCCAACAATAGAATTCAAACACACAACCAGGCTATGACCCATTTCATTTTCAAATGCTTTATTAAAATTCATTTACTGTGAACAGTAATGATACATTAGTTACCTGGGGATATTTTTGCTGCAATTAGACAATAATAGAAAAGCTGTAGATGTGAATGTAAACTAAGGACCCTCTACTTTTTCAATAAAATTGGCAAAGGACAGAAAATATTTCAGTTGGTCACTTTACCAAGAGATCTGACCATTCTAGAATATTGGATATTTCAATCTCAGCATCATAAATGGGCACATAGACCTTGGAGTGTCAATTTACAATATAGAGACTGGGCTTATATGTTATACAGTTCAGAGCTGCTGATTTGAACATGTGAGGTTTTTAAAATTTGGTATATCTCCTGACAATTCACTGTTTGTATATACAATTTATTATGTTTGTTTTAAACAAAATATCAAAATAATACATAATAGTGTTCAAAATGTTTGGTGGAGCTGGTGCTTTATTAAACTACAAGAAATTACATACTAAGTGCGTTAACAAATGCAAGTCAAAGTTTTAAAGCAGCATTATTACATATTTGGTGATAGAACTCTTAATAACATTCTGTTTCCTATATACTCTTTGCCTTCTCTACAATTACTTTTGTGTGTTGCTGCCCTGCCCACATTCCCTGCCACTCCATTGTACTATGTGCTTATTTGTTTTTTTCCTTTCTTTATCTTCGTTCTCTTTCTTTGTACTTTTTCACCCTCTCTGTTCGTATGGAAAGGTAAAATAAGATTAGTAATTTTTTTTAAAAAAATAAAGTACTTGGTTCAGTCTAAAAAAATGTGTTAAAAATAAAACCTACACTACTTAAAGCTCAAAGCCTTTTCAGGGAACCAAACAGATTTTAATATATGAAGTAGCCTAAAAAACATGTGAGAATTTCACCTCTATCTCTATGCAAGTGGTACGACAACTGATTGCAACATTCATTACTGTGCAGCCCCAGTGTGGAGCTGGAGTGTTCTCACCAAGTTGTTCCATGCAGCCAATCACATTAAAGGATCTTTACAGCTATCCAACCAAAGAACAAAAAGCAGTAAAATAAAATAATTTTTTTTTATACAGAGCAAATTAAAGATTGGAGCATGCACATGAAGTGAAGGTAGAAACTATAATATTCTGAAAAAACTTACTTAACAAACAACTTTTTTTAATTCTACTAATTATATAACAGTACTCAATAAATATAAAAATAACTTTTTCAGGGATAGGTCGTTCATCAAATTTTATTAATCACATCTCTTAAAAATCCAGTTACACCTAATTAAACAAAGTGTAATTTTTAAGTGTTTTTAACAGTGATGTGGGAGTGGGAAAGTTGAAATTCTCATTCAATCAAAGCTAGCTCTGGTAGCTTTGGAGGTGCAAGTGGGCACACCACAGCCTGAGGCGGAGCACTGAGCAACAGACCAGAACTTCAGGATCCCATTGCTCACCTGCACTTCATTACATCCTGAAGCTGCAGTCAGTTTCAGGGGGTTGATGATGACAGTGGCTGTTTGGCTCAGATTTTATGGAAGGTAATGGCATAGTGTAGGCTGTAGGTTATAATTTATTAGAAGTGCTTGAATTTCCACCAGTACCATTTAAACAAATATGTAATATAACACTAATGTGGAAAGGTAAAAAAGCTAATCCAGAGAAACGTAAAGCTGCCCTGAATGATGCTAAAGACTTCATTACGAAAATGTCGTAATATCCCAAATTCATCCAGGCCCGGATTCTGTCTAAGACTGGTGATACACCACTGTTCATGCTACTTTCTCCTCCCACTAAAAAGTAATTTATTTTTCATATTTTAAATCACACCAATCGATCATGTGGCAAGATAGCAAGACCTTTTTGAGAGATATGGATTGGATTAATATTTAAACTTTTAACGTTGTTTTTGTAGCTGGCATTTCCACCAAAAGAAACATTCAAAATTTGTGTCCTTTTGGTATCTTGTGGAATGCATTTTACTTTTATTCTTTCTATTGTTGCTTACTATTAGCAGGATGCCTGGATTGCTTTGTGAAAATCTAATATAAATTTATACCGATATAAAGATGATCTTGACCTGAAGAATTGAGGTGACTTCCTACAATAAGCACTGCTGCCTGTACTGGAAATTAAATGTAGTCTGTCCATCTTTTCAAAGCCAGTGTGTGGTTCTGATATTGTCATGTTCTTGAGGTTTGATGAGATTGTCAAAGACACACTTAATACCAAACATTTATTGCGTTTGGAAGAGTAAAATTAAATGGAGGAAGAAGCTTATCGCTGGACATTTTCTTTTTAAAGCAATTCATGAATTCATGCCTAAGAGATCAGGATCAATTGATTGACACTTCTGTACTGGTTATTAAACTATTCTCAGCCAAGTTGATTTAGGGTCGTGCTTTTTTTCTCTCAGATTCATAAGCATGGATCCAGTCAACTAAGGATGGCGCTTAGATAGGGTGGCCTTTTCTGGTTTCATACCAGTGACTCCGGTTTTAAGGTGGCCTGTCCGCTGCCCAGTACCCAATTTGAACCAGATTCCTTACTGATGGATATTTTTATTTTGAAACATGCAGCCTACAGGGAAGCATTAAATTCAAAGTTGTTGGTCATGCCCATGCCTGTGAATGCCCGGCCCTTACGAACTAGGAGCAGGAGTAGGCCACTTGGCTCTCAAGCCTGCTCCGCCATTCATTAAGATCATGGCTGACCTGATTGTAACCTCAACTCCACATTCCCATCCACCCCCAATAACCTTTCACACCCTTGCTTATTAAGGATTCACTGTTGTAGCCCCGCAAGAATCCTATCAGGCCTATCCGTGTGCGTGTCCTCATGATGCCCTCAGACTACATCGTTTGCACTGCAATTAACATAGATGTAGAGCCACACTCATGCACACTGCTCTCGAGTAGCTAGGAGACACTCAACAGCAGCTAGTGAAAACTCTCCATGGTTGTCTGTGCTTTGCTCCTATTCTCAACCTAGATAATTTCATTCTATGATTGCTGCTCATAAAATGGATCAGATTGCTAGGCAGTCTCAACACTTGTGCACACGGTTCCTAATTAAAGCATGCCTTGGATTTTTTTTAACTTGCTTTACCATCTCCAAGACTCCTTATAAGCTGGAAATGTACAAGCTCTTTCAGTTTACCTTGCTGTAATACACTGGGTTCATTATGTTTGAGCGAAGGCTTGAATCAATAGTTATTAATTTATTTTAATAAAAAATGTGCGCAAATGCACGTGCATGGGTGTTGGCGGAGTGGCCAGCATTCTTGAGGTCTGCCAGTGGCCACCCTGTGATTCGATAATTCGTGGAGATATTGAACCCAGTCTTGTAGCGGCTAAGAAAGAGAATAGACAAGATTAAAATAGCCAATTTGAGGCAGTATGCATTTAATAATCACTTGTGACATGTGTGATGGGAAAAATGTTGCCCCTTCCCCAGTGCTGCTAGTTTCAGGGAGCCCTCCTACTCAAACTGTCAACAAGTTATCACATTATCAGTTTTTCAATCTGTCTCCTGATTGGCTAGAAATTTTTACCATTCATTCAAAGATGGGTTTTAATTGATGTGGTGGTTATGGCCCCAAAAGCGAAAGGAGGCTGCAAGAGACAGGAAAGTTGGTAAATATATAAAGACAAAATGCTTCAGAAATAATAAAGATAAGACTACTTATAGATATAAGAAAAGAAGAAAGGACAAAATAGAGAAGGAAAGAAAAGAACTTGCATTACTAATGCACTTTATCAGAATGTCGCATCATGCTTTGCAACAATATTGAAATGCAGTCACTCTTGTCATGTATGTAAAATCTAGCAGCCAACTTTCATGGAGCAAGGTCTCATAAAAAGCTAATGAATAACCAAATATTGATGTTGGTTGAAGGATGAATATTGGAGAGTAGAACAGGCAGTTCTATGAATAATGCCATGAGATCTTTCATTTGAGTTTTACAGCAGAGAAGAAAGGCAATAATGTTTGTTCTTTGTCAGAGTAAAAATGACTCCCACTGCCCTGCTGTCTATCCACAGCCTAGTATACTCCTCCCCATTAAACATTCAACTTCCCATAAAGGATGCATCACATTATGTAGGCTTACATAGGAAAAACAGCACAGAAATCAGCCATTTGGTCCAATCAGTCCATGCTGGCATTGATGGAATGGTCTGCCATTCTCATGATGAAGCATTCCAACAAACCTCTAAATATTTTTCCTAATCCCTCTTCCCTCTGTTATTGACTATTTTATTATTTGGCCCCTCCTCACTGACCCCTAACAAGAGGAAATAGTCTTTATCTATTTACTGTATCAATAATCTTCAGAATTTTAAAAAATCTCTATTAAATCTCCTCTGAGGTACCAATGCACCATTGGAAACATTCCTAGGATCTAAATTTTCTATTTCTCTTATTCATTTGTGGGGTGAGCATGCTGTTGCAAAGGCCACAATGAAGAAACAGTGATATATTTCTAATTCGGTAGGGCATGTTACTCTCTGGATTTCTGCTTTGATTTTTGTGCTCAAGCCCTGGAGCAGGATTTGAGCCCAAAACATTCTGACTCAGAGGCAAGAGTCTGTCAAACAAGCCAGTGCTGACACTTTTTCTTAAAAATATTGTAAAAATTAATTCTTGTTTGAACGCAGATACTTGTTAATTTTTGTGCCACGCTAATAATACTGATGCAAATGAACCCCTTTAGCCATATTAGTTACGAAATTTGGCTGGGAGTTTCCGGCCCTGCCGCGGATGGGACCCTCCGTGGGCAAGGCGGCACCCCAACCAGAAGTCCATTGACTTGCGGCGGGACCAGAAGTTCGCAGCTGGTGCGGAAAATCCCGCCCTTTGTATCAAACTAATAATTCAGTTGCAACTTCTTACCTGAAGTATCGAAACTGCATTATCAAGAAAAAAAAAGCTCACTTCATATTTTAGAACAAATATAATTAAGCCTTTCTTTAATAATCATCACAATATTTATCCTTGTCCTCAAAAACTGAAAAGTTGATTAATCGATCTTTTGCATTACTTGGAATGTTGAAGTACATAACTTTAGTGTCACAAAAATTAATTGTTAACTGATTGCTAATTCAACCCATTGGAAAATGGAATTAAAATACAGAAAAGGGGCAAAGGCTGTGAAATAGTGGTGCCTAACATGTGGTGTACGCATTGTTAGAAGAATCATTTTCTAGGAACTAGTTTGGCATTTTAAAGAATATATGACCCAATTTTACTATCAATCTTTCTCATCTGTTTAGACATAGTGTGGGTTCAGAATTTATTACAGTTTAGGACAGAATCAGTGTTTTTTTGTCTGCTTTGTTAACCCTTTACCCTCTAAAATAACATAGCTGGTAAATATTATTCTGTGAAAAGCGGTTTGAAGGTTAATTAAATGAACTTCTGCTGTAAATCTTTCTCTTAATTCTTCAGTGAGTGTAACATAAGATGGCTTTTCTTGCTAAATGATTACAATTGAACATGCAAATCTAAAAAAAACTAATGTCATGCTTGCCTCATTTTATAATTACAGTCAGGACAAGCTTTCTTTCATTAGAAGGGGGCTCACCACACGCATTCTTGTATTTTCCCTTGTGGGAACTAATAAAGATAGACCATAGAGGGCACAATTGTAAGTTGTATTAAGCCCTAGGGGGTGAATTTTCCTGACAACTGCTTCACAAAGTAAATGTCAGACTTGTCGAAACTGTCATATGAAAATGATCCACGTAGCCATGGTCCCTTTTTCCCTGGAGAATAAATAGCTGTCTTTGCTTTTCAGTTACATTGTCAAAACATACAATCTATTATAAATGTTTTATATCTGCCAATAAAGCAACTGATGCAAGGCTTAACTATTCACAATCTCATGTTTTACAGTGAGTTGAGGCCTTTCATTCAGCAGATCACCAAAAGCCCACAGATTTCTTAGGACACCGCCATCATCCATTAGCATTGACACTATGTATAAATTGCTGAAGGACAATGAGGAAGTCAGTCTTTTTCTGAAATACAGTGAACCCTGTCTATGGTCCTACATTGGAAAGAGTACATTAATTTATTTACCCTAACAAGAGGCATGTTACAGAAGGATCCTTTTTTTCCTTTCATCTGATTTTTCTATTAGTGAGGCCACAGTAGCCAGATTATGATTTGCCTCAGCGATTAAAAAAGATGAACTGCAAATGTTGAAAATACACAGCATGTCAATCAGCACCTGAATGAGAAAAGATAAATTAACATTTCAATATTACCTGACTTCCTTTCTTACTCTTAACTTATTTTGAATGTGTTTCCACTGATATTTATGAAGAGCTGAGCCACTGATTCTGCTTTGGGTGTTTGTGCATTTCTTACATCACAATTTATTGAATCCTGACAAAAAATAGTAACCAAATGTATTTTGAAACCTGTTGAAAATTGATAGCTGCTGTGTTCTTGGAAGTGAATGCAGTATAGCTAATTGAATATTAAGCAATCATTGCCAAAGAACATTATGACACTGCTTCATTTAAACAATTGGTTTTTGATGGATGCACAATGACTGGCGGCAGAACTTCTTAAGATAGAGTTATGGAAGATCGCTAGCATGCTGCTGTCTGACGTGATCTTTTTCTCCTATTTTAGACTTGACTGAATTTCAGATAACATATGGTGCTACCAGTAATTGGAAAATTGGCAGGCTTGTCAGGAAGCTTTGGTGGATAGTGCATGAAATACAACACAGAGGCATAAAACATCTGTAAAATAAGATTCATAGCCACTTCAGCTGACTGAAGTAACTGTCTGCAGAATAGAAGAACATTTTGTCACAAAAACTACTTGGTACTATTAATTTTGAGGTAGATAATGAAACTGTTGTAAATTTTATTTTCAATGTATTAAATAGTATTTCAATTGAACTATTTAAATGGGCTTCAGACTACTTTGTAAAGGGAAAGGAAATGATCTTTGATTATGTTAATGTTACACAAACAGGGAGGAATAAATTGCCACCTCAATTCAGGGGGAAGCTCCCTCCTGATCTAATTATGAAAGATGTACTGGATCAATATGCTGCTACTTGTATTTAAAGATATGAATGATTGGACCGTGTATATTTACAAATGACAGCGCCAAAAACTTCAATAGAATGAATGTAGATTTAATAATTTTGAACGTGTATTCAAATTGAAAAATTGAGTTCATCAAAAACTGACATAAACATTTGTGAAAGTTAGTGTTGCCATTGAATAGAATTGATGCTGGAATGAGAATGATTAATTTTTTAAAAACTTATTTTTCACAGGAAGACGAAGAGGAGCTTGAGGAAGATGAAGAAGGTGACGAAGAAAATGTTTTGGAAGAAAATGATTTCACCCCGATAAATGAATAAGATAAAAATAGTATAACTAGCCATATAGAAAATAGAAATGATAAATGCCTCATGTTGAGATCTACCTTTAAAAATAGTGATCTGTCTGCTTTGTTCTTCAAAACAGCTTTCATCAAAAGTTGTGTTAATTCCATGTCTGTGAACCTGTTAATAAATACCTCAAAAATGTTTTTAAAAATAGAGACTTCTGTGTGTGTGGGTGTGTGTATAATATTTTGTGACAAATCTCAGAATTTTAACATGCAATATTTTTAGTTTTATATTAGGATGATGTTGGTATATCCAATATAACTGGGGGTTCAAATTACAGCTGCAAAGCTAGAATGCATTTAAACTAGGATGCCATTGAAGCAAACACTTCAAAACTAAACAAAGTACAGTCACATGCCACAAGAAACCACTTGTACCAAATTTGGAATGTAAATTGGGGACCAAGCCCAGAACTGACTTCAAACAGAACAGGAGTGAGACTACCTCACCCAGGTAGTTACACTCAACTTAGTTCCAGATCCAATCAGCCTAATGCTGGATTCAGTCTGCATTTATCAATCCCACAATTGAAATGTGAATACAGAAAATTTATGGCACAGAGGGATTCCATTTGGCCTGTGCCAGCAGAAAAAGAGTGATCCAGCTTAATCCCTCTCTGCAACTTTTGGTCCATAGCCTTGTAGGTTACAGCACTTAAAGTACATAGCCAATTGCTTTTTAAATGTGATGAGGGTTTCTACCTCTAATAGCCCTGTCAGGAAGTAAATTACAGATCCCCACTGCCCTCTGGGTGAAAAGATTTCTCCTCAACTCCCCTCATTCCTAATTCTATGCCCCTTAGTTATTGACCTATCTTCCATGGGGAATGGGTCCTTCCTGCCCACTCAATCATTCCATAATTTTATACACCTTAATTAAATTCCCCTTATCTTCCTCTGTTCTAAAGAACACAACCCCAGCCTATTGTTATTGAGACCAATAATTTTTAAAAAGAGAGGACAAGATTCCACATTGTAAGACTTTTACTGTAGCAAACAAACTAAAATCAAAACAGACTAAACATTACTTAACAGGCAACCAATGCACCAAACTAAAGAAAATGTACTTCCCCATTAACTACCTAAACAGCCAACTTACTTTACAACATGTTTTTACTTTACACCATGCTCTCAGCAAAAATGTAGTCTTGAAAAAGTAAGTTCCGAACTCCTCCCAGCTTTTCAGCAGGCTCCCTCTCCCTGCCACACCAGGGCGAGTCTTCCAGTGTCCTTTGAACGTCTTTCCACTCAGTCTTCTGAGTAACTTCAAACCAACTTCCAGCAGCAAGGCCCAAACCAGTGACTCCTTGTTTCTTAAACCTCCACAAGTCCAGTCTCTTTTGAACAGAGAACCAGTTCTCACCAGTATCCTACTTGGGGGCTTACACAAAAACAATCTTTTCCTCGGCTTTTCACAACAACTATTTTTCTCTCTCTATCTGTTTCTCTGAGTCTGTGCGTCTCTGTGCCCAGAAAACCAGCTGTCCCTCTTTTGCGTCAAGGTGTGAAAATGGTTACTTGATTTTCTATAGGTTTCGGTTACAGATCACATTGTCTCTGGGCCGAATTGGCATGATCACACCATCCAACACTCAGAACATTCTGTTTTACCTTAAATTAAAAGAAACATTTTAAAACATACCCATCTTGCAAAGTCCCATATTCATAGCACTATCTAATATTTCCTCATTGCTAAAATTGTCCATTTCTAACAACATCCTCAGAAATGTTCTTTGTATAATCTGCAGTGTGATCATATCCTTCCTGTAATGCAATGACCAGGACTGGGCTCTCCCAAGCCAATTTGCCCAGCCTCAAGGCGCTAATCACTCAAAACCAGTTCTGCTGACCCAGGCATACCTAACGACACAGCCCCGAAGTAACTATCCTACTTGGAGTTCTGTTGCAGCAGTAGACTCCCAGGAGAACAGTGGAAATGCTTTAGGGATGTCCTCAAAGCATCTGGAGAGGCGTCAAACATCCCCGCCGACTTATGAGAGACCCTGGTTTTTGACTGACCAAAATGGAGAAGGTTAATTCAGGAGGTACTGAACAGTTGAGAAACTTCGTTGTGAACACACAAAGGCAAAGCCAAAGCCTCGGCGAGAGCGCACAAATCTCCAAACAACTTATCTACCCAACCTTTCAAACACTATCAGCCCCACATGTGGCAGAGTCTGCAGATCGCACATTGAGCTTAAAGAATCCATCGAACGCCAGAGTGGAAGCAAGACGTTCTCAATTCCGAGGGACCTCCTAAGAAGAAGACCTTGCAATTATATGGATTGAGTTCCATTTGCCACTTTCTGACCACCTATGCTGCCCTTTAATATCTTAAGCCTTAACTTCTTATAGCAGTAGATTTCCTCATTATAATTTATTAATTTATATTTATTTTTAAAAGTTTACAAGTGATTTAGATTGTGCCCTCAGAAGTACAGTAAATTGGCTTTTAATTATATAGTGATTATTCAGCTATGTGGATCAAATACCATTACCCAAAATACATATTTATCTAGCATGTTATTTTCAGCACCCCCATCCCTATTAGTTATAGTAATTGGTGTGTGTTGAGAAAATGGAAGTATCATCACAGAAACAGAAAGAATGCTTGAAAGTTTAATACAAACATAATAGGATTGCCTACCAGCACTTCAAACAGCTTTGTCATTTCCACTACAGCATGAAAATATTGCAAATTTTAAAATGGACACAACAGCTTTTGAAATGGATGCCAACATATATGACTGGACATACCGGCTCCAAACACGCCTGACACTCAAGCAAATACCTAATTAAAATATGGACAATCACAGCCACTTGTGAAATTCACAAAGATGAGCTGTCAACAGAACGAGACTATCATGTATCAGCTGACTTGTCTTTCTATTTCATAATGGGCCATAATGCCATCAAAACTCAGTATTTTTTACTGAAAGACATTCAAAGGGTAATTTAAATGGAATAGGTCAAACAATTACAAAAACCCTGGCCGTTTCAAAACTCTGAAGTGTGAAAGGCTACAACATGGTGTGTATCAATCCAACCCACCACCTTTTTTGGAAGAAGGACTTTGGACTCACCATAGACCACATGGTTAAGACAGACATGTTTGTTACTTGTTCTTTTTAAAAATAACAGCAGAAGCTATTCAGATTAGAAACACCATGATAGAAACCGTCTGAAAAGCCATCAAACCAGCTGCATGTCAACCACGCAGCCAAGATAAAACAACATACCTTGAAAGTGGGAGAAGGATTCTGCCCCAATCTGTCCCATCTTCAAATTCACCTGAGAGCTGACCTCCTGGTAATTCAACTACAAGAAACCTCATAGCTTACTGAGATTTCTCTGCTTTACAACATCCCGACTCCAGCTAAAGCATCAATTCAAGTAAGAAACTACAGCCCAGCTACAAAAGAGACTGAAATAATTGCCACCTGTAATCATATTGCTTTTTTTTTCTTCATCTGTAACTGATCTTTGTGTGTATGGTAGTGTGTGAAAGAAATCGCATCTAAGCCTCCAAAGCAAGTATGTGGTAAATAATCTTCTGTATTTTTAAATTCACAAAGGCTTGCTGCTGGAAATTATTTAAATTGGGACAAACCACTCTGAGAGTAAGAAAACATACTACCTCTCACAAAAATACACTGATCACAGATAATAAGAAAACACACAAACTCTGTCCATGACATGAGCAATTCTGAAAGCAGATTAGCCTGATTCCTCAAAGCATGTTTAAGAAAGGGCTTAACAAGAGCGGTGAGTTTCAAAAATGGCAGTGCTGTCATCAGATCAGCATTATACACTGAATGATGTGAAGGTCTACCGATTCTGCATACTTTGAAGCATTCTCCTAATGTCCCCACTAAGGTGGCATTCTGCACAAGCCTCGCAAGAAATGAGCACAAGCGACGTGGACACCATTTTGGTACCAAGTGACAGCGTACCACCAAAACTATGGGCTCTACAGGGCCAAATTTTGCAGCCTAGATTTCTTACATTTAAAAACACAATGATGTTAGTGTGTCCTTATCCTAGATCAGCCATATTGGATTTTACATTCTGGCAAGCTAGTCCTTACACAGAACTTTTATCTAAGGTCCTTTCTGAATTTTATTTGGTTAAGGAACTGATCATCATCTACACAATTCAGAATTGGAACATTATTTCCATGATGTCAATGCTGACAGTTTCCTGCACCAATATGTCTCTCCAAGAGAGCAGTTTAGGCAGTCTCAACAATTGTTCATTTTCTATGCTGTGGGGACCCAGGATATATCAATGGATAAGAAGTAGAAAGCCATGAAGATAGTTGAGCATATCCCACATTGCTAACAAAGCTTAGGTGTAAGTTAACGCCTAATGTTGGCTCAAGGGCAACTCAGTCAGGTTCCAATTGATAGCATATGCAAAGCACTGTAACACATGACAATACTTGTAACATAATATTCCTGCTACCTGATAGTAATGGTTTCTTTGCAGTGGCCTACCTCTTCCTATATCTGCCAGTTGATATTCTGTTACGATATGTAGAGGATGCTGAATGCAGATTGCTCATCTGGCAGGGCCTTCATTCTTTAAAAGATATACATCCTGAACACAGCACGATTCAATCCATCTGCCTTTGCAGCTGCTGCAGTGGTATAGTTTAGAGGTTGCCTTAAATGCTTTGTTTTATAGTAAAACCTGTAGAAACAGATACTCACAAATAATGGACACCTGCAAAAAAACAAACCACTACTGAGAGATCTAAATACCTTAAGTGTTAAAGTATACAGGAAGCACTGTGCAACTACAAACGTTCACAAATTACAAACTATGGACAAATGTCAAGAACAGAATATGCTGTGCCTGGAAATTTGTTTGCCTCGACATTTGGACATGGGGGTTGTGATTCGTTATGTGCCAGTACCTGTTCTGATCGAGGTGGACAACATACAAAAATTGTCTACGCGTCTCATCTGGGGGATTTTTGCATGAGCTGGTGTGCCTCCAACACTGATCACTGTCTCTTAACTTTGCCAGTGAACTCTGCACACAGCAGGAGACCCTGCAACATTGTTTGCTGATCATAATGTACGGGTCACCTGCTCTTCGTAAAGGCAAACTACTCTTAATGGGAAGCTGGACAAAAAGACTGCTGTAATTGAAGTTCTTGCAAACTGAACAGCAGGGAAGACAGAAGGATTGACGGTGATGATTGTGGCATCTGAGGCACAATCATGCAGGTGGGCATGAGAAGAGATGCCATGGTCCCGCAGCAGGTCAGGAGACCCTCAAGGACTACTCTCAGAAGGAATTGGGAGTAGGTGGCCAGAAAGGTCAACTCCCATAGCCTGGATCCAAAGACCTGGCAGCAGTGCCACAAAAGGCCTAATGACCTTACACCAATGATCAACATCAGTGAATTCATCTTCACATTATATTTCCTACTCACCACACCACCAACCTCTCACACTGCTCAATCCATCACACCCTCATCACTCACTCAGCACTCCTTGTGTCCAAATCCCTCCATTAAGTTTGAAGTAGAAGGGAAAAATGACAACATTTACAATTAGAACATATATTCCACCTCACCCTCATACATATTCCAATGCTGCCAATCTCATACCACCTCTCACTGCCTCCAGATATCTCTAGCTATTCAGCTATGGCACGCACATCACCCAAACACAGTATTACACAACCATTGACATGTTACCCTCTATCTTGCAGGATAAGGTGGCACATTATAGAAGGGAGAAGAGCAGAGCTGATGGATCTAGGGCGCCTGCAACTCCTGAGCTCTACATAGGCAATTGTTTTCTACATCATGGTGCTGGCTGTGATGGAGGCCATAGCATCTGATGTCCCTGAGAATGTTGAGGATGATGGCATCTTCCTGTCTTATGCCCCACCTCAACTTCCAGCACATCCTCATCCTCCCCCATCTGGCATGATGAGCAATCTGTTGATGGAGTGACCATGGACCTTCTGCTTCCCACCCAGCCTCTTCCTTCACAACAACCTTCCCCTAGCGGGCTCCTGTTTTCAGAAACTCAAGAACTGCAATCTGCACAGCTGCAGGAGCCTCAAGAGGAGGAAAAAGAACCACAAAACACAGGACTTAAAGAGGCCCCGTCACTTGACCTGTTACTCGGAGTCACCAGCTGAGATAGTGGCACTGTAGCTAGCTTGAAGTCTAGTATCAAATTGGGATCAACATACGGTGAGTCACTGGGCGTAACCAGGCCAGTGGGAAAGGATTGTTTATTTGCCAGCTCCCTGGAGGGTGAAGTGGCAGACAAGTAATGCTGCAAAGGACTCAAATAAGGACTTTGATAGGGCAGCATACATCAGAGTGCCAAATGGGCATGCACACTGAGATAGTCGATGCATTGGCTAGCCTGCCAGACAGCCTTGTGTCACTATCAAGGAGCATGGAGGAGTCTGGCTGTAACCTGACATAGGGTATAGCGCTGAGCTTGCCCTCTCTGTAGCCTCTGCTCCATTTCCCTGAAATTCTGCAGACCCAGGGGCATTGCCATTGCTGCCCCCATACCTGTTGCAGCCTTTGTGTTCAAAGGTCACCTCCGCCATTCCTCTGACCACATGGTAATACCCTCTGGCAAATACAGGAACTCATCAAACTGTTTTAAAAACTTGCCAGAGTATTTTTAGACATTTGCCAATGGAAAATGTTCCAAAAATTTAAGTTACCTGTGCACTAGCGTGTCTGGTCCTTTAAGTAATATCACTCGAGGGCCCATCTTGCTGTTTAACACTTCTTTTTTCAAGAGTAGACAATGCAAGTGTTGCCAGGACCTGCATTATCCAATTTTGCAGTTTAGTCTGTGTGATGTCAGGATAGCACCAATTTAAGTGTTCGATGAATTTGGGACACACCTACATGCACCCATGGCCTCAAAGAATGCCATGTGGGCATTGTATGAATTTTGTCTATAACAGGCTTTTTATCGGGTTCTTTCTCGCATAAGCCGCACAACAATAACTTGCATTTGTGTATCATTAATCCAAAACATCCCAAGTTGCTTCACAGAGTGTTAGCAAACACAGTTTGGCACCAAGACACATAAGATATTAAGGCGGATGACCAAGGGATTAATTAAGAAGCTAAGTTTTAAGGAGCATTTTGAAGGAGGAAAGAGAAATGGAGAGGTTTAGAGAGAGAACCCACAGGATTAAAGCCAGGGACCATAATAACAATAACAACGATTTGTATTTATATACACCTTTAACCTAATGAAACATCCCACGGTGCTTCACAGGAACATTATAAACGATGTATGACACTGAGCCACATAGGGATATTAGGTCCGATCACCAAAGATTGGTCAAAGCTGATTTTTCAAACCACAAGCAATGTACGTTACTGTCTGGGATGGCAAAGGTCACTTCAACTACGTTTTGTAAAGGAAAGAAATTGAAATTATATAGCACATTTTCATGTCCTCAGGGTGTCCAAAATCATTTCACTAAAGACCCACAGCAATGTGGTTGACTCTTAAATGCCCTCTGAAATGGCCTAGCAAGCCACTCAGTTGTAACAATCTGTTATGAAGTCACCACGGAGTGAATCCGGATGAGCTGCCTTCTTGAACCGCTGCTGTCCATGTGGTGTAGGTATGGCAACAGTGCTTTTCGGAAAGGAGTTCCAGGATTTTGACCCAGTGAAAGTGAAGGAACAGCAATATATTTCCAAGTCAGGATGGTGAGTGACTTGGAAGGGAACTTCCAGGTGGTGGTGTTGCCATCTATTTGCTGCCCTTGTCCTTCTAGATGGCAATGGCTGTGGGTTTGGAAGGTGCTGTCTAAGGAGCCTTTGTGAATTCATGCGGTGCATCTTGTAGATGGTACACACTGCTGCTACTGTCCGTCAGTGGTGGAGGGAGTGAATGTTCATGGATGTGGTGCCAATAAAGCGGGCTGCTTTGTCCTGGACGGTGTCAAGCTTCTTGAGTGTTGTGGGAGGTGCACTCATCCAGGCAAGTGGGGAGTATTCCATCACACCCCTGACTTGTGCCTTGTAGATGGTGGACAGACTTTGGGGAGGCAGTAAGTGAGTTACTCACTGCAGGATTGCTAGCCTCTGACCTGCTCATGTAAACACGCTATTTATATGGCTGGACCAGTTCCGTTTCTGGTCAATGGTAACTCCCCCAGGATGTTGATAGTGAGGGATTCAATGATAGTAATGCCATTGAACATCAAGGGGTGATGGCTTGATTCTCCTTTGTTGGATATGGTCATTGCCTGGCACTTGTGTGGCACGAATGTTACTTGCCACTTGTCAACCCAAGCCTGGATATTGTCCAGGTCTTGCTGCATTTGGACATGGACTGCTTCAGCACCTGAGCAGTTGCGAATGGTGCTGAACGTTGTTCAATCATCAGTGAAGATCCCCACTTCTGACTTTATGACAGAAGGAAGCTCATTGAGGAAGCAGCTGAAGATTGTTGGGCCTAGGACACTATCCTGAGGAACTCCTGCAGTGATATCTTGGAACTGAGATGATTGACCTCCAACAATCACAACCATTTTCCTTTGTGCTAGATATGACTCCAACTCGTGGAGAGTTTTCCCCTTGATTCTCATTGACTCCAATTTTGCTAGAGCTACCTGGTGCCACACTCGGTCAAATGCTGCCTTGATGTCAAGGGCAGTCACTCTCACCTTACCTCGGGCATTCAGCTCTTTTGTCCATGTTTGAACCAAGGCTGTAATGAGGTCAGGAGCTGAGTGACCCTGGGGGAACCCAAACTGGACATCAGTGAGCAGGTTATTGCTAAGCAAGTGCTGCTTGATGGCACTGTTGTTGACCTCTTCCATTATTTTACTGATAATGGAGAGTAGACTGATGGGGTGGTAATTGGCTGGGTTGGATTTGTCCTGCTTTTTGTGTACAGGTCATACCTGGGCAATTTTCCACATAGCCGGGTAGATGCCAGTGTTGTAGCTGTACTGGAACAACTTGGCTAGGAGCGCGCCGAGTCATGGAGCACAAGTCTTCAGTACTACTGCTGGAATATTGTCAGGGCCCATAGTCTTTGCAGTATCCAGTGCCTTCAACCATTTCTTGACATCACGTGGAGCGAATCAAATTGGCTGAAGACTGGCATCTGTGTTGCTAGGGACCTCCAGACGAGGCAGAGATGGATCATCCACTTGGCACTTCTGGCTAAAGATTTTGGCTAATGCTTCAGCCTATCTTTTGCACTGATGTGCTGGGCTCCCCTATCATTGAGGATGGGGATATTTGTGGCGACTCCTCCTCCATTAAATTGTTTAATTGTCCACTATTCATGACTGGATGTGGCAGGAATGCAGAGCTTAGATCTGATCCGTTGCCTGTGGATGGCTTAGCTCTGTCTATCAATTGCTGCTTATGCTGTTTGGCACATAAGTAGTCCTGTGTTAAGGCTTCACCAGGTTGACACCTCATTTTTAGGTATGCCTGGTGCTGTTCCTGACATTCCCTCCTGCACTCTTCATTGAACCAGCGCTGATCCCCTGACTTGATGGTAATGGTAGAGTGGGGGTTATGTCAGGCCATGAGGTTACAGATTGTGTTCGAGTACAATTCTGTTGCTGCTGATGGCCCAGTGCGCCTCATGGGTGCCCAATCTTGAGTTGTTAGATCTGTTCAAAACCTAACCCAATTAGCACAGTGGTAGTGCCACACAACACGATGGAGGCTATCCTCAATGTGAAATTGGGACTTCATCTCCACAAGGATTATGCGGTGGTCACTACGACCAATAGTGTCATGGACAGATGTATTTACGGCAGGCAGGTTGGTGAAGATGAGGTCAAGTATATTATTCCCACTTGTTAGTCCCCTCACCACCTGCCGCAGACCAGTCTCGCAGCTATGTCCTTTAGCACTCGGCCTACTCGGTCAGTAGTGGTGCTACCAAGCCACTCTTGGTGATGGACTTTGAAGCCCTCCACCCAGAGTACATTCCTGTCACATCCAGTCGTGAATGGCGGTGGAGAATTAAACAATTCACTGGAGGAGGAGGCCCCACAAATATCTCCATCGTCAATGTTGGGGGATCCCAGCACATCACCGCAAAAGATAAGGCTGAAGCACTTGCAACAATCTTTAGCCAGAAGTTCTGAGTGGATAATTTAACTCAGCCTCATCAAGAGGTCCCTAGCATCACAGATGACAGTCTTCAGCCAACTTGATTTACTCCATGTGATATCAAGAAACAGTTGAAGGCACTGGATACTGCAAAGGCTATGGGTCCTGACAATATTCCAGCAATAGTACTGAAGACTTGTTCTCCAGAACTTGCCACTTCCCTAGCCAAGTTGTTTCAGTTCAGCTATAACACTGGCATCTGCCCAGCAATGTGGAAAATTTCCCAGTATGTCCCATTCATAAAAAGCAGGACAAATCCAACCTGGCCAATTACCGCCCCATCAGTCTACTCTCGATCAGCAAAATGATGGAAGGGGTCATCAACAGTGCTATGAAGCAGCACTTGCTTGGCAAAACCTGCTCACTGACGCTCAGTTTGGGTTCCACCAGGATCACTCAGCTCCTGACGTGATTACAACTTTGGCTCAAACATGGACAAAACAGGTGAACTCCAAAGCATAGGTGAGAGTTACTGCCCTTGAGATCAAGGCAGCATTTGACCAAGTGTGGCATCAAGGAGCTCAAGTAAAACTGGAGCCAATGGGAATCAGGGGAAAAGTCTCCACTGGTTGGAGCCATACCTGGCACAAAGGAAAATGGCTGTGGTTGTTGGAGGTCAATCATTTTAGTTCCAGGACATCAATGCAGGAGTTCCTCAGGGTAGTGTCCTAGACCCTACCATCTTTAGCTGATCCATCAATGACCTTCCGTCCACCATAAGGTCAGAAGTTGGAATGTTCGCTGATGATTGCACAATGTTCAGCACCATTCACAACTCCTCAGATACTGAAGCAGTCAGTGTCCAAATGCAGCAAGACCTGGACAATATCCAGGCTTGGGCTGACAAGTGGCAAGTAACATTCGTGCCACACAATTGCCAGGCAATGGCCATCTCTAATGAGAGAATCTAACAATCTCCCCTTGACATTCAACGGCATTACCATCACTGAATCCCCCACTATCGACATCCTGGGTGTTACCATTGACCAAAAGCTGAACTGGACAACCCATTTAAATACTGTGGCTACAAGAGCAGGTCAGAGTCTAGGATTTCTGAGGTGAGTAACTCACCCCGAGACTCCCAGAGCCTGTCCACCATCTACAAGGCACAAGTCAGGAGTGTGGTGGAATACTCTACAATTGCCTGGATGAGTGTTGCTCCAACAACACTCAAGAAGCTCGACACCATCCAGGACAAAGGAACCCGCTTCATTGGCACCCATCCACAACCATTCACTCCCTCCACCACCATTGCACAGTGGTAGCAGTGTGTACCATCTATAAGGTGCACTGCAGCAACTCACCAAGGCTCCTTAGGCAGAGCCTTCCAAACCCATGACTGCTCCCATCTAGACAGACAAGGGCAGCAAATGCATGGGAACACCACCTCCTACAAGTTCCTCTCCAAGCCCCTCACATCCTAACTTGGAAATATATCGCCCTCCTTTACTGTCGCTGGATCAAAATCCTGGAACTCCCTCCATAACAGCACTTTGGATGTGCCTTCACCACATGGACTGCAGTGGTTCAAGAAGGTTCAGGAAAGCAGCTCACCATCACCTTCTCAAGGGCAATTAGGGATGGACAATAATTGCTGGCCCAGCCAGCGACGCCCACATCCCATGAATGAATAAAAAAAGTCAATGTATTACATTCAAAGTGCAGTCACTGCTCTATGGACAAATGCAGCAATCAATTTACATACAAGTAGAAGATCAGCCACGTTCTTATTAAATGATGGAGCAAGCTCGATGGACCACACGGCCAATTCTGTTCCTATTCCTTCCATTGATATGTTCCAAATAATGTCCCACAACAACAGCTTATATTTATATCGCACCGTTAGTGTAATAAAATATCCAAGGCATTCCACTGGAGCATTATAAAGTAAAAATAGGTACCAAGCCATAGAAGGTGACATTAGAGCAGATGACCAAAAGCTTACCCCTACATATGTCTGATATGTGGATGATACGTTTGCTATATTTAAATCCACAGCTGCATGTAACAATTTCTTAATGGGCCCCATCCTGTGCTCAAATTCACCTATGAAATGGAGCAGTCAAATGAACTCTCCTTCCTTGACATACTAATTGAGAAATCGGCCAGGGGATTCTCTATCACGGTCTACCGCAAGCCTACCTTCACTGGCCAATATATGCGTTGGGATTCTTACAGTCCCACGGCAACCTTGTAAATAGGGCCTAAGCCATTTGCTCACTATACAAACTTGATGCTGAAATAGGGCTCATCAAAGGCATCTTGCAGGATAATGGCTACCCTGATCTGATCATTTTGCCCTGTATACCATGCAAACTCATGAATGGTTCTAAGGACTTCACTTTCGGCTCTGAAAAGTGCCCAGTCTACCTCAGATTACCCTGGAAGGGCAAGGTACCTCAAAAATATGAGCAACAGATGAAGCTAGCTGTTTCACGCTGCTACTATGCTGTAGCAACACGAGTGGTATTCGGCACCAACAGGATGCTGCCGTCAAGCCAAAAAGACATTCTCCCTATCACACAAATGAGTAATGTAGTAGATGAATTTCAGTGCCAGTGTGATGCTAGGTATGTAGACCGTACATCCCAAAGACTGGCGGATCGTATCAAACAGCATGTCCCAGCCGATGTTCACAACAGGCAAGATACAGACTGTACCCAATCAGCCTGTGCTTGCAAAACCCAAACACAGTGTCCAACATTAGATGTGATTCCATGATTAGACCACATTTGTTAAATAATCCTCAGTGTGCTAAGCATTATGCTGACAACCAATTCAAGATTGTCAGTCGGGCTCGCAATGTGACGCATTTGTCTATACTGGAAGCTGCATATATTAATACACAGGGCCCTATTCTTTGCAGACAGAAAGAAATTGCACCTGTTTCAGCTGAATAAAATAAGCGACAACCTTTCGCTGACTCATTCCTCAGGGCAATGCCTTGACTAATCAGGGTTAAGCTGCCTGGTTTAAGTTTCAAACAATGCTTGGCAGTTAACTGGCTTTCATCATCAGTGGTGCATTCTCCATGGCAACTTGCCAACCAATCAGCAGTCTCTTCACACACAATATAAATTGTTGTTTTCCCACTTATATTGGTATTCTTCCGAATGTCCTGATGAGTGCAAGGCGAAAAGCTTAAATATGCCTCTTTTTTCAGCGATACTCAAGTTATAAAGTACCAAACGACAGTTTCGTATTTTGAAAGTGCATTTGTTGGTGAATTGGGAGGCCGTTCTTTTTTTTCAGGGGCAGACACAGAATGAGTCAGCGAAAGGCTGTCACTTTTTTGTTCAGTTGAAACAGGCGCAATGTATTTACATGTTCTTTCTGTCTGCAAAGAACAGGGCCCTGTGTATTAATATATGTAGCTTCCAGTACACGCAAATGTGCCACATTGTGAGCCCAACTGACAATCTTAAATTGGTTGTCAGCGTAATGCTTAGCACATTGAGGATTATTGAGCAAATGTTGTCCAATCGCAGAATCACATCTAATGTTGGACATCAGAGAGTGGAAGTGGGATGTGGGTAGTGAGTGTTGCAATTCAATGATCAGAGATGGCCTTATCTATAATAGATACAACGGGAGCAAGACCATATGGAGGGAGAGATTGAGGGAGGATAAAATGACTGAACTCAGAGGACAGAGAGCATGATGAATTGAGATGGCGATTGAAATCACTGAAATGAGAAGTCATTCGGTGCAGAAATTGAAGGAGCAAAGCAGTGAAGCTGTCTTGGTGGGAAAATTTCTAATCATAGAGATGGAGGTAGAGAGTGAGAAATTTGAATGTGAGGAGAGGAACAAGGTGAAATGCTGAAAGAAGGCAAAAGTGCCAGAGGAGTAGGGGGTCAGGCTAAGGTATGATTTGGTGACCAGGCTGTCACCATGGCGGCTGTAGTAAGGTGAATGGTGGAAGATGTAGCCAGACGGAGAGGCTTCATTAATGGGGAAGGTGTCATTACCTCTCAGCCAGATTTCTGTTAAGATCATGTTGTTGATGCAATCATTCACATGGATGACAAGACCTTTGTTCACAAATGAATGGACATTCTGGAGGGAGATGTGTACAAACAGCAATGCGTTGACTGCTCAGTTAACCTATTAGAATCATAGAATCATAGACTGGCTACAGCACAGAAATAAGACAATTGGGTTTGTCATGTCTGTGCTGGTTCAGTGCAAGATGAACTTAGCTAGACCCACTCCCCAGCCTTTTCTCCATGGCCCTGCAATTTTTTTCTCATCAGGTGCTTATCCTCCACCACGCTCTCAGTAAGTGTCTTCCAGATCCTAACCACTTGTGCGTAAAAATTGTCCTCATTCATTCTTTTACCAAACACCTTACATCAGTTAACATTTCGAGTCCTTACATCAGTGTTCTCTGGTTCTCAATCCTTCAGCCAATAGGAATAGTTCCTCACTATCTATTCTGTCTAGACCTTTCATGATTTTGAACATCTCTATTAAATCTCCTCTCAACCTTCTCTAAGGAGACTTACCCCAGCTTCTCCAATCTATCCATGTAACTGAAGTTCCTCATCCTTGGAACCATACTTATGAATCTTTTCTCCACTCTCCTAAAGCCTTGACATCCTTCCTAAAGTGTGGTATCCAAAATTGGACGCAATTCTTCAGGTGAGGCCAAATCAGTGTTTTATACAGGTTTTACATAATTTCCTTACTTTTGTACTCTCTGCCCCTATTTATAAAGCCTGGTATCCTGTATACCTTTTTAATCAATTTCTCAACCTGCCCTGCCATCTTGAATCATTTATACACATATCCCCAGGTCCCTCAGTTCCTGCACTCCTTTGGAACTGTATCCTTTAAGTTTATATTGCTTCTCCTGGTTCTTCCAATCAAAACGTATCACTTTGCACTTCTCTGCATTAAATTTTATCTGCGATTGTGTGCCTATTCAACCTGCCTATGTCCTCTTGAAGTCTCTCACTAACCTCCTCACAATTCACTATACTTCCAAGTTGCCTGTCATCTGCGAATTTGGCATTGTGTCCTGCGTGCCCACGTCTAAGTCATCAATATATACTAAGAAAAGCCGTGATCCAAGTACTGACCCTGGGGAACAACTTCCTCCAAAAACAACTGTTCATCACTTATCTCTGTTTCCTTCATTCAGCTAACTTTGCATCCATACTGCCACTGTCCTACTTCTGCCATGATAATCAACTTTGCTGGCAAGCTTATAATACCTCACTTTATCGAATGTCTTCTGGAAGTCCATGCACAACATAACAACCACATTTCTCTCCGTTAGTTTAGTCAGTACCTCTGCAATCTTCACTCTTCAACATTAAATATAGCCAGCACTTTTCCTCTTCTGTCTGCAATATGGCATTTATTAAAAAGGAGTGGGCGAAGATGGGTGGAAGAATGGCCAACATCCACATCCTGACCCCTTCAGAGAAGGAAGCGATAGAACAGGCGGGATGGACGCACAGTTGTGGATGCCGAGGCAGAAGTGTAAAGGCAGCATAGCAAGGATGTCTCCAACCTAGTGTCGACCACTTGGCACATAGGAGTCACACGATAGGAATAGGGATTGTGAATAATGCAAACCCAATTCTTTATGTTCTCCGCTGCAGCTCCTCACGTTCTAGAGGAAGGGCCTGCTCCAGTAACAACAACTCAGCAGTCCACCTTTGAGGATGAGGATGTGTGCAACTCAGAGGATGCACCATCACATCTTTTGCTGCAACATTCACAGTCACCTCGGGTGGGGGGTGGGGGTGGGGTGTGTGTGTGTGTGTGTGTGTGTGTGGGGGGGGTGGGGGAGGCACACACTCGCAATTAGGTTCAGATCATAATCTGATGAGCACATCACAGCAGCTGATGGAGGCTGTGACAGCTGGGGGACCTGACAGTCGGAGAAATGTTGGAGACCAGGCCCATACTGAGTCCTATGCTGATGATGGGCCTTTGGTCATGACCACAAGAAAGCTGTTGGAGACGCAATGACAGACAGGTGTACATCTGGTGGGGATGCCAGAGGCTATGCACAGCCTTGCATAGACAGTGGAGGAGTTTGTCCAAGCTATAAGTTCTGCCATATCTCATGCAGGTCATCTCAGCTCCAGGACATCACCATAGGAGTTCCTCAGGGTATTGTCCTCAGCCCTACTATCTTCAACTGCTTCATCAATGACCTTCTTTCCATCATAAGGTCAGAAGTGGGGATGTTCGCTGATGATTGCACAATGTTCAGCACCACTCTTGACTCCTCAGATACTGAAACAGTCAGTATCCAAATGCAGCGAGACTGGGCAACATCCAGGCTTGGCCTGACAAGTGACAAATTACATTCGCGTCACACAAGTGCCAGGCAATGACCATCTCCAACAAGAGAGAATCCAACCATTGCCCCTTGATGTTCAATGGCATTACCATCACTGAATCCCCCACTAGCAACATCCTGAGTGTTACCATTGACCAGAAACTGAACTGGATTAGCCATATAGGAATACTGTGGCTACAAGAACAGGTCAGAGGCTAGGAATCATGCGCCGAGTAACCCACCTCCCAACTCCCCAATGCCTGTCCAACACCTACAAGGCACAAGTCAGGGGTATGATGGAATACTCCCCACTTGCCTGGATGGGTGCAGCTCCCACAACACTCAAGAAGCTTGACACCATCCAGGACAAAGCAGCCCGCTTGATTGGCACCACATCCACAAACATTCATTCCCTCCGCCACCGACACACAGTCGCAGGAGTGTGTACCCTCTACAAGATGCACTGCAGGAATTCACCAAGGCTCCTTCGACAGCACCTTCCAAACACACGGCCACTACTATCTAGAAGGACAAGGGTAGCAGACACATGGGAACTCCACCACCTGGAAACTCCCCTCTAAGTCAGTCACCATCCTTACTTGGAAATATATCCCCGATCCTTCACTGTCGCTGGGTCAAAATCCTGGAACTCCCTTCCTAACAGCACTGTGGGTGTACCTACACCACATGAACTGCAGCGGTTCAAGAAGGCAGCTCACCACCACCTTCTCAAGGGCAACTAGAGTTGGGCAATAAACGCTGGCCCACCCAGCGAAGCCCACATCCCATGATTGGATTTAAAAAAAGGTAAGCACATGCCTTCAGCCATGGAAAGCCAGGTCCAGTAGAACACTCAGTGGCTGCCGGATAGGTGTTTGGAACTGCACTCCATCGCTCTGGCCATAGGCTCTATACAGCGGTGGATGGGCAAGGTGGGCACAAAGCACTTGGACCTCCCTCCGGGTGCCCCTTCTTCTCTGTGAGTCAGAGAGGTGCCATTATGCACTGACAGGAGGAGCACCAGCCAGCCACTTTGGGGGGTTGTCACCTCAGAGTGCTCCAAAGCTGAGCTGCCACTCCTCACCCCCCCTGCCTGTGACACCAGTACCTCCAGTAGGCGAGGCCGAACACCTATCAGGGGACCCACATCAGGCTGGAGCTCTCCAGGCCTCAGACCACCAGCCGCTAAGGTCTTCACAGACAATGGGGCATCACATTCAACAGCCTGCCTCCACCTCAGCTA